>NC_092877.1:230730082-231348719 GCF_028372415.1 Notamacropus eugenii | reverse complement strand
ATAAGGGATTTATTTATTTAAAGGTGAACTGTTTACATTCCTACATGGAAAGATAATATGTGTAACTCTTGAAACTTTTCTCAGTATTTGGGTAGTTGGAGGGATAACGCACACACATATAGACATAGGGAATATGGTGAGCTGAATAGGAAGGGATGATATCTAAAAAAATAAAATTAAGGGGTGATAGAGGAATATATTGGGAGGAGAAAGGAAGAAATGGAATGGGGCAAATTATCACTCATAAAAGAGGTAAGAAACAGCTTTTTCAATGGGGGGAAAAGGAGGGAGGTGAGAGGGAAAAAGTAACGCTTACTCTCATCACATTTGGCTTAAGGAGGGAACAACATGCACACTCAATTTGGTATACACTACAGGAAAGTAGGGAAGAAGGGGATAAGTGGGAGGAGATTATAGAAGAGACGGAAAATAGAAAGAGGGAGTAATTAGAAGTAAACACTTTAGTGGAAGGACAGGGTCAAAAGAGAGAATAGAATAAATTGGGGGCAGGATAGGATGGGTGGAAATGTAATTAGTCTTTCACAACATGAGTCTTATGGAAATCTTTTGCAAAACTACACATATATAGCCTGTATTGAATTGCTTGCCTTCTCAGTTGGGATGGGTGGAAAGGGAGGCTGGGAGAGAAGTTGGAACTCAAAATTTGTGAATGAATGTTGAGAATTGTTTTACATACAACTCGTAAATAAGAAATACAGGTAATGGGGTATAGAAATCTGTCTTGCCCTACAAGGAAAGAGAGAAGATGGAAATAAGGGAAGGGAGGAGTGTGATAGAAGGGAGGGCAGACTGGAGGAAGGGGTAATCAGAATGCATGGTGTTTCAGGGTGGAGGGAGGGAAAAAATGGGGAGAAAATTTGGACCTCAAAATCTTGTGTAAATGAATGTTGAAAACTAAAAATTAATTAATTAATTAAAAAAAACAAAAATAAATATGTTTTATGAGGCAAAGAAGCCAGATTATATTTCCTGGATACTGGACATTATGAAAAAGAAATACAAACAGAAGAGAAGCAGATGTGTTCAAGGACAGCTGATAAGTAGTACATTTTAGTTGAAGAGTCCAGTGCAAGAGGAAGAAATGGACAGAAAGTAGGGTGGTGTCAGATTGGGGAGATCCCTTTAATTGCATGCAAAGGAGTTATAATTTTCCTTAGTAGGTAGGAGGGAGCCATTAAACTTTTATTTTTATTTTTTTTAGCAATGGAGTGATGTGACTAATTTATGCATAAAAAATTAGTCTGGCACATGTATGGAGGATGAATTTTAGGAGAAAGCACATCAAGTCTAAAAAACCTGGTAGGAGTTTGTTGGAATAGTGCAGTTTTGAATGAGAGACTATACTAAGATGATCACAATGGGATAAGGGAAGAGGGGTGAGATTTCAGAACTGCTTTATAGTTGGACTTGGGAACTGATTGAATAGGAGTGGTAAGAGAGAGGGGTGCAAGGGTGAAATATAGAATAAAGTTTATAAATATTACAGATGAACTTTGTAGAGAGAAATCAGATCTAAATAATAAAGTCAAAAGATGGAGTCAGTTTTATAGAAAAGATTATAAACATAATTTTGACTATGTTGCATTTAAGATGCTAGTGGACATATCCTGTAGGGAACTGGATTTTTTGAACTGGAGTTCAAAATATAGTTCAGGTCTTGAAATACAAAATTTGCTGCAGGCTTCGTATAAGGTGTAATTGAAGATGTTAGAGTGATATTACAAAGAGTAAAAGTACAGAGAAGTAAGAGAAGACCAAGGAGAGAATTTGAGGAAACAAAACATAGGAATTCAGATTAGTTACAAGATTTTTGAAATTTTTGAAATTTTAAATTGAGGACATTTGATCACTTTCTCCTGTTCATTTCATTTCCTTGATTTTACAGCCAAGGTCTCTACATTATAAGTGAGTTATTGGTACCACAGCTGGCAGTAGGAAAGATGAAAGGAAAAAATTCCCACATAAGACATATCTTGGAGTGAAAATTATTAAAGAATATTCTGCTCAGCAGACCACAGCCTCAGAAAGACTGGGGAAAGGAGGAATGCTGTGCAGATATTGGTATGGTGATGTAGAACCTCCCAAGATTGCTTTCTGGCTTTTTCCCATTTTATAGGGAAAATACCATTTTTGATTAGTGTTAGGGATTCTCTCTTGCTTTTCAGGGTTTCTGGGATAGGGATTGATCTTGAAGCAAAGTTAGTTTCAATAGCCTTTGAGGCCCTTTATAGCTCTAAATTTGTCATCCTATGACTTCCACTTCTAGTTCAGCAGTTTGACATTTCTGAGCATTGCAATTGTTTGAAGGAGCAAAGGAAGGAGAAAGGTAGGTTTGAAGACCATCTGCCACATCCCAGAGTTGACATTGGACCTGTTCTCACAGAGGAAGGAATATATATTTCCTAGGCTTGCTAGAACTCAGCCCACAGACTTATGGTATGACCAGTGTTACTTCTGAAAATTTGAAGTAATCATTACTTAAGCTTCTCAGGTCAAAGCTAAGAGTTTTGCTTCATCACTTAAATTTGGTAACAAAATATGAGAGAATGTACATGTTGGATGTTTCACAGGAGTAACTCATTAGTTGTTCAGGGTTGTATAAACTATTAATACAAAGATATAAATCAGATTCTGAATGATTTTACTTCCCATGAATCCCATGGCTACCTGTAGTTTGCTAGAGTTTTGCACTTTTCTGTCTAACTGACCAAAAGCTGTCACTCAATATAACTGTTATGTCTGAAATCTGAACAGCAAATGTAACAATTGATGAGATTTTATTATTGTAATTAAAAAAAGAAAACTTTTAACAGAATTAATTGGACATATTCAATGGTAAAAACTATTATTGTGCTACATGATAATTAGACAATTGTAATAAATTAAAATAAATTAATATAATCAATGTTATTTTTATAAAGCCAAACTCAATTTTTATTTTTTTATCTTTTTCTAAAGTAAATACACTCAGCATCACTGTGAATACTTTCCCCTCATATATCATACTATCATCGTAACTGTAGATACATAAATTCTTATATTCATATTAAAAGTCAAAGTTTTGCATCTTATTTTCCTCCTTTTTATTTCAGTGCATGATATGGTATAAACTAATGACCTATTCCATCCTTACTACAGTTGAGCTACAATCCCTAATGATAATCAATCAGTAAAAAACAAACTTCAGAATTTTAGAATGTAGAACAAGGAACATTTAGAAGTCCCTACTATGTGCCAAACACTGGAGAAACAGACAAAAATTAACCAGAACCTGATACTAGAGATTTCATTCTATTGAAGGACACCATGTACATATATAATTCTATGCAGGAAAATATAGAAAATAAACACAAAGTAATTGTTTTGGGGAGGACTTTAGCAACTGGGGAAATTTTGGGTTGATCAAGAAAGGTTTTATGCAGATGGTAGTGTTTGAGCTGAGTCCTTAAGGAGGTAGAGGTATGAAGGGAGTTCACAATAGGCATAGGAAACAATGAGTAAAAAGACAAATGGAGAGGGGAAAAAAATTATTGTTTCAGAACAACTTATAGGCTGTATCACAGGGTTCACTGAGAACAATAATATAAAATAAAACTAGGAAGGTAGAAGAAGTCAGATTGTAAAGATATTAAAATGCGAAACAAAGGGCAGTTAGGTGGTGTGATGGATAGAGTTGTGTGATCACGGGTTAGTCGCTTAATCCTATTTGCCTCAAAAAAATTCAAAACTTTATATTTTACCTTAGAAGTAAAAAGAAAGGAAACCTCTGGAATTTATTGAGTGACATGTTCAGATTGCTGCTTTAGGAGAATCACTGACAGCTGTGTGCAGTTTAGATTGAGTAGGGAGAGACTTGAGTAAGGGAGATGTACTAGGAGAATGTAGCAATATTTCAGACGTGATGAGGGCCTGAACTAGTGAAACAGCTGTGTGAGTAGAGAGGAAGAAGCATATATGTGACATGTTATAGAAAAATAAATGACAAGGCTGGCATCTGGCTGGATATATGTGGTGAGTGAGAATAAAGAGACAAATATGGAAAACTTTGATGATGGTGGTGCCCTTGAATAGCAAAATTCAGAAGAAAGAAAAGGTATGTTTTTAGGGAAAGATAAGGAATTCTCTTTTGGGCATGCTGAGTTTGAGATACTTGTGATCCATTTAAAAACATGTTCAGGAGCCAATATGGGTGAAGTAGAAGCATGGGCCTGTTCACACTCTCTCCCCAAAGCCCTTAAAACACCTGTAAAAAGTGGCTCTAAACAAATTCTAGAGCAGTAGAAGCTATCAAATGACAGAGTGAAACAGATTCCCAGACTAAGACAACCTGGAAGGCTGATAGGAAGGATCTATTCCACCAGGATCAGAGTAGAGTGCAGTCCATCTTGGGCCATGTCAGCACAGACAAGACTGGAGCAGGTTTCAGGGTGCTGAATCACAGGCAGCTGCTGTGGTTTCCAGATTTCTCAACCTACAAGTTCCAAAGACAGATTCAAAGGTCGGTGAGAAAGCTCTCTCATCTGGATGAGAGGAGAACATGGTCAGGCTACAGTCCCAACCCCAATCTCAGAGTGGCAGCAAACACTTCCGGAGCTTTTGGCCTAGAAATGGTGGGGGAATACTGAAGATGATCTGGGTCTCAGTCCTGAGTGGCCATCCTGGGGTAAGAAGGGAGTCTGGCATGGCAAAGCTGGTGGTGGCTGTGGAGAAGGGAATCTTACTCACAGTTCCAGGGCAGAAAAGAGTGCTTGTGGTTGCTCAGAGATCAGACCACAGGTCAGAAGAGGAGTAAACACCTCTCTCTTGATTATGCTATTTTGGAGTAATTGAGAGCTTACAGGTCCCTAGAGATATCTCGGGGGTAGCTGCACATAACTTCAGAAGCCTGGAGTAGTATATTCTCAACTTGACAAAAGGTTCAGAAGTCAGGTAATTGCCTGGGAAAATGCCCCAGAAGGAAAAAATAAGATTATGTTCTTGGTGAAAAGTTATTTTATTCCATTCTTGTGGATGAGAAAGATCAAAGCATACAATCAGAGGAAGACCAAAGCATGCAACTGGAGGAAGACAGTAAGGTCAAAGCTCCTATATCCAAAGGCTCCAAAAAAATGAAATGATCTCAGGCCATGGAAGAGCTCAAAAAGGATTTTGAAAATCAAGTAAGAGAGGTGGAGAAAAATTGGGAAGAGAAATGAGAGTGATGCAAAAAATCATGAAAACAAGTCAACAGCTTGGTAAAGAGATCCCAAAAATGCTGAAGAAAATAACACCTTTAAAAATAGACTAACCCAAATCACAAAAGATGACCAAAAAGCCAATGCGGAGAAAAATGTCTTAAAAAAGCAGAATTGGCCAAATGGAAAAGGAGCTCTGAAAGATCACTGAAGAAAATAGTTCTTTAAAAATTTGATGGAAGTTATCAACTTTATGAGTAATCAAGAAATTATCAAACAAAGTCAAAAGAGTGAAAAAATAAAAGACAATGTGAAATATCAAATTGGAAAACAACTGACCTAGAAAATAGATCCAGGAAAGATAATTTAAAAATTATAAATATATCTGAAAACCATGATCAACAAAGGAGCCTAGACATCATCTTCCAAGAAATTATCAAGGTAAACTGCCCTGATAGTCTACAATGAGAGGGTAAAATAGAAATGAAAAGAATTCACTTATCACCTCCTGAAAGATACCACAAAAGGAAAACTCCTAGGAATATTGTAGCCAAATTCTGGAGTTCCCAGATCCAGGAGAAAATATTAAAAGGAGACAAAGGAAACAATTCATGTATTGTGGAAATGCAATCAGGATAACACAGTATTTAGCAGCTTCTACATTAAGGGACTGAAGAGCTTGAAATGTGATATATCAGAGGTCAAAGGAACAAGGATTAAAAGCAAGAATCACTTATCCTGCAAAACTGAATATAATACTTCAGGGAAAAAATGGAATTTCAATGGAATAGAGGACTTCCAAACATTCTTATTGAAAAGACCAGAGATGAATAGAAAATCTGACTTTCAAATATAAGAATCAGGAGAAGCATGAAGGGGTAAACAGGAAAGAAAGACCATGGGGAACTTGTTGAAGTTGAGCTGTTTGCATGCCTACGTGGAAAGATGCTGTTTGTGGCTCATGAGACCTTTCTCAGTATTGGGATGGTTAGAGAGAATATGTGTGTGTGTGTGTGTGTGTGTGTGTGTGTCTGTCTGTATATATACATATATATATGTAAATGTAAGTGTGTATGTGTATATATGTGTATATTATATATGTGTGTATATATGTGTAGGTATGTATCATACACACATATACACAACATACACATATGCATTCACATATGTATACACACATACATGTGTGTATGTGTGTATATATGCATGTGTATGCATACATACATGTATAATACATATATAGACAGAGGGCACAGGATGAACTGAATATGAAGGGAGATTACCTAAGAAGTAAAATTTACTATTGAGTGGAATGTACTAGGACAAAGAGAAAGGGAGAGGTAGAATTCAGTAAATCATGCCATATAAAAGAGTAAGAAAGAGCTTTTATAGTGGAGGGGAAGAAGGGGGAAATGAAAGGGAATAAATCAGCCAACTTGGGGAAGGAATAACACACACTCAATTGGATATGGAAATCTATTTTATCCTGCAGAAAGGTAGGGGGGAAGGGGATAGGAGAGGGAAGATAATAGAAGGGACAGCATATTAGGGAAAGGGATAATTAGAAGTAAACACTATGGTGGGGGAAAGGTCAAGGGAGAGAATGGAATAAATAGAGGGCAAGACAGGACAGAGGGAAATGTGTTGTCTTTCACAACATAACTGTTATAGAATTGTTTTGCATGACTCCACATGTATGACCTATATTGCATTGCTTTCTTTCTCAATGAGAGTGAGTGGGGAGGGAGGAAAGGAGAGAATATGGTACCCAAAGCTTTAAAAATAAGTGTTAAGAATTGTTTTTTCATGCAACTGGGAAATAAGATGTACAGATAATGGGGTATAGAAATCTATTTTACCCTACAGGAAAATAGAAGAGAGGGATAGAAGAAGTGGGGGTGATAGAAGGAAGGACAGACTGGGGGAAGAGGTGGATAGGGGGCATGCTGTCCTGGGGTTGGGCATGGGGAGAGATGGGGAGAAAATCTGGAATTCAAATTGTTGAGGAAATCAATGTTGAAAACTAAAAAAAAAATGATATATATATACACACAAAATAAACCATGTTCAATGGGCAATTGTTGATACAAGACTAGAGCTCAGTTGAGGCATTAGGGCTGGATATAGACATCTTAGCATTTTCAGCAGAGAGATAATAATTGAATCCATAGGAGCTGAGGAAGGCCAGTATGGGATAGACCACAGAGTATAGAAATTGGAGTAATGTGGAATGAGTTTGGAAAGGTAATGTTGGGGCATAGCTTTAAAAGTCAAAGAGTAAGGTCTAAATTGGAGTAAAGGAATAAATAGTCATTGGACGTTATTGAGTAGAGACATCGTAAGATTTGCAGGTGAGAAGGTTAATGTAGGAGTCCAGTCTTACACTATATCTCCTCGTTTACTACATCTCTGTTGAAGTACAAATTAGAGTAGGTGTATAAAGATCACAGTGACCCAGGAAGTATGCTCACAATCATTATTACTGCGAGTCTGGAGGAGGACGTCACCTTGTCATCTCCTTGTCTCTGGCTTCAATATGGGAGTCACAAGCAAGTGCCACACACACACACACACACAAACATATATGTATATACATATATATGTATATATATAATTTTAGCAGGCCTTCCTTCTAAATTGTTGTTGTAATACCACGTATTTCCAGTAATTAACTTGATCAAATCCTCCTACCAATTGTAAAGGAAGAGAGAAAGTGCTCCTCAGAGCAAATCTACTTATGGGGTATCAGGTCATTTCCTCCCTAGAACTGATGGCAGAATAGTGGAAGTAGGGGACATTTGGTTCAGAGACCTTAATGAAAAAAGTTGGCTACTAAATCCAAAGATAGGACTCACCCTCGCAGTTTTCATCATGGTAAAGGAGAAAACAGACTCCATGAAATGTTTGTCCATTTCCTAACTGTTTGGTATTAATGAGTAAAGAGATGAGATCATCAGATACTTCTCCAGTGCCTCATTGCACTTTAAAAAGGATGCCAAAATAATAGGATGGTAGAGGACAGCTTGTTTCTTCCTACTCAGAGAAGGTAGATATAAAATAAGGCTTTATATAACTTCTTCCCAAGTGATGATAGGAAACAGTTTTGGAGGGGCTTTTAAAACCTGCATTCTACATTCCATCAATCTTTTCAGTTTTATTCAGCATTCAAATAAAAAAGGCCTTCTAGCTGTTCTCTGTATATGCCAGTTCATCTGTTGTGGGTCTGAAATAAATTTTTCCTCAACTTTGCCTTGTAGATTTTGTAGCTTCCTTGAAAGTACACATAGGTGCCACCTCCTAAATGCGGATTTTTGAGATCCATCTAATTGTTATAACTCTCCTTAAAATTTTGCATTACCTGTATCTATATATGCATACATATATGTACTTCACAAAAGTGTGGTTCCAAAAATAAATGAGAGGACAAAGCCTTGCAGATTACACAAAAGCCTTGACCCTCTATATCATAATCACCATCTTAAAAATAATTGGTAAATGAAGGGCATAGTAAGAAGCAAATAAAAAATAAAATAAATTTTACTTAACATAGGAAATTTATGCTGTATTTAGTCAGATGACTCATCAGAACTAAGATCAGGATGTGTTTTAAGAAAGAATTAGAAATAAGAAATAGAGTACAGTGATAACAACAGGAAACTGAATTATTTAAGCAAATAATTGAAGATAAACATTGCAAATGAAATAGAAGTGGACAATAGACTTGACATGAACAGTTATAATCATTTCATCCAGAAGTCTAACCAATGTATGTTAATTACTATAACAAAGGAATCAAAAGATCTGAGAAGGTACCCTAGCAAATATTTGATTCACTTTCCAAACAGAGGGACATGTCTGCCAAATGCAGCACTAATTTAGAATATGAAATCTTTTCTAAAACCTTAAGAAAAAGAATGATGGACAATTATGAGCAGTATCATGTCATAAAGCCGAAAGAAGCGATGGGGAGTTAAACAGTTTAAAGTCAGCATGACAAGATATCCAACTAAGAAAAGTCATGCTGAGGATGAAAATGGAAGAACTGCAAATAGAAGAACAATAGAAAAGATTTATGGAAATCATTTAGACAAACTATTTCCCATATCATGGATAGTGGAACCACTTTGTTAGACTCTAACATCATAGAGTCTAACATCAACTCCAAGGTGCTTATGGAGAAGGTAGAACTAGCACTAAAGAGAGCAAACATGGGGAAAGCAGCCAGATTGGACCAAATAGAGAGAGAGCAGATACATACCAGGGCAAATATAATTGTCAGCAAATCAAAAAAATAAGATACAAATATCTGCAACAAAGAAAGATACCAAAAGTGTGGACAAAATCTCAGGTACTGTGAATACAAATTTTAAAAAAGCTCAACAAAACAGTAAAACTAATGACTTATGTGTTTGTTCTTCTATCTATATAACATCTTCTTGAGAATCCAAATCAAGAAGATTGTCAATAAACATAATAGTGGGGAATAAAGAGGGTTTTACAAAAAATATTTAGTAGTGGAACAAATTTGTATCTTCTCCCAAATAACTGAAACTTGCAGAGGGTATAATATTTCATATTCTTAATGCTTATTGATTATGGAAGAAGCCTTTTAATGAGTAGATTAAAATGCTAGGTCTTTTATAGAATGATACTTTGCATCCATACATTAAGATTCAGGATCCATTAGAAGATGTAATAATAGTAATAGCAGTGTTTTATTATCCTCTGGTGATAAACATCAGTTGGTACATAAAACAGGTAAATGTATGCTCATCAAAGGTAGTTATCATTGTGATGGAAGAGCTCCAGAACAGAGAACAAATTGAGGAGAATTTTCTGCTGATGGCTGTGATTTTCCAGATGCTCCCTTTTGTGGATGATATTTTACTGATTACGTCCATCACTGATTTTTCTGGGAAAAGATCATTAATCACTCAAGAATTTGGACATTAGACAGTTAGAATAAGAATCTCTATTGCCTATTTTGCCATGAATTTGGATGGACATACTATAGAGATTGTCCATCAGTATGGCTAACTTGGATGGAGAATGCAAATGGATGGTGAGTTAGGTGCAGAGTTAAACAAAATTAAAGAGTGGGATGGATTGCTTTAGGGAAATTTCAGTGCTCTTTTACTGACCCTGAATGTCTGATGAAAGCAAAGTCCTACCTTTTGAACACTAACATTTAAGTGATGCTGTTATATATCGGCAAGATTTTTGTTGAACACTACAGCCTACAAAGAACTAAAGATGGATACCACACAGAGAGCAATGGACTGATGTATGGTGTGTGTGTGTGTGTGTGTGTGTCAGTGAGAGAGAGAGAGAGAGAGAGAGAGAGAGAGAGAGAGAGAGAGAGAGAGAGAGAGAGAGAGAGAGAGAGAGAGAGAGAGAGAGAGAGAGAGGAAGGGAGGGAGGGAGGGAGGGAAAGAGGGAGAGGGAGGGAGGGAGAGGGAGGGAGGGAGGGAGAAAGAGACGGAGAGAGAGCAGGCTCCAACATGTCACCAAAAAAGAATGGGAATAACAAGAGTAAGCATGTCATCAAGGAATTAGATGGCAAGATGAGAAAGTGAGCTGGTCACCCAGCAACAGCAAGTGGAGAGTCAGAGTGCTCCATTATTGCAAGAAAGCAAAGGCCTTGTCTAGTATTAAGTCTGAACACTTTGTGGTAATATTTTGGAAATCATGGACAAGAAGCACACGATATTAATGACCATGTGGAGCGTTTGGGATGTGTATCATTAGAGAGAATTCTAAAATAGATAAAATCACAGATCTATTTGAATATTTTAGTAATATATTGTATTGTTAATTTTTTTTGCGTTAATGTGAAGATCTTTCCCATCCATTAATAGGCCCATGTGACCTGTTTGAGTAATAAGGAAGCCTGAGTCTTATGAGTCTGTGGTGGGAGCAGATTGCAGGAAGGGGTGGAGATGGAAAGGTGGAGCAGACCTGAGAAGAAGTTGGTCATAGCAGTTAGAGCTGAGGGTGACAGAGGAAGCAGGCAGCAATCTGTGAGTGTTCATTTGTGGGAAGGCCCTAGCAGAGGGAAAACTTGGGGGTGGTGGTGCCCCCTGCATTATTATTGTGTTGCTGCGACAGATTTGACTTTCTGGTGTTTAAATAAATGTTTTGGTTCTGTCTTCTATGTGGAAAGTCTATTATATTCTGTGATTCAGAATTATGCTCGCATATTCATAGCTACTGTAGGCACTGTGAGTATCATGTTGGCTTTAAATATAAACAAATATAATTTCATATATTCAATTCTAATATATTTCAGTTCTCTTCAAGTATGAATATTTATTTAACCTTATGACTCCATAATTCTATGACTAACGGTAACATATTATCAATTCATTTCTTTATCACATTTTTATTTTTTCTTTGGTATGAATTTTACAATGATCAACAAATCCAAAAATGTCAATATCTAAAGAGAAAACTCCTAAAAAAAAGTCTTGCGATATGAAATTTCAAACTTCTGTTATGTACATTTTCTTTTTTTAAAAAGTGTATGTGAAAGGCAACAAGTTATTAACAAAATTCCTTGCATGTCTCTTTCTGAACTTTTTTGCTTTCTTCTGTATTTAAGTTTTTGTTTATTAATACTCTTTTCTTACTCCCTTCTTTTTACCCTTCTCTGGCTGCCCCTTTCTTTCTTTTTCTCTCCCTCTCTCCTTCTCTCTCTCTCTCTCTCTCTCTCTCTCATTCTCTCTTTCTTTCTCCCTCTCTCCCTCCCTCCTATCTTTCTTAACCTTCCTTGATTTTGTATTTTGCTGATTCTGTGCCTTATGGCCTAGCCATTCACATTTGGCCTCCAAAATAAGCTGAATCCAAATAATCTTCAAATGTTTATCTGCATGATCTGGCCCTTGTTCTTTGTGTGAATAGCAAGTCACATTCAGCCCCTTCTGCTTAGAGCTAAAGCTTTTGCCTTTGGCATCCAGAGGAATAATTCTCAGTCATGCAGATATTTTGAAAACAGGTCTATAGAAGACACTGTTTGCATAGGAATGTGCAAGGTAAAAATGAAGAATTTTGAAATGCAGTATATTTATTAAAATTAGAAGCTGCCCTATGAATAATGATTGAAACCTAAGCTTTTTATAATTCAGTGTCAGTATAAAACTCTTTGAATCATGAGGTTGAGCTTCCTTTTCTGGCACCTTCCCTATCCACCTCTCCCTGAATCCAATATGTTAGAGAACAGGCCCTTCTAGACTTCTGATGAATTATTTTCATATATTTGTTATTCAACAAGATATGAAACTACTGATTTTTTTTGTTTTGTAAATCTGTGTACATAAAACAAATTCTTGGCAGAACCTGCTTTTGCTTATTTCAACCAAGTTGGTTTCTATCAGTTTGATTGAAATAAGTAACTTATTTTCCCCAATATAATCCTTGAGGTGTATACATCATGATGTACCTGATATATCATTATTGACATTTAAAAGGAATGTTATGTCTGACTATCACAACTTTTAAGTTGAAGTTATCTTGTTTTCTCATGGTGTTAGTTTAAATCTTTTCTTCCATCTTGTTCAAGTTTTTAGCCCTTTTAATCATGTTTCACGCTCAGAGATTTTAGGATTATGTGGGAGAAAATGGAAGTAGTTACTTTGTCCAGCTCCTTGCCTCCAGGCAGGTGAAAGAGTGATATCTAGGAATAGACATTCTATCATGTTCCCTGGTAACCTGTTTTAGTGCTTAATCACCAAAAATTTTTTTTGAAAGATACTTATTTTTATATGGAGAGAAGGAAGTTTCCTAAACTTTCCTACTGCATCTTAATTCTACTTAATAATTCTCTCTATTAATTATTTCCTCTATGTCTTTTATGCAGCTTGTGTTCATATTTGTTTGCTTGTGTTCTCCTCCTGTTAGATTTTCAGCATTTTGAGGGTAAGGACTGTCTTTTGCTTTTCTTTGCATCTCTAGTGATTGGCAGAGTATCTCACACATTCTAGATGCTTAATAAATGTTCACTGAGCATACTTTACCATTTTGCTCCTGGTGTTTTTCTCTTTTTCCCTTATTAGCCAAAAGGAAATAAATCAGGTATTGAAAATATTTCTGAAAAATCGGATCCAACTCTTCAGTTAGTAATACAAAGCTTTTTGCCTATAAACCTGACAGGAGTTTACTGATTGATATTCAGTGGAGACTCTTAGATGAATTTTCTCTTCATTATGGAAGATGTTTATTTCAGATTTTTTTATGTTTTTCTACAGACTGACTAACCTCCTTGACAGTTGTTTCTGTTTCAGTTGTCTGACTCTTCCTGACCCCATTTGAGGTTTTCTTGGCATAACTAATTAGAGTGGTTTGCCATTTCCTTTGCCCCTTTTACAGATGAGGAAGTTGAGACGAACAGGATTAAGTGACTTGCTTAGAGTCACACAGCTAGTAAGTGTCTGAGGTTGGATTTGAACTCAGATTTTCTTGACCCCAGGCTCAGCACTGTAGCCACTGTTCCCCCTAGCTGCCCTTTCTTTTAGTATAGTTGAAGCTGAATTTTTCTTTGCTTTTGCCATCTACTTATAGAAATGGAGAACATTTTGGTCTATTGATAAAAAAGTAGTGAGTAGGATAAGGACTAAAAACATATGATACTTAAAAGAAATAGGGGCTAGGAGGTCAGGAGAGATGTCATATCATGTTGTCTTACAGACAATTCAGTAGCAGCAAACCTCTATTAAAGTGTCTACTGTATGCAATGTGTAGTGTCAGGTTCTGGAGAAAGAATGATAAACAGTTCAGTTCTGGAGTTCAGTACTAGAGGTAAGGAATGTAGTTTCTTTAATAAATAGTCTTTGTGAAGGAGACAAACAATAAGATATGAGAAGATTAGTAAGTGCTCTTTGGTGCCATGTGCAATAACAATGACGGTGCAAAGGAGAATGTTAAGTACCAAGGAGAGATATAAGCAAAGTGCTAGGATGCATTTGAGAAGTGAGAGATCATTTTCACCTGGGAGTAGAGTAAAGTCAATTGGATTTAAGTGAGGCAAAGCTGTGTATGATTCCTTCCTTCCTTCCTTCCTTCCTTCCTTCCTTCCTTCCTTCCTTCCTTCCTTCCTTCCTTCCTTCCTTCCTTCCTTCCTTCCTTCCTTCCTTTTTATTCCTTCCCTTTCCCCTTCCTTTCAGAAATCATACACTTATATGTCAGTGCTCTGCCAAAAGAAATACAAATTTCTTGAATTAGAGTTCTGTTAAAACTGGGTTTTGATAAAGCCTATTAATTTTCAAATGGAACTACTTGACTATGACTTAAACCCAAATCACTCTGGTTTTCACTGATTGGCTAATATTAAGTCCCAGCCCAAGCCTCTGTTGATTATTCTTTGGGTTTTGATGTCTCAGAGTGAGAGTAATAAAAATTGTTTATGTTCTGGCCAGAAATCCTAAGGGTCTTCCCCTTCCAAACTGTTTTTTTTTCTTTTAAACTGGCAAACAAGTCCAGTTTTTACTTCATTTTTTACCCAACCTTAAATCACTGAGTGGGGTGTTGCCTTAGATAAACTGAGACCTAGGAAAGACTTTATAAGGATTATGAATTTCTTGAAACAGAGTTCTGAAAAGTAGACTTTGATGAAGCCATTGAGCTTTGACTATGCCTCAAGCCCAAATCACTCTGGCTCTCACTGATTGGCCTGTAATGGTCCCCAACCCTAGTTTCTTTTGGTCACCATTTTGGTTTTGTTGGCTCAGAATGAGTGTGAATAGCAATGGTTTCTGTACAGGCCAAAAACCCTGAGGTTCTTCCCTTCCATATTGATTTTTTTGGAATGGGAAAAGAGGCCATTCTTTCCTAGCCTTGCCTTTGCCTAGTCTTTTCAGGTTGCCCACTTAATGTGTAGACTTCTTTAAAAATTCAGTCAAGGGATGACTCTTTTAACCAAAATTAAATTAAACTAAATAAAACTGGGAGGGGAAGACCCTCAGGGTTGTTGGGCCAAAAGAGAGACAGGTACTATTTACATTCACTCTGAGCCAAGAGGGCCCAAAAAATAGCCATTAAGTGGAGTTTGGGCAGGGACCTATTGCTGTACAATCTATGAGCTCCAGAGTAAAGTGATTTACGGCTTGATCTTTGAGAAAGAAATCTAACCGGTAAGCCCCAAGTTAAGTAGCCAGCTTTCTGCCTTCAAAATTTACTTTTGTTTGGAGAGGATGGGCAGAGAAGGATGTGGAAAATGCCTATGTGGAAAATGCTCCCTACAAGGGGCCATCCCTTGACTCACTTCTTTAAGTGTCCTTTTCATTGAATGGGAATAACCTTACTCAAAGTAAGAACTTGAAAAGACCTTAGTCTAAAAGGACCAGGGTCTCCCATTGCATCCTGAGCCATATCCAGTCATCCTGATGAATATCTGGTCACTGGATCCAGATGGATCAGGAGGAGAAAGTGAGGCTGGTGACCTTGCATAGCCCTCCCTCACTCAAACCAAAGTCAACTGCAAGTCATGTCATCATCTTCCTGATGTCATGGATGAACAAAACAGCAACAGCAACATCAACAACAGCCTAGCCTTCATCACTGATTAAAAGGTCAAGGCCTCCCACTGCACTGGGGCCATTTCAAGTCATCCTGATATATATCTTGCTGCTAGACCCAGGTGTCTCTAGGAGAGAGTGGGACTGGTGGCTTTGCACAACCCTGCCTCACTTAAATCCAATTCACTTACAAGTCAATACATCATCTTCCCAATATCATTGGTCTTCCTTGGAGAACAAAGGACAAATAGCAGTGATGGAGTCATGAAAAACTTCATGGCAAAGAAAGTATCTGAGTCAAGTCTTAATGGATTGACCAAACTTCAACAGATTGAGTTGGAGATTCATATATTCTACTCATGGCTCAGTGGCAAAGAGACAGGAAAAGGCAGAATGAGAATAGAGGCAGGGGCCAGTAGTCTAGTTTAGCTGGAATATAGAAGAGATGGTTGGAACTATACCAGACAAAAGCAGAAAATTTGCTTGGATTGGATCCAGATTGTGAAAGGTCATCAGTGACAGACTCATAATCTACACTTTAGTGAGGTGATGAGGAGCTGCAGAATTTTTTAGTAAGGGACTTATATAATTAAAGTGATACATTAGAAAATCTACTCAGGGAGTGATATGAAGGAGAATTTATAGATATAAAGACCAATTCAGGAGATTATTACAATAGCATAAGGACTTATGATTTCTAGTACCTCAGACTAAGACCACAAGAGCTGAAAATGAATCAGTACATACTGTATGACACTTTGATTGCCAGTATACTTTTCCTTTCAACGCATGAATCCTAAGGAATCTCAGAGGAACTTGAGAAGCTTGGTCCTAACTCTGCATTTACCAGGAAAGATGTTTTGCTATTTTATGTATTCATTCCACTCACAGGTATGGCTTATTTGACCAAGGAAGTCAATGAGTCCTTTAAGATTTTTCCATAAGACTAGCTTTCTTAATGCAAGGTGAAAACCTTCTCTACTTTTCAGGTCAACTTCCATCTTCTGTCTTTGAGATCTATTTTTTGGATCTATGATGGAGTGTTCTACTAATTATCTCCTTCCTAAGAGACAGGAACTATGGAAAATCAAAATGCAATGGCTGCAAAAATTCTCCTTTTGTCTTTATCTAAACACAAACTATAACATAAAGAATACTGGACCAAAATTGGTGTCTTTGAGTTGGTGTCAGAATATCTACCTCTGCTGTTTACTAGCTTTGAGACCTTGTTTAAATCCCTCTATCTCTTTGAGCCCCAGTCTTTTCTTTCACAAAATGATTTACTAAGTGATCTCTAGGTTTTCATGCAGGGCTCAAATTCTGTGATTCTATTCTTCCAGACATCTTTAGATATATTTAATGTGGTCTATAATAAAACAAATAAATTCCAAGATTAGCTTTTTTTCATTGAAGTTAAGTATACTCCATCTAGATTATTGGTTCTATAGTTTGGCATTGTAACATACATCTCATATGTACTAGGTAGACTACTTAATTTGATCTCCTATCCAAGTTATATTGAACAGTCCTGTTGACTTTTGCTATTATACTGGTGTTCCTCAAATTGATTTTTTTTATGATGTCCATTCAACAGATGTCTTCAGGTATTTTAAGATTTTGCTGCTTTCAACTTAGAACCCTGAGCCAGTGTGGGTGGCTGGTGTTCTATTCTACTTCCCAATTATATATCAGTAGCCCTGTAGCATATTTCAACATTACACTGAAAGTCTAGACATGTATGTATGACACATCTTATGCCTTTCAACTTCAATGAAAATTTAGTCCTGACATTTATTTGTTATATTATAGAGCTAATAGGTTAGGGTACATAAAATGTTTTGTAAACCTCAATGTGCCATATAAATGTCTACTTTGATTATTTTCATAGACATAAGGGATAGGGACTCTACCTGTAATTTCAATGGTAAAGAAAACTCCTGGATAAGGATGGTCCTTCTATTGATATAGGAAGTTTGAGGCAACTAAATGTCATGGTAGGTGGAGTTCTGCCTCAGACACTAGCTGTGTGACCCTGGGTAAGTCTCTCTATGCCTCAGTTTCCTAAATTGTGAATGAGAATAAGAACATCTGCCTCCCAGTATTGTTGTAAGGATCAAAAAGATAGTGTTTGGAAAGTGCTTAGAATAATGCCTGACACTAGCAGCCACTTATTTCACTTCTCTTTTCTTCAACTTAAGAGTCTTAAGAAGTGTTCAAAGGCCATGAGAGCTTAAGTGACTTGGTCAAGGTGACACAGTCAAGGATGTGTCAGAGGTGGGACAGAACCTAGGTCTTCCTAACTCTCACACTAGCTTTCTATCTAATAGGCTTGGTACTTTTCATTATTTTTATAATAAAAGTATACCATGGGGGCAAGGATAAGCTGGTAAATATTTAATAACTGGCACTGTGGAAAAAAATTACACATGGACACACTTTTAAGATTTATCTGCATTATAAACATTTCCCCTCTCATTTTTAAAAATCTAGAAACCAGCAGAATAAATAAAGCCCTGGTTTTTGGTGTTTGCCAATTGCTGAATTATAGAAGATCATCTGAAAATTTCATAGTTGACTTTTGGGAGTGAGTTTGCCCTGGATTCTGCATACCCTTGGACTTAGGAGAAATTGTAGTTCATAAGAAAGAGAGCATGCCCTAGTGAATGGCGAATGAATGTTGGAATGAGAAATATTTCTCTGATACATAATAACTATGTGATCCTGAACACATCTTCTAACTTTTCAGTGCCCCAGGCAATTCTGGGAGACTTTAAAATGCAGAAGAGTTGCCAGTCTGTACTGGCAGAGAGTTTCCTCACTGAGAGTTCTCATGCCCAAAAATAGAATCATAGATGCACATAGTTCCTGTAGGGTGAAAATCATAAACAATCATTGGCTTTTAAAATGTTACTGATTGTGAAACTTCCATTCAATTACCTTTGGAAAATGAGTACTTGTTTTTAAAAGATAAAGGTCATATTGCAATGATAATTAAGGCATTTTCTCTGGTTTTATTTACATATTTAATTTCTCATGTTTTGAGTTTCTAGTGTTACTTTTCCATAATAATCTGTTCTTCCATCATTACCAGCTGGACAATGTGATAACAATGGCCACAGAACCATATTACAACCTAGACTCCCACCCAAGAGATGTTGGGACTCAAGTGGTAAGACAGAATTGCAAACTGTGGATGATAATATTCTGGGAAATAAAAAAAGACCAGGAGAATATAAAAAAACATGTCTCCAAATGACCAAACTAATCTACTTTATTTCTGCCATAGAAGGATGTGTAAATTCATGACAGCAGTTTTTGCATTTTATGGTGTGGAATCTTAAAATTACCTCTGGATTATTAACTACCCAGTGATAATTTATTGCATGGAAGCTGATGTTCTCTAAAACTGTTTCTCTGGTAAACAGATGAAGGAATGAAACCTACTGTATTATCTTCTGTGTCAAGTAGTCATAAATAACCAAGTAATTCAGTCCTGAGATAACTGTCTCTTCAGTGACATTTTCACTGAAGTCAGTTTGTCGGTTTCGTAAATCTAAGTACAATATTATCTTTGTAAAATTTGTCTTGCTTGAAAACAGTTTCACTCTTGAAGGTGAAAGTATTCCTCCTTCGAAGGAGAGTTCTATCTGCTTTGTACCATGGAATTCTCTCTCTGGGTTTGGTGGTGCTGATTGATTCGCTTTTTTCTTTTATGTATTTACATTTAATTTGGTTTTCTAGATGTTGAATTATTTCCCTTTTAAAATGAACATCAAAAAATAGGGGAAGAATAGTAGTAGGGGAAAAATAAATGCATCTTGAGGTATTCTTTTAAATAAAAGAAATGTAAAAGTTTTTAATTGGGATGTGATATTAGTTTTTAATTGGGATGTGATATTTGCCCCTTCTCTTTGATTCCCACTTTTATTACCACTATGTATGCCTTCATTAACACCTGCCTATACTGTTACCACAGCCTCCTAATAAGTCATACTGTCACTTTCTCCTCGCTCTTCATTTAATCCTTGCTTCCAGGCTAATCTTCTTTGGTGTAGACCTGGTTATGTCACTCCCCTGCCCCAAATTCTCAGTTGATCTCCATTGCCTAACAATCCAAATTCAGATTGTTTTGCTTAGCTCCCTAAGTCCTCCACAATCTGATGCCACCCCCTTTTTTTCTAGTCATATTATTTCTCTCCATGTACTTTGTACTCAAAACAAACTGTGCTCCTCTCTGCCTCCCACATAAATCATGTACACTTTCCTACTTCCATGTCTGCTGTCATATATATCCCTTTTATGACCTCTTGAATTCCTATTCATCCTTTAAATACTCAAATGGTACTTCCTTTATGAAGCCTTTCTTGATATGACTTGAGAGTAACAGAAGCTTCTTTCATATAACACTTTATTTTATAGTGCTCATGTATTTATTTGCATTTATATTTATTATTATATTATACTTATATAATGTATTTATTGTGTTAAATTCATCACATTATAAACTCTAGGAAAGCTTATCTAAACCTTGAATTCTCTCCAGTGCCAAACACCGTGCTTTTTCTTTAATTATGCTTAAAGATATTGGGGTGTAGGGTGTGCTCAGGGAGGACCAGTACCCTTGGTGTGATGGCTGCTGAGCTCTTTCCAGGGTTCTTTCCATCTTTGGTGTCTATCTGTTCCACCTAACTCTCACCTGTGGCTACAGGAAACTGCAGCATGTGCAGTGACTACACCCTGGTAAACTGTTTCAGCAGATGGACTAAACCAGGTTGAAGGTAACCAAAGATTCTCAACCCCACAGGTGAGTTAGGGGGTTGTCAACCCAAAGCATGTGAAGACTTCCTGTGGTGGAATGGGAGGGTGAGAATAATTTGTTCCAACAGCCATGAAAGGCAGATATGGAGTGCTTAGAGCTTGGTTAGACACCAGAGATGCCAAGGTCATCCACTGTATTCTGAGCCATCGCCAGCCATCTTGACTCTGTCCTGACACTGGACTATGATGACTGTGGAGGAGAGAGTGAGGCTGATGACTTTATGCAACTCTGCCTCACTTGAATTCAATGTACAAATGAATCAAAAGACATCACCCATACCATTTTACTATTACGCCTCAAAGTCCTGTGGCAACATGCAAGTGATGAAGCAGCAGGTGCAGATACACTAGGAGCTATAGTCACAACCCTGCGCACAGGTGGGTCAGACCATAGGGCTGTTTCTCAGTAGAAGCAGCAGTGGGACTTGGCAGCCTCCTGGGTGTCTGAGCAGCCTTTTAAGGATCTCACTGCTTATCTCTTGGTGTGAGGAAGGGGGCTAGAAAAGGTGCTCTAAACATTGTCTGCTTACCCAACCCTGGCCTGATTACCATGGCATGCAGAGAATCCTATTTTGTGGCCGAAACACATAAAAATATAAAAAATGTATGAAAACATCTGCAAAGATGATTCCACTCACCATTAGCACATGGAACATGTGCATCCTAATAGACAACACAAAATCCAGTAGACATGAAAGAAGAACTGCTCTTGGTGCAAGAGAACTCAACAGGTATCACATTCAAATAGCAGCCCTGAGTGAAACAAGACTGGTAAATGAAGGCTAGCTTACTGAAGTTGGAGCTGGACACACATTTTTCTGGAGTGGGCACAGTTAAGAGGAGCATATGAAACTGGTGTGGGTTTTGCGATCAAAACTGTTCTAATCAGCAAGTTGGTATGCCTGTCAAAAGGAGTGAATGACAGGCTCATGACAATGTGATTGCCACTTGCAGGAAAACGCCATGCCATCATCGTCAATGCCTATGCTCCCACCTCAACAAACCCTGATGAAGTCAAAGAAAAATTTTATGAAGACCTAGAGGCCATTATTGTCAATGTGCCAAAAGAGGACAAGCTTATAATTCTGGGCGACTTTAATGCTAGGTTAGGCTCAGACTCCCAAACTTGGCAGGGAGTCCTATGGGAGAATGGAGTTGGAAACAGCAACAGCCATGGTCATTTACTGCTGAATACTTGTGCACTGCATGACCTTGTCACCAACACTGTCTTCTATTTACCTAAAGGCAATAAAACTTCATGGATGCAACCTCGTAGCAAACATTGTCATCTAGTAGACTATGTGATTGTAAGGAAAAGAGTCAGACAAGATGTGAGAGTGACAAAGGCAATGTGTGGTGCAGAGTGCTGGACTGATCATAGACTTATCCTTTCCAAGCTAAATATTTGTATTCATCAAAAATGCTGCCCCCAAGGCAAAATGAGTCAGAGAAGAATTAATGTCAACAAATTAGAGCTCTTCTCTGAGTGTGAACAGTTTGTTGCTAACTTGGAGGGAAAGTTAAGCCAACACACATTTGGCAACAGTGGAGCAGAAAAGGAGCGGGCAGTTTTCAGAGATTTGGTGTACAATACTGCATTTGCTCTTCTGGGTCAGAACACTCACAAACACCAAGACTGGATTGATAAAAATGTTGGGGAAATTCAGAAGCTACTAAATGAAAAATGAGTACTCCACAGGATTTATCAGCAGGATAGTTCATCTACTTCTAAGAAGGCAGCATTTAATTCCATCAAAAGCAAAGTACAAGCAAAGCATAGAGAGATGCAGCATTCCTGGCTCATGAAGAAGGCAGATGAAATTCAGTCTTATGCTGATCATAACAATCCAAAACACTTTTTTGATTCCCGGAAAGCTATTTATGGAACAAAAACCTATGACGCATCACAATTACTCAGTGCTGATGGAGCCACATTGATTACTGATAAGGACATGATCCTAGAGAGATGGACTGAACACTTCCATCATGTTCCCATCATCAATCAATGCTGAGGCCTTTGACGATTTACCTCAGATTGAAGTCAATCCCTCCTTAATTAAACTTCCAACTGAAGAAGAGGTTTTGAAGGTCATTAGGCTCCTTTCATGTGGCAAAGCACCTGGTGCTGATTCTATTCCAACTGAGATTTACAATGTAGAGAGACCATTGCTCATACAAAAGCTGAATGAAATTTTCCAGGCAAGAGGAGGTTATCCCCCTGGAGTTCAAGGATGCCTCCATTGTCCATCTCTATAAAGGTAAAGGGAATAGATTGTCCTGTGATAATCACAGGGGGATCTCTCTCTTACTCATTGCTGGCAAAATTCTTGCTAGAGTCCTCCTTAATAGGCTGATTCTTCACCTGGAAGATGATCATATACCTGAGAACCAGTGTGGCTTCAGAAAGAGTTGAGAAACAGTTGATATGGTCTTTGCTGCCTGACAACTTCAGGAGAAGTGCTAGGAGCAAAACAAAGGTCTGTACATAATGTTTATAGACCTGACCAAGGCCTTTGAGGACTTATGGAAAGTTATGTTACAATTTGGTTGCCTGGAGAAGTTCATCAATATTGTATATCAATTTCATGATGGCATGTTTGCCCAGGTTCTGAATAATAGACAATACTCTTGTGCCTTTCCAGTCACCAGTGGAGTGAAACAGGACTGTGTACTTGCTCCCATGCTTCTTAGCATGATGTTTTCAGTCATGTTGACAAATGATTTCAATGAAGATGAACACGGCATCAAGGTCAACTACTGTACTGATGGTAAGTTCTTCAATTTGAAAAGACTACAAGCCAAGACCAAAGTGGAGGGAGTGTTGGTGCATGATTTTCTGTTTGCAGATGATTGTGCACTCATAGCAGTCTCTGATGCTGAGATGCAACGAAGTATGTATCAATTCTCTGCTGCCTGCACTAATTTTGGTCTAATAATTAACACCAAGAAAACACAGGTGCTCCATCAGCCACCACCACACCATCCATACATGGAACCATCAGTTACAACAAATAGAGAAGTTTTGAATGCTGTGGGTAAGTTCACTTACCTTGGTAGTGTACTTTCCAGGATGTACACAGTGACAATGAGGTTGATGCACACGTTGCCAGAGATAGCTCGATGTTTGGGAGGCTCTAAAGAAAAGTTTGGGAGAGAAGAGGTATTAGACTGACTACCAAACTGAAGGTCTACAGAGTCGTTGTGCTGATCTCATTGTTATATGCTTGTGAAACATGGATAGTTTACTAGCACCATGCCAGGAAACTGAATTGTTTCCATTTGAACTGTCTTTTTTTTTCAATTTTATTTTTTTAATTTAATTTAATTATTATTATTTTTTAATGTTTTACAATCATTGCCATGAAATTAAGTTTTTATCCCCCCCACACCTACCCCCCACTACCCCCCTCCCTCCCCATGACAGCATACAATTCTGTATAGGTCCTACATATACTTTCCTATTAAGTACGTTTTCACTATAGTCATGCTATGTAGTCGAACTAAAATAAATGGAAGAAATCATATAACAAATCAAAACATGATACACAAAAACACACACACACAAACTTGATCTGCTATATTCTGCGAATGACTTCCATATTTCTTTCTCTGAGTGTGGAAGACATTTTGCCTTAGAAAACCACCACTGGGATTTTTTTTAAATAAGTTCTTACATTATTACGAAATTCCAAGTCTACCAGAAAAAACTCTTGCACACTGTAGTCGTTGCTGTGCACAAAGTTCTCCTGGTTCTGCTCCTTTCGCTCAGCAACAGATAGTATAAGTCCTTCCAGGCCTCTCTGAAGTCTTCTTGTTCATCATTTCTTATGGCGTAATAGCACTCCATTACATTCATATACCATAATTTATTCAGCCATTCCCCAATTGAAGGGCATCCCCTTGATTTGCAGTTTTTGGCAACTACAAAGAATGCTGCTATAAATATTTTTGTACATGTGGGACCCTTTCCCATTTTTATGATCTCTTGGGGATACAGTCCTAGAAGTGATATTGCTGGGTCAAAGTGTATACACATTTTTGCAGCCCTTTGGGCATAGTTCCAAATTGCTCTCCAGAATGGTTGGATGAGCTTACAGCTCCACCAACAATGAATTAGTGTTCCAACTCTCCCACATCCTCTCTAGCATTTATCATTTTCTTGTTCTGTCATGTTTGCCAATCTTATAGGTGTGATGTGGTACCTCAGAGTTGTTTTGATTTGCATCTCTCTAATCAATAGTGATTTGGAGCATTTTTTCATATGATTATAGATAGCTTTAATTTCTTCCTCTGAAAATTGCCTGTTCATATCCTTTGACCATTTATCAATTGGGGAATGACTTGTATGGTTATACATTTGAGTCAGTTCTCTATATATTCTGGAAATGAGGCCTTTATCCCCAAGCTTAGCTGTAAAAATTCTTTCCCAATTTACTACATCCCTCCAAATTTTGGTTGCATTGGGTTGGGTTGTGCAAAAACTTCTCAGTTTAATGTTATCAAAATTATCCATCTTGCATTTCATAATGCTTTCTATCTCTTCTTTAGTAAAAAATTCTTCCCTTCTCCATAAATCTGATAAATACACTATTCCTTGCTTCTCGAGTTTATTCATGGTATCAGTCTTTATACCTAAATCATGTACCCATTTGGACTTTATTCTTGTGTACTGTATCAGGCATGCATCTATGCCTAATTTCCGCCGCACTGTTATCCAGTTTTCCCAGCAATTTTTGTCAAACAGTGAGTTCTTATCCCAGAAGCTGGGGTCCTTGGGTTTATCAAACAGGAGGTTGC
The DNA here is from genome assembly GCF_028372415.1 of Notamacropus eugenii. Lineage (NCBI taxonomy): Eukaryota > Metazoa > Chordata > Mammalia > Diprotodontia > Macropodidae > Notamacropus > Notamacropus eugenii. The sequence continues at coordinate 231,323,401 of NC_092877.1, read as the reverse complement.
TATATTCCTTGCCTACCATTTGAACTGTCTTTAGGAAGATTCTGAGGATCACCTGGCAGGATAAGGTATCAGACACTGAAGTCCTTGCTCAAACTGAATTGCCAAGTATTCAAACTATGCTTCAGAGGGTGCAACTCTAATGGGCTGGCCACTTTGTTTGAATGAAAAATATACACTTGCCAAAAATACTATTTTATGGAGAACTCTCATGGGGCAGATGATCACATGGTGGCCAAAAGAAGCAATACAAGGACACTCTCAAGGTCTCTCTCAAGATCTTTGGATTTGGCTGGGCAACATGAGAGACACTGGCACAAGACTGCTCAACAGGGCATATCCACATCAGAAAAGGTGCTGTGCTCTTTGAGCAAAGAAAAATTGAGACAGCACGAAGTAAACGCAGAATGCACAAATTTGGGATATCCACTCCAAATATTCACATGGACTATCTGTGCCCAACCTGTGGTAGAGCATTCTGAGTCATATTGGTCTGATCCACAGTTGGACACACTGAAATTTCACTTTATCATGGTGATGTCATTTTGGTCCTCTTTGAAGATGAAGGACAACAACCAACCAACTTAAAGACATTTGTTCAATTGAAGTTAAACTGAAAGAGATCAAGTGAGATGTTAAAATTATCACACAAAAACTGAGTCCTGTACTATTACTATCCTCTATAAACCTTCATTAGAAAATATCCTCAGTATGATGCTTCTTTTTTAATTTTTAAATTTTTTTGTTATTTTATTCGTTTTCAATGTTCTACAATCACTTCCATATGTCTTAGATTTTTTTCCCCTCCTTCTCTCCCTTCTCCCCCTACCTCCCCTCTCCCTCCCTAAAACAGCATACAATTTTATATAGGTTCTATACATACCTTCCTATTAAATACATTTTTACCTTAGTCATGTTGCACAGAAGAATTAAAATGAATGGGAGAATCCATAAAACAAGCCAAAACATAATACAAATGAAAATGATCTGCTTCAGTCTGCGATTCAATTCCATAGGTCTTTCTCTAGATGTGGAAGGCATTTTGCCTTAAGAGACCATTGGTGATTTTTTAAGTCCTTGCATTGCAATGAAGTACTAAATCTACCAGAAAAATTCCTTTCACAGTGTGATTGTTTCAGCATGATTCTTAACAGGGGAAATGGAATTGGATGACAAGGATAGTGAATAAATCTTTCTAATGTCATTCAGAAATATATTAAAAACAAATATGGAGAAATCTATCTATAGAAATCTAAGTACCAAACTTAGTAGGGGAGGAGTAACTTATTTTCTTAAAAAGAGGAATGGTTTCAGACACCAGAAAAGGGAGTAGGAGATAAAATGAAAGTTTTTTTTTTCTTTTTTTGGTACAGATTTTTATGTTGTTTGAGAACAGGCCATCTCAGGAGGGAACCTATTCTGCTGCAATTTGTAATCCATTTACTTTATTCCATTTATGAGGATATCCTGTCTTTTTACAGAGCTCTTGTTCAATTTCTTTAACAGTACTGGGGATATTTAGAAACTTTGAAGAAAAAAGGCAGGAAATCAACCAACATGTCTTCACTGTTTAAGTGGAAAATATTATTGAAAAATCCTTGCTTTATTGTTTTGATTCTTCAGAACAGTGAAGCCAAATGAATTGTGGTAAATTTCGTTCTTAATTTTCCATGTACTCCTTTTTTCTTATATTTCTGCATCTTAGTGAATTTGTGCTTTCATTTAGGTAGTTACTCTTTCCAGTATCACAGATCACAACCATTCCATCCTGTGCAATTCTTGAAAGGCATGGGTCTTTCCATTCATCTGTGTTGGGAATTCACAAAATATGATGAGGGAATTTGTTAATTTATTTTAAATTTACATGAATACAGTATAACATGCAGGTTTGTCATTTACATTGTTTGAGTTGTGTCTGACTCTGCATGATCCCATTTAGAGTTTTCTTGATAAAGGCACTTGAAGTGATTTGCCATTTTCTTCTCCAGTCCATTTTACAAATGAGGAAACTGAGGCAAACAGTGTAAAGTGATTTGCCTGGAGTCACCCAGCTCATAAGTGTCTGAAGCCAGAAATGAGCTTAGCTTGCCTGACTCTAGGCCTAGCACTTTATTTGCTGCATCACTTAACTGCCTCTCTATATGAGCTACCCATCTCTAATACTTCATTCTTGATACATGACTAGCCCTTCTTTCTAGTGTCAACAACACCAGTCATACGTTTCTTGGTTGATATCTCTTTATGTCACTTCTTGCTCACAAATTGTTATCAGTAATATCCTATTGGCTATTGAAGATGTCATATATCTCTATATTGATCTTTGCTGGATCTATGATTAAAGTTTTGAAGATTGTGATATTCCTTTGTTTGTATTAGTATTGTCAAAAGAATATTGATATTGGAGATGTTTTGTTTTAAGGAGAAGCTTTGGGAGAATCATTGAAAACACTGCATTTTTCCAAATATAATCATGTCTTTTATTAAATATCATATCATAAAAATATTAAAGAAAAATAGTTCATATATTATGAGGAGATATATCTTCATGAAACAAAGGATAAAGGTAATCGCAAAAGATAAGGAAAATAAGTTTGCATGGAACTGGAAAACTTATGCACAAAAATTTATTACATCTAGAATGAAGGGAAGCAGGCAAATAGGAAAAAAAGTCTTTGTATCAATTATAAGATAAGGGTTAGACCACTAATAGAAACACACATTTATATCTACATGTTATTCTTCAATCCATGAGACAGGTTAAATGGGTCAATAGATAAGTGTCCAAAGGATCTGAACAAGCAGTTCTCAAAGGAATTGCAGACTATTAACCTCATGAGAGAATGCTCCAAATCATGAGTAATTAGAGAAATACAATTCAAAAGAGTCCTGAGGTTTAAACTTTCATCAAACAAATTGGCAAAGATGACACAAGATGAATGTCAATTTTGTTATGATTGTGAGAAAATAAGCATCCTAATTAACTTTTAGTAGTATTATGAATCAGTACAACATTGTGAAAATGAGTTTGGAATAATGATAATAAAGTGAACAAATATCTAAAGCCTTTGACCTGGAGATTCTACTATTAGACTTGTGCCCCAAGAAGGTCACTGGTAAGAAGAAAGTCTACAACCCAAAAATATTTAAAGTAGAACTTTTTATATTAGCAAAGAATTGGGAAAAAAGTAGAAGATATAATAATATAATATAAAAGTCGAAGAGTAGCTGAATAAGTTGCAGTAAGTGAATGAAATGGGATATTACTGTGCAGCAAGAAATAATGAATATGTTGAATACAAAGAAGCATGCATAGTTATACTAGATCTGATGCCTAATGAAGTAAGTAAAGCCAAAAAAGAAAAAACAAAATGATTACAATATAACTACAAAACAATCAAAAGTGAATGTTGCAATATTAAAAAGAACAAGCATGATCCCAAAGAATGGACAGATGATGTCCCTATCCCATCCTTTTGCAGAGGTGAGATATCCATGCATTTGGTACACTTTATGTTCTCTAGATTTTTTGATGTACTTATTAGTTTTGCTGATTTTCTTCTTCCTTTTCTTTAAAAATATTGTTATATACAATATAATGGGTCTATGGAGTGTGGTGGGATTTGAAAGGACATTGGCAGAAATTCTGTTGGTGTAAAAAAAGTTTTCTTTCTATATCAGTATAAGATAATATTTTTTTTCTAAATAAGATTATTGTATTATATTATGAGATCTAACCAATAATGATGATAGAAAATATAAATACATACCAATATGAAAGAGCTATATAATCAAATGTTATTGCTGAGTCACTGTCAGGTAGTTTTTAGAAATCATGTGAAAAGGGAGAGATTCCATAGGATTTACAAAAGGTTCCCTCTCCCCCCCAAAAAGGAAAAAGAACAGAGACTAAAACTATAGGGCAGTGAAGCTCAATTTGATTCTTGGAAAAGTTCTATGGTTTTTATACTTGTAGAAAAGGAAGAGAAGACCACAAAATCAGCATTATTTCATCTATAAAAGGTCAGGTCAAATGATCGTTTCTTCTTCCTTCCTCTCTCCCTGCTTTCCTTTGTCCCTTCCTTTTCTTCCTTTCTCCCTTCTTACTTTTCCCTCCTCTGCCTTCATTTTCTCCTCCTGTCTTTCTTTTTTCCTTTCTTCTTCCCTCCCTCCCTTTCTCCTTTCCTTCTTTCTTTATTTCAAAAGGTACTTGATTGATATAGCATTCCATAGATGTTGTTTGCCTAGATATATGGTATATTTATTAAATTTATAAACATTGTAAAAATTAAAAACATATGAAGTAATCTGTATTATAATCATTATACAAAAAGGTCTTTATAATCTTGTACTTTTATCCAGTTATCATAAGAAAGAATTTTTAAAATATAAATATAAAGTCTTACTTGGGTTCTAAAAATCAATTTCATAACTACATAATTGGTAACATCTGCCCAATATTGGCTTAACTTAAAATGATTTAGGAGTTATAGTGCCTTTATATGCTCCATATGAATGAACACCATGCTGTTGCAGCCAGGAAAACTTTTTTGGCCCTACTTTAAATTGAGGGTGACATAGTTCCTAGTCCTAGACTGAACTAATAAGTCCCATTGTAGTTTGCCCTGGTCAGACTCTACCTGAAATATTGTGTTTAGTTTAGGAAAACACACTTTAGGAAGCACTTTTATATTTTCTAAGAGTCTGAATGTAGATCGGATCATATTATTTTCTCTGTTTTGTTTTTTTCTCACTATTTTTCTCTTTTATTTTCATTCTTTTTTTCACAATGTGACTAATGTAGAAACATGTTTATTATGATTGGATATGTATAACCTATGTCAGACTTCTTCCTGTCTTGAAGAGGGAGGAGAGAATGAGGGATGAAGAAAAATTTGGAATTCAAAATCTTATAAAAATGAATGTTGAAAACTATCCTTACATGTAATTGGATATATATATATATATATATTTTTTTTTTCCTGAGAATCTTCAAGGGTAATAACCAGATGATGGTTCTTTCCATGTAAGTATCAGTTGAAAAAAGCCCAAGAATGTTTAGGATGGAAAAGTTAAAACTTGGTAGGTACAAGATAACTTTCCTAAAATATGTGATGTGCTGTCACATGGAAGAAGGAATTAATTTGTCATGCTTATACACAGAGAATAGAATGAAGAACAATGAATCAAAATTGCAGAGAGACAAATGTAGGCTCGATGTCAGGAAGAACTTGCTAATAATTAGAGCTATTACAAGATTTTCCAGAACAAACTGGATTGCAACTTTCCAGGTTTGTTGGAGAAAGTATTCTTTTTTAAAAAAATAACATTTTGTTTTCCCCCAATTACATGTTAAAACAATTTTTAAAAGTTTGAGCTTCAAATTCTATTTTCCCCTCCCTTCCTTCTCCTCTCCCCCTAGACAGTAAGCAATCCTATATAGTTTACACATGTGCAATTATGTAAAGCATTTCCATATCAATCATTTTGTACAAGAAGACTCAAATAAAAGAGAAATGAAGAAAGAAAGTGAAAAATAACATGCTTCATGCTGTATTTAGACACTATGAGTTCTTTCTCTGGAGGGAGATAGCATGCTTAATGATAAATCCTTTGGGATTGTCTCAGATCGTTTTATTTCTGAGAATAACTAAGTCACTCAAAGTTGTTCATTGCATAATATTGCTGTTTTTGTGTACAAGTTCCTCTGGATCTGCTCATTTTACTGTGCATCAATTCATGTAAATCTTTCCCGGTTTTTCTGTAATCATCCTGGAGAAAGTATTCCTATTCAGCTGCAAGTTGAAATAGACTGTTTACGAGGTCCCTTCTGGTCTGTAATTTTATGATTCTGTGAGATAATGAAATCAAATAACTAAATCTATTAGATTCAGCAATGAAAATGTTTTCTTGTCTTTGGGTGTTTGTTAAGCATGAGAGGAGCTAGAACTTAAACAAATCAAGGAAAGACAGGGGAAGGTATTAGGTACCTAAAAAATAGGACTAGGATTAAATTAGAAAAACAAAAGATAGAGCTTTTCTGAGAAAAACCTTAGTAGTTCTCCCACAGTGACACAAATTAGTCAAATACCTGGAAGGATGAAGAAACAAGATTGGTTTTTGTGAATAAATATTGATTTAACAAAGAGTCAGATACATTCGTTTTTATGGGGAGGTATAGCTGCAAAACAGTACAAAAGGTGTTTAAGCAAAACCATTTGGTGTATCTAGATTTTACTGTTTAGTTGTTTTTCAGTTGTGTCTGACTCTGTGACCCCATTTGGGGTTTTCTTGGCAAAGATACTGCAGTGGTCTGCCATCTCCTTCTCCAGCTCATTTTACAGATGAAGTAGTAGTAGTAGTAGTAGTAGTAGTAGTAGTAGTAGTAGTAGTAGTAGTAGGGTTAAGTGACTTGTCCAGGATCACACATGTAGTAAGTGTCTGAGACCAGATTTGAACTCAAATCTTCCTGACTCCAGACCCAGCACACAGACCACATAGTTGCCTAGTATTTGGGCATCCTCTTCTTATGTCAAAAAATATGCCTAAAGCCATGTTTCATCTAAGCCAGCTTTCCTGTTCCAATTTTTCCCCATTTTTGATAATATCATCAGTAATCATAGAATTCCAAGCTTAGTTTTATAGAGTCCTTTTGATGCATTTATTTTTGCCTTGATCCTGCATATTGCCACCTAGTCCTCTCAGTTCTTTCTTTTAACGTCTTTTAGATATCTCCTTGCCTAAGCCCATTGTTACCACCATGTTTCAGATTCCCAGAATGTTACACCTGAAATATTGCAACAGATGTTTTTCTTTATAGATTTGGAATAGTTAAAGTTGTGGGACTGAATGATGTTAATAAGAAAGCTAGGGGAAGTAAGGGGGAAAAAAAGCATCCTGTGGAAAAAAACACTCACTTGCCTTGAGGCAAAAGAGTCAAAAATAACCAAAGGAAACAGAAAAGAGATAGAGAGGAAAGGAACCAGTACAGAATAGTGCTGCTAACCCAAAGGACAAAAAAGCAGCCAGAGGGATAGAAGCTTCAATAGCAACAGATGCTTCAGAGGGATTAAAGGAGGATGAAGGCTGAACAAAGGTCATTGGACTGATAAAGAAAGGTTCATTGCTGAGCACTGAAAGAGTAACTTCAGTGGACTTGGGAGTAGGGGCAGAAGCAAGGTTAGGTGGAAGATGTTGAGGAGAATGGGCAACAAGCCAGTTGAGGCAATGGGTATGGCTGACATTTTAAAAGAGATTTCTGAAGGAAAAGAGAGGAGATGAAACAGTAGCTATATGGGATAGAAGAATCAAGAGAAGGTTATTTTTTGAGGGGTGGGAAGACCTGAACATTAAGAGCTGTAGCTAAAATCCTACTATTTATGAGAGGTCTTTCCTGATTCCCTTTAATGTGAGTGCTTTTGCAATATTGATTACCTGCAACTTATCCTGTGCATAGCTTGTTTTTATGTAGTTGTTTTCTTTTTGGCTTCCCAACTAAACTAAGCTCCTTGAGATCAGGCACTATTTTTTGCCTTTCTTTGTATCCCTTGAATTTAGCACAGTGCCTGGCACAAACCAGGTTCGTAATAAATACCTAATGACTATTGCCAGACAATAAGGAGTCAATAGAAAGGGAACAATTGAAAATATATGAAATATGTGATAATTGATGGAGCAAAGTCCTAGAAGAAACCTGAATTACTGAAATCAAGGATATAGGGACATTGAACAAAGAGTCGAGTTATCTACTACTCTGTAACCCCAACAAGGGAGGAAAGATGGGTTTTAAGATGCATGTGATGATGACAATATTTGGTTAAAGTATAATAGAGAAAGTCATATGATCAGAGTCTTAGAGGATTCATTAATATGTCTTTAAAGTCTTTGAAGATAATGGCAGAGTATAGAATAGAGAAGGTCATGAGACAGGTGGACAGGTGCTGAAGTCACTGAGGAACTTAGGAGAATGACTTGGAAGTCACTTAAACGACAGCAACAAAGAGAAAATGTTATAAATGGATTGCATAAACATCATAATCAGACTCAATATCTATAACCAGAATGAAGCTGCTGCTGTTTTCATCAACATGACTTTAGCTCATTTTATTTTCTTGCATCTTAAAATTCTTACATATTCCTGTTTGTATCATAAATCTATTTAATTATGTTTCCATTTATTATTTTCCAGTAATTTCATGTATGGCATCTTGTCTCCCTAATGAGAACATGAGCTCCTGAAAGGCAGGAACTATATAACGTATTTATTTTCAGTGTGGCATAGTGCAAAGAACACTAACTTTGGGGTCAAAGATCCTCAGTTCAAATTTAATCTCTCCTACTTGTTATCTTTGTGATCGTGGGCAAGTCACTTAACATCCGTGATCTCAGTTTCCTCAGCTTAAAAAAAGAGTTTGGACTAGGCAGCTTCTAAAATTTCTTCCAATTTTAAATCTATGACTCTGTGACCTAACATAATACTGAACACTGGTTGTATATTTATTATTTCATTGTTGCATTTTGTGATGATGAAGATGTCATTTACACTATTTGCAATGACATTTGCATAGAAATTAATAATTTTAGCATCTGACTATGTGCTCAATATTTCAGTGGATCCACAGTTACATCACTGTTTATACTTTTCATTTTACAGTGTGAATATACTTAGAATTTTTCTTTTTTTTTTCACATTTTATGATTTAATTAATTAATCGATCAATTCCCCATAAAGAAAACGGTTACATAGCGCTATGGAGCCAGGATCAGAACTGGCTGACTTAGTACAGAAATCGACTGTCTTAAGTACATTTTGCCATGAGAAAAGAATTCTCTTAGATAGACACATTGTAAACAAAAGTGGCGTCAGTTGGGTTTTATGATCCCAAGCTATGGGCATCTTCATTCTGTAGCATATCTCTGTGATTTAAGATAAGGAAAAGGTCCCATCACCCAGATAACAGATATCCTGTCCTAAACAGGCCTTAACAGAGTTTGACAAAAGCTGAAGTTACAACCCCAGGTATCTGTGTTTTCCTCTAAACAAAGGAGACTATTAGGTCCAGACTCTTCTTAATTCAAACTTTGGCCCTTATTAAAGTCTAAAATTTATATTAAATATTAACATTCCCTCCTTTTGGTCAAAGGCAAGCCAAAGGCTTCGCCTGTAGACCAACAAAGATATGTAAAACTAGATCTTCATGTAGGTCTTGGGAAAGCTGTCTCTGTCTGATGTCATCTTCTTCAGGCCCTTTCAAAGTCCACTCAGGAGCAGGGGCAATGGAGGTGACAGACAGATCCAAGAGTCTATACAGAAAACTTGACAGGGTCTCCCAGAAAACATGGTTTGATAATTGAAATGAAACAATACAACATAGTTAACATAGCTAAAAGCACTTAGCAATAGTTTAGTTTCCCAGCCACGCAGGGCTAGGCTCAAACAACACATTGAAGTGGTTTTTTTTGTTGTTGTTGTTCAGTTCACAAAATTGCATTTTTACATTGTCAGGTACAATTAAACTTAGATGGCTCACAATAGGCTTGTTTTGAAAAAGGGAGATTTACATGTCATCAAGATAAACAAGAAAGCTTAAACATGAACCATACAAATCAGTGCTAACTAAACAATTACCAATGTTAACTAACATTAAGTTCCTGGTATCCCAGTAACCATTCTTAATTTTCATTTAAACAAAACTTTTTGAATCCCAGATTTCTCATGTAGTTATCTGATACCTAGATATCTTTTTTTTTAAATTTAACTTTTAACATTTATTTTCACAAAATTTTGGGTTACAAATTTTCTCCCCTTTTATCCCCTCCCCCCCCCACACCCAAGCATTCTTATTGCCCCTGTGACCAATCTGCTCTCTCCTCTATCCTCCCTCCCTGCCCTTGTCTCCGTCTTCTCTTTTGTCCTGTAGGGCCCGATAGCTTTCTTGACCCCTTAACCTGTATTTCTTATTTCCCAGTGGTAAGAACATTACATTTGATCCTAACACTTTGAGTTCCAACTTCTTTAGCTCCCTCCCTCTCCACCCCTTCCCCTTGGAAGACAAGCAATTCAATATAGGCCAAATCTGTGTAGTTTTGCAAATGATTTCCATACTAGTTGTGTTGTATAGGATTAACTATATTTCCCTCCATCCTATCCTGTCCCCCATTACTTCTATTCTCTTGTGATCCTTTCCCTCCCCATGAGTGTCAACCTCGGATTGCATTCTCCTCCCCATGCCCTCCCCTCCATCCTCCCCCCCACCCTGCTTGTGCCCCTGTCCCCCACTCTCCTGTATTATGAGATAGGTTTTCCTATCAAAATGAGTGTGCATTTTATTCTTTCCTTTAGTGGAATGTGATGGGATAGACCTCATGTTTTTCTCTTGCCTCCCCTCTTTATCCCTCCACTAATAAGTCTTTTGCTTGCCTCTTTTATGAGAGATAATTTGCCCCATTCAACTTCTCCCTTTCTCCTCCCAATATTTCTCTCTCACTGCTTGATTTCATTTTTTTTTTTAAGATATGATCCCATCCTCTTCAATTCACTCTGTGCACTCTGTCTCTATGTATGTGTGCATGTGTGCATGTGTGTGTGTGTAATCCCACCCAGTACCCAGATACTGAAATGTTTCAAGAGTTCCAAATATTGTCTTTCTATGTAGGAATGTAAACAGTTCACCTTTAGTAAGTCCCTTATGACTTCTCTTTGCTGTTCACCTTTTCATGGTTCTCTTCATTCTTGTGTTAGAAAGTCAAATTTTCTTTCTAGCTCTGGTCTTTTCATCAAGAAAATTTGAAAATCCTCTATTTCATTGAAAGACCATTTTATCTCCTGAAGTATTATACTCAGTTTTGCTGGGTAGGTGATTCTTGGTTTTAGTCCTAGTTCCTTTGACTTCTGGAATATCCTATTCCATGCCCTTCGATCCCTTAATGTAGAGGCTGCTAGATCTTGTGTTATCCTGATTGTATTTCCACAATACTTGAATTGTTTCTTTCTAGCTGCTTGCAATATTTTCTCTTTCACCTGGGAATTCTGGAATTTGGCCACAATGTTCCTAAGAGTTTCTCTTTTTGGATCTCTTTCATGCGGTGTTCTTCGGATTCCTTGAATATTTATTTTGCCCTCTGGTTCTAGAATCTCAGGGCAGTTTTCCTTGGTAATTTCATGGAAGATGATGTCTAGGCTCTTCTTTTGATCATGGTTTTCAGGTAGTCCCAGAATTTTTACATTGTCTCTCCTGATTCTATTTTCCAGGTCAGTTGTTTTTCCAATAAGATATTTCACATTATCTTCCATTTTTCGAATCTTCTCGCTATGTTCTGTGATATCTGTCTTTCTCATAAAGTCCTTAGCGTCCATCTGTGCCATTCCAGTTTTGAAAGATCTATTTTCTTCAGTGAGCTTTTGAATCTCCTTTTCCATTTGGCTAATTCTGTTTTTCAAAGCATTCTTCTCCTCATTGGCCTTTTGAACCTCTTTTGCCAATTGAGTTAGGCTAGTTTTCAAGGTGTTAATTTCTTCAAGATTTTTTTGGTTCTCCTTTAGCAGGGAGCTGATCTGCTTTTCATGCTTCTCTTTCATCCCTCTCATTTCTCTTCCCAGTTTTTCCTCCACCTCTCTAACTTGATTTTCAAAATTCTTTTTGAGCTCTTCCATGGCCTGAGCCCCTTGGGTGGGCTGGGACACAGAAGCCTTGATTTCTGTGTCTTTGCCTGATGGTAAGCATTGTTCTTCCTCATCAGAAAGGAAAGGAGGAAGTGTCTTTTCTCCGAGAAAGTACCCTTCAATAGTTTTATTTCTTTTCCCTTTTCTGGGCATTCTCCCCAGCCAGTGGCTTGACCTCTGAATATTCTCCTCACACCCACCTCACCTCCTGGTCCTCCCAGCCAGCGTTTGGGGACTGAGATTCAAATGCTGCTTCCCGCCTTAGGGCTTTTGGCGGGGGCAGGGCTGCTATTCAGTGTGAGAATTAAGTTCAGATGGTCAGGTTGAGGCAGGGCTGCCTCTCAGGCACAGTTCCCTCAGGGGGTTTATGCACAGACCTTCCACAATGGATCCAGGCTCCCGCCTGCTTGGGGAGCCCCTGTCTGCAGCTGCCTCTCAGCTTCTATCTCCCGGGGGGGCCTGAGCCATGGGAGCACCCCACTCCCCTCTCGACCCGCCAAAGAGACTCTCTTACCAACTCTCGTCACCTGTGGGTGGAGGGGCTTGTGCCGCCGCTGGAGATCCCGTCTCTGATGCCTGCTCGGATCTGTACCTCTCGGAGCCGCAGCCGCCACAGGTCTGGGCTGGGCTCCGCGTCTGCAGCGCGACGGACCTTTTGTGAGAGGTTTTCAGGTCCCTCTGTGGGTGGAGGGACCCGCGTGGTTACAGGATATCCCGTCTCCGTAGCCTGCTCGGATGTTTTCCTCACGGTGTTGTGGCTGCTGCAGGGCTGCACTCAGCTCCCAGTCCCGGCGCCCAGTCCGCAGCGCGAAGGACCCCCCACGAGAGGTTTGCAGGTCTCTCCGGAACAGAAATCTCCCTCACTCCAATATTCCGTGGCCTCTGGGTGCAGAATTCACCGTGGGTTGGTCCCCTCTAGCCATTCTGTGGTTTGTGTTTTCGGAGCTATGTGTATGTGCGTCTTTCTACTCTGCCATCTTGGCTCCGCCCGTCAGAATTTTTCAATAATGAAACAAGACTTGTAATGACATAGGCCACCTTAAAATTCCCAAGTTGTTAGTGGTTCTTCATATAGTCAACTAATCTGCTGTTATGAGTAAGCCCTTCATCCAGTACTACCTATTTCTACATTTTGTTTAGTTAATTAGTAGAGAATTCTGATGTCTTTTAAAAGTATAGATTTGTAGAGTTCTCTTGAAATGTGTCTTCTCGCTTCTCTCTCTCTGTCTTGGTCTCTATTCTCTCTGTCTCTCTCTGTGGCGCTCTCTCTCTCTCTCTCTCTCTCTCTCTCTCTCTCTCTCTCTTCAGTTTGTGATCCCATAAAAGAATTTCCTTGCCAAGTCTGTTCAATGATGCACATTTGGTATAGCTTCAGTCTGACAGTTTTAGGGAAAAAATACTGTTACTAGGAGAATTACATCAACTTGTCAGTGATAAAGCGGGCACATGCCTGAATTTGGAAATCATCAAATACCCTCATTATAACTGAGTATTTAATATATTGAACACAAGTCCTAATAAAAGTGCAATGTAGAATTAAAGGAAGTGCATCTTGACAAATACACCAATATCATGTTTTTGTCAGTCTGTTCTCAAAGGGCATTTATATCCAGTAAATACATTCCTTAAGGACAATGCCTTATAAGGAAATATTAATTTACTGAGTGGGTTGGTATTTATGAGATAATTAACTATATTTCTTGGAGTTTTTATTTTAGGATCTCTTTCCTGAGCTGATTGGTGCATTCTTTCAATGCCTGTTTTACCCTCTGATTCCAGGATATAATTAAATTTTCCTTGATAATTTCTTGAAAGATGCTGTCTAGGTCCTCCTTTTGATTATACCTTTTAGGTAGTACGGTAATTCTGACATTGTTTTGCTTGGATCAATTTTCCGGTTCAGTTGTTTTACCAATGAGGTATTTTACATTTTCTTCTATGTTTGCATTCTTTTGAATTTGTTTGATTGATTCTTGATGTCTCATAGAACTAATAGCTTCTACTTGCTCTATTCTAATTTTTACAGAGTTGTTTTCCTTAGTTACCTTTTGTATCTCCTTTTCCATTTGGCCAATTTTACTTTTTAAGTAGTTATTTTCTTTTTTCAAAACTGTTGACACTTTTTCATACTTCACTCTAATTTCTTTTCCCCGTTTTTTTCCCCTACCTCTCTCATATAATTTTGAAGCTCTCTTTCGAGCTTTTCCATGAGTTCTTTCTGGGCTTGAGACCACTTCTCATTTTTCTTTGGGGTTTTGACCATAGGTGCTTTGACACTGTTTTCCTTTTCTGAGTTTATGTCTTGATCTTCCCTGTTACCATAACTTCCTATGGTCAGATTATTTTGTGTTGTTGTTGTTGTTTTTTGCTCGTTTGTGTGTGTGTGTGTGTGTGTGTGTGTGTGTGTGTTTGTCTTTTCCCTTTCTTTTAAATTTTAGCTCTGCTCTTGGGGGAGAAGTGGCATTGTCTCAGGCTTCTTGTACTTTGTTCTTGTACTTCTTGTTTACTTTGCGCTGTACCGATATTGCCCTGAGGCCCTTGGGGGACCCTTGCGTCTAGAGTTTCACTGAGGGGTTAGTGTGGAGGTGGCTTGAACATCTGGAGGCTGTTGAGGTCTGGTAGCTCACCTAGTGCTGAGTGCTGGTGTCTAGTGTGTGCTGAGTTCAGTGGGGTGTTTCTGTATTTCCCGATGGCTACACTGCCATATATAGTAGTCTAGCCACTGGAGGTTGCCTACTGGATTAAGGGTTTGCTGAAACACACAAAAGGGTCCTAGTGTTGGTGACTGCCTGCTCCACCATCACGAGGCTCAGGATTTCCCACTGATTTGCTGTGGTGGGGCCTTCCTGCAGGCTTTTTGGGATACTTCCTGTCCTGGACTGTGTTCCCCTTTTACCCAAGTGAGATGGACCTTTTTTTTGCTGATCTTGCAAGTTTCTGGGTTAAGAGAGGGTTTCACCCCATATTTTGACTGTTTCTGCTGTCCCAGGATTTGTTTTGGGGTGCTGTTTTGTGGGGGCTTTGCAGATGTATATGGGAGAGTGATATCTATTTACTGATTGCCTCTTGACTTGCTATTTTTTCTTGAAAAACAAGATGTTATGGAAGACAGGGAGTTGGTCTTGAACCCAGGAAGACCTAGGAAGATTGTTTCCATTGGCCTATGACTTTGGGTAAATCCCTTCACCTCTCAGTTCTCTAGGTACCTCTATAAGACTTTATGGAGGTTCCATAAGTCTTAGTGTAGTTTTGAACTTTTTTAGCTCAAATGTTGAACCATATTGGTAGAGGAAGAGTTTTTTATAGGAATGAAATCAGAGATCCAATATCTAGCTTTCCTTTTTTTTATAAATGAAACTGATAGGCATTTCCAACATCTTTTGATTCCTTCCTTCCTGTGGTGAGCATATTAGACCCTTCTGACACATATTTTTTTACTCCCAGAAAAAAAAACAGCACTTAGTATAATAGTGTGACCATGTTTTATGAACACAAAATAGCAGCAATTAGGGATCTCTCATGTGAAAATAATTGTTGTAATTCTTTTTTGGACATAATAATTGTTGGTTTATTTTTATGCTTAGTTCAATTATGATATTTTAAAGCAACAAATTTACTTCATAATTACAATTCAGTTATATTTAACAAGATTCACTCTCTATAGTAGCCATTTCTATACTTATTATGTCCCTTTCCCATCTCTTCATTGAATATTTGTTGACATTTTTCTCTTAAAGGTAGATCATCAATTCAATGAAAATTCATTAATTCCTTCATCCTTATTACTTATTATATAAGCTACCAAGTGTTGATGCCTTTCAGAGTTCCTCTAAGGAGTCTACAAGCATTTTTTAATGAAATATTAGAACATTAAAATACATACACACACATGCACAAACAAAAATTTACTCAATCTGCATTATGATTAAAAGCATTTTATAGTAATCTAAGAAGTGACATGTTCAAATACTTCACAGCAAAATTACAAGATGAATATGATTATATACTCAAATACTTCAAGAAAATTATGGAAATTATTTATAAGGGAACCTACCATTTCATAAAGAAAATTGCTTAATCTTATCTGAACATTCTCAACCCAGGGCATGGCACATAGTGGCCACTGTATGAATGCTTATTCTGTTCTTTCTTTCTCTCCTCCATTTTCTTGATGATGTTGCTCAGATAACCCTTCCATCACTTTCATGAATCTTTGGTCTTTTTCTTTCCAATCACATCTTTCTTTCTACAAACATGCTTGGCTTTCCTCCAACCTAAAAAAAGGACTTTTCTTGAACTTTACACCATCCAGTCACGATTGCATCTCTTTTCCTTTGTGATTCCATTTTTGTTTGTTTCTGTCTTTAATTGTTTAGTTATATTGATGTATTTTGTTTTATATAATTTTCTTTTTCTTAATTCTTTTCAAAATATTTATTTGCTTAAATTATGTCATATTTTTATTCTCAACTAACAAACACCAAATAGAATAGATATTTGCATATACGTAATCTAACAGAAAAATAAGATTGCACGTGAAACTGCAAGTTTCTACTACATACAGATTGTTTTCTCTTTTTAAGTATATAACAAAATCAGCATATAACTTTTCAAAGTTAGACTGGTTGTCTGGTTTTCCTGCTGTTCTTTCTCTCCATTAAAAAAGGATGCTTTAATAATTATTCCTTCCTTCCTTCCTTCCTTCCTTCCTTCCTTCCTTCCTTCCTTCCTTCCTTCCTTCCTTCCTTTCTTCCTCCCTTCCTTCCCTCCTTCCTTCCTACTGATAAGGATTGTTTCAAGGGTTTTATTTGTTCTTTATAAATCGGATGGTGGGAAGGAGAGAAAATTAATGCATATTAACTAGAAAATAAACAATATTTTTTTTGGCCAATTTGCTAGGTGTGAATTAAAACTTTTAAGGAGAATGCCCTAGGGCACAACTTCTCATCTTATCTGAGTTATACTGATTTTTTTTTTGTAGAAAATCTTTCCAATTGCATATTATCAAAATCAAAATAATTGATTTTAATTTGTATGATCACTTCTATCCTTTGTTTAGTTAAGATTACCTTCCATTTCTTCTTCCCCCACCCCACCTCCTGTTCTGAAAGATGCATTGGTCCAACTTCTTGAAAAAGTTGTATGTTTCACTACTTCCACTTCCTCAACACCATCATTTTTCTCAACTGGATTTGCTCTTCATCATCATTCTACTGAAACTATTTTTTCAAAGGTTACCAATTACCAAAGCCAACGTGCTCTTTTTTTCCCTGACCTAATATTCATCAAACTCTCAGTGACATTGTATATCATTGACTCCCTCCCTCCCACTTTCTGGATAATCTCTCCCTCTTTGACTTTAAAGATACAATAATCTTTAAATCTAATTCAAATCTTATGTAGAACCTTTCTTTATTGTCCTCATTTATAGAGGGATGAATTTGAATTTGAAGCTCTAGGGGATAAGCTTGTGGGTATTGCTCCTAATACTATAATTCCTGACCCCCCACGGGTGAGTAGACCATTAACAATCAGTCAACTAGCTGTTAGTGAAGGCATTTACGCAAATGGTACAGTAAGAAGAATAGTTATAAAACATTCACCTCATAAACCTGATTCATATCCTTTCATAAAGTGATATAGATGTCCATGTAAAAAATGAGCCCAGAATTAGAGTTGAGGACTAGCAGGGTACAGGAAGATGATGCCCTTGTGGCAGAGGAAACTCACAACTTCTACTGTAGCATATGGAATATATTTTTCTTTTTGTAAAGTTCTCATACATGAACCCTGGGGTGCAGCATCTCTGCTGAATGGTTTGCTCACTTGGCTTCTTAGGGTCTGTTTCTCCTTATGGATCTCTTCTCTGATATTCTCAAAGCTGGTTCTTCCCTTGAGTTCTCTCCATGTGTATCTGGAATGTTTGTATCTGCTCCCTCAATGATTCCTTCAGTACTCTTGAACTGAAAATATCAAATGGCTGAATGGGGTGTCTCCCACTCTCCTGATAGACTCCATGGTCATTGTCAAAGGGAAGAGAGAGAAATTCCATCCCCTCCCATATCCTTCAGAGGGATTTCCTGCATAAAGCTCCCCTGAATTCTACTATTCTTTTTTTATTTATATATTTTTAGTTTTCAACATTCACTTCCATAAAATTTTGAGTTTTCATTCTTCCCCTCCTTTCCTTCCCCCCTCCCCAAGACAGCACACAATTTCATATATAATATACATATGTATTCATATTAAATGTGTTTTCACTTTAGTCATGTTGTAAAGAAATATTAAAAAGCAATGAATCAACTAGAAAGAAGAAACAAATCAAAATAATAAAAGAAAAAAGAAAGCAAATAGTATGCTTCAATCTGTATTCACACTCAATAATTCTTTCTCTGGATGTGGATGGCATTTCCATCATGAGTCTTTTGGCGTTGTCTTAGATCCTTGCATTGCTGAGAAGAGTCAAGTCTATGAACATTAATCATTACACATACAATGTCACTGTTACTGTGTGCAATGTTTTCCTGGTTCTGCTCATGTTCTTCAGCATCAGTTCATGTAAGTCCTTTCAAGTTTTTCTGAGGTCTGCCTGTTCATCATTTCTTATAGTACAGTAGTAGTCTCTCATAATCATATGCCACAAATTGTTCTAACATTCTCCATCTGATGAGCATCCCCTCAACTTCCGATTCTTGGCCACCACAAAAGGACCTGCCATAAATATTTTTGTACATGTGGGTCCTTTCCCCATTTTTATGATCTTTTCAGATCTAGAAGTGATATTTCTGGGTCAAAAGGTATGCATAGTTTTATAGTACTTTGGGCATATGAGCTCTGCTATTCTTGAATTACTGTAATATGTTTGGCACTTAGTGATTTAAAATCACTAGGGATATGATTAATTTGATTGTTCACCCAGTCATATTGTTTACTTTTTGATTCAGAGAGGTGTTCACACTTCATAGAAGTATCTCATTATTAACACAGTAAACATTCAAAATTTGTTACTATATCCTATGACTATATCAACCAAGCTGAACTAGGTGACTCACATATCTCTTTCCTCATGTATAATTGTGTCATAATTTATATGAGTGGTTCTTAGCTTCCCACTTCCCTGAAGACAAGAGTCTTTCTTTCCTAAAGTTGGTGTTTCTCCAAACATTTGGTAGAATTCTTTATATGGCAATCGAATTGAATTAATGACTTTTCTTAGAAAATAAGAGGGTGGTACAATAGATTTGAGTTAAAATTCTGTCCCTGATGCTTGATGCCTATGTGACAATCTTAAGTGACAGAAGTCACTTAATCTCCTTGGGTCTTAGCTTTCTCATCAGTGAAATAAAAGGTTGGACTAAATGACCTCTGAGTTCTGTTCCAGATTCATCTCCTTTTTGATGCTATGCCATAGTCATTTATGTAGCATGTGAAAATAAACATCTATGAGATATCATTTTTAAGCCATTCTCAGTAAATAGGAAGAATTTGAAAAGTTTCACTTTGGAGAGAAAAAAATGAAAAAGAGGCTTCCAAGAGAATGTAAGGAAAATTCATGTTTTTAATGGTAAAGGTTTGGGTTACCTCTTTAAAGGAAGCAGAAGAATGTTTGCTAGACTGTCTGGTGTAACTGAATTTCATTATGCATGATGGTCTACTCCCTTGCATTTCCCATAACCATTTTTTAATACCTCTCCGATATTTTAGTCATGAAATATTGTGTATTGCACTTATGTGTGTTTGAAAGAACTTAATTACTTTTGTATGGTTGTCAGCAAAAGAAGATCTCTCTTTGGACATTGTAAAATGACAATTCTTTTTCTCTCAGTATTGAAATAAAGAAAAGGAGAGGAACTGAAAACTTCTTGGACTTGAGCAAGTTATTAGCTCTTCTCCAAAATGGTGTGGTCAGTAGATTACCTAACTGAACAATGCAATGTTATCTAATGAAACCAAGAGGAAAAAAGGAAGATAGGAAGGACAGAAAGAGGGAAGAGTGAAAGGAAGAGGATAGGAATGTGGAAAGGAGGCAACAGAGGAGGAAAGAGGGGAAGAAAAGGAGAAATGAAGAAAGGAAGTAGGAAGGAAGGATAGAAGGAGGACAGTGAGGAAGGGAAGAAGGAAAGGAGAGAATAGAGAAAGAGGAAAGAAAAGAGGGAGGAGGAAGGAAGAAGGAAAGGAAGGAAGAAAAGAGGGAAGAGAGAAAGGAAAGGAAGAAGGAAGGTAAGAGAAAGAAAGGAAGGAAGACAGAAAAGAATAAATGAAAGAAGGCAGAAAAAAAAGGAAGGAAGCAAAGAAGGAAGGGAAAGAGGAAGAAAGGAGGGAAGAGAAGGAGCAGGAAATATTTATTAAGCATCTCCCACGTGCCAGGCATTGTGTGAAGCACTTTACAAATATCATCTTATTTGATTCTCACCACAGCTCTGGGAACTAGGTACTATTTTTATTTCCATTTTGCTGTTGTGAAAACTGAGGCAGAGGTGACTTGCCCAGGTTCACATAGCTAAGAAATGCCTGAAGCCCGGCTTGAATTCAGATTTTCCTGACTCTAGCCAGGCCCAGAACTCTATCCATTGTGTCATTAGCTGCCTAGAAGTAGATTTATTAATTCTACAAAATGTGAAGAAACCTTTGCGACTTGCAGCATCAAATTAGTACTAGAGTATCAAGTAGACGTTTAGGGGCAATAATAAGAATCTAACATAAAATGATGTACAAAAGAGATATAGATGCAGCACTTGGGGTCAAGAAGATCTAATTTCAAATCCTGAGATACTTATGAGCTCTGTGACCCTGGCCAAATCATTTAATTTCTCTGCCTCAGTTTCCTCATCTGTGAAGTGGGTGTTATAATAGCACCTTTCTCATGGGGTGGTTGTCAGAACAAAGTGAGGTAATGTGTGTATAGAGAGCTTTGCAAATAGTTACTATTATCATTTTCTCAATGCTCATTATGTTTTTGGAGCATCATCTCATCCTTCCCTTGCCTCTGTATGCAACATTGCAGAAGAAAGGAGGCTGAAGGTATGTGCTGGTCATATTGGAAATTCATTTAAATACTTGTTTCAAAAGACCACAAATCTAGAGCAGAAAGGTTCTGAGAGGTCATCTAGTTCCACTCATTTTACAAAGGAGAAAAGTGAGGACAAGAGGAGTCCAGTTACTTGTCTAACATCACTCGGTTCTTAAGTGGCAGGACTCTCATTTGAATTTCGTTCTGTTACTTCAAGTTGAACATTTTTTCTTTTGTAGGAAAAAAATAAAGAAGTACTACTCTTCTGTTTAAAACTTCAGAATTACATCAGAATAAGGTTAAATGATTTCCCCTAATACTTAAAGACATTTGCTTTTGAGTGATATCATCAGATTACAGAAGAAAGGATCATATGCCTAGAGCTGGAAAGGACCTCCCTGTGAGGCCATCTTGTCTAAACCTCTGTAGGTCTTAGACTCATTTTACAGATAAGGAATTTGAGACTCAGAGAAGGTAACTTGTCTGAGATCGCAGAGGTGTTATGCCTCAATGGTTGTATGTGAGCCCAGACTCTCTGACTTTAAAGGCAGGGCTTGCCCCAGTGTACCATGCTGCTTCCCATGCCATGCTGCACTATTGGTATTAGAGGCTACTTCACTTTGAGGACTCAGCATTTCAGGGAAAGAATAAGTGAACACTTTGGGGATATTATCCTTGGTTCTTCTAAGGCACTGGCTTCTTCTTCCAAACACCACTATTCTATCTTCCATCTAATTTTTCTAAACTAAATAGTTGCCACTTTTGCTTTTTCAGTTTTAAGCCAACACAGTTTCACTGTATGAAAATGCCCCCAAAGCTTACTAAATTGTCTATAGGTGATAAGGTGCATATCTGCTGGAAATATGATTTTCTTTTTTATGTAAAAGTGAATCATAATCCTCATTGTGCAGCAAATGCATGAAGGCAGGAATATTGGCTTTAGCCAATAATCTTTGAAATAAAGAGCTTAAAGTATGATCCTATTACAAGGATTTGCACTGCCTTATGGTACACTGTCTAGTGCTATTATAGTACAATAGCAAAAGTATGCTGTAAATTCAAACTCATTTTCTACACAAAGATGAGACTAAAAAAAGTCCCAAAGAGAGAACACAGGATTGCAGTAGCAAGTGCTTTAATTGTCTAGACATGTACAATATCATCAAAACTACAGCGATTTTTTTTCAGTTCAAAAGAAAAATTTTAGGATGCTTCAGGTGAATAAAACATTATGGTAAATAACCTTAAGTACTCACATAATCACTGCCTCTACCTATTTGCCACAAAGTAACTATTCTGTTGGGTATTCATTTACATTTGTTCATCTATTCATGATATGTCTTCTTTTCAAGAGGAAATTTTTTTTTTTTTTTGGGTAAAGCATTTACACTCTTGGAAAGATTTCTGTTTACTCCTGAGGGTAATTTTTAGGTTTTCTTCCTTTTCCCCAATTAAGAGAAAATGAATGATGAATTATTATTTGAGGACAACAAGTGTTATAAAACTGTAAAAAATACAAAAAATAAAGTTGCTTATTAATGTCTGTAACGTCCTTGTGAAGGTGGTTCCTGTAGCAGAAATGTCCATTTTACAGATCAAGAAAGATAGGAAGAGACAAGCTAAAGCGACTGGGTTTTAGGATACATGGCAGCTCAATAAGGGAGCTAAATTCTCTTGGTCCCTTCTGTTTTTCTCTGTTCTGGAGGCTTTAAATTGGTTCCTAAGATATGTGTTTCAAACTCATTAAAGCATAGTATTTGCTCCTCTTTCTGTACTTTCAGACACTGATCTTTCTTTCTTCTCTTAGTCCATGTCTTTCAACAAGCACAACTACCACCACAGTAAACGCACAAACCACCCTATGCAAAACAGGGATGCTTTCCAAGACACAAAAACACATACATACATATATATGTATATGTTATATATATGTGTAAATATGTGTATACACACACACATACATATACGTATGCCTTTCCACTTAGTTCTGGCAATTTGGGTCCTCAGCCTCTAAAATGCATTCATCTGTATGCATGTCAAGGCAGGATGCCAGAGTGCACAGGATTTGGAGACAGAAAATCTCAGTTCAAATCCTGACTCTTTTCTATGTAATATTGGTAAGGTGAGGCAATCTCCCTAGTGCTCAGCGGTAAAATGAACAGATCATGTTAGGTATCTCCTAAAATGCCTTTCAGCTCCAAACTCCATTTTTGGCTGTTTTTGTATTCTTTTAACTTATGTCTATGCTGTCTCATTTAGATTTAGATCCATAAAGGTGGGAACTATGTTAGTGCCTGTTAGTGTCTGTTCACAGCCCCTTCATGGTCAGGAGTGCTCAATAACTGTGAACATCCAGGAGGGCCTGCTATCACAGGTTCTTTGATCTGCTTTTCTACAAGGAAAGGTAACTTTTCAGGGGTCAACAATCTAATTTAATCAAGCACATATATCATTCACTTAGTTCAGGGGATAAAATCAGCACCCTGAACTTTAGAGAAAATACAGAGAAATAAAGACCAACAGACAAGGCTTCCAACTGTCTGACCATAAGTAATACATACATCATAGATCAATAGACAGAACAGCCTGATCATTACATACATGTTTAGCTACCAGAGAGAAAAGCACCAACATCTGGGTTTTCAAAGTTGGGAGCTCCTTAGAGTCTATCCAGAGTGTCCTCTGGCCAAACAAACACTTCCGATGAGTAAGCCCCCAACCAAAATCTCACCTCAGAGGATATATACACTTTTCAGAGCCAGAGGGCTTCACAACCTTGAGAACCAATGCCTCTTTAGAAATTACCAAAAGATGTTTGCCTTCCTACAAAATAAATCTCCCCTAATCAAGCTTCCCTTAATGGGCAGACCCATTAATGGGTGGGAAAGATCTTTAACTCCCATTAACATTACAATATCTGATTGGCTTTCCCTGCAGATTGAAAACAGTTATTTCAATCAATGAACTGTTTATGAAAATTCAAAACTAGTGATATTGTGAAGGTGAAGCAATAGAAGATCACTAAAGAGAAGAATGGATAAATATATTCCTTCCCTGGGAAATGACTGGATTTTTAGATTAGTTATTTAACATAGTATGGTTATCTGACCATAGGTCACATAGCTGTTCTCTCTCATGGATCTAGATGGCTCCAGAGGAGAAAGTGAGGCTGGTGACTTTGCACAGTCCTCCCTCACCTAAATCCAATTCACTTGCCTCACCTCCCTGCTGTCATGGTTCTCTTTGAGAACAAACAGCAAACAATAACCCTTTCTTGTGTTGTTGTGATATCAGACCTTTAACTTGGACTGACATAAGGAATTTCTGATGAGAAAACTCCCTCCATCACTTCAGGTTGCCACTTGATCTGCAGCTTGTGGTCTTAGAGAGTTGCCTTGGACACTCAGCAGTTGTGACTGGCCTGGGTAATGTAGTGTGTGTGAAAGGCAGGACTTGAACTCAGTTCTTCCTGACTCTGGGGCTGGCTGTTTATCAACTATGCTGTCTCTCGATTTCATTACAGTTTTGACTAAATATTTCTGAGATCTTATTTCTCTTTTGATTCAGTCATTCCTTTGGATTTTTCTTTGCTGATTTTATTAATATTTTATATCATATCTGGAGGTTTTATCCCAATTTAAACATTTACTAAACCTAAGATGAGCCCATTTTTCTTACCTGTCAATCTCAAGTATAAGAATGATAGAACCGTACTTGAAAAGCACCTGAAAGGTTAGACTCCTCATGTTGCAGATAAGGAAAATGAAACCTAGAGAAAGTATGACTTAAGGTCATACAATAAATAGGTGACAAAGTTGTATTTTAATATCACAGCCTCTGACTCTAAATCAAACAAGCTGTCCTTGACAGTATGCTGCCTCTAACCCAATAAAAGATTTTAGGGTATAGAAGAATATGACTCTTCCTCCCCAAAACTATACAAGGGAGAGTTTTCCTGGTTTTGAAGTTTTGAGAGCCATAACAATAGAGTTAGACCATCATTAGACTCACTGAATTTTTGTTAGAAAGGATTCCCACAAAACCACTTAGTTAAGCATAATTACACAGACAGTCTTATACAGCAACCCTGAATGATGAATATTTTTTGTTTTTGAGTTTTCTATGGAAGAAAATCCCATCGTCTCCTGCTTAAAACCATTTTAAATAATCTTTATTTACAAGAGTAGGCAAAAAGTTCTTTCTTATCGAGACTCAGTATTTCAAAATTGATTGTCCAATTGATGCTGTTATGGGAACTTTAAAAGGAATTGGCTAATTTTTAAACCCAAGTTGATACATTATTAAAAGAATATCAAGGTTAACGTTTAGATTTGATTTGTGATGTTCAATAAAAGGGATGGATTCTTTGAAGTCGACTTTTTCTTGTTATCTTTAACTTGAATGAAATGTAGCATGTGGAAGAAATTATAGGGGTGGAATGCATGATGGGAAATTAGGGCTCAGTATTTTTGGAAATTGTGAAATCCATAGTTAACTACTATTTATATTGTTTAGACTTGGATTTTAAGAGCATCATAAATCTGGCATGCCCATGTGCTGAGTCTCTCTAAAGATTCCAGCAACTGACTTCAACAAAACTCTTACCATTGGACTAGACTGCTATTAATTCTGGAGGTGTTTTGTGACTGAGAGTGTATTGATTAGCTACACCGTCCCTTCCAGGTTTCTCTGACTATCAATAATCTGGCTACTCCCTTAGCCATTAACGAAAGAATGGCAAAAATTACTTGGCGATCATGTGCTAGAGAAACTGATGATTAAGTCCAGGCTCTGCTCTTCTTTGACTCAACTGTACATTATAGTCAATCTCATCTTGCTTTTATCCTGGTATCCCCCTTAAAATCATTCATTGACTCTGTATTTCCTAATACATACAAATGTTGTCTGTCATTTGAAGACTCCCCCAATCCAGACCCAAACTCATTTCAGTCCTCCACTCCTGACTTTCCCATGCAAACACTAGTTGATATCTTCCGAACACAAATTTCTACTTCTGGATCTTTGCTTACACCATGGCCTCTCTCAGAAGTACCAAACCCTTCCTCTCTGCTTATTTGAATTCCATTCATCTTCAGAGCTCTAATTCAAATCCAACCTCCATGAATTCTTAAACTGGCCCACTCTACACTATATTACCTATCTCAGTTTTTAGCAACTATTATTAGTTATTTTCAAGTTTTTGTCTTATCTAGATAGATGTGTGGATAGAGAGCTAGACTTGGAGTCAGGATAGACCTGAATTCAAGTTCAACATCAGACTCTCATACATTTCTAGGCAAACTTTGTCTGCCTCAGGTTCCTCATTTCTATAATGGGAATAATGATATTTACCTACTAGGGCTGTTGTCAGGATAAGATGAGGTAACATTTCTAAAATATTTTGTGTATTTTAAAGCACTGTATAATGTTATCTATTATTGTTTCGTACTAGACTCACTTCAATTAGTTTGTTAATGTCTTAAAACTAAGGCTTTGCTACATTGCAGTTTTCATTCACCATAACATTTAGCATAGAGTACACTGTACCTGATAACAATATTTGGCTGATTTTATTAATAGGTGAAAGCAGGAGCATTAATTGTGAAGCTTTTAATGGTAATAATGTAATAGCTCACATTTATGTAGAAGGTAGTTTATAAAGAACTGTCCTTACCTTAAGCCTCATTTAGAGAGGTGAAGTGATTTGACTTAACTCATATAAACAGTGGGCAGCTGGGGGGCACAGTGGATAGACTGCTGAACTAGAGTCAGGAAGACTCATCTTCCTGAGTTCAAATCTCATCTCAGACACATCCTAGCTATGTGACTTTGGACAAGTGGCCTAACCCTGTTTGCCTCAGTTTCCTCATCTGTAAAATGAGCTGCAGAAGGAAATAGCAAACCATTCTAATATCTTTGCCAAAAAACCCCAAATGAAGTCACAAAGAGTCAGACACAAAATGACCACAAATGATCAAAAACAAATATAAGCAGCAGATGTTAGAGTCAGCACGTGAACTCAGATCTCCTAACAGTTTTTCCATTGTACCATTCTGTCTCTCGAATGCTAAGTATTATCAGAGAGGTAGTAATAGAAACACAAAGGGAAAGGGATAAAAATAGGAAGGGGAGCCACAGGGAAGAAGTTATTGGGAAGTGAAACCTAGAGAAGATGCCACATTGAAGGGAGAAAGTCAGTTGTGCAACCTTAGAGGTAGCTAGATGGTTCAGTGGATAGAGAGTAGGACCTGAACTAAGGAAGACAGTTCAAATCTGCATGTGTCACAGCTGTGTGACTCTGGGCAAATCACTTCACCTATTTCTCTCAGGTTCCTCAACTACAAAAAAAAAAAAATGGGAGAAAAAGGGTATGGGTTGAATTAGAAGGTTCTGATGATTATTTCAGCCTAGAGCTAGGGAGATAAATCTAATCTAATCTATTTCCTTCATGAGTCCTCCAAGGGCAAATAGCAGTTGGGGTGGTGTACTAATTGATAAGACAGAGGAGATAGGGCTGATGGGAACAGTGAATATATTTTCTCTTATGTCCTCTTCCTTTCCACCCTGGTCATTCCCATTTCCTTTAGATGAGGTTATGGGACTATTCTTAGAGTCAGTGAAATTGAGATCTGAATCTACTTGGAAAAATCAGAGAATCCTTTTCCCATTCAGCTATTCATAAAGAATTATATTAAAGTAGATTATGTATACCTTGGCCATATTTCTGAAACAGTGTAATTGAAAGCATAGGGGCCTTGGACTCAAGGTAGCTGGGTTCTAGTCCTAACACTAAACTAGGCCTTTCATTCTTCCTCTCCAGAGGAGTTGATAAGGTAGTTTCCAAGGTCCCTTACAACTCTGCCTATGAGTCTGTAACTTCATTTGACTGCATTTCGTGTCAGCCTCAAATTCAGTGAATTGAGATGAATCTTCCTTTAAACTACGAACAAGTCACTTATTTTTAGGAGTATCAATTTCTTCTTTTTAAACATGAAGTTAAAGGGTCAGCTAGGTGGTGTAGTGGGTAGAGCATTGGCCCTGGAGTCAGGACTATCGGGGTTCAAATGAAGCCTCAAATGCTTACTAGTGGTGTGACCCTGGGCAAGTCCCAATCTGAATTGCTTCTATCCAAAAAAACAAACCAAAACAAGAAAATTAAGTCAACACAGATAATCTCTGAAGTTCCATCGTGTTTTAACATTCTGTCATGAAACTGAGTTTTTGGTAAGGATGACTTCATGCCTTTATCAGCCCTTTCTCCCAAAACATTTTAGTACAGTAATTTGATTTGCTTCTTCTGGGATTAATCTTTGTAGCATCAAGAAACCCCTGGTGTCCTGAATTCTTTACCCACAGGGCTATTGTCTCAGAGCCTCTGTCTGTCAGCATCAGGATGTGTAGAGCTCTTTCTTGTGACTTGTGCCATGTGTGGTTTGTGGCATTTGTTCTAAGTGCAAAAATTCCTAGTTATGGCTCTGCCAGGATGTCTAAAGTGTTAGAAATGACCTAATGTATTTTGTATGGTATTTTATTGAAACGTATTTTCTAATGTATTAGAAAAATACAAAGCAAGAACAACGGTAGTTGGACTAAAAATAGAATGATTTAATTTTGAAACTGGATAGCATAGTTAAAAACAATTCTATTATTTTCTTATTAAATACAAATGTTGTATTACAAATACAAATTATTAAATACAAATACAAAATTAAGTACAATTAAAATGTTAGTCAGATGAAGATGTAGAGTATGAGGTAGGAAGGAGTACACAGTCTCCTTTTGTCAAAAACTTTAAGACATTTCCCAATTTTTTATTAATGTGTCTTGTTATTCTTTCCAAAATGAAGAGACCTGCATTTTC
Source organism: Notamacropus eugenii (assembly GCF_028372415.1). Taxonomy (NCBI): domain Eukaryota; kingdom Metazoa; phylum Chordata; class Mammalia; order Diprotodontia; family Macropodidae; genus Notamacropus; species Notamacropus eugenii. Next base: position 231,294,874 of record NC_092877.1, on the reverse strand, counting down.
CCTATTGAACTTTGTTCTTTTTTTAGCCAGTCTTCCAACTTATAGAGGTCATTTTGAATCTTTATCTTGTCCTCTAAGTCTTCCTGGTTCTATGTTATAGCAAACTTAATAAGGATAGTCTCTATTTTATCAGCCGAGTCATTGACCAAAATGTCAAATTCTACTGGGACCTGAAACAGCCCATTCAGAATACCACTTGCTAGATTAAGATATTTTACAAGGCTGTTCTTGTATGTCCTTCTAAGCCAAGCATCAACTGAATTTACGTGGTTGTAACAATTTATGGTAATATCTTTTAGTCTAGGAATTCTTAAACTAGGTCCCATGGACGTTCTTATTTTTTTTTTTTATAATTGTATTTCAATATATATACTTTCTTTGTAATTCTACGGACTTTATTTTTAGGCATTTAAAATCCTATAATGCATATAATATAACTTTATTTTTAGAAGGGAACCGTAGTATTCACTAGACTATAAAAGTTATTCAAGACACACACACACACACACACACACAACACATAAAGAAAGCTTGCACTAGTCAATTTCTGCTCACTATGCCTCTTTCCATTATCTTTTGTACTCCTTGCAATGTATGTTTTTCTGAGGTTTTAGAAGTCCATGATTCATAACCCATGTAATATCACATAGAGAATCCAAGGTGGGCTATTGTGTCAACAAGGAATTTGAAATCTCTGAAAGATCTGAACAGTTCCTAAATCAGAACCAGCTAAATTTCTTTTGCTTGAAATTCTGTAATTTTTCCATTAGCTTAATTCTGTAATGATTGTCTAAGATCTATATGTTGATGGGAAAACTAGTAGGACACACATGTCATAGATGAACGATATATTCTTTATATATTCTGCAATAGAAAATGTAATTTTATCTTTATCATTGGATAATTGAAGAAACTTAGGCTCATATAAATTATTTGCTTTTGTTATGGTCACATAGCTAACAACTTTAACACAAGTGTTCTTTCTAAATCTGCCCCTCTTTATATTTATCAAAATTTATTGATCCAGAGCAGGCATGCACAAATCTTGGCAAATGGGCTATAAGTAGCCTGCAGGCATGCCAATGGATTTCAGGCAGCCCATGAAAAATGTAGAGGATATCCATATCCACAGACTGCCTGAAATTCTTTGGTGTACCACAGGCCACAGGTAATGCAGTTCTGATCTAGAGTCTACAATGTCTGCCATATATTAATGTACTTAATTAATTATTGATTGATTGAATTAATGTTTATAAGTGGTCCATGAATTGAGTAATTTTTAGTAGCATATGCCTTCTTCTCCCTATTGTGTCACTGTTACTGTGGAAGGTCTGTGAATCATTTTTTATTTAATTAAAAAATGTCTTTCTGGTCATTTGACTCCTCGTCTTTATATAGCCTAGTCTGCATATAGCCTTAAGAGTTTATTAGAAATTTCCAGGGCTTATACTTCCCTGACATTTCCTTTGATCCTTCAGGATCATCCCCCACCACCACAAGGCACATATGTACACCATATAAAATAAATGCTTTATTTTATAATAAGAATTTTTTGCCAAGGTAGTTTGTTTATTAGTTAATAGATAATCAAGTAATAATGCCTTTGAGTTATAGATTCATAGACCAATGTCATAGCCAAAACAGGTGTTGTTACCATCTGAACATAATGATCATTTACAGATGCTACAGATGGCACTTCTAGGAACTTGGTTCTTCATTATGTAGTTCAGCCCCTTTTTATACTTTTGTAACTTAATCATTTCCTTTCTACACTTGCTTTCATCTGTCTCTTCAAGGAGAAAAGCAAGGGCCTTATAAGAATAATTAGTTTTTATCATTTGGGTGTTAGCAACAATATACAAGTTGCCTTGTTTGTTTTCAACTTCCCTTTCCTTAGAAGGCAACGGAGATGTAAAGGTCTGATGCTTCCATTAATTTGCATTCAGGGTCATTTCAGTGGTGTCAGTTAAGAAATGTTAATACATACTTAGAATGTGTTTGTTAATGGGACTCTAGCAAAGACAGTGACACAGCTGCCCTTAATTCCATAAACATAGGCATATTAATCCCTTTAGTTGACAGGTGCTTAAATAGGAAGATTGGATGAGTAATTGGGCTGTTCTTCTAATCCTTAGCCTGGAATATAAATGAGAAATGTCTTGATTTTGATTTGTCTTCTGTAATCTCTTTTAATTGATCCATTTACAAAAGAACTGTTTCCTTTGAATAATGATTTTTTGGGAAGGTATATATATATGTTATTCATACCAGTGAGTTTTCACTAGTTTTGTACTTTAAATTAGTATGTGTTGGCACCATTTCCAAATTATACATGCAGAATATATGACTCACATATGTATATGAACATAAACACATAATATTTTTATATGACATATGCATATAGGTATATATACATATGACACATATGCGATGAGTATCTTGATTAATGCCCATTAAGTAAGGCACATTCTTTTGGACGGTGGTGGTGGTAAGTATTGACTACTATTCCTAAAAGTCTGAAATCTTTGTCAACTAAATCATTATTACTTTCACCTAAGATCTCATCATAAATTATGGTGTAGTATCCCTAAAATATTAATGCATATCTCTAAAGTTCATAATAAACACTCAGGTAGTTTGAAAAATTTGTTTTTATATTCTTCTTTAAGTGAATACAATAATAAGCTTTGTTCAGAACTACATGCCTTAAATGACTCGTTTATGTACCTTTTCTTTCAATACTTTAGGGCTTAGGAAAGGATTAAGACTAAGTAAGTATGGGAGGGACAAGAGAAGATTGGAAGATGTCTTCTACAATTCTTCAGATGAGTTTGGGAGGGAAAAGTTGAGGAGGCTTGATTATCCTAAGGGTCAAGTGGTCCATCAGATCTGAAAAATAAGAAATCCAAATACCCCCACATAAATCTGTAATACATCAAAGTATAAGCTTGAAGAGATGATAGGGCAATCAAAAGAAGTTCTGGGCATCCAGAAACACTTGAGGGCAGTAGGTCATCTGAACAATCAAATATGAATACCTTATTTTCTTTGCCCAAGCAAGGGAACGTATATGTTATAATTCTATTTCTCCCATGCATATATCCACTAACTATGTACAAATATATAGGGAAAATAAACACAACTAACTCTATCAAGGCTTATTGTGTACCTGTTAGAATTACTCCAGAATAGTAATAATAGCAAAATTTAAAATAGATTTTGGGTAAATAAAAATGCAAAGGAGGAAAATGGTATTTCTACTATGGTAATATGATATTAGATTCAGGAATCACCTACCATTTTAAAGCTCCTCTTAAGAAAATTAATGATAGGTCAGAAAACCTAAACTGAGTATCAAATGTCCTTAATGTTGTCCCTTTTATCTACATTGTCTCTAAAAAATAGCTACTAACAGCCTCACTGGTTTTCCATATAGGAGAGGAGAATTTTCATTATTATGAAAATAATCATTAAAAAAATCAAGGTATCTATCTTCTGATTGATCATTTCCATTGGTGTTCAACATGACCAAACACAAAACAAAACCAAAACAGCCAAACACCAAGAAAAGAGGACTTTTTATTTGAAATATTTCAGACCAAAACCTGTGAGTCTTAACTTTTCAGACTTTTAGTTGGAAATGTATATGAACATCTTTTTGAGAAATCTCAACTTTTGAAGGGAATCTCAGCTTTGGAAAGGAATTTAGAGTTCTCTGCATCAGGTTTTATCTCTGTCATGACATTTCTGTTAAGTGGTTACCCAGTCTTCTTTTCAAAACCTCCAGAGAAGGGAACTTATTCTTGAAGGCAGGCATCAGTTTCCATTTTTGGACAGCTCTACATTTTCAGAAGTCTTTTTCCGGAAGTATTGACCTTAAGTTTGCTTCTGTAGTTTTCAACCACTGGTACTAATACTAGTCCTGCCAATAATTTGAAAAAAAAAAACAACAAATCTAATCTCTGATCCACATGATCACCATAATTATTTGAAGATAATTGTTGTACTCCTGAAGAATGATCTGAAGTAGAGGAAAAAGAGTTGTCTAAAAGTCTTAAAGTCAGAAAGACCTGGGCTAAAGTCTCACTGCTGACACATGCAGAACGTATGATCTTGAGCAGATCATGTAACCTCTCAATATCTCAGGCAACTCCCTAAGATTATGCATTGTATGATCTAAGACAATTCTAAAAGACTCATGACAGAAAATGCTATCCACATCCAGAGAAAGAAATAGGGGGTCTGAATGCATATCAAAGCATACTGTTTTCACTTTTTTGTTTTTTTCTTTCTCATGGTTTTCCCCTTTTGTTCTGATTCTTCTTTCACAACATGACTCATGTGGAAATATGTTTACATGATTGTACATGTATAACCTATATCAGTTAGGTTCCTATCTTGGGGAGAGAAAAGGGAAAGTAAGGAAGGAGAATAATTTGGAACTCAAAATCTTACAAAAATGAATTTTGAAAACTATCTTTGAATGTAACTAGAAAAAATTAATTACTATTAAGTGCAAAAAAAAAACCAAAATAAATAAATAAAGGAAGGGAAGAAGAAAGGAAAAAAGGGAAATAAAGAGTATACATAGTAGAGCTGCTGATCTGCAATGGCAAAGGAAATTTTTCCCAAAATAGAGGTATCCAACTGCAATTAACTGAGGAGTCTTGACAAGAAAAGGTCCCCATTTCAGGGTCTTTTCTTCTCTAAAGTAAAAATTCTTAGTTCCTTCAACTTATCCTCAGGTAACATAGCTTTCCTCATTATGCTGGTTGCCCTCCTCTGGAGAAACTCCGGCTTGTCAATGCCATTGATTGTCAATGTGACACCCAGAAATGAATACAGTTAAGTTAGATTTCATCTGGCTAAGGTACAGTATAGTGGAAAGATTACCATGCTCTTTCTGGGCATGATGTCTCTATTAATAGAGACTAAGTTGACTTCCCTGTCATATTGTTAACTCATAATGAACTTGGAATCTTTTAAGACCTTTCAATATTTTTAACATGTGAACTATTGTCTATGTATGTGTCATGTTCCCATCTCACAGTGTAGCTGAATTTGTTTTTAACATTACAGGAATTTACACTTATCCCTATAGCATTTAATGTTATTGGAGTTAACCTATTGTTTCCACACATGAACATGCAGGTTCTGTTATCTATTTTATTCCCTTTCCCTCCAAACTTCAAGCCTACTAAATTGATGGGCATACCATCAATATTTTCATATAAGTAACTGATGAAAGTATTTTAAAGGACAGACCCAAATAGGATTCTAACAGTCTTACCTGTAGGAGAACAATTCTTTGGATCCAGGCATTAAACCAGCCCCAGACCCACTACATAGCCCACTTCTTTTCATTTTGTTCTCAAGACTTTTATAAGCAATTCTGCTAAATGCCTTGTTGAAATCCAGCTATAATAAGTTGATGATAGTCTCCAAATAGGTCTAGGAACCAATTTTAAATAGGAAATAAGGTTAGTCTGGCATGATGTGTTCTTAATAAATACATGATGGTTCATAATAATCTCCATTTCCAAATACTCAAAAGTTATCCCTTTAATAAAATATCCTAAATAATTGCTTCTTCAGCATTTGAAGAATTTGCCTTCCTTCCATGTTTTGAAGATCAGTGTACATTGCTGGCACAATGGCATTGCTGTGCAGTCCTGAAGTCACTAGTACCATGGAAGCTGAAGCTGGTAGATGTCTTGAATTCAGTAGTTCAGACCTATAAAGGGCTAAGCAGATCAGGTGTCCATAAGTCTGACTTTGATATCACAAGCCCCCAGGTGTGGGGTGGGGAGAGTGCACTAAACTGCTCTATTAAGGGAAAACCAAGTTAGATGGAGAAACTCCTGTGCCATTCATTAATAGAATCAGGCAGTGAATAGTCTTTGCACTTCCATCTTGGGAAAAATAGGGAAACCTAATCTCTGCTCTCTCTCCTCAAAAACAAAACATTTCATGTACCCAACTCTATGCAGTTATCCTATTCTCAACGCATTCTTCCAAGTATTTATAAGCAGTAGTTCTGCGACAGTGCCCTAAAGTTGCTTCAATACTCTGAAATGTGTTTCATCCAAGTCTGCTGACAAGATGGAAACTAAAATTTTGAAGCCAGGTTCCACGACATTTTGACAATTTTTTCAGTACTTAGTTTTGTTTTATTTCCTAAATTTACTTCTCATTTATGTGATGAAGTGTTTTATTATCCCTCCAAACTGATAAATCTTTCATACCAGATACTATGACTGTTTAAGGAACGGGGACTCTTAATCACACTAAATTTCTGTATTTACTTGGGATTAGGTCCATTTAATTAGTCTCACAGTCTTACTAATCAGTTCATTATTTGCATTCAGGAATTAATAGAAGAGAAATGCTTATAATAGTTCTTAACATAAAAAACAGAAAAATATTCATGTATATCTTTGGATTTTTAAAATTGCATCATGCTTATTAGATTCAATGACACTAATTTCTTTGTTCTGAAAGACTGGAGCTTTTAAAAGTGGAAGTAATCATTCCATATTCCAATCTATGTGGCATATCTTTATTTAAACCTGATTATTTCATCTATCCTTATATTTATTAGACGAACTTTGGTTTACGTTAGCTGAGAAGTATGAGAATAGAGTATTTTATGTACAATATTTGCAAACTTATCATAGCAAGACTGAACATGGTAAAGTCAAAGTCAACAAATTGCTTTAGATCTCATCTGAATTGAATGCCTAGAGTGCTATTCATCTCAAACATTTCCTGTAGTGACACTAGCATCATGAAAAACATAGGGAGGACACTTGACTGTGTCCTATTTAATAAATCAATAAATTTTCCAGGAATAATTAAATTAAAAAAGAAACAAGTGCTCTAACATACATAAGATGTTTTGCTGAGCAGTATGGAACACACAAAGGAGTATGTATATAATACATTGTTCTTCTCCTTGGTAAGATTACATTATAATCTGTAGGATGAGACGAACACCTCTCATGAGACATCTCAGGGTGACCAAGTCAAATGGCTACTTAGTGCCAAACTCAGGAGCAGAATCTAGGTCTCTTGTCTTCCAACCTTTCCTTTCCTTTAACAAAAGTACTGCTACTAATATTAGAATCACCACTAATATTGAAAGTTAACTTTAATATAGCATTTTAACATGCAAAACACTTTTCTCACCATGGTCAAATGAGGAGCTTAATTTAAGTATTATTATTAACATTTTACATGTGAGGAAACAGGTTCTGAGACATCAAATTACTTTCCCATGATCATACAGCTAATACCATTGAGATAATTTGAACCCAGGTGTCTGACACCAGGGTCAACATGCTTTTGTGCACACCCAGTGCCTTTCTAATTAAAAGTTATCTTCAACATTCCTACATTAGTTTCTTCATCTCTAAAATGAACAGTTTAGAGTAGTCAGCCTTTAAGTTTTCTTCAGGCTTTAAATTCTTTATGTAGTTTTCATTTGTACCATGGTTAAGAGAGCAACCATTCTATCTATCTGTCTGTCTGTCTGTCTATCTGTCTGTCTGTCTGTCTCTCTCGAAAAATGTTTGGCCCTGTGTTAAATGCTGCCAAAGATGAATGATGGCTCTTAGCCCTAAGGAATTTACAGTCTAAGAATTAGGATAATGTTAAGTATGCAAGTTAAATGTAACCCAAAGTTGGTACAAATGACATAGAAGAAGCAGAAAAATTCAATGAGGGACCAAAGGCTGAGGAATCAGGGAAGATGGTCATATGAGAAAGATTGTATTTGAGCTAAGTATGTGCCTACTCTGATTAAAGACCCCCAATAATTCTGTAATGTGTGTAGGATAAAATATAACCTCCCAGAGCTAGTGAGTGTCTGGGGCCAGATTTGAACTCAGGAAGACAAGTGACCTGACTCTAGGTTCAGTACTCTATTTCAATATGCCACCTAACTGCCCCTTCCATCTTCTTATGGAAAACTATTCCTAACCCTCCCAGTTGTTACAGTTGTTAGTGCACTGTTTCTCTCTGTGTCTATCTCTCCTCCACTCTCCCCCACCACCTACCCCAGTTTGAGGTTTAGCAACAAATCACAGGCCTGATCCCAATATTGATTAGTTGAAAAGCTTTTTAACCAGCTCTGCTTTTCTGACCTGGATTGGTTGACCCCTCTTGCCTTGTAACCTTGGATTCCTGGTTACTCACCATATTTGTGCCAAACTTAGTGCAGGCATTTAAATGACTTTAACTATACTGCAATTCAGAACTCCCAAACTCAAGTAATCTATTTGCCTCAGTCTCCTCTAGTAGCAAGGATTATAGGTGTCCATCCTTTCCACCGGTATGATTTTCTTAAGAAAAGTGCTGGGAAATTCTGGACATGATGAACAATGAATATAATTACAAAAATAAACTAATTATAACAGTTAAAGATTGGTTACTTCCATGGGAGTGAGTCATTTGTGAATCAGCTGAGTGGAGTGAGGATGTTGACTTGTTAGAATAATGATAAAAATCTATATTAAATTAGAAAAAAAAGTGTTCATCCTTCATTGTCGAAGAAGACCATGCTATCAGAAATGCCATGACTTGCACTTGACTTTGTTTTGAGTGAGGGAGGACTGTCCAGGTCACCAGCCTCACTTCTCCTCCAAAGCCATCTGAATCCAGTGACTAGATATTCATCAGGATGATTGGAGATGACCCAGGATGAGGCAATTGGGGTTAAGTGACTTGCACAAAGTCACACAGCTAGTGAGTGTCAAGTGTCTGAGGTGAGGTTTGAACTCAGGTCCTCCTGACTCCTGCACTGGTGCTTTACCTACTGCACCCCCTAGCTGCCCCAAATTAGAAAAAAATAGTCGAAATGAGAAGATATATTGTACAATTCAGGCAGTATAGATCTACTTAAACAAACTGTTGATGCCAAAAACAGGAAATGGATAAAGGAATAGACTCAGCATTTCCTAAGAAAATTTATTCAATATAAACCAATTGCCAGAATGAGGATATCAGTACATTGGGGAGAACACCCATATTAATGAAATGACAGATGAATCAAGGTATCCAATCAATTTCCAGCCTATGTTTCTAGACTTATTTTACACTAACCTCCATTATATACCTTAAAAGACAAGAAATGTGACATAGTGGGTTAAGAACAGGCCTCAGAGCCAGAAAGACCTTGATTCAAGTCCTTCTTCCTCATTCTGTCTTTGTAATCCTAGACAAGACACTGAACTTGTCATTCTTCTAGGCAATTTGTTGCTAAGTCTATTCATTTCAGAGATGTTCATATAAATTGATAGAGGAAGCTTCCAAGGTCAATGAAATTATACCTTCAGGCCTTATCTTTGTTCCAATTTTTAGAAGATTCTTTATATGGAAATGAAATCTTTCTGCTAATTTTCGCTCATTGATCTTGATTCTGATGACTAAAACTTGTACTAACAATTTGTCAGAGTACTAACAAATATTCTTATCAAGAAAAACATGTTCTAGTATAGTTTCACATTTTTATGAATGTATAAGAAATGTAATGTTAGGTGTATTTATTGCGTTTGCCAATAGCCCCAGTTTCAGTATCATTACTAGCATGCTTGCATTTGTAAAGATTTGGGGGAAAGCCCCCACTGAATACCGATATAAATACAACATGTAATATACTTATAAATCAGAGAAATTTAATTAAAGCCAGGATAGTCACTTTAGAATAGAGCTTTGAATGGAAAAAGTGAAGTGTAATCATTTGGCATTAAGGATGATCTTCAGTCTTATTGATGATTTTCCTCCACTCATGGATACTTATTACCTGTACATACCTTCTCATTCTGTGTAATTCTTGTTTATGTGCTTTCATAAAATGAATATAGCATGGTGCTCTGGAAATAACACTAGGTTAGGAGCTTAAAGATATGGGTTGGAATTTTTTCTGTGCTATTAACTATCTTTGTGACCTTGGGAAAGTTACTTTCCTGTAGGCCTTAAATTTTCTATCTATAAAATAATTAGTTGAGCTAAATAAATTTAGAAGTTCTTTCTAGTTCTTAATTTTATCATACTATTAGTCCAACACTCTGTTGACATTCTGTCTTTTAGTATTTTGTGGATGCCAGGGTAACACTAGAATTATCCATACATTGTTTCTCACCTTCATTCTATAAGCCACCTGCCCCTTTTTTGATCAAGCATTTCTTTGATTTTTAAAAATTTCCACTTTCCTTGATTTAAAAAAAAATATTTCACCCAAAACATTGAGAGTAATATGCTACAGTCTACTTACACATCCATTCTTGGTAAAGACCTGATGCCTTTTGGGTCACCTTCAATTTCTTTACCATTGTGACCAAAATACCCAACAACTCTAACTAACTTAGGGTTATAGTAGACACCAGTTAAATATGACCCAATAATTCTTTCAAAAAATGAATTCTATATGTGTTTTAATACCCATTTCCTTGTTCTACCACTTGATTTTTCCTTTATAACAAAGTAAAACAGTGAAGTCAAACACTGACACAGTAAACTTATTTAACAGTGTGTACAATACTCTGCAAACATAGTCTACCAACTTTTTACTAAGAGAAGAGTAGTTGTTTCACCATCAGTCCTCTGGAACAAGAGCTTAACTTTTTCTTTTCCCCCTTTATTATCCTTTTCCACTTTTTTTTAATTGAATTATTTTATTTGTTTTCAGTGTTGGACAATCACTTCCATGTATCTTAGATTTTTTTTCTCCCACTCCCTCTTCCTCATTACCCCTCCCTCACCACTCCCTCCCTGAGACAGTGTACAATTTTATATAGGTTCTACATGTACATTCATATTAAATGCACATTGCATAGAAGAATTAAAATGAATAAAAACAACCATAAAACAAAACAAAACATAATGCAAAAGAAAATGTCTGTTTCTATCTGTGATCCAATTCCATAGTTCTTTCTCTGAATGTGGAAGTCATTTTGTCTCAAGAGTCCACTGGAAATTTTTTAAGTCCATGTATTTCAATGAAGTACTAAGTATACCAAAAAAATTCCTCACACACTGTGGTTGTTGCTGTGTACAAAGTTCTCCTGGTTCTGGTCCTTTCACTCAGCATCAGTTCAAATAAGTCTTTCCACGTTTCTCTGAAGTTTTCCTGTTCATCGTTTCTCATAGCACAATGGTATTCCAGTACATTCATATACTGCAACACGTTCAGCCATTCCCCAATTGATGGGTGTACCCTTGATTTCCAGTTTTTGGCCACCACAAAGAGAGCTGCTATAAACATTTTTGTACTTGTGGGATCCTTTCCCATTTCCATGATCCCTTTGGGATCAAGTCCCAGAAGTGATATTGCTGGGTCAAAGGGTATACACATTATTGTAGCCCTTTGGGCATAGTTCCAAATTGCTCTCCAGAATGGTTGGATCAGCTCACAGCTCCACCAACAGTGAATTAGTGTTCTAACTCTCCCACATCTTCTCCAACCTTTATCATCTTCCTGTTTTGTCATGTTAATCAATCTGATAGGTGTGGTGTGGTACCTCAGAGTTGTTTTGATTTGCATCTCTCTAAACAATAGTGATTTAGAACATTTTTTCATATGATTATAGATATCTTTAATTTCTTCCTCTGAAAATTCCCTGTTCATGTCCCTTGGCCATTTATCAATTGGGGAATGACTTGTATTCTTGTACATTTGACTTAGCTCTCTCTATATTTTAGAAATGAGGCAGACACTAGTTGCAGAAATTCTTTCCCAGTTTTCTGCTTCCCTCTTCATCTTGGTTGCATTGAGTTTGTTTGGGCAAAATCTTTTCAATTTAATGTAATCAAATTTATCCATTTTGCACTTCATAATGTTCTCTATTTTTTTGTTGGGTCATAAATTTTTCCATTCTCCATAAATCTCACAAATACACTATTCTTTGCTCCCCTAATTTGTTTATAGTATCAATCTTCATTCCTAGATCATGTATCTATTTGGACTTTATTCTTGTACATGGTGTCAGGCATTGATCCATTCCCAGTTTCTGCTACATTGTTGTCCAGTTTTCCCAGCAATTTTTGTCAAACAGTGCATTCTTATCCCAGAAGCTGGGGTACTTGGGTTTATCAAACAGTAGATTGTTATATTCATTAGCTACTGTGTCTTGAGTACCTAACCTATTCCAGTGGTCTACCCCTGTGGTCCTTAGCCAGTACCAAGTGGTTTTGATGATTGCTGCTTTATAATACAATTTTAGATATGGTAGAGCTAGGCCACCTTCCCTAGCATTTCTTTTCATTAGTTCCCTTGATATTCTGGACCTTTTGTTCTTCCAGATGAATTTTAATATTATTTATTCTAGCTCTAGAAAATAATTATCTGGTAGTTTGATTGGGATGGCATATCCTCTTCCACTTTCCCTTCCTTTTCTAATGTGTCCTGACCTCTGATTTCATTAATATAGAGAAATTCTGATGAAGGAATAGCCACTATACCATAGCTTATATTCTTGATGAGTTGCTTGGGTAAATGAGAAAGTAGCTTACAAGGTTCATACAACCAATGTTTGCCATGCTCTCTCTCAAATCTTTTCTGTGATTATTATAGGGTCAACTTGATGTAACCAATAGAGCATTAGACTTAGAACTTAAAAGACCTGGGTTCAAAAGGACTTATGATGAAAAATACTATCCACCTCCAGAGAAAGAATTCATGGAGTCCAAATGCAGATTGAAGCATGCTTTTTTTACTTTCTTTATCCTTCTTTCTTTCTTTTTGTTTGTGTTTTCTTTTATAATGTAGTTAATATGGAAATATATTTTGCATGACTGTACATGTATAATCTATCAGATTGCTTACTGTCTCAATGAGGGGGGAAGTAGGGGGGAAGGAGGTAGGAAGAAAGAGAACATGGAACTCTTTTTTTAAAATGAATGTTAAAACTGTTTTTACATGTAATTGAAAAATACATAAATAAGAGTTCAGTTCAGATTCTGCTTCAGCATTACTATTTGCGTGTGTTTGGCCAAATCACTTAAGCTTTCTGTGTCTCAGTTTTCTCAGCAAATCCTCCAGCTCTAACTCTTTGAACCTAGGAAGTATCTTTGAGGTTACTTGTTGGTTATAGAATAATAGTTTATCTTACACAGAAGCATTTAATGAGATTCAGTGTGGTGTGGAAAAATTAATGGATCTGGAACTAAGAGAGACCTTATTTCAAATCCTGACCCTGACATTTACTAGTTGTGTGACCTTAGGGAAATCCCTTTTTTTCTTCTGAAATTCAGTTTCCTTATTTCAAAAATGAGGGTCATACTTATAGTACCCACTTCACAGGGTTCTGTAAGGAAAGCTTTGTGTAAACTTTAAAGAATTATATAACTATTATTATTCATTCCTCCTCCTCCCAGTCCCCACAATTTCATCTCATTGGGATTCAGGAGTCTTTAGATAGGCTATTTGTTTTCTATGACTTATAGTGATACTTTGGTTGGAAGAGTGGAAATAGCAACAAAGAATTATGAAAAAATGTTTAGTAGATATCCAAGTATTTTGTATACTCCCTAAATAAAATTTGACATTCCCTGAGAGATCCCAGTTGATCAGCTAATATATGCAGACTTCACTCTTATCACCTAGCTAATGACATATTTGGACCTTAATGTAAAGAATGATTTCAGATGTTCCCACTGTAGCTTATTCTAGTCTAGGAAAGTTTCTGATTGCTGCTCCTTTCTTTTGTCCTTGATTGATCAAAATTTGAAAATGTATTTGATTTCTTCTTTGATGGTTCTTTTCTGATGAGAAAAAAATTAGAGTCTTTTAGTTTATTTCTTTTCTTCAATTTTCAATGAATATCATGTTTGCAACTACACTAAACATGAGCAACAAAATGTTATTTCAATTAAACTGGGCAATAGCCATATTCCTTACAGAAGCTCAGCAAAGTAAAAATGAGAAATATTCTTTTCAGAACCAGATGGTAGCTTTTATTGATTTTGTTACAGTTGTGGAATGCTATACTGGGGCCTTGTTTATCCATCTTAAAAAATAGTTGATGTGAATAGTTTTTTTTACTAATGCACATTATGGAATAAATAAGTATAACTTTTAAAATATTCCTATTTATGGAAGACTGTCTTCAAAAAAGAGAATATTTGAATTTATTTTTAATTTTGATTTTTAAACATTAATAGAGTAGGTAAAATTTGCAAATATATTACAGAGAATTATTTTGCTGATCAGTTAACAGTTTACATTCTCTCTGAATGTATGTGGATTTTTCTTTTGTTTTGGAAAATGTTGCCCCTTTGTTTTTCATGAATATTACATCTTTCTTAATAGAACAAGGATATTTCCTAAAGCTTCATTTTGTTTAACAAACAACAAATTTCCTTAATAAAACTAGCATTCCAATTGGCAAACCATTCATGCTCAACTTTTGAGCATGTTTAAAAATCCAGCTGCTATAAGTATTCATTATTTAAGATGACAGTTTTGAAATAGGATATACTATATATAATTGTGAGCATTCAGTTTTAGTTACTGATACCTCAAACTGATGATCCATTAAGAGACTGGAGATGGCTTACATGATGTGATACAAGACAGAAAATACTTTTCCTGTAATAAGATATTTGAGATTATGCAGTATAGACTAAGTAAACTGAAAACTCATAATCGAGTTCAATATATTTAAGTGGACAGAATAAAATAATTACCTACTTTTATGTGGATGATCTACAATTTCTTTTGCAGTGGTAGACATTAAAACTTCTAATATGGTAGAATGATACCAAATAGTAAAATATGGCTATATTTCTGTTTTAATGATGTAAAGTAACAACTAGTATTTGCATAACACTTTAGCATTTGCAAAGCACTTAATATTTGTTATCTTATCTGATCCTCACAACAGCCTTAAGAGTTTGGTGGTACTATTACCTGCATTTTTACAACTGAGGCTGAAAGAAATGAGTGTCTGATTTGAACTTGCATCTATCTCGCTGGACCACTACTCTATACACTATGTCACCTACCTGCCAAAGAGGCCATTAGTCCTTAAATGTATTCTAGGGAGAAAACAACAAAATCAAAATTACTAGTGTAAACTAGAACTGAATCTTACTATTATGATAAGGAAAAACTAGAGTTGATAATAGGAAAAACAGATTATAAGAAATACCAAAATGTACATTTTTGTGGTGCCAATGATGAAGTGAATATTCCTGTATATGCAAATGATACTTTGGTAAGTGATGTTTTTTTGGAGGGGAGAGAAAAAGAAAATGTTGCGAGGTCCAAAATCACCATTCTGAGCACTGTTTCTGTTCAGATGCTATTGGCGTTGTACAGACACGACAGTGTCCCCAAGTCCTTATCCCACAGGAAATGGAATTTTAAGTTCCTACCTATAGCCAAGTTACTGAGATATATAGAAGTATAGGATAAAAACTTCTTCTGCCAATCCCCCTAACATATTTATATAAGGCTTTGTTTTCTACAAACTGCTTTACCTTTTTTATTACTTTGATTTTGTAAGAATCAGTCAACCCACAAACATTTATCACACATTTACTTTATGCTGGACACTCTACTAAGCACTAGGAATTAAATAAGTCTCTAATAAAAGTAGTACAGGTATAACCATCCCTATTCTACAGTAATGTTTCAGCTTTAAGAGAAATTCAGTGATTTGGCCAAGACTAAATAGCTGTTAAGTGGTTTAAATGGGGATTGAACTCCCCTCAATGCCCTTCTGCTAGGAGCTTCCCAAACCCTTTCTTTCTTTTACCTTTGACTCAGCAAGGAGAACAGATGACAGTGAGAGTTTTGGGGCCCATAACTTAGTGGGGTAAAATGTGGGCCAAAATAAAAAAGGAAGAATACCTCTGCCAGACTGTTCATGTTCATTTTCATTATCTCAGATATCTCTTTCAAAATTATGCCAATATCAGATCCCACTACTCTAGAATATTTAAGTTTGTAAAGTGATTTCCTCACAGTCCTGGTGTCTGCAAAGTATCAGTTGTATTTTCTCCACCTCACAGAGCAAAGAAATGAAGCTTGAAAACCTTAAATAACTTATCCACATTCACAAATGTGGTAATGGACCCTAGTGAAAACTATACTTCAAGTCTCCCCAATTGTCAAATTACTCAATAACAGACCCTTGCATTTAATTTAAAAAAATATTTATTTGTTTTGCTATGAGTATTAGTAATTTTGAATAAATTTTCACATCATAGTGTGCCTTTCTGTTTTTGAAAATTGTATCTTTTGGGAGAATGGTAGATGAGGAAACTAGGTCCTGGAAAACTAATTTGTCTACGTAACTAGTAAGCAGTAGCGTTAGCAATTAAGCCCAGATCCTCTGTTTCTGTTCTTTCCGTTACACTAACGGAACACATAAATGACTTTACATACCTCATGAATTTACTATTTCGCTATATTAACTTGGGCTTTGCAAATAATATCCTGCACAGATATTTTGACTTTCAGAGTAGAGTGAAAGGAATCCTTCGAACAGCTGGTCTTTATTTAGTAACAAAAAGAACTGTGCATAAAGGTCTCTTGTGTCCTCAGTAAAAAGAAGCTCTTCAAATACTAAGAAGCTATAGAAATGAATTTTCATTAAGTCCATTTTCTTCTGATTTTTCATATTTTTGGTGGTCATCTTTTAGTGGGAATTTAAGAGACATCTAATCCTGTCATTCTTGTGATCAGAAAAATAGAATTTAACAATCTCACTCCTAATAGATTCTGTCTTAGATGCTAGCTCTGTTTAAGGTAGGATGACTGAATGGGCATTTATTAAGCTGACTGATCTGTTTATGAAAACAGACTGCAGCCAAGATTTGTCTTAGGCTCTTTAGAAGGTATCCTGTTTTGGCTATATAAATTTCTATCTCATTAAGGCTGGTTAGGAGCTGAATGATTTGTTGTACAAAGGAGAAATAGCCATCTGGGTTTTGTTCATAGTTTTATTGGTTCCAACCATCTTCCTCCCATATGATACATGCTGCTCTCAAGTACATTACACCATGGAGGCTAGAATATCTGCTTAGGATCTTTGTGGGTGGTACACCTGCCTAGAGATTTACCTAAGAACTTCTTAGACTGATGGGTCTTCCACAGGGTCAGATGGGGTGAAGTCCTATAGTTATACTCTAAAGCCAAGTTCATAATGCCCCCCTTTGCCTCATTCTTATGTGTATTTGTCATGAGTCATTAAATTTTTTGCTTTTAAATTCTTCATGCCAGCAATCAATCAATCAATCAACAAGCATTAATTGTTTTTTAAGTGCTCAATTATGTACCAGGAACTGTGCTAGTCCCTGGTGGTGGAAGTATAAAGAATGAAACACAAGAAAGAAACCCTATATGAGAAAAAAACAAGTACGTTACATACAACATAAATATAAAGTGAACAAATATAAATTTATACATCATTTGGGAGGAAGGCAACTAGCATTTGGGGCAGGGTGCAATTAAGAGAGGCTTCCTGCAGAAGAGTGATGCTTGAACTGCTTCTGCAGCTGCTGTAGCCATGTTTATTGAAAACCCAAAAAAGAAAGTTCTTGCTACCATCTTGTGGTGAGAGAGGGAGGGAGGGAAGGAGGGAGGGAGGGAGGGAGGGAGGGAGAGATGAGAGAGAGAGAGAGAGAGAGAGAGAGAGAGAGAGAGAGAGGGAGGGAGGGAGGGAGAGAGAGAGAGAGAGCGAGAGGGAGGGAGGGAGGGAGGGAGAGAGAGAGAGAGAGAGAGAGAGAGAGAGAGGGAGAGAGAGAGAGAGAGGGAGGGAGGGAGGGAGGGAGGGAGAGAGGGAGGGAGGGAGGGAGGGAGGGAGAGAGAGAGAGAGAGAGAGGGAGGGAGGGAGGGAGGGAGGGAGAGGGAGGGAGGGAGGGAGGGAGGGAGAGAGAGAGAGAGAGAGAGGGAGGGAGGGAGGGAGGGAGGGAGAGAGAGAGAGAGGCTTTGTCTAAAAAGCCAGGAAGATCCAACTTTAAATCTTGTTTATAACACATACTGGCTCTGTGACTGTGGGTACACTACAGCCTCTCAATACTCTAGGCAAGTGTCTAAGATTCTAAGTTGTAAGGAAGGTGTTAGCTTGCACTGGTGAAAGGTTGTCTTCTCACCTGGGTGTTCCTGATGCTAATGAAATCACAGGCTTAATCCCTACAGCTGTCCTATGATATTTATCAGGTAACATAACTCCAAATTACTTTCCAAAATCGTTATACCATTTCACAGCTTTACCCTCAGTGTGCCTATCACTGCACAACCCTGCCAACAATGACTATTAACACTTTTATCATCTTTGTCAATTATCATGGTGTGAGGAGAAACTTCAGGATTGCTTTGATTTGCATACCTCTTATTAGTGATTTGTAGCATGCTTTTGTGAATATTTTGCGGTTTTTCTTTTGAGAACTGTTCATATCCTTTGGCCACTTATTTTGTGAGGGATTACTATTAGTCTTATATGTTGTAATATTAATGCAAGGTTAATAGTGGTTAGGGAGAAGAGTTAAAGATCTCCCTGTCCATTAACAAGCCTCAATACCTTCTGTTAATTTCTGTTGAGGCACTGAGTCACAGGGTTGTGCACTCTGGCTCTGAAAAGTGTATAAATACTCTAAGGTGAGGTTTTACTTTGAGGCTTACACATTGGAAGTGTTTGTTTGGCCAGATGAGACTCTGCGTAGCCTCTAAGGAGCCCCTGGCTTTGAATACCCAGAGGTTGGTGGTTCTCTCTCTGGTAACTATGTATGTATGTAATGGTCAGACAGCTGGATCCGTCTGTTGATCGGTGATGTATGTATTACTTATGGTCAGAGAGTTGGAAGCCCTGTCTGTTGGTCTTTATTTCTCTGTTGGTGTGTAATTAAACAAGATTGTTGACCCCTCAAAAGTTACTTTCCTTTTAGAAAAGCAGATCTAAGATAGCAGGCCCTCCTGTGAGTGCTGGAGTCCTTAAAGGTACATAGGTATATTTATTAATTGTTTATATATCCTAAATACTAAGCTCTTATCAGAGAAATTTTATGACAGATTTTTCCCATTCCATGGCATCCCTTCTTATCCTGAATGTATTAATTTTGTGTACAAGCTTTTCAATTTAATATGATCAGTGATCTTGCTTATCTTTTGTAATTGCCTCTACTTCTTGCTTAGTTAAGAATGCATCTCCTACCCATAAGTGAGACTCTAACATTTAGGTCATATATCCATTTAGAATGTATTATAGAAAAAGGTGTGAAGTATTGCCCTTAACCTAATTTCTACCTGACTGCATTCTAGTTTTCCCAGAGGTTTTAGCAAATAAGGAGTTTTCCTTAGATGATTTATATTTTCCAATTTATCAAATACTGGTTTATTGAGTTCCTTCCTTTCTGATTCTCCCTTTTCTATCTGGTCCATTAGTATATAGCTCTATATTTAAGCCAATACCCTGTGGTTTTGATGACTGATGCTTTATAATAAAGTCTGAAACCTGAAAGTGCCATTTCCTCTTCATCACTACTTCTTTTCGTCATCAACATAGAAAGAGTTTAGAAACTCAGAAATTCTTAAAATATATCATTAACCCAAATTTTACAATAAGCATTATAAACACCCATAAAATTTTATACAGATTTTCCTGACTGTGGGGAAACCATACTCTTCACCCCGGTGATATGGAAGGGATAACTGTACGCAAGTCTTTTGGGTGCTTTGTACATTGATCCCCAGGTATTTTATTCATTTTGTAGTTATTTGCAATGAAGTTTCCCTTCTATTATTGCTTTTGGTATGTTATTATCATTATAACATAGAAATGCTGTTCAATTTTAAGAGTTTATTTTGTATCCTGCAACTTTACTGAATCTATGCTAGTCTTTAGAATTTTCCCAATATACCATCATATATATCATCAGCAAATAGGGATAGTATTTTCTCACCTTTACCTTTTAATTTCATTTTCTTTTCTTATTATCATTGCTGGCATATTCAGAATCATAACAAATTTTAGTGGAGAGAGTAAGCTTTCTTTGCTCCTGTATTTATTGGAAAAATTTCTAGATTTTCTCCATTGCATATGATGATTGCCTTTAGTTTTAAATACTTTTTACGACATTAAAAATGTCATTTTACATCTGTCCTTCACCGAGTTTTTAGCATAAAGAATGTTTTCCTTTGTCAGACACTTTTTCTGCATTTATTGAGGTGATGATATGGTTTTGGATGTTTTGATTTTTAATTTGATTAGGTTGATGCTTTTCCCTGAAGTTGAACCATTCATACATCCCTTCTATGAATTCCATTTGGACACAGTAAGTTGTTTCTTGCTTAAGTCATGGTAGTCTGCTTGAAAGAATTTTGGTTGAAGTTTTTTAAGTCAGTATTTATTGGTGATATCAGCCTATAGTTTTCCTTCTCTGTCTTATTTTTCCCTGGGTTAGGTATTAAAACTATGTTTTTCTCGTAAAATTTGAGAGAGTGCTTTCTTTAGATTTTCGGGGAAGAATGTAATGCGTTCTAATTGTTCTTTAAAAGTTTGAAAAAATCTTCTTTTCTATGAATTCATTTAGGATGAGGGTTTTTTTTGTTGCTGTTTTATTAGTTCCTTATAGCTAGCTCTATTGTCTTTCATGAGATTGGGTTACTTAGGATCTCTATCTGGTCTTCTGATACTTTGGTATTTGATGTTATTGAAAGTATTCCTCTGTTTCTTTTCTATTTTCAATTTTATTAACAATTATTTTGATTATCCATTTTATTTATTCTTTTGTTATTTCACATTGCTAATTTGCTATTTTACTTATTGAATTTTCTGCCGTCATCTTTTTAATCAGATTAGTTCAAGATTTATCCATTTTATTAGTCTTTTCAAAGAGTCAAATTTTCATTTTAGTTATCCTTGCTTCTTTTATTCTTTCAAATTTATCTAGTCTAATTTTTAATATCTCCTCTTTTTGCCTATTTTAGGTTTGATTCTTTGTGGACTTCCTACTTTTTAAAGGTGTACACTTGGCTAATGAATCCTCCCTTTCTATACTTGGTTAACACATATTTGTAGGAACATGATTTCCTCCCTGAGAAATGCTTAGAGGCATTCCAAAATTTTTGACATATTTAATCATCATTTTTTCCACATAATTATTAGTTGTTTCTATGATATGTTCTTTGGCTCATTCATTATGCAATGTTTCATTGTTAAGTCTCCATTTGGGGCTGCATCTTTTGTTTGAGGTGCCTGAACCAATATATATTCATATTATGCCATGGTCTATAAAAGTATCTTAACTATTTCTGCCTTTTTGCATTTGTTTGCAATATATTTATACTCTAATATTGTTTTTTCTTTGTCAACGTTCCATGTGATACTAAGAAAAAACACACACTTATATGTATGTTTGTGTTTTAGTTCCTTTTAGAAAACCCCATGTATATTTTACTTCTATTTTCTCCAACATTTGGATTCGTTCTATATTTTTCCTTTGGCTTATCTTATCTTTTTTTTTTTTTATTTTAGTCTTACCTAAAACTGGTAAAGGAATATTTATGTCTTCTGTCACTATTGCATTGTTCTCTATATCGTGTATTTCACTCCTTCATAAATTTGAATGCGAAGACATTTGAGGTGTGTAAGGTTTTGTTTTTTAAGATGTAGATTAGTTTTTCCCCTGGTTTCTTTCAGCATAATGTAGCTTCCTTGTTTATCCATTTTTATTTTTTGCTTTATCAGATGATGTGACTGCAATTCCTGCATTTTTTTAGTTCACTTGATACATAGTAAATTTTTTTCATCCTTTCAATTTTATTTTGTCTATGCCTTTTTTTTAAAAGGACTCTTTAAGTAACATTATAGGGTTTTGCTTTCTTATGCAGCCTATCACTCTTTTTCATTTTAGGCGATGATTTAATCCATTCACATGTAAAATTATGAGATTTAAGTTCATAATTCCTTCTATTTATCTCTAATATTATTTTTTCGAAGTATTTTTCCCTTTTCTGCTGTAAATATAGTATTATATCTCTTTTGTTCCTTTAGCTGATTTTTTTTTAACTGGCCCTATTCTCACTGGTTTTCTTCTCCTCATCTTTGATCTTCTGCTATTGTTACTCCTTCCCTTTGGAATTTTGTGAATTAATTCCTTTTTGTTTTCTTCTTTTCTCTGGTGATTCAAATCTTCCCTTCTCTTTTTTTTTTTTACTTTTCTGTTAGTCAATCAGATTGCCCCTTTCTTTCATCACCTTCAACTACACCCATTCATTAGTTTAAAAAAAATTTGTATTTTGTGTCCCTCTTCAGAGAGATTTCTCTCACTCTTTTTCTTATCCATTATTTATTTCTCTCTACTTTAGATACTCATTCTCTGGTACAAGAATACTGCCCCACTTCCCTTGTCCATGTTCCTGCTCTGTTCTCTCTGTTCTTTAGTTCTTTGGCCTAGCAGTATATAGCACTGCCACACTGATGCTATCAAGTTGAGACTGATTTTTGTAGTTCGTAGTCTGAAGCTTCAAGGTTCTAGGTGTTTGAGCTTGAGCTCTGTTTCAAGCCTAGATACTTGTCCTGCTTCTTTTTCTCTATTCTCTTGCAGAAATCTTTTGCAGCACAGAATACTGTCATGGTCCTAGCCATAATGGTCCCAGCAAACCTCTGTAGCCTGGAACCCAGAACTCCATGGCACTAGAAGGAGGGAAGCAGAACCAGAATATGTTTTTTGTTGTTTTTTGTTGGGTCTCTGAATCAGCTAGTCAATTCTTGCTGCAAAGAGCATTCTGGGTTGTGGGGGAGTGGGTGCTGAATGAGTATGAGTTAGGTATTAGTTCATGAGTTTCTTTTTTAACTTCTTTTGAGTGCCTTATAAGTGTCCTAGATAAGCAGACATTGCTTTATCTTTTGTGCATAATTTTGTTTTGGAGAGTTCTGAAAGATCATGAAGATCAGAGAAAGTTCCTAGTCTTCTATCTTGTTGGTCTCAATTACTGGTCTCTTTTAATTATTTTCCTCTAAAGAAATCATGGGTAGGAGGTGAGGAGCCAAGATGGTGGAGTAGAAAGATACACATATGCTAGCTCCGAACCCACGGCCCATAAAATACCTGTAAAGAAGAACTCCCAACAAATTCTGGAGCAGCAGAAGCCACAGAACAATGGAGTGGAGGAGATTTCTGTTCCAGAGAGCCCTGAAAAACTGA
The DNA here is from genome assembly GCF_028372415.1 of Notamacropus eugenii. Classification (NCBI taxonomy): domain Eukaryota; kingdom Metazoa; phylum Chordata; class Mammalia; order Diprotodontia; family Macropodidae; genus Notamacropus; species Notamacropus eugenii. The sequence goes on along the minus strand of NC_092877.1, from coordinate 231,271,723 downwards.
CACCAAAGATCCGTCACGCAGCAGACCAGGAGCAGAGCCCAGCCTTGCCTTGGCCATGCAGCACCGAGAGGAGCAGATCCAAATAGGCTTCAGGGACAGAATTTCCAGCAGCTGCCCAGGTCCCTCCACCCACAGGCACCAAAGGTCAGTGAGAGGGTCTTGTCAGCTCGCCAAGAGGGGAGCGGGGTATCTCCATAACTCAGGCCCCCTCAGGAGGCAGCAGCAAATGCAGCAGAAGACAGGGGCTCCCAAAGCAGACAGGAGTCCAGATCCATGGTTGAAAGTCTCTGCATAAACCCCCTGAGGGGACTGAGCCCTGAGTGGCGGCCCTGCCCCACCCCAGCAGCTGAACATAATCTCAACTGAATAGCAGCCCCACCCCCACCCAAAGCCCTGAGGCTGGGGAGCAGCATTTGAATCTCAGACCCCAAGTGCTGGCTGGGCAGATCTGGTGGCAAGGTGGGTGTGAAAAGGAAACTCAGAAGTTAAGTCACTGGCTGGGAAAATGCCCAGAAAAGGGTGGGGCGGGGGAAATAAGACCATAGAAGGTTACTTTCTTGATGAACAGATATCTCCTCCCATCCTTTCTGATGAGGAAGAACAATGCTTATCATCAGGGAAAGACATAGAATTCAAGGCTTCTGTATCCCAAATATCCAAAATAAATATTCAATGGGCTCAGGCAATGGAGGAGCTCAAAAAGGATTTTGAAAATCAAGTTAGAGAGGTGGAGGAAAAACTGGGAAGAGAAATGAGAGAGACACAAGAAAAGCATGAAAAGCAGGTCAACACCTTGCTAAAGGAGACCCCAAAAAATGCTGAAGAAAATAACACCTTGAAAAACAGGCTAACCCAATTGGCAAAAGAGGTTCAAAAAGCCAATGAGGAGAAGAATGCTTTAAAAAACACAATTAGCCAAATGGAAAAGGAGGTCCAAAAGCTCACTGAAGAAAATAGTTCTTTCAAAATTAGAATGGAACAGATGGAGGCTAATGACTTTATGAGAAACCAAGAAATCACAAAACAAAACCAAAAGAATGAAAAAATGGAAGATAATGTGAAATACCTCACTGGAAAAACAACTGACCTGGAAAATAGATCCAGGAGAGACAATTTAAAAATTATGGGACTACCTGAAAGCCATGATCAAAAAAACAGCCTAGACATCATCTTTCATGAAATTATAAAGGAAAACTGCCCTGAGATTCTAGAACCAGGGGGCAAAATAAATATTGAAAGAATCCACCGATCACCTCCTGAAAGAGATCCAAAAAGAGACACTCCTAGGAACATTGTGGCCAAATTCCAGAGTTCCCTGGTCAAGGAGAAAATATTGCAAGCAGCTAGAAAGAAACAATTCAAGTACTGTGGAAATTCAATCAGGGTAACACAAAATCTAGCAGCTTCTACATTAAGGGATCTAAGGGCATGGAATAAGATATTCCAGAAGTCAAAGGACCTAGGACTAAAACCAAGAATCACCTACCCAGCAAAACTGAGTATAATACTTCAGGGCAAAAAATGGTCTTTCAATGAAATCAAGGACTTTCAAGCATTCTTGATGAAAAGACCAGAGCTGAAAAGAAAATTTGACTTTCAAACACAAGAATGAAGAGAAGCATGAAAAGGTAAACAGCAAAGAGAAGTCATAAGGGACTTACTAAAGTTGAACTGTTTACATTCCTACATGGAAAGACAATATTTGTAACTCCTGAAACTTTTCAGTACCTGGGTAGTTGCTAGGATTACATACACACACACACACACACACACACACATGCACACACACACAGAGACAGAGAGCACAGAGCAAAAGGAATAGGATGGGATTATATCTTTAAAAAATGAAATCAAGCAGTGAGAGAGAAATATATTGGGAGGAGAAAGGGAGAAATGGAATGGGGCAAATTATCTCTCATAAAAGAGGCAGGCAAAAGACTTTTTAGTGGAGGGAAAAAGAGGGGAGGTGAGAGAAAAACATGAAGTTTACTCTCATCACATTCCACTAAAGGAAGGAATAAAATGCACACTCCTTTTGGTATGAAAACCTATCTTACAATACAGGAAAGTGGGGCAGAAGGGGATAAACAGGGTGGGGGGGATGATGGAAGGGAGAGCAATGGGAGGAGGGAGCAATTAAAAGTCAACACTTTTGGGGAGGGACAGGATCCAAAGAGAGAATAGAAGCAATGGGAGGCAGGATAGGATGGAGGGAAATATAGTTAGTCTTACGCAACACGACTATTATGGAAGTCATTTGCAAAACTACACAGATATGGCCTATATTGAATTGCTTGCCTTCCCAAAGGGAATGGGTGGGGAGGGAGGGATGAAGAGAAGTTGGAACTCAAAGTTTTAGTAATGACTGTTGAGTACTGTTCTTGCTACTAGGAAATAAGAAATACAGGTAATGGGGGTATAGAAAGTTATCTTGCCCTACAGGACAAAAGAGAAGATGGGTACAAGGGAAGGGAGGGATGATAGAAGAGAGGGCAGATTGGTGACAGGGGCAATTAGAATGCTTGGTGTTTTGGGGTGGGGGGAGGGGAGAAATGGGGAGAAAATTTGGAACCCAAAATTTTGTGGAAATGAATATTAAAAGTTAAATAAATAAATTTTTAAAAAAATTAAAAAAAAAGAAATCATGGGTAGAATTTTTCCTAGTGTTGATGATTTATATATCAAATTCTGTACAATTAGGTCTCCTGGAGCTTGTTATATGGCAATAGTGTGGTTGGATTCCTATGAATGCTAATGTAAGCATGCATTAATAACAATTTGGAGGTTACGTCAAAGGAATTGAAAATACTGTTGCATTTTCTGAAGCTCTAGTCCAACCAAATCTCATATTTTGCTTTTTGTTTTAGATTTTGTTCTTTAAAAAGCACATTGACAAGTTGAATATTTCTAGAAGTTTTGAGCCAGATATTGAAGGGTCTAAAATGATTTCATATGAGAAACCACTGAATGAAGAGAGAATCTTTTGCTTGGGGAAGAGAAGACAATGGTTGCATGATAACTATTTTCAAACATTGAAAGGGATGTCAGGTGGAGGGGGATTAATCATATTTTTAAAATAGCTTCTTAGGACACAAGTAAAGCTAATTTATAAGAATTATTGTAAGACAAGTTCAGTCAGATATAACAAAGACTTTTCTAGTGTGAAGGAGTATCTGAAAATAGAATATGTTGCCTGGAAAGATAGTGAGTTCTAAAATTCTGAAAGTTTTAAAGAGAGATTAAAAGATCACTTGTCAGGGATATTTTAAAAGGGATTAGAGTGAGCGTCAGGTAGGAGATTGGAAACGATCACCTCTTGGAAGCCCTTTCCAACTTGTTTCTTTGATTTTGTGCTATTACTTTTTTTATTTGTTTACTCCTGTGATTTTCTTAGTGCAGGGTGTGGATAGCCCATCCTACAACGCAGCTTGACAACTCATAGTCTTTGAGAATTGCATGAGGGCAATGTGTTTGTGCTTGTGTGTGTGTAGGGGGTGATTATGACTTACCAAATTAGATAATTAGTATCTATAAGGGACAGGACTCAAACCCAAGTCTTCTTAACTGAATGTTCTAGCAAACTCACTCTTATGTTCTGACATACAAATGTCTGAAGTTGGTATTACACTTTCCATAATTCTCTTGCTGAATAATAGTAATTTTCAATTACTTTTAACATGAGGGGCAGGGAGAGCTCATATCTGGAATGAAGTACTCACTGCCAATTGAGAACCTATCTTTGTTGACTCTGCTGAATGAAGCAGCATTGGCAATGTGTGACTAGAATAGCAGAAGTTGAGAGAAAATAAGACCAGCTTGCAGAGCCATGTGGAAACATATATTGGCACAGAGGACCTTTATTTGTTTGGTCTTGGAAAGTGCTAGTCTATGTTCTCTGTGGATCTTGCATGTGAATCTTACTTTAAAAAAATGTTTCATTTATTGCACTTCCTTCTGTCACTGGCAGCCAGGAAAATAATTTGGAACAGGTGGGCCTCACATGTGTTGGTAAGATACCAGTGAGAAATGTTTGGGCTTTATAGCTCATCATATTCCAGTTATCTTCTTTGGATGATGATACCTACAGGGCTCATTACATTAGCACTCAGTCTTGAGCTAGATATCTGATAAAACTCTAACAAAATGAAAGGCGAAATTTATCTTGTGAAAGCTCATTAATATTTAAACGTAAGTATGGGGGTGTATGCATGTGGACAACTTTTCCTTGGTAGAAATTCCTATTTAAGGCTGGAGATACAGGCTCAATCTATGATAAACAAAGACCGTAGAGACCAGAGTGTGCTGTTTCTGCTATTTTGGATGACTAGGTTTGTACGCAAATGAAATCATGACAGATTCGTTTATGTGAAATGGCCGTTGCTGATTTTCTTGCCAGAAATGAGATTGGTTTTTTATTTAGGATATTTTCAGTGCAGTCCTTCGCTGATTTGGTTAGTGGCAAGATGGCAACTGGCACCTGTATTCTTGTCAAGGCCAAACTGCCTCTTTTCATCTAATTGCTATTGCCAATTCCTTGAAAAACAGCATGCAAAATATCTGTAGGGTATTTTAAAAAATCTTCCTAAAGTTTCTTAATTACTGGAAATGGCTGGCCAAGGAGCACCTGCTTTTAGGCCACTAAAATATTTTGTATCAGCAACAATTTTTACTCAGCTAGGATTGCATTTGTGACAAAAACCATGATTTCACCATTAATTTCATTATTCTAATAGGTCTCCTGTTAGGAGTATTTCATAATTCAATTTTTGTTCGTAAATATTTGATTACATTTTAGTGAACCAACTGCATAGGGGAAATAAAAAATAAGGTTAATACAATTTGAGTGTTTCTTTGTAATAAATTAGGAGACAAAAGCAGCTTGGAAGAGTCCCCTTAATATTGGTACATAACTACTTTTAGGCTCTGAGACCCAGAGCCAGTGTTCATTTCCCCTCTCCCCTAGCAATATACCTGCAGAAAAGAGGATCCAGGAGATGACAACAATAAAATTATAAGAAATTTTATATTACCTGATAATTATTTTTTTTTAATTTTGTTTATCCTTAGTGGGACTTTGGGCAAGCAACTTCATCTTTTAGGGTCTTGACTTCCGCAAATGAGAGAGAATAAATTTCATTTTCTCTCAAGTTACTTTCTTCCATAATTCCCATGATTTCCTAAAGCCCCAATCCTGAGACTGCCTTTACTATGAGCCAGGAAAAGGGTCCCTGGGTTTGTTGTAGCCTGCTCTACATCCCCAACCTTAATCTAATTTATTCATTTTAAGTTTAATTTCTGTGCCACTCATTTGATGTTTCAGGTTCAGAAGGATACTGGAGAAGGGTCCATCTCATTAGTTTATCAAGGGACCCTGCCCCCTCCCAAACTAAAATTATTCAGTAACTGACTCCCCATGTGGCTTTTCTTCTCAGAAGTCAGTACCCTTAGACTTCTTTAATCAACCAATCAACCAATAAACCAGGCAATCAGTCAATCAATCAGCAAATTCTAGTTGATTGCCTTCTATGGACAAGGCACTGTACTAGGTACTGAATTGGACACTTATTACCAACAACAAATCACATTTGCATAAATCTTTGTATTCATATATAGCTATATTTGGACATATTTCCTATGTCTAAAACAAAACTTTTTATGTTTCCTTCTCGCCTCATAATACTGGACCTCTTATAACTGTTTCTGTTGAGGGTACCATTATGGTTCTTGTCACCTATATTTGTAAACTTGTTGTCATCCTTGACTCCTCATCTTTTCTTATGCCAAATGTCCTATCAATTCTCAAATCTTATTTCTATTTCTGTACCTTCTTTCACATTCATCCCTTTTGTTCTGCTTACATAGCCAGCACTCTAGTTCAAGTTCTCATCTCCTCTTCTGTGGAACATGGTTCCTAATTGTCTTCCCTACCTCAAGTACCTTTCTATTCTAATTCAGCCTCCACATAGTTGCCCAAGTGGTTTTCTTAAAGGGAGGCTCTTGATATAGCATTCTCATTCTGGTTCCCTATTATATAAAAAACAGAATACAAATTCTTCTGTTTGGCATTTCAGTCCCAGGACCTTTCCTTCCCTGAATTCCAATACACAACAAGCAGCCCTCCCTCAAGGAACAGCACCACTTTTAAATCTATGAAAATAATTTAATATATATTGGCTAGGGCTTATCAACAACTTTTGGTATAGTGAATTTTTGTTGTAATGATATTAGTTGCAGAAGAATTTGAGCACATACCCTGTTTGTTGCACATTCATACAATATGCGGTATTGTCAACCTCCCCTCCACATCCCTGCCCAATGTATCTATGGACAAAAGTTCTCACTTTCTTCCTGTTTTTTGCTTTTGTTTTTTCTTGTAAGAAAAATGGAAAACAGAATTGGTGAAAAAATAAAGAGAAGAAAACAGATCAAGAGAATAGTACAGAAAAAAACCCACAGCTTGAATGGCTCTCTGTTGCTTGTAGGGTAAAATATTGACTTTTGAGTCTGTCATTGTAGACCCCTTACAATTTATCTCCTACCTACCAAATTTTCATCCTTCCTTCATAATACTTCCCCCATTATGACAATTGATTTTCATTGGTTAAACTTCCTTGGGAAATGTTTATAATATGTATTGATGCATTCCCATGCATTTCCCATTTTTCACTGTTAAGGTATTACTTAAATATGTCAGATTGTAGTCACCTCAATTGCCTCAATATCCTCTTCTCATGATTATTTTTTCTAATTTTGCATTGATTTTTATCTTTTTTGTAAAAGTCAATTATCTGACTGTATTTAGATATCTGATTTAGGAAATGATGCCCACTTCAGTAACCAGTTAGTCCTTTAAATTATAATCAATTTCATTTTATGTATGTACGTGTGCTATTGTATGGTGCTGAGCTTATGAGTCTCTTGAGTCTCATGAGTCTCTTGAATAGAATTTTCATTTTACATACATGCTGCTTTCTGTATATTCTAGAAGCTGTTGACCTATCTTGTATCATGCTTCTGAATGATACATTCAGATATGATACAAAACTATTTTTAAAAATCAATTTTTAGTTTTCAATATTTACCTTCATATGATTTTGAATTTCAAGCTTTCTCCCCCCTCCTCTCCTCCACCCTCCCTAAAATGACATGTAATCTGATGTAGGCTCTGTTTATGCATTTATATTAAATATATTTTCACACTAGTCATGATGTAAAGAAGTTAGAACTAATGGAAGGAACCATGAGAAAGAAAAAACAAAACAAAACAACAGAAGAAAAGGGGAGCATATGGTATGCTTCCATCAAACTATTTTTTTAACCATCTTCTTCTGTGATTGTGCTGATGTTGAGGACAGTGTTCTCTTGTAATCTCTGCTACTGAGGAGGCTGAGACTGGTGCCTCACTTCTGCTCTGGAGTCCTTAGCTGCTGTGTGCTAGATTGATCTAAAATGTACCAAGTCCAACATCAATATGGTGAGTCCCTCAAAGCAGGGACCACTAGTCTCCCTAAAGAGAGGTGAACTATCCTAGGTTGTAAATGAAGCAAATCAAACTCTGTGCTGACTAGATGTGGGATCAAGCTCAAGAGTGTCTGGGGCACTTCCATTGTGGGTGAAACGGAATGACCCTGTCTCAATAGAGAAAAAAAAAGGTTATTCTGATGTAATATAGCAGTCCTTATGCATTTCATCATGCAATCTGTCTACCTCCTCACCTTCTCTAATCAGTGCTGCAGCATAAGTTACAATTGCTATCATGGTGGCTTTTTTGTAGGTGTTGGTATATAAGTTACAATTATTGTCATGGCAACATTACTGCAGATGTTTGCATATAAGTTAAAATCATTATCATGGCAGTCTTTTTGCAAATATTTATTACTAACAGTATAAGATGACCAAATATCCCATGAAATCACGTACCTTTGAACAAGCAGTGAAACCAACTTTACCAACTGTATCATTCACCTTTCCAAGAAGAATCCATGAGTCATCCTATCCTTCCATTTATCTGTAATTTTCTATTTTTTTATTATAGCAAGAATGTCAAGACTGATATGATATCCTTCTCATAATAAGTTCACTTGTTGGTCACTGGAAAAGGATTTCACTTTTAGAGTAACTACTTAGTTTATATGAGAGCAGGGGTCTAAACACTCCATGATTCTTGTCACCCTCTTGTTTGTACAGTGAGTCTCTTCATACTGAAGTAGACTTGTCCCTTGAAAAGCAGACATAATGTATTGCTGTGCCTATATTGTCAAGGATGGTAGAATCTTCTAGAGATTTGGTTTGCTAGTGTAATCTTCAAGAACCTGGGAGTCACATCTGTACCAGCAGCAAAACAGAACTTTATGAAGGACTATCACATACCATTTACATGTAATTCTAAGCATTGTATCTCCCCTACATGTCTCACAAGGCTTTATGCGTAATAACTGCTTAGTGAATATTTCTTGAATGAATGAATAAATCAATTAAAACTAATACCTCAGGATTGAAACTACATTACTGCTGACATCTAAGAGTGGAAGCAATATGCCCTCCATGAGTAATAACTGCAAGCACAATATATTGACAAAGAAGCATTAGGAAACAGAGAAGCAATTCAGGACTAGATCCTTATCATGAACAATTACAGAAGGTATTTCTTTAAGGAATCTGGACTTATTGATACATTACAGCAACTGTATGTCACAGTGGATAGAGTACTGGGTCTGGAGTCAGGAAGACCTGAATTCAAATCCAGCTTCAGACACTTACTAGCTATGTGACCCTGGGAAAGTCACTTAAACTATGACTACCTCAGTATCCTCAATTCTAAAATGAGGATCATAATGGCAACTACTTCCCAGGGTGGTGGTAAGGATCAAATGAGATGATATTGTAAAGCACTTACCATAGTGCCTGGCACATAGCAATTAATTAATTAATTAATATTTTTTTCCTTCCTTCCTTCCTTCCTTCCTTCCTTCCTTCCTTCCTTCCTTCCTTCCTTCCTTCCTTCCTTCCTTCCTTCCTTCCTTCCTTTCTTCCTTCCTCCCTCCTTTCCTTCCTTCCTCCCTCCTTTCCTTCCTTTCTTCCTCCTTTCTTTCCTTTATACTTTCCTTCCTTCCTTCCTCCTCCCTTTCTTTCTTTTTCTGCAAAGAATTATTAGAAACTATGCAACAAATAACCATAGGATATAAAAGTTTAGTGCCTACTGTATACCCAATAAGATATGGATGGCTAGAATTATACAGCATAAGATTACTGTCTTTAATGACCTGTCACGTATATTCCCATACCATGCACAGAAGACTCAAAATATGCTGGAGAACTCAATTAATGGTATTAAAAGTTGACCATTACCTAGACACACCATTGATGCATAAAAATTCAAGAACAACCTTTTTTTATTAATAGATGTTGACTTTCCAAGTATTGATAAACTTCTGGCAACATGGAACAAAAAGCTTTCAAAATATAGAAATGAGACTAAGGAGATAAAAATCACATGGGGACCTGATGAGGTACGTTTATTTCTTCCCTTTTGCCCTGTCTATTACTAATGTTTTACGAAGGCTACTTAGGGTGAACCTACAGAGAATGTGCTTATATCCTAACACTGGGTTTACGTTTTGTCTCTGACAGATAGGATCCATGCAACCATTGGCCATTGGTGCTTTAGGCAATTCTATTAGACCTCAAGTTGCAGAGAAAGTGCCTGTCTGTACGTTAGAGGGAGTTTTCTCATTCTGGAATTCTTTATAACAGTGCAATTGCAGGTTCAGTCCTTATCCCTGTTCTGCCAAGGATATAATCATCTAAATTCTTTCAGACTTAAATGCATTAACAAAATGTTTATGTTGATTGATTGCTGATCTTTAAGCATTTTTGGATGGAAATACCTAAATTATACTCTTTTCTACTTTTTGTTCTATACCTTATTCCTTCAGAATCAGGCCAGGTTCTCCTTGCCTTCCAATGTACCTTCTGTTTAGATAGAAATATAAGTTATATTATATATTACATAATATATAGCAAATATGAATATACCATATGTAGTACCAATGTGTTGATATGAAAAAGCTGTATGGATTTATTGGTGGATATCTTTTAATTTTATAATTAATAATAATTGTGCTATCCAGAATACTATAGAAAATATTATCATATTCTAAGTTTATTACCTTTCAAAGTTTTGTCATTTCATTCTCAAATAGGATGAAATTAAATCAAATAATGATGATCACATTCACCAGTAACAGTTTTTGTCTGTACAGTCCTCATGGTCAAGCAATTGAATTCTAGTATAATGGAATATGTCTTCTTAGAGTGATTACAACCCAATTTGTATCTACTTTTACTTTTAGAGAACTTAAATTTAGCCAAGTTCTGTTTAATGGAATTATACCTATAAACAATTTAATTAAATCCAGAAACATCAAGGATGTATTTTAAACATATTATAAAACAATCTTCCATTACAAATATAAGTAAGGTATTACATGGGGACATGACTATATTTTCTGCAAAGATATTCTTTCACACATGTAAATTATGATCATAAAACTGAAATTTAGCCTTCCTAGGAACAAGCTCTTTAGTTTTAGTTTCATATCTTTTATTTTAGCTAGATCAATTCTTCTCAACTTTTCCTCCCTCTGGATAGCCCTCTGAGATGTTCTGTGATACTCTACCAGCTATATTACTATCACATATGAAACAGAGTCTGGGATATTTAGAAGGTGTTTGGATTAGCAGAAACTAACTGCTCCTCTTTGGATGACCTCTGTTCTCCCCTCTCCTTCTGGATGAAAATGGTAGTCACTTTTTCCTAATTCCTATATTAATTTGGTCCTAGAGAGGCATTACTCTTCCTTAGTCACTGAGGCAAATCTTGTCACAAGACATTTTTAAGTAATGTGTGTCAGGCACTGTGCTAAGTTGTGAGGATACAGATAAAGGCAAATACATTGTCCTCAAGGAGCTCCCATGCTACCTATCATAGACTGCATCAAAGAATAATATATTCTCCTACTTACCAAACCTCTCTTGCTAATCTCCCTCCCCCCTCCTTACTTTCTCTCTCTCTCTCTCTTTCTCTCTCTCTCTCTCTTTCTCTCTCTCTCACACACACACACACACACACACACACTCATACACACACATATACACACACATAGGGGCACACATACAGGCACACTCTACCACTCCCTGACTTTCTCATTTCTTTCTCCTTAACAGGTAAGGAAGCACAAGGCCAGTAATGGTTAGGACTTATATTTTATTTCACATTGGTTGTGGTACTGAGTGAAAATTAAACAATTATAATGAATGGAGATAAGCTTTAGATTTACCATCTGCAGCCTTGGACAATGAGAAGGAAGTAGGCAGAATGAAGGAGAGACAGAACTCATCGCTGTGCTTTACCAGATTTTTCCAGAGAGATGATTTCCATAAGCTTAGTCTACTATAACCACAAACCTCTTCAGCCTTTGAGAGGTCAAGGAGCCCTCCTCTAGCCACTTCTCCTCCTCAGTCTCTTGACTCATATCCCCAACTGAAAGGAAAAACTGAGAAATGAATTGATCCATCTCTTATTCTGGTACTCTACCTCCTAATCAAAGTCCATTCAGCATCTTCCTCCCATCTTGCCTTCCTTCTGTCCATATCCCTGGGATAGCAAACCAATGAGTTCCGTCCTTGGTCTATAGAACTTTCACCTACCAGCGTACAAGTTCTCTGAGTCAGAGAGATTCCATTAGCTACACGTACACAAGGAGGGGGAAAGGGTTCAATTTTTGTTTGCCACGTACTCTCATCATACTGCATCACTTTTAAAAACTCTGTTCTACCAATCTCCTTATTGCTATTATAGTTGATCTTTAAGAATAGTAGGGAGACTTAGGAAGGCGTAACATGGGGAGTGATGACAATCATCAGCTTGCTCTATTTACATTCCATCTCTGAACTCAAGTATTAACAGCTAACTGCTTGTCATTTCTAGCCTCTAGAAGTTCCCCGAACTTTAAGACACTCCCCTTGACATCAGATCTATAACTAGGATAAAATGATCTAGTTTTCTTCTGCGTGGTTAATTTGAAAAGTGTTAACAGCACTTGCAGACTTTCATCAGTTAGTAAGAATTATTAGTTAAAATAGAAAGAGTTCTGGATCTTTTTTGACAATCTGGTAAAGCTTATGAACTCCTTTTCAGAATAATAAATTAAAATCCTTAACATTACAAAAAAGACCTATATTAAAACATGGTTATTAAAATACACATTTTTTAAAAAGTCTATGAACCCCAGGTAAATAACTCCACTCTTTCCCCTGATGTAGACATAAAGGATTATTAATTTAGAGCCAAAATGGCTTTCTTCTCTTCTAAAATCCTGATTTTAAAGATGAGGAAACTGAGGACTCAAATGAGTTAAATAAAGTCACATAGATACTAGATGAGAGGCATGATTTGAACACAAGGTTTTCTGATTCCATATTTCATGGTACCATGTTTCCTTTCTTCCAGATAACTGACTGAGTTATACTCCTTCCCCTTCACACATCCTTCCCTTTATCCCACTAAGCAGAGATCTTAATGGAAGTGGTCACATTTTACTTTTCAAAGTTAGTATTTGTGGTAGTATACACGATAGAGGGGCAGCTAGGAGGAACAGTGAATGATGTGCTGGGCACAGTCAGGAAGTCTCATCTTCCTCAGTTGAAATCTAGCCATAGACACTTACTAGCTGTGTGAAATTGGGCAAATCGTTTCATCCTGTTTGCCTCAGTTCCTCGTTTGTAAAATGAGCTCTAGAAGGAAATGGCAAAAAGCACTCCAGTATCTTTGCCAAGAAAAACCCAAATGGGATCACAAAGAGTCAGACAGGATTTAAAATGACTCAAAAACACAATCATTATGTTGGTTTTCAAATGTTCAACACTAGTTACTTTCTTTTGAGACTCATGAATTTTGTAAAAAGCAAATAAATATAGAGGAAAAAGGGTTAATCCAAGATGAATTGGGCCAGTCCAGGTATTTTCAGGGTCTATTTTTCGAGTGACTGTCTCTATAGAGTTACTTCCTAGGATTTCTTTTCAAATACCTATTAATGACTGAAAAGATAATGTTTTCCATATGTAAATTCCTGTTGTTTACTAAGTCCCACTAGTCTCTTTTAACTCCTTCTTTCCTAAAACATACTCTCACCCCATCCTCCAAAACAAATAAACAAAAAAGCCACCACATACTGAAGTAACCATAAATAATAATCCTATAGAAATTCCTGCAGCAGCAGGCTGAGGTTGTGGTAAAGTGCTGGAAATCTTAATTTTTATTGTGTGGCAGCTAGATGACATAATATCAGACTTGGAGTATCAGACTTGGAGTCAAAATATCTCAGTTTTAATTCTGTTTCAAACACATACTAATTCTGTGACCTTGAGCAAGTCACACAGTCTCTCAAGGACTAAGTTTGGTAATTTGTGAAAAAAAATAATGGAAATAAAATCCTAGCACCCCACAGGGTTATTGTAAGAATTAGATGAGCCAATATTTACTAAATGCTTTACTATTGTTGAAGTGTTATGTAAATGTGATAATAACGAGATTTATACCATTCACTTCATAAATGACCAGCAAACCCTGTCTATAACAACGTGTTAGAAAGAAGGAAAGTATGACCTAAAGAGGATCTCTCTAAATGGGAAGATATAAGGAATAGAAGAATAATGGACTTTTAAATACGAAAACAAAACAAAGCAAAATCCAAATCCTCAATGAAACACATCAAACTGAAGAACCAACAGGAAAGACATGGTGTAGGCAGGGGTCTCTCCCTAGGTCCATTAAATGGTGATCACTGCTGACACTCTGCCACTGCTATGCGGATATGGGAAAACTACTAAGATCCCTAACCTTATTCCAGGGTTATTCTCTTTTCCTTTGTTTGTGTTTTTTAACATACACTTCATAAAGCTTATAATTAGAAAGAAGTACTAAAGTGCTGACTTACACACTCTATGCTGCTTTCCTAATGCTATTGTTTGAAAATGCCTCTGAGGCTGCCAATTTGCTATACAATCTTATTTCCACCTAGCTCTACTGCTGCCTTTATCTTGGTCTTTCCATCTCTTTCTGATCTATTTCATGACTCACCTTGAAGTAACTCAATTTCTTCCAACTTTAATCCCCTTCAAAGGCAGGAAGCCATTTGTTTATTTTTAATTAGACACATAGTATTCTAATCTTTTCATTTTCCTTTTTTTTTTTTAAATGGCACAGTTGCTAAATCAAAGTTAGCAAGTTATTTGGTTTGCAACATTGAAAAAAAAAGGATCATTCATTCCCTGTGTGTGCTTTGGGAGTATGTAAGAACTTAAACCTAAAATCAACAGCTCCTGAAATAGTGACACACCTTGACAGGAGCTTGTTCTTTATTTTGTTTTCCCTTAAACTTGACATGTACACACCTTGTATAGCTTCCTAAAGACTAAATCACATCAGACTAGTTTAATTTTTTTCTTTCATTCAGTCGCATTCCTTGTGTATTGAAGACAAACTAATTATAAATTGGATCAAGTTTAACATAGCTTTTGACTTTTATCCTCATGACATAATTATCAACAAGCTAGAAAGTCATAATTCCATATATTTATAAGAACTAGAGAGTCATACTTAGAAAGTGATTATTATTGGTTTAGAGTTCTTAATAAGTTGGCCCTAAGTGGGAGGTAATCATGAATTAATTATCAGAAATGAGTAAGAGATTGATTAAGAAATGATTAAGTTGAATTTTTTTATATGATTTTAAGTTGATTTCCAACTTTGAGATGCTTTTTAAAAAATCCAGAGGAGATAAAAGACAGTAAGTAGTGTTGTATATTTGAAAATCAGCACAATAATTGGATTTATTGTTGGGTTGTTTTTAGTTTTGTCCAACTCTTTGTGACCCCATTTGGGATTTTCTTGGCAAGGATACTGCCGTGGTTTGTCATTTCATTCTAGAGCTCATTTTACAGATGAGAAACTGAGACTAACAGGGTTAAAAGATTTACAGAGTTAAGTGTCTGAGGCTACTTTTGAACTCGGGAAGATGAGTCTTCCTGAGTCCAGACTCAATACCCTATCCACTGTGCCACCTAGGTGCCCCAATTATTGGATATACCAAGGTAAAGAATGAGGACAAATGGTGGAAGTAGAAATTTTTCAAGCTAGAGAAGAAGAAATGACCAAGAAATAATTTCATAATGTTGTCATCCAGACAAAAGTTTACCAACCATATTATGATGATTTGCTCTCAATCTCTACTGAAAATAGAACCCATGTCAAGGCTTAAATGATAATTTATGAGATTTAGATTAGTGAAGAATTCCCTAACATTCATTACTGTTAAATATTACCTTTGTTACTAAGGGAGACTTAAGAGATTCCTTCTACATCATAGGATCATAGATTTAGAGCTGAAAGAAACCTGATAAGTCAACTAGTTCAGTGTTGTCAAACGTAAAATAGATATCTGTGGGCTCTATATTTACTTAGAAAACCATAAATTAATGTTATCTATGTTTTATTGTGTATTTATTTTGTTAATCATTTATTAATATGAGCAAAATAAATATACAATAAAACATAGATAATATTAAAGTCTAGGTCTGTGTTCAGAAGTTTTGCTTGTTGCATTTCCTAGAGGCCACATCTTTGATCTAGTTCAACCCCCACATTTTGCAAGTGAGGAAATGGATGACCAAACAGGTGATGTAATTTGCTTATGACCATGCAGATAGTATGCATGAGAGCTGGGATTGCAAGAGCATTTCTCCAGTTTCAAAACTTGTACTCCTTTCACTGGACCAAAAGAAAATTCTAATAGATAATGCAATATTCTTGTCATTCTGGGGTAGCTTGTGAATATGTTGCTACCTGAAGTTGAGGCTTTGAATTATATAGGTCCCTTCTAGCTTCATATTTAAAACAATTTTTTTATAACATCACAAGACATATTTTAGGCTTTAATTTACTCACCTAATCCGAATTTGGGTGAGAAGGCAGACATTTGTTCTATCAAATGCAAAATTGCAGGGAATAAGATAAACATTATGTGTATAAGAATAATGCCAGTACTTCTATTCCAATTGTTGAACATAAATTGTTGAACAAATCATAGTTTGGAAAATTCAACTGTGAGTAACCTTTGAGTGTTCCTGGATTTTACAGAAATATTGTTCTATTTTAGTTTAAAAATCTTTAACAAATAATGTACTACAGTGAAATGGCCCATTCCTAAATTAGAAGTGTACAGACAAATAATTTCAGTTTGATAATTTTATTTAGGATTACTTGTCAGATCCTGGGAGAATGGCAGCTTCTAGTGTTTGGGCAGAATTAGAAGTTTAGCATTGTAATTAGTACTGCCACTTCCAGAATAACTTGAGACAGATCATATAAGAGCTCAGTTTCTTCTTTGTAAAGTAGGAATTTCCTATTTGTGAGTAGGAATTTTCCATCTGTGAACAGGAATTTGTTAATGAGAAAAATATGATGCTTTATAAAAATTTCCTGAGGATGAACAGATATTGATAAAAACACTTCTAGATATATGGTAACTATATTTATACGGATATGTGAAGAACTTGTGGCATTTAAAAAGTTTGAGAGATAATTCTGGGTAATTAATCATTCTGTTAATAATGCTAGCATTTTATTAATAAAGGTAATGGTTATTTGGTCATCTCTCTTAAAATGAAGATAACTCATGGCAGTGGTCTCACAAATTATATGCCCTTAAAAGAGGTGCTCCTGAGAGTGGCGATTGACTTTGATTGGTTAACAATTAATGAGAGGTGGACTTTACAAAGAGGAGTGACTCATTCCAGCGAGGGGCTGGAGAGTGACATGGGGTAACTCTTGAGCCAAAAGACTCTCTCTACACCCAGACCACCCTCACTCTTGAGCAATTTGGACAAAGGATAAACCTCAACCCAAACTTGTTCCAGTAGAACACAATAGGCAGGAATTCACCTAGATAAGTTGCTCTAGGTGGGGTAATCTTTGGCAGAGGTCAGTAATGTCCTTCAAAGGCTGGGCTTTGCAGAAGGAAATGAGGACTTTAGAAAAAGGGGGAACCCTGAATCTCCTCAAACAACCAATGGTTATTAATAATCATTTCAATCCTTAGTGTCATAGCTCAGCTTTATTTCAAAGCTTCATTTTGATGCTCAAATGAGAAGCTCAAGCGAGAAAAAAATGTCTCAATTCAGGCAGAGTTGTACTTACAGTGTGGTTTGAAGGGAAGAGCAAATATTGACAAACTCCCATTGTGTTACATCTCTCCATTCAGGTTAGCAAGGATACTCTAAACAATAGAATATTTTTAATTCTTCTCATCTCTTTATTCTTTTTCTTAAAAACAACCTTTGACTAAATTACTTTCTTAATAAGTGGATAAAGCTGCTGATCTGAATTATGGTTGTGCTCTACTATTTAATTGAGTCTCCTTATCAGCTGAATTATTTGTTTTTCTTTCCTATCTCTAACATTCCCTTTTGAGTTCAGGTTTCTAACAAAATAGTGTTGTTGTAATGAGGATGTCTGTGAAGGAGCTAATGGAACTAGAAAATGAAAGTTTCAGAGCCCTGAATCAAGATGGAATAATCAACCACCATTTGTTAAATATTCTTTAGGAAAAGGTCAGTAAACTCGTCATGGTCATAGAACATTTAGGAATGTAAGAAGAAAGTAAAAGGACAAAAGGAAGAGCTAAATTGCTTATCATTGCATTTTTGATGCTACTAATAATAATTTTATCTCCATGTTCCCTATATAGCCTGATATTCTAGGTGGACCATAAGGAATTAAAACTAATAAAAAATTTAAAGATCTCACATGGCTCTGTGCAAATGTGAAACATAAAAGACCTTGATGCTTCTTTTAAATAAGACATGAAATCATAAAATGATTAACATGATAATATATCCTTCCTATTTTTGTCTTTTAACCTCAAACATATCTATTAGATTTTCAAAATGCCAGAAGATTTAAATTGGACATTTGCCAGGGCTGCAAGTACACCTAATAGAGGAACAGGCAATCTTTCAATGGTTAGTGGTCAAAGTTTAGTACTTACAGACAGCAGTCTATTAAGTTGTCTTCACTGTTCAGTTTTCTCAGAGGGGCAAAACATGGCTTCTTCTTGATCATGTAGGTTTTGCTTAAGTGTTTAAGTTTTGACTCCCTACTGCTTGGGGTATTGATAATGCACTCATGATTGAACTCGAATCTTGAGCTTCACCAACTAGGTGGCACTATGCACAATGTAGAATCTAGCTTTAGATATTTATTGACCAACTGTATGATCCTAGGCAAGTCATTTAACTTCTTCCTACCTCGGTTTCTTCATCTGGAATAAAAGGTTAAGAATAGCACTGACCTCACAGGGCTGCTATGGGGATAAAATGAAATAACATATATTTTTAATTAATTAATTAATTTTTGGTTGTCAGAATTCATTTCCACAAGATTTTGTGTTCCAAATTTTCTCCCCATCTCTCTCCTATCCCCACCCCAAGACATTATGAATCCTGATTACCCCATACTCCATCTGCCCTCCCTTTTATTGCACCCCTCCCTTTCCTTATTCCTATCTTCTTTCATCTCTTGTAGGGCAAGATAGATTTCTATACCCTGTTACCTGTATTTCTGATTTCCCAATTGCATACAAAAACAATTCTCAATATTCATTCCTAAAACTCTGACTTCCAACTTCTCTCCTTTTCTCCCTCTTCACCCATCCCCACTGAGAAGACAAGCAATTCAAAATAGGCTATACAATTGTAGTTATGCAAAAGAGTTCAATAATAGTCATGTTGTGAAAGACTATATTTCCCTCCATCCTATACTGCCCCCCATTTATTCTATTCTCTCTTTTTGACCTTGTACCTCCCCAAAAAGGTTTACTTCTAATTACTCCCTCCTCCCATTTGCTGTCCCTATCATCCCTCACACACCTCACTTCTCCCCTTCTCCCTTACTTTCCTGTAGTATAAGACAGATTTTAATACAAAATTGAGTGTGCATGTTATTCCCTCCTTAAGCCAAATGTGATGAGTAAGCTTCACTTTTTCCCTCCCACTTCTTCCCTTTTCCTCTCCTTTTTTTTCTAGCCTCTTTTATGAGAGATAATTTGCCCCATTCCATTTCTCCCGTTCTCCTCCCAATATATTCCTTTCTCACCTCTTAATTTTATTTTTCTAGATATCATCCCTTCCTATGAGTTACAAATATTATCTTTCCTTGTAGGAATGTAAAGAGTTCAACTTTAGTAAGTCCCTTATGATTTCTATTTCCTGTTTACCTTTTTGTTATTCTCTTGATTCTTGTGTTTGAAAGTCAAATTTTCTATTCAGCTCTGGTGTTTTCATCAACAATGCTTGAAGGTCCTCTATTTCAATGAATGACCATTTTTTCCCCTGAAGTATACTCAGTTTTGCTGATTGGGTGAGTTTTGTTTTTAATCTTAATTCCTTTGACTTCTGGAATATCATATTCCAAGCCCTTTGATCCCTTAATGTAGAAGCTGCTAGATCCTGTGTTATCCTAATTGTACTTCCGCAATACTCAAATTGTTTCCTTCAGGCTGCTTGCAATATTTTCTTCTTGACTTGGGAACTCTGGAATTTAGCTACAATATTCCTAGGAGTTTCTTTTTTCAGATCTCTTTCAGGAGGGGAATCAGCGGATTCTTTCAATATTAATTTTATCCTCAGATTCTACAATATCAGGGCAGTTTTTCTTGATAATTTCATGAATGATGATATCTAGGTTCTTTTTTTTTTTTTTTATCATGTCTGTCAGATAGTCCCATAATTTTAAAATTGCCTCTCCGGGAACTATTTCCCAGGTCTGTTGTTTTTCCAAGGAGATATTTCACATTGTCTTCTATTTTTAAAATTCTTTTGGTTTTGTTTTGTAATTTCTTGGTTTCTCATTAAAGTCATTAGCTTCCACCTGCTCCATTCTAATTTTTAAGGAACTATTTGCTTCAGTGAGTGTTTGAACTTTCTTTTCCATTTGGCTAATTCTGCTTTTTAAAGCATTCTTCTCCTCATTGGCTTTTTGGACCTCTTTTGCCATTTGGGTTGGTCTATTTTTAAAGGTGTTATTTTTCTTCAGCATTTTTTTGGGTATCCTTTAGCAAGCTGTTGACTTACTTTTCATGATTTTCTTGCATCACTCTCATTTCTCTTTCCCAATTTTTCTTCCACCTCTCTTACTTGATTTTCAAAATCCTTTTTGAGTTTTTCCATGGCCTGAGACCACTGCATATTTTTGGAGGTTATGACTGCAGAAGCCTTGACTTTTATTCTTCTTGTGATGGTATGCTTTGTTCTTCCTGATCAGAAAGGATAGAAGAAAATACCTGTTCACCAAGAAAGTAACCTATACTTTTTTCCCCCCTTTTTTGGGCATTTTTCTGACCTGTTGCTTAACTTTTGAGTCCTTTGTCAAGTGGAGGGTATACTTTAGGGACTTGTAAGTTCTCAGTTCCTCCAAGGTGGCACACTCAAGGGAGAGGAGTTTACTCCTCTCTTGGCCTGCGCTGTGGTCTGGAAGCAACCAAAGACTTTTCTGCCCAGGATTTGGGAGTAGAATTCCCTCTCCAGAGCCTCCATCAGCTCCACCATTCCAGTGCTCCTCCTCACCCCTGGGCTGTCACTTAGAACTGAGACCCAGATTAGCTGATTGATTCTCCCAGGGTCTTTAGACTGAGTGCTCTGCTGCCAGTGGCTGCTGCTGCCTTGGGCTGGGGGTTAGAGCCAGACTCTGCTCCCTTCTCGAGTAAGTGAAAGAGCTTTCTCACTGACCTTTGAAGCTGTCTTTGGCATTTGTGGGTGGAGAAATCTGGGAACCTCTGCTGCTACCTATAATTCTATGCCCTGAAGCCTACTCCAGTCTTGTCCGACCTATGCTGCATGACTAACTGAGCTGTGCTCTGCTCAGAGCCTGGTGCAATACACCTTTCCTATACCCCATTACTTGTGTTTCTTATTTTGAGCCAATACTGATGAGAGTAAGGTTCACTCACTCCTCCTCACTCCCTTCCTCTTCCCCTCCATTGTAAAAGCTTTTTCTTGCCTTTTTTGCATAAGATAATTTACCCCATTCTACCTCTCCCTTTCTCTTTCTCCCAGTGCATTTATTTCCCATACCTTAATTTTGTTTTTTTATATCATCTCTTCATATTCAGCTCACACCTGTGCCCTCTGTATATATGTATATGTATGAATGCATTTACACATATACATATACAAGTATATAGTTATATACACATACATATAGACATACACAGACCTAGATACATATGCACATATATACATACACACAATATACATACATATATATGTATATTTATATATATACTCTGTCTAACTACCCAAATAATGAGAAAGTCCCTATGAGTTACAAATATTGTCTTCCCATGTAGTAATGCAAATAGTTCAATCTCATTAAGTCCCTTATGATTTCCTTTTCCTATTTCCCTTTTTATGCTTCTGTTGAATCTTGTTATTTGAAAGTCAACTTTTCTGTTCAACTCTGGTCTTTCCATCAAGAATGTTTGACAGTTTTCTATCTCATTGAATATTCAATTTTTCCCCTGAAGGATTACTTCCAGTTTTGCTGGGTAGGTGATTCTTGGTTGTAATCTTAGCTCATTTGTACTCTGGAATATCATATTCCAAGCCCTCATATCCTTTCATGTAGAAGCTGTTAGTTTTGTGTTATCCTGACTGTGGCTCCAAAATATTTGATTTCTTTCTTTCTGGATGCTTGCAATATTTTCTCCTTGACCTGGGACGTCTGGAATTTAGCTATAATGTTCCTGGTAGTTTTCATTTTGTGATCTCATTCAGGAGATGACTGGTAGATTCTTTCAATTTCTATTTTTCCCTCTGGTTCTAGAATATCAGGCACTTTTCCCTGGTAATTTCTTGAAAGATGATACCTAGGCTCTTTTTTGGATCATGGCTTTCAGGTGCTCCAATAATTTTTTAATTATCTCTCCTGAATTTATTTTCCAGGTTAGTTGTTTTTCCAATGAAATATTTCACATTGTCTTCTGCTTTTTTATTCTTTTGGTTTTGTTTTATTGTTTCTTAGTTTCTCACAAAAACATTAGCTTCCCTTTGTTCCATTCTAATTTTTAAGGAATTATTTTCTTCAGTAAGATTTTGGGCCTTCTTTTCCATTTGACCAACTCTGCTTTTTAAGCCATTCTTCTCCTCAGTGGCCTTTTTCACCTCTTTTACCATTTGGTCTTGCCTTTTTTGTTTTAAGGTTTTCTTCAGTAATTTTTGGGTCTTCTTTACCAAGATGTTGACTCTTTTTTAAAGTATTGCATCACTCTCATTTCTTTTCTCAATTTTTCTTCTACCTCTCTTACTTGATTTAAAAAATTCTTTTTGATCTCTTCTACGGCCTGAGAGCAATTCATATTTTTCTTGGAGGCTTTGGAGGTAGGATCTTCAACCTTGCTATTTTCTTCTGAGTGCAAATTTTGATCTTCCTTGTCACATTAATAACTTTCTATAGTTAGAGTTTTTTCTGTTGTCTGTTCATTCTCTCAGCCTCTTAATTAACTTTTAGCTCTTTGTTAATGTAAGGTCCTGCTTCCAAGGTAGAGGTTATATTGTTCCAAGCTTTAGGGGTTTTATGTAGCTGTTTTTAGAGAAACATCTGGGGATCTGTAAATTTTCACTTCTTCCAAGGTGGTATGATCTAAGGAGAGGTGTTTTCTACTCTCCTGAACTGTGTTCTGGTCTGTGAGTGCCCACAAGCGCTCTTTTCTGCCCTGGAACTTTGAGGAGGGTCCCCCCTCCCTTACTGCCACAAGCTTTGCTATACTAGTGTTCCTTCTCACCCTGAGTCTGCTACCCAGGACTGGGACCTGGATCTGAGTGTGGGCAAAGCAACAGAGTTCTTCCTCACTGCTAGCAAAGTGACCCCTATAATCTCCTTCTGACCAGTTGTTCGACTCCTTTACCATCTACAGGCTGGGAGCCCCAGTAGCAGGCACTGCCACTGCTAAATCAGTCATGTCGAAGACCTGCTCCTTGCCTACTGGGGCAATACTGTGTTTGTGGGGCTGGCAGTAGGCTGTGCTCTCCTTCTACCCTGGCACAGTAGGCCTTCTAAGTTGTCCCTTGTGTCTGTGGGATGAGAGATCTGGAAACTGCCACAGCTACCAGCAATTCAGTCTCCTGAAGCTCTGTTCCAGACTCAGTGGGACCTGGTTTGTATTGACACAGCCTGTGCTGGAGCAGCCTGTGCTGGACTGCACTCCTTTCTCAGCCTAGTGCAACAGACCTTTCCTGGTGACCTTGTGAGTTGTCTTGGGCTGGAAATTTGTTTCCCTCCATATTTTTATGGATTGTGCTGTCCTAGAATTTGTTTAGAGTCATTTATTTGGAGAGTTTTAGAAGAGAGTTCAGGCAAGTTCCTGCCTTTACTCTGCCATCTTGGCTATGCTTCCCATCTACACTCCTTCCCCAACTACTTTTGAACAGATTTTGCCTGTGGAAAAATGAGGGTCAGAAGGAGGCAGGGCAAGGGAATTTATTCTGGATCTCACCATTTTCTTCAGAGTTGTTTTGTATATGTAGTGAAAGAAATACATAATGATAGGGAAACAGCACTTTTTTCTTGGGGTAATAATCTTAACTAACATTTAGTTACACAGTTAAATAGTTGCGCAGTTTCAAAGTGCAGAACTGTAGATTATTAGGGCTTGCAGGGATTTTAGAGATCACTTAGTCCAGTTCCCTCATTTTACAGTTGAAAAAATTGATATCTAGAGAGATGGTAACTTACCCAAATATGCTGGAGTTAGAATTGAGTATAAATCAATAAACATTTTTAAGCAACTACTGTATACGAGGCACTGTACTAAAGAAAAATACAAATTATCTCTACCTTAAGAGCTTACATTCTCTTGGGGATTTAGAACTCATGCAAACATAAAGTATATACAAATTAATATTCTACAAATCTTAAATTTAAGTCCAGACACTCTAATTCCAGTATACTTTGTCCAATATACAATGTGGTCAGACTTGCAATCGCAAAGCACTTCTCATACAATATAAATTATTTCATTTGATCCTTGCAATGATACTTTGAGTTTGATAGCGCAAAATATTATTATCCTAATGGAAAAAATGAAAAGACTGATACTTATGAAGGTAAACTGACTTCGAGTCACAGGTCATACAATGGAACCAATGCTAGAACTCAGGTCTTCTGAATCCAAATCAACATACTTTTCACTACACCATACTCACTGAATATCTGTAAAATGTCATAATTAATTACTATGACTGACATTCATCCTTGGGGTTAACATTGACTTTGATCAGCAAAACAACCAAAATTTGTCAACTCAATATAATATAAATTCAATATAATAAAAAACATATTAAGAAATGCATTTATAGCCACATACATATATACACCTTAAATGAAAGAATATTTAAACGATCTTAATGAACTGTATGCATTTTATTTATATGAAACATTTTAATGATGTGGTCTTTAAGCACTATTTTGCCATGTTGAAATCTGTTAATATTTTAGATTCCTATTATGAAGTAAAAGGGGCCTTATTCATTAGCATTATTCTTCTATGCTTTCCAGTTAGAATGGACTCTAAGTGATGGTATGCGTATTTGGGAGTATGCATAGTAACACCTCCCTCCTTCTGAAGGGTAAGAAGTTTTGAGCATGATTACATACAAAATTGTATGGTGTGCATAACTGATATTATTGCTATACTATTTAAATAAAGGGCAGGCTATAAGGATGGTGTTGCAAGACCAAAGGTTTCATCTGGTGGTTTTTATAAATAGCTGGAATGAATGACTTTCTCTTAAACAGCACTTTTATGATGTGTTTCTGTTTTTCTCATTTTCAAGCTGCATTTGAAACTCAAAAATTCATTATTTGTAGATCAAGAGAGTTAAAGTACAGTAGAAAAAGGTCTAAATAATACTATAATTCAACAATAAGGAACAGTTAGTAACACAAAGGGTGGGCGACTACCAAAGGTTTTGAATGACCTCAGTGAATGAAGGGGTCAATTCTTCAGATGAGTCAGAAATGAATTACCCTGCGTTAGTGATGTCTGATGGTACAATACGTTGTGAAAATTGGGAAGAAATAGGTAAAAATAATAGGTCCAAACTATTACACTGGCCTTTCTTTACTATAATTTTGTGCTGTGAAGCAGTGAACCAGAGATCACCTATTTACAGAAAATTTATAGAAAAAATGCAACTAGCAAATAGAATATTTTGTGAAAGAAAAAAAATCAATTGGATCAAAAAATATGTCAGGTGGACACTTCACAACTTTTTGTGTAAGCAGAATTCATATTTTATACCATTCAGGATAACTACATTAATTGCTTATTTGGTACTTTTGTATTATTTCAAGTCCGGGATCTGGAACCTTTCTAATGTCCCTTGTATCCTCTCAGGTCCATCACACATAGGAGATAACTGTCTATCTCAATCTATAATTCACAAGCCCCCGTTTCCATGCAATGTCCTTGACCTAAGACAAAATATAGCATGTGACATCATAGCAAAGCAGTTACTTAAACAGATTGTAATGTAAAAAATAAAGGAGTTAAATCAGGCAGAAAACAAGCACATTTGCAACTTTTTGTGTAATGTCACTGGATCACTTGCCCACATGAAATAAGGGCTATTAGATTATCCCTTTTTCTCTTCCCCCATATAATCAGCATAAAAGAAAGACAGAGACAGTTTCACCCATTAACTTGTATGGAAGCATGCAAGTGGAATAATGGATAGAACATTAGACCTAGGGTCAGGAAGACCCAAGTTCAAATTCATTTTCAAACATTTACTGTGTGAGCCTGGGCAAGTCATTTAACCTCTGTTTCCTTCATTTTTTTCATCTGTAAAGTGGGGATAATAATAGTACCTAACTTCCAGGGTTTGGAAACCTTAAAGCAATAGTTGTTAAAACAAATAAATTCTAGCTATTAAAATAACAATGCTAACATCAATAATAATTTGCTATGATCATGATAATGGTGATGGTGATGGAGATGCTGCTGCTGATGTTATAGAATTTAGCATCCCAAAAGACAGTAACTAGACCATTTCCAACTTCTTTTCTTTGTACTGATTTCTCAGTACAGCTCTATGTTCTAGGGAATAGAAATGTTCAAGATTTGCTAACTGGGTTAATTATAAAGCCTCAGCATCTAGAAGGTACTGCTTCTTAGTGCAAGAACATTGAAATATCAGTGACTCAAAGCTCTGGTATGGAGACCATACATTATTTTGGAAAATACCATTGCTTCCTTTCAGAAACTGAAAAGGGGAAAGCTTCTTACCACCACTTTTCCTAGGGAGATTTAGCATTGGTGTAATCTAGATATAGCTCTCATTTTCTTCTCTTCTGTTTTTACCACCCCTGAATGGCTTAGTTTTGACTATCTCAAGACCTTCATCATAGCTTTCTAAGCAGGGATACCAAAAGCTCACCTATCCAATCAAAATCCATTCTGAAGTGTTACCTTCTCCAGTTAAACTCATGCAGAGATGTCAGGGGAATATGGTTCACAAAGAGAACATGATGTCCACTACTCCCTCTGTCCCTCACCAAAAAATCCCTCCTCATGCCTTATATGTATTAGTTTGCCATTTTTATAAATACAATATAGACTTTATAATGTCTCAATATATTAATACCCATACATTGCTAATTAAGTCATTTTAATTGGATTTCTGATTACTGGTCTTTCTCATATCACTTTCATAGAAATGTAAACACTTTATTACAATCAGTCATCTGCTAACCATAGGATGTGGTTTTCTATGGAATATATAGGTTGGTCACTGGTGTGAATATTTAAACCATTCATTAAAAACAGTCCCAAGGGAAGTCAATTCTTTATTTGTTCATGCATTTGCATATTTATTACTTTATTTATTTTTCTGGGACCAAATGTAATCAGCGCCATTTTACTGTGCTTTCTGACTTATCCACAAGTAACCCTTTCAAATACGTACGTGCTTCTGAAAGTTTTTCTGTTTAATAAAAGAACTACTTCTTTTGTTTTAAGAGGTCCGATGTAGCAATGCAAGTAATGGTCTTTTCCTTTAGCAAGAATAAGAATAAATAGAAGAGGAATTCAGTAAACACATGATCTACTGCTTAGAAGATAATGTTTAATAGAATTGATAACTGTAAACTGAGGTTCAATTATTCTTCAGGTGGTTCTGTTCAGAGAATAAGAGTTCAGCAGCAAAACAAGCATATTGACAGACATCAAAAACACCTATGCTTTGGAGATCCTTTAGCCAAAAGGGAAATGTTTTCAACCTATTTTATTAGGGAGAGTACTGCACTTGGCATTTGAAACTCTTCATTTGAATCTTGAGTGTGCCGCTTCTTGGCAGCGGCAGCTTGGTAAGGGGCATTTACCCATTGGAATCTTGTGTATAAATTGAGAAAAATTATAATACTTTAAGCAGAATAAGTTAAAGGAATCTATTATCTGCTTAGAAGACATATTGGTACTATTGTGCTACAAGAAATGACAGAGGTGAACTTCAGAAAAACCTGAAAAGACTTATATGAACTGATGCTGAGTTAAATAAGCAGAATCAGGGGAATATTATACACAGTAAGAGCCACAGTGTGCAAGGACTGCTTCTGATAGACTTAGCTCTTCACAGCAACGCAAGGAACTAAAACATTCCCAAAGGACTTCTTATACAAAATGTCATCTACGTTCAGAGAAAGAACTACAGAGTTGGAATGTAGAATGAAGCAGACTATTTTCTCTTTTGTTATGGTTTACTTTTTCTCATGATTTCTTCTATTCATTTTAATTCTTCTCTGCAACATGATTAATGTGAAATTGTGTTTATTAAGAATGTATGTGTAGAACCCATATAAGATTGCATGCCATCTTGGAGGGGGAGGGTAGAAGAAGGGTGAGAAAATGTAAAATTTATGGAAATGATTGTTGAACTTAAAACAAATAAATTAATTTAAAAGTTTTAAAAAAATAAGACATTGGCATAGGGACATGATGACTGACTTCAATCAGATATTTGTATGGAAAAATAATTAAATGTATCCTTTATTCTAGAATATAAAACTAGGATCAATAAGTAGAAATTACTGAATGGCATATTTTGGTTCAATATAGGGAAAAACTTGAGAATTAGAGGTATCATAATATGGAATGGACTACCTTACAAGGTAATGAGTTTCCAGTCACAAAATCTTCAAGCAGAAGATTGATAACCACATGATTAAATTAATTAGCAGGCACTTAAGTACTCAGCATTGAGTTGAGTACTTGTAGCACCATTGCAATACTCACAGCAGCCACCATGGATATGCAGGTGTATTTCCAGCCTAAATTCACAAAATATAAACTCTGTTCCTTGAAGATGAAACCAAAATATTTATTCAGATACCAGAAAGCCAATTCCACCGTGGTAACAAGGAAGTTTGTACACATTACCAATGGAGAGAGGACCGCTATCCCCAAGCCTTCCCTCTGTTAGGCCTCTCTACAAACAAGCACAATTAGGCAAAATTCTCCTCTCTCATCTCTGCACTGCCTGCTCTCTCCCTCAGCTTTACCTCTCTTTCTCTTCCTACTGCACCCTTCTTGCTATACTCATTCAGCAATCTCTTTCCACTGTTGGCTCTGTGTGACTCAGGTTGTGGACTGGGCCAGAGTTCAAAGCAGGTCATGTGGGCCTGTTAAGGGGCAGGGAAGATCTTCAAATTACCTTAACGTTACAGGTTCTGAGGATACAAAGAAAGGCAAAAACAATCTTTACTCTTAAGGAACATACATTCTAATGAGAGAAATAACATGTAAATAATAAGTCATATAAGCTATATACAAAGTAGATGAAAATAATCTGAAAGGTGAAGGCATTAGTAGCTGTATAGAACAAGAAAGGTTTTTGGCCAAAGCTGAGATCTGAGCTAAAGCAGCTAAAATGGCTAGAAAGCCAGTTAAAACAGGGGGTAGTGGTGAGAAGGCATGGGGAACAATTAATACAAAAACTATATGGGAGATGGAATATAAAATCCAAGGAACAGAAAATAGGCCAGGGTATCTGGATTCCAGCTTTGCATTCAAGTTGTATTAGATGACTTTGGCATCCCTTCCAATTTTGAGATTTCTTTATTCTATGAAGACAAAAGACTCTTTGACTTAATTTCTACTCTGTTCCCGTTTAAAATGCAATCATAGTGTTGAAAGCACTTTATAAATTTAAAAGCACTCTATAACAACCAGAAAACATTATACTAAATACTTTCATGACCTTGTTTTATTTTATTTTATTTTATTTTATTTTATTTTATTTTTTGCACTGAAGGTGGTGACTTTATTGGTAGTACACAATACAGGACTCTAGGCTTCTGCCCCCTACTACAGGGGTGTATTGGGACAAGGATGTGAATGGGACATGGTATCCCCAGTACAGGAACATAAGTTAGGAATATAGGTTCCCCAGTGGTGGAACTCCTTTTTTGACTGGGGATGAAGATCCATAGCTTTCCACTTTACTCCTTGAAGGCCATGTAGACCATGAGGTCCACTACACGGTTGCTGTAACCATACTCATTGCCATACCAAGAAATGAGCTTGACAAAGTGGTCATTGAGGGCAATACCAGTGCCAGCATCAAAGGTGGAAGAGTGGGTGTTGCTGTTAAAGTCACAGGATACAAACTGGTCCTCTGTGTGGCCCAGGATGCCCTTCAAGGCTCCCTCTGATGCCTGTTTCACCTCTTTCTTGATATCATCATATTTGGCAGGTTTCTCCAGGCAGCAGGTCAGATCCACAGCAGATACATTGGGAGTAGGAACACAGAAAGCCATGCCTGTGAGCTTCCCATTCAGCTCAGGTATGACCTTGCCTACAGCCTTAGCAGCACCAGTGGAAACAGGGATGATGTTTTGGGCAGCACCATGCCCATCACACCACAGTTTAACAGAGGGACCATCTACTGTCTTCTGGGTAGCAGTAATGGCATGGACTGTAGTCATGAGTCCTTCCACAATGCCAAAGTTGTAATGAATGACCTTGGCCAAGAGGGCCAAGCAGTTGGTAGTGCAGGAAGCATTCCTGACAATCTTAAGGGAATATTTCTCATGGTTCACCCCCATCACGAACATTGGGTCATCAGCAGAAGGGGCAGAGATGATGATCCTCTTGGCTCCACCCTTCAAGTGAGCCTCAGCCTTTTCCATCATGGTAAAGACTCCAGGGGACTTTACAGCATACTCATCTCCAGCATCTCCCCATTTGATGTTGGTGGGATCTCTCTCCTGGAAGATGGTAATGGCTTTTCCATTGATCACCAGCTTCCCATTCTCAGCCTTGACAGTGCCCTTGAACTTTCCATGGGTGGAGTCATATTGAAACATATAAACCATGTAGTTGAGGTCAATGAAGGGATCATTGATGGCCATGATGTCTACTCCACCTGAGGTGAATGCAGCCCTGATCACCAGGTGTCCAATACGACCAAATCCATTGACTCTGACCTTCACCATCTTGTTTCTGGGATGCTACTGAAGTAGCAGATCCTGGCACCAAGCTTGGGAGAAAAGCTGAAAGCCATGACCTTGTTTTAAATGGCAAAAGAGTAGAAGTTATACAGAAGAGCATTATGTCTTCATAGATCCATGGAATCTCAGAAGTGGAAGGTATTTTGAATCAATTGATCAACCAATCAACAAACATTTATTAATCTAAATGTGGTAGCTCACACCTATGTTCCTTGATGTCTGGTAGTCTGAACCTGAGTTTATTGAATCACTTGAGCTCAGAAGTTCTGAGTTACAGTGGGCTAAAATGGATAAGTCCAGCACCAATATGGTAAGCCCCCTGAAGTAAGGAGCCACCAAGATCTGAAATAGGGAAGATCAAAGCTACTATGCTGATAAGGAGCAAGATTGGGCTTGAAATAGGGAGACCCAGTCCCCTCAGAACAAAACTCTTGTAATTATTAGTCACCTACAATATATAAGGCACTTTGCTAACTCTGGGTGACTAGGGATACAGACAAAAGAAAAAGGAAACAATTGTTGCTCTCCAGGACCTTTCATTCTCTACAAGGATAGAATGAGTACACATCTAAGTCCATGCAAATATAAACATGTACATGTGTGCAATGATAATAAAAGCAATCATAATGAGTTAGCATCTATATAGTGCTCTATGGTTTGTAAGTGCTTTACATGTGCCAACTCATTTGATCTTCATAGCAACCCTATGAGGTAGGTTCTACTATTATCCCCATTTTACAGATGAGAAACTGAGTCACAGAGAGGGTAAGTTGATTGCTAAGGGTTATACAGTTAGTAAGGCTTTTAACCCATCTTGTTGATTCCAAGTCCTTGCACTCTATCCACTGTGCCATCTAACTTCAGTATGAATAAGGGAAAACACTTGGAACTAGTAGGTTCAAGAAAGGTCTTATGTAGGAGGTGGAAAAAGCTATAAATCAATGCTTTGTAGACCTTTAGCTTCTTTTCTGTTCAGAATTTAGAGACGGATATATTTCTGTGTGTTTTAAAAATAAAATCTTACAAGTTGATGAATAATCTTTATTTCTATCCCTGTCTTGGGTTTATGTTCTGTGTTTCCCTCCATTGTTACAATATTACTTTGTATGGTATCTAAAACCTTCTTAAATAGATACCTTGCCCAGAAGTTTTCAGGGAAAATATATATACTCCCTATGAGATGGGTACTTTTTTTAATAAATGGATTATCTTGAACAGAGTCACTTTTGGAAAGCTAATATTTTTTTTAAAATTAGCTTTATTGTCTCGTTCATGAACTCTCATATTTTTCCACTGATATTTGCCACAGTAATGGCTATGATTCGCTTTAATATTTTTTTTTGTTTAAAAACAATCTATTGGTCTCAGAGATGCTTTCAAAATTTCTCATTTCCCTTGCCTTCTTCACAGGTTATTTAAAAATAATAATGTATGCTTGATGGGGTGTTCAGAAAAGACTGGCACCTCTGATGAAAAGAGCTTGTGGAGTCTTTTTCAAAACTACTTACCCATCTTTGGTGTCTACCTGTCACTCAACTCAACCTGTGAGTTAAACAGGTTAACACATCTTGGCAGATGTGTTAAACCAGACTGAGAGTAATCAACAGATCTTAAACTTGTAGATGAGTTAGAGGACTGCCTATCCTGAGCTTGTGAAGACTTATCCAAGCAGATTGGGTAGACAAGATCATCTTGCTTCATTGCCCATGAATGCAAGCATTGTAGAGCACTTAGAACTTGATCAGACGTCAAAGATGCTAAGAGCATCTGCTACATTCTGGGTCATCACCAGTTATAATGACTTATTTTTGTCTTGCTACTGCATTGTTGGTCATAATAACTTTTTTTGTCTTGCCATTGAACTTTGATGACTCTGGAATAGAGCATGAGGCTGACAACACTGTACAATTCTGCCTCACTTAAATCCAACTCACTTAAGACATAACCCATCATGATGTCATTGTTCTTTGAGAACAGAGGATGAACAGCCTTTCAAGATCTAATCATTTTAAAATAGCTAACAATGGTTAAGTAAGTCCTTAGAAATTTTTTTGTTGAACAGAGACCTAGGGTAGTGCAAGTCTCTGTTATGTTACACTAGAATTTGAAGTGGCATTAAATTTTTTCTTTAAATTCTAAGAACCATCCTTCTAGTCCTCAACCCAAATATTTGCTCATCCCAAAAGAATCTGAAATGATTGTCTCGAGCATATATAATGCCCCAGAGGTTTCTGGTTAAGTCCCATACTGAATTGCTGCTTATGTTTAATAAGTTATTTTGCTTTCAGAGCTGTGTTCCCTGCTAGGGAAAAGACTGAGGAGCCTTGTTCATTATGAAATTGACTTGGCCTATTTTTTATTCCTGTTCATCTGAGTATAGCTAGAGCTTTTCCCAGAACATTTGGCATTTCTGTTAAAGAGGTGGAATTATGATGCTGGCAACACAATCTGGGGTGGGTATGGAATGCAATGCACCAGTATTAGACAAACAGGCTGGCTAAGCCTTTTGTCGTCAGAATGTGAGCTCCTCATGTCCTTAGTGAGAGTCCCGGTAGGAAAGCAGTGCTGATTTTTGCCATGTCAGGACAGCCAATTTTATGAACTCAGATTCAGTCTCTTTTGGCAACTGCCCTATCTTTGTTCTTCTTGGCTCTTGCTCATGATTTTTAGAGCATGTGTTTCTCTAACATAGTAAAAATTGCCTTAAGCCCAATGAGATTCCTGGTGGATACTGATAATTCCCTCTATATTTTTCTACCAGTGTGAAGGAAGCTGTCTCTGTTATCCTCATTTAATTAAAAAATAATAATCATCTGTTTTTATTTTGACTTTTGAGATCTCCAAGGCTGGTTTAATTTTTCTGGGTTTTTCTTTGCTTGAACGAACACCTTTGTGTGGCCCTACTATCTAAGCGTGAGGAGTCAGTCACTTTGAGTATAGAGCATCCTGTGCAAGTAGCAGAATTAGATTACATCAGCTGCTGTCCTTCCTGATTTGATCTGAGGTTGATGCTTGAATTCTTTGCTCAAGCCCCATTAGTAAGGTGAGCAGACACAAACAAAGCTTTGATTTCTTTGTTTGATGAGAACCAAGCATCCTGCTTGCAGGACAGTGATTCTTTGTCAACTCTTTTGTCCTCCTTGACTATTTTCCTCAGACTCTGTCTGTAATCCAAAGGGCCTATGGTGCCTTTTGTGATATATCCCAGAGTGTATATATTTGTGTTGTATTCACAGTGCTAAGAATCATGTACAGAGTCATATTGTGTGCACATGTGTGTGTGTGTGTGTGTGTGTGTGTGTGTGTGTATGTAGAGTGATTAGGATAAAAATTATTGAAGAGAAATTGGTGCCAGGAATTGGGTGCTCTTTTTTTTTGGAGATACTATAAATTCCTAAATGAGTTTCTGACATGCTGAAACCCTTTGACAGCCCATCATTTGTATAGAGCTTTTTGTATAGCAGCCTCATTGACTTGTTTTTGTTTGGTGTGGTTTTTATGTGATTATTTTTACCTCTGTTGAATTGGTGAAAAATAATTTAACATTTTTTAGAGGCTCTGGCTGGCATAAGCAAACTGAATTCAGCCAGGGATTTTTCTGTGGCCTAATTTGAGAATAGCAATGAGCATAAAATTTGGGTTTGGTTTTATTTATTTATTTGCTCTCTTCTTTTCGGTACTTATGTGATATAAAATTAAGTGTTGCCGAGTGTTAATGAACCAGGAAGAGCCCTAACCATTGGCACAGATGATGCTGTAAACCTGCAAAATTTATGGAAACTCAGCTGTGATTGTAATTCTTACTTTTTGGAGGATAGTGGTTGATCTTGTGCTCAAGGCAGAGTGCTCTGTTGAAGAAGTTCTCATCAGTATTCGAGGGAAACATTCTTCC
Organism: Notamacropus eugenii; assembly: GCF_028372415.1. NCBI lineage: Eukaryota > Metazoa > Chordata > Mammalia > Diprotodontia > Macropodidae > Notamacropus > Notamacropus eugenii. The sequence goes on along the minus strand of NC_092877.1, from coordinate 231,237,209 downwards.
ATTTATGTACATATACATATATGTTTTATATGGAGAGGGGGGAGGGGAGGGAGGGAGAGAGAGAGAGAGAGAGAGAGAGAGAGAGAGAGAGAGAGAGAGAGAGAGAGAGAGAGAGAGAGAGAGAGAGAAAATATTATTGAAAGTATTCTCCCACCCCACCAATCCTCTCCCCGCCCCCCCCCCCCCCCCCCCCCCCCCCTCCCCGCGCAGGTCAGAGGTTCTTAATCTGGGTTTTGTGATTTATTTAAAATTATTTTAAAATTGTATTTTATAATATTGGTTTTCTTTGTAATCCTTTGTGTTTTATTTTATGCATTTAAAAGGAAAAGTGTCCATAACCTTCTGCATGCTGTCAGAGGCGTCCCTGGCACACAAAAGGTTAATATTCCTGCTCTAGGCAAGTCAGTAGTGCCTGGGGAAGACTGTGTTAGCTGAGCTTTTATTAAGATATGGCCTCTGCCTCTCTTCCCTGGGCTTGGTTCAAGAGAAACCAAGGGTAGGTGATAATTACACTATGCTTTTTCTGGCCAAACAACATCAAAACTCTAATTTTGAAAGCAATTTTTAAAGGACACACGTTGTCCATTTGGATTTTATTCAGGATCTCCTATCAGGATGATTAGCAGATTCAAAACCTTGTCAAATGAGGCTCCCTTGAAAAAGCTGCAGGATTTATCTTGCCCAGGTGAAAAAGGCAGTTGCTGATGACTTTAGCAATTGCTAGCACCGGGGAGGAATGGGGTGGGGAGGCAAAGGGGCTCAAATTGGGATCCGAACATGCAAGACTGAGTCCTCATTCCAGTTCATACAGAGCTGTCTTTGGAGCACCCAAATCCAAGTCTTTGAATGAAAACAGGAAACCAGTTGTGAGAATGAAGGTTGAATTTGGCAAATTAGTAAGGGATCAGAAAGCAAGGTCTGGGTGTCAGGGAACTGACTATCAGTCTCACCTAACTTATCTCCTTGCAGCTTTAGAACTTTCACAGTGAAGTGTTTTCATTCCCTGACCTTTACTTACATTCCAGGTCCATCATACCATTTCCAGAAATTGCTGCCTCAGCAAGACTATGACCTTAGGCTCTGGGGATTTTTAACAAGGAAAATAAAGATTTAGGGGGGATTTGATTACTATATTCAAATATGCAAAGTGTTATCATGTGGAACAAAGGAAAACACTTCTACAGAGTGTAGAACAGTAGAGTAGTACATCTAGTAGACTTAACTAAGAGCATTTAGAAGTGAATTTTTGTTCATTATCAAACAAAAGGCATTTATTAAGTATCTATTTATACCAGGTTTTGTGCTGGTAATATGAGATTGGACACTCAAACTGTTACCAAACACAGCATGTTGGAACACCAGATCTATGAGTCAGCCAGCAATAGCTGTCATTGTGGTCCTGAATACCATCTTGGCCTGTAGCCCACTCTTGGGTTTCCTGAAGATAGTAGATAAAGGTTAGGTGAATGAAACGTCTGGGCTGGTGTTTGTTGCCATGGATCAAGTGACCATTGAAGATCTCTGTTTTTGAAGCAAGCAGTGATAGTGAACCATATGCCCTTTCCCTGTAGGAGAGCAGTGCACATATGTGGCTGGGGATTGAAGCGGTGGATGGTGTCTATTGTTCTTGGGGTTTCTTTCTGTGTGCCTCTGTATTCTCTTGTTCTGTACAGATCTCCCTAGGAAAATTGTATATTTAAGACTATGCAATTAGCTCAACAAAGTCTTGAGCATAATGAACACTGAAGGATTTGCATCATTAGGCCATCAAAGAGCTGCATCTTTGGCACCAACTTTTGAACCCTTTCCTGATTTCTTAAGCCTGTGTTAGATATAATGGTACTTTCACCCTTTGACTTTTGAAGGTACTACTTACTCACAATAACAATTGTAGCTATCTAACAGTGGAATGGTCTGCTTTGAAGGTAGTGATATCTGTCCCTGGAAGTGTTCAAGCAAAGGCCGAATGACTTTTAGGTGATGCTACAGAGTGATTTCATGCTTTAGACAGTTACTAATTTAGGCAACAATTCCCATGTCCCTTATACCTCAATCAATCAATATTTATGTATCCTTATCCTATGTTCATGTATCCTTAAACTTTTCTGGGCAATATCACCATTTCAAAGATCTTGATATCTTCTTTACTATTTGGCAGTTTATTTCATCTTTGTGTCCAGGACTGCCCATTTTGTACCTGTGGCATAGTCCTGAATCTTCCTCTCCTGGGCCTGGTCTTTCTTCCAAGGTACATAACTGAAATGATCTTGGATCTCCTCCAAAACTCTTCTTGTGAATAACCTTCCTTCCCCTTTTATAAGCAATTAGTACAAACTTCTTTTTGTTCCCTTTTTCCTGTTCAATCATTTGCACTCATTTGCACATAATGTCTTATAGAATTTTGCTTAATGACTTTTTCCTAATTGTGAAATGCAAGGGAATATCCCTTGTTAAAGAAAATACATACACACACACACACTCACACACTCCAGTAGCCTTCCTAAATTCTTTCTTCTAAGCAAACCTATTCCAGTTAGTGTAGAGTACTTAGGAAGAAAGAAAGAAAAAGTGATGTTCCTAGGTCTCTCCTCTGGAAAAACTCCTGTGTTGCTTGGGTTGGAATACTACACATGCCCTGGGCCACCACTGCTGGAGGCTGCTGCTAGCTACCTTCTGTAGGACTTGGAAATCACAAATCAGTTCATCTGGACTATTCAGATAGATAACATTAGGCTGAATCTGGCTGTGCCTTACATCTTCTTTATCTTTCCCAGTTCTGGTACACATTCTTTAGGTTCCTGATCAGTATGCACTGCTGATGCTGCATTAACAAAGGCGTCACAGGGATGGCACAAAAGAAAGCATTACAGGACCAAACATTGCTTCTTCTGCCACTATACCACAACTCCCAACCTTAACTGGTCTCTGCCCTGATTTAACTTCCTCTGACTATCCCTGAACTCTTTGTTTTCCACCAAGTTCCATTTTCTAAGGATCAAGCACAGGAAAGTTTCCACATGCACCAAAATCCTATGTATTGTAAGCAACCCCCTAACTGCCCGCAAAAATGTCTGGGCCATCAGTTTTCACTTGATTCAGTTATTTCCCCTGTAATAGCTGAAATCTTCAATGAGAGCTTCTCTTTCTTGTGATCAGTACCACCTCTGCTCTGTCACTTAAACCCTGTTTAAATTTCATTAAATGTACCCTGTTACATTAAAGACTAGGAACTTTTTAGGGGCAGAAGGGCATAAAGGGACATGAAGTTCACCTTTCAATAGATGGATTGCTCTATCTATTCCACTCCCTTCTTTTCTTCTTTGTCACTCTTACTTCTCTGACATGTTCTATCTCTTGTGCTCAAGCTCAAGTGTAAAACATTTTCCGATCTAGAGTCTTCCCTTCTATGATCCCAACATTTTTGACTATCCAAGAGTTCTTCTCACTGTCCACTCTTCTTTGTATCCTATTCCCTCTTTCTCTTTCTACATCTCCTTCAAATATCTTCTTGCTCCTGAATGGCTAGACCAAAGGGAGCAGAGATATTGGCAATTCTAGTTATTGAGACATAATAACACCATCATTTAAATGTGTGTGTGTGTGTGTGTGTGTGTGTGTGCAAGTACAAACTTGCATGTGCTGAAGACAGGGGTATAGCTTGACAAAGATCTTTTTTGTTTGTTTGTTTCCCTGGGGAATTAGCAAAACATGAAAACTGTCCAAATATATATTTTTAAATGTTTTCATTGATGACTCACCTTTATATTACCAAAATTTCCCCAGTATCTCTCCTCCATTGAGAACCATCCCATATACCAATTAATAAAAAAATAAACAAAAAAAAATCCAAAAGATAAAAATCGGCAAATGATAAATTAAGTGGGAAAAATGTGAAAAAAATATAATGAAACACTTGGGAGCCTCCTAACTCTGTAAAGAAATGGATAAGATAAGGTATCTTTTCATGTCTTCTTTCAAGCCATGCTTGTTCTTTGTAATTTTGCAACATATTCTTTTGATTTGGGGGAGGGGTGTTCTTTCTGTTAGTGTCCTAGTAATTGTGCATATTGTTTCCTTGGCTCTGTCTACTTCATTCTGCACGAGACAGTGTAAATCTTTTCATACTTCTTTGTGGTCATAATCATAGTTTCATAGAGCATAGAAATATTCCATTACATTCCCATACTACAATTTGTTTAACCCCTCCCCAATCAATGAGAGTTGACTTTACTTTGAATTGTTGGCTATCACAAAAAATTTAAATATGATTTTCAATATAAATATAATACTAATTGCAGAGATTTATAATGACTGCTTATGTTTTACCACAAAATAGAGTCATGACTTTGTGCATCATTGAAAGTGTTTTGGAGGATTTCAAATCCTATGACCATTTATTCAGTCCATTCTTTGTGTCGTCTTATTCATGTCGCATGGCAGTGTCTTCATAATTTAGCAAAATGAGTGGGAATATTGACAGAATATTACCTTTCCCTAACAAAGCAGGTCATTTTGGATATAGGTACCAGGTGATAGCCATACATGTACACATTGTGTACATAGATGTAGTTTTAAGTGGGAGTATTGGTATTGGGGCGTGGTATAAATCTATCCCCATAACAGTTTTTTCTCTCCTCAAAAATTGTCATAATTCACGAATGTCCAATCTACTATGGAAGCATATGGAATTGGATAGAGAGTTGGCCCTGAAAGTCACAATTTCTCCCAGCCTTGTTTTCTTCATTTGTAAAATAAGAATAATAATAGCACAGAGCTTTCAGGATTACTGTGAGGATTAAATGAGGCAGTATAAAGTTCTTTATGAATCTTCAAGTGCTATAAAATATTAGCTATTACTATGGGTCAGTAATTGTAGAAAGGTCACTTGTCTAAATGGATAGAAGGAATTTCCTTGCCAGAGGTTCTCTATAATAGCAAAATTATGCTGACCTCAAGCCCAGCCCATAGACTATATTAACTATTTTTCCATATTGGTCTTCCTTCTTCTGTTATTACCTGATTATAGGATAATTGAAGGTCTAATAAAGCATTCTAATGTCTACTTTTCCTGCTGGCAGGTTAAAATCATTGGAAGATTAAGGGAGACATATTTTCAGTTATTTGATTATCCAAGAAACATATTCCGATTTGGGGTAAGCCCTAAACTCTGGGGCCTGGTGTATTCCCCAGACCTTTGTTTCAACCTCTGTGGTCATCATTCAAGGGACCAGCCCCTATGGAGAAGGGGACAGAAAGCCCAAGTGCCACCTTTGGGGTAGGCAAAAGAGTCTAACTAGAGAAGCAAGACCCTTTAAGAGAAAAACAAAAGGCTGCATGTGCTTGGGAAATTAAACCATTGCCACCATCTCAATCACCAACTCCTTTCAGGTCCTAATAGTGATAGTCCAAGATCCAGACCCCAAAAGCCCCAGGAAAAGCAGCATGCCTCAGACCACTGACCAAATAGTCAACATCCTCCCTTCCCCTACATCCACCTCAGTAATCATTCAGCAAATAAATCTTTGTGCAAATGAGACTTGGAAACTTCCTCTGGAGGTGCCCTAGGCCCTGCCTTCTTAGCAGTCACAGCTACTTGAGATACAAATTCTTGCTGTTTATGTCTTTAGATTGTTAAAGGGTTCAGCATCAGAAATGGATATGGTTGCATTACCAGTTTGCTTTGTTACTGGACCCTAAGAAACATGGTGCCTTTCCATCTGACTTACAGACATAAGCTCCTTGAGAACCAGCATTGCCTTTCAACACAACACAACACAACACAAAACACACACTCAATCATCTCACTTTGTAATTTACATGCTTTCCATTCCTTATAATATCTCAGTAAGATAAGTAGTACAAATATTGTTATTATTCCTATTTGAAAAATAAGGAGACTTAGGAAACTTAGGGAAACTAAGTGGTGGCCATCCCTTATTTACTTATAGGTGACTGCATGACAAACTTGGTTTTCGAACCAAGTCAAGTAAGACTATCCAGTAAGATAAAGTATCTCCATGTAAGATGCTTTATTGAAGATATCAGTGTGAAAAATGCAAAAGGAGTATGTATTCTTAACTTCTTATCTTTTCCCCTTTAAATGGACCTCACTAGCCCATAAACCTTGTTTTTCTAGAAGACTCTCTATTTAACTTGTGAAAGACCACTTTTGAAGGTATGACTGTTTAGAGGCAAAAGTATTTCTAGTCTATTCTCTGTAGACTTCCTACATACATGCTAATTTAGTGTGGACCTACTCTATAAAGTGCTGAGGGGCACAAACTGCATCACTAGGACTTTTTACTTGCAATCTTGAAAAAAAAAGGAATGAGGTATCTAAGAATAAATTGACAGAAGGGAACTGAAAGAATTGACTTGAATTACTATATACTTCTGGTTCACTTTTTGATCACATTTTAGCTGTAGACCATTTTAGCACATTTTCTTTATTGTAAACGGGCACCAACTGTACCAAATGTTTACCTATTTTCAGGCTGACTCAGATTTTTAGGTCAGTTTTAAAAACTCTTTAGTGTAGAGTTTTGTAATGGAAACAGTTTCAAAGCCTGTACTTTTACAGAACAGAAAGTGTTAGGTCAATGGAATTACCTCATTGAAATGACTGAGTCCATTTTTAAAGCGTATCTTTGAAGCCAGGTCTCTTGAGTTGAGTACTCACCATCGTGCAAATGTTCCTCCAAGGGCGTGTAAGTAGTGTTATCCTCTGCAGAATGGTCAATTTTCTTGATTTTCTTTGTATGTACATGTATAGCTGGATTTTGTAGATATAAGTGAAGTTATTAAAAAGAGTTTGTTATAGATAAATTGTTAAAAGGTAAAGCTTATATTTGATTCTTTGTATCCAAGTGTGGACAAATACTCAATAGCAAAATAAGTTTTTATGCAATGTGCGTGATTTTTTAAAAACTATTCTCCTGGTACAAATTATTATTTTCTACATGAAAGTATAAGTGGTAGAAGTAGTATTTTTTTTCCTCTCTCTTTTTAAGCAGATCAGTATCATTCCAATTTTTCAAGTGAAGAAAAGAGAAATAAATGACCTAAGTTGTCCATTATCTGCAAATATGATCATTAGCCAGCCTTCCACTCCAGCTATGGGCCCACAAATGTACTTTCCACTATTGTATAGAGTATAAATATGTCATCTAAGTCATCTATTTATTTAGTGCTTTTATTAATTCAGTTGTCTGTCCCACCACAATCTCTACTTGTCATCAATTTTTGTCTTGAATGGTGAGGTGTCACTTTGTAGCTCTTAGAATTGTGCCCCATCTAATTGAATGCTTTTTGAAAACTTACTTAAAATGAAGATGGTGATGAATGTGACAGTTTGCAAACTGAAGATTCTTCTAAAGCTTTTATAACCTCTATGTGTGTTTACATACATATTATGTTATAATATATTTAAATAAAAAATAAATCCTTCAGAAATGATCTTTCATTAGTCCTTAGTGAGTCGCAAATGATAATTAGGCTCTTGAAAACTTGAAACTGCCACTTTTTATGATAATATAAAACAGTAAGTAAATAATGTCCACATAAAATCTGGGGTGCTGTTGTTTATGTGAAACATTGCAAAAGATGATGAAATTATCTTCTAATTTAAATTAGTTTTTAAAAAATTATTATTCTGCTCTTATCCTGAAACCCATTTCAGTAATGTAATCCTTACTTATCCCTTAACTAGTCTAAATTTATTTGAATTATATTGTAATTTCCTTGAGAACAGGGATTATGTTTTCCCTCTTTTTTACTAGCCCCTTCCAACACTTTTAGCGCGGTTCTTGGTACATAGGTACATCTTTACGTTTTTTGATTGATTGAATTGGGATTCAAAAATGTTTCCATAGGCTGAAATAATGGGCTCAATCAATAAAAATTTATTAAGCACTTAGATTCCAGATAATCAATTGTTGGAGATACAAGGACAAAAATAAAACAATACTTGCCCTCAAGAAGTTTATATTCCAATGTTGGAGACAACAAGTGCATAAATAACTGGATACAATACATGCAAAGGTATATAAAGAAGCTATGGAAATCAGAGTACTAGCAGCTGAGGCCATCAGGAAAGAGTTCCTGTACAAGGTGAGTCTTGGGCTAATTCTTGAAAGGATGTAGGCGTTCCAAAAGGTGGTGAAGTCAGCAGGGAGGATATTCCAAACATGGTCACAAAGACAAGGAAATAGAAAATGTTTAATCCCATCAGGAGAAATTGATCAGCATCCTTCATTTCAGCTTAAAAAAACCGCTGCACAAACACAGATGGGAGAGATGTGGTTAGATTGTAGCTGATATAAAACTTTGAGGTTGTAGAGAACTCCAAATTCAATATGAATCCATAGTGTGAGATAGCAATATTCTAGAATTGTCATTCTAATTAGTAACACACTTCTCTTCCTCTTGGACCATTCCTTGTGGCTTTTTGCATTTTCTTAATTCCCCTGAGAAAACAATGGCTACCTCTTCCAGAAGACCTTTTCCCAATTCTTCCCTACCTGTTATTGATCTTTTCCTCTTACCAGAAATTGCTTTTAAAAAAAGGAAATATATACTTTGTATTTTTTGTATTAATTTACCTCATTTGTTATTATTTGTATTAATTTTTCTGTTTACATCTGTCATCTCACAGTAGTGTATGTACTTCTTGAGGACAGGGTCTGTTTTTATTTTATGTTTGTATCCCTTGTGTTTAACACAGTGCCTGACAAATAATAGGGACTTAATTGGGTGTTTCTTGAATTGATTTTAGAAAGAAAAACCTAAAAAAATAATATGATCACTTAAGAAAAGAATACTGTCTAGTACTCTGCTCTGATAGGACCACATCTGGGGTATTGTCCTCATTTTTTAGCATCACAAAGGACATTGATGTTTGGAAGTATCCAGAGGACTACAGATCAAGACATGATGATCATTCAAAAGGAGGTGGGATATTTAGCATAGAAAAGAGATTAGGAGAGATGATTTTTTTCTTTTTGATTGTTTGAAGGACTGTCACATAGAAACCTTGTTTGTTTTCCCACAAGATAGAACTAGAACTAAAAGGAGGAAAATGTTGTTTTGATGTAACAAAAACTTTAATAGTAAGACGATCCATTCAGAAGTAGAATGGGAAGTCCTGAACGATCTGAAGTTTCTATTCCTTGGAATTCCCATCCCTGGAACAGTTGGTAAAGGGTATTGTGAAAGTTTCAAGTTAAAGTGGAACTAGATGGTTCCTGAGATCTGTTCCAATGCAACTCTTAGCTTCTGTGTTTATAGATAATTCAAAGCAATATTTATTAAATATGCAAGACGCTGTGCTAAATGCTCTGGATAATTTATTTTTTTAATTTTTTTTCAGTTATATAATTTATTTTATTTTATTTTTTTTAATTTATTTAACTTTTAACATTCATTTTCACAAAATTTTGGGTTCCAAATTTTCTCCCCTTTTGTCCCCTCCCCCCACCCCAAAACACCGAGTGTTCTAATTACCCCTGTCTGCCAATCCTGCCCTCTCTTCTATCATCCCTCTCTTCCCTTGTCTCCATCCTATACCCCTTTACCTGTATTTCTTATTTCCTAGTGGCAAGAACAGTACTCGACAATTGTTCCTAAAACTTTGAGTTCCAACTTCTCTTCCTCCCTCGCTCCCCACCCCTTCCCTTTGGAGGGCAAGCAATTCAATATAGGCCAAATCTGTGTAGTTTTGCAAATGACTTCCAAAATAGTAGTGTTATGTAAGAACTAATTATATTTCCCTCCATCCTATCCTGTCCCCCATTACTTCTGTTCTCTCTTTTGATCCTGTCCCTCCCCATGAGTGTTGACCTCAAATTGCTCCCTTCTCCCCATGCCCTCCCTTCCATTATCCCCCCCACCCTGCTTATCCCCTTATCCCCCACTTTCCTGTATTGTAAGATAGGTTTTCATACCAAAATGAGTGTGCATTTTATTCCTTTCTTTAGTCAAATGTGATGAGAGTAAGCTTCATGTTTTTCTCTCACCTCCCCTCTTTATCCCTCCACTAATAAGTCTTTTGCTTGCCTCTTTTATGAGAGAGAATTTGCCCCATTCCATTTCTCCCTTTCTCCTCCCAATATATTTCTCTGTCACTGCTTGATTTCATTTTTTTATGATATGATCCCATCCTCTTCAATTCACTCTGTGCACTCTGTCTCTATGTGTGTGTGCATGTGCGTATGCATGTGTGTGTGTGTAATCCCACCCAGTACCCAGATACTGAATAGTTTCAAGAGTTACAAATATTGTCTTTCCATGTAGGAATGTAAACAGTTCAGCTTTAGTAATGTCCCTTATGACTTCTCTTTGCTATTTACTTTTTCATGCTTCTCTTCATTCTTGTGTTTGAAAGTCAAATTTTCTTTTCAGCTCTGGTCTTTTCATCAAGAATGCTTGAAAGTCCTCTATTTCATTGAAAGACCAATTTTTCCCCTGAAGTATTATACTCAGTTTTGCTGGGCAGGTGATTCTTGGTTTTAGTCCTAGTTCTTTTGACTTCTGTAATATCCTATTCCATGCCCTTCGATCCCTTAATGTAGAAGCTTCTAGATCTTGTGTTATCCTGATTGTATTTCCACAATACTTGAATTGTTTCTTTCTAGCTGCTTGCAATATTTTCTCCTTGACCTGGGAACTCTGGAATTTGGCCACAATGTTCCTAGGAGTTTCTCTTTTTGGATCTCTTTCAGGCAGTGATCTGTGGATTCCTTGAATACTTATTTTGCCCTTTGGTTCTAGAATCTCAGGGCAGTTTTCCTTGATAATTTCATGAAAGATGATGTCTAACCTCTTTTTTTTGATCATGGCTTTCAGGTAGTCCCATAATTTTTAAATTGTCTCTTCTGGATCTATTTTCCAGGTCAGTTGCTTTTCCAATGAGATATTTCACATTATCTTCCCTTTTTTCATTCTTTTGGTTTTGTTTTGTGATTTCTTGGTTTCTCATAAAGTCATTAACCTCCATCTGTTCCATTCTAATTTTGAAAGAACTATTTTCTTCAGTGAGCTTTTGAATCTCCTTTTCCATTTGGCTAATTCTGCTTTTGAAAGCATTCTTCTCCTCATTGGCTTTTTGAACCTCTTTTGCCAATTGAGTTAACCTATTTTTCAAGTTGTTATTTTCTTCAGCATTTTTTTGGGTCTCCTTTAGCAGGGTGTTTACTTGTTTTTCATGCTTTGCTTGCATGTCACTCATTTCTCTTCCCAGTTTTTCCTTCACCTCTCTAACTTGATTTTCAAAATCCTTTTTGCGCTCTTCCATGGCCTGAGCCCATTGAGTGGGCTGGGATACAGAAGCCTTGACTTCTGTGTCTTTCCCTGATGGTAAGCATTGTTCTTCCTCATCAGAAAGGAAGGGAGGAAATGCCTGTTCACCAAGAAAGTAACCTTCTATAGTCTTATTTTTTTTCCCCTTTTCTAGCCATTTTCCCAGCCAGTGACTTGACTTCTGAGTGTCCTCTCCACCCCCACCTCACCTCCAGATCTGCCCAGCCAGCACTTGAGGTCTGAGATTCAAATGCTGCTTCCCAGCCTCAGGGCTTTGGGCGGGAGCAGGGCTGCTATGCCGTGTGAGATTAAGTTCAGGTGCTCAGGTGGGGGCAGGGCCGCCTCAAGAGCTCAGTTCCCTCAGGGGGTTTATGCAGAGACCTTCAACAATGGATCCAGGCTCCTGCCTGCTTGGGGAGCCCTGGTCTGCTGCTGCCTCCGCTGCTGCCTCCCGAGGGGGCCTGAGTTATGGGGGCACCCCACACCCCTCTCGACCCACCGAAGAGACCCTCTCACCCACCCTTGTCACCTGTGGGTGGGGGACCCGCGCAGCTGCTGGAAATTCTGTCCCTGCAGCCTGCTCGGATCCGCTCCTTTCTGCACTGTGCCCTGAGGCAGGATTGGGCTCTGCTCTGGGTCCCGGGCACTAGGGACCTTTTGCGAGAGGTTTTCAGGCTCTCTGGAGCAGAAATCTCCTCCGTTCCGTTGTTCTGTGCCTTCTGCTGCTCCAGAATTCGCCAGTGGTTCTTTTTTTACAGATATTTTATGGGCAGTGGGTTCGGAGGTAGTGTATGTGCGTCTTTCTACTCCGCCATCTTGGCTCCGCCCCCGTGCTCTGGATAATTTTTAAAAAAATTAAGTGTTCTTGCCAAAACATCATAGCATACCCTGTAGCCCCTGCTAGAGGGGTGACTGAGACTGGTGAACTCTTGAGTTATAGTAGAGCTAAAACAAATTGAGTATCTGCACTAAGTGCAGTATTTTTTTTTTTTTTTGTCAGGGAGACAAGTTACAACCTGACTACCTAAGGAAGGGCAAAACTAATTCAGGTTGGAAATGGGTTCAAGTGGGAGACCCAGTCTAAAAAGGAAGTTCTTGACCTCAAAGAACTTAAATCCACCTGAGGTGGTACAACATTTAATTAAATTTGTATATAAAAACATAACCTGTTCTTGGGCCCATCAGTGCTGGGGTCATGTCCTTCCTTTCACTCTCTCCATGTTCTGCTTAGGGTTATGTGTGCTCTAGACCCATACTTATGGAGTGGGTTTGGTCCTAGGGAAACCTGAATTCACTGTGCAGACAGGTCAGACTTTTTAAATTGTATTTTCTATCTCATTATGCTTTCTCTCGCAACCGTGAGTCTCTTGGAAAATTACTAGAGTTTCGGTTTGACTGATGTCTACCTGGTGATTTCTTTTGTACAAAGAAATTATTTTAAAAAAGCAACAATAACATCAATATTGTGACACTGTTCCAGGAGGCTGATACTTAAAATATCTAAACATGAAATATTTTTTAGGACTATGGGATAATAAGTTCATCTTTTACTTCTTTACTCATATTCTGAAGATCCATGTCTTCTGGAAACTTGGGCCAGGGATTAGTTTATTTCTAATGATCTTCTCTTCTAAGAAGTGTTATAATAACTTCATAGGGAATTTCTTGATGCTCATCTAGCATAACCTGAGGAAACCAGGAGCTTCCTATATTTTTAACTCACAAGGTTACCAAAAAGACTGGAAATATCTATCTCAGTATTGTCATTTAGTCACTTATGCTCAAGAAAGAAATACAAATCTAATTCAGTTGCTAGAGCTTGGAGATATTTTCTCAAGTTTACCTAGACCAGCATACCTGTTGGTTGTCATGTGTGAATCATTTGCTATTTTTGCTGCAGTGCAATAGAATAATTTTTCCCTATTCTTCATGAAAAATACATAGATCGACTTGAAAAGCAGTAAATGCTTGAAGGATAGAACAGAGGGGTATTGAGGGTGGGGTCAGTTCCTTTAAGGTCTACTGAATTTGTAGTTCTTTATGGTTTACTACACATCTTTATCTGAAATTGACCACTCTTTCTGCTATTTTCATGGGAACCAAGGGATTCTGCATCATCTCAGAGCATAAAGTCCTTCTGTACTGAGTTAGCACAAATACTGACTAGAAGCATCCAGGGAATAGGATAGTCTCCATTACCTGTATGACACAGGATAAATTCAGGAAGCAAAGAGAGCATTGAAGGAAAGAGAGGTGGTGTTTTCAGAGATGATTTCACCAGGAATTGGCAACTGATAAACCTTGAGAGGGGATTCTAAGAGATAGAGATGAGAAGGGAAAACATTACATGTATGGGGGACTTGTGCAAATGCATGGTAGTGCAAGATGGATTTTCAGTTTCATTAAGTAGCTGAACTACTATTCATGTCAGCTATTATTGACCTTAACTCTATTGGTGCTAGTACTACTAATTAGTACTGATTAGGACTGAATGTAGAAAACATAAGGGGAAAGATACATTGAATATGTCTGAAAGTTTAACTGGAACCATGTCATAGAGCACCTTAAATATCAGGTTGAGAAGTCTATCCTTTATATTATAGACTATGGTGAGCCACTGAAAGTTTTTAAGCATTGAACATTGGAGTGACATGGTCAGATCTATGTCTTAGAAAGATTATTTTGGCATTTATAAAAAGCAGATTATAGATGAGAGAACCTAGGAACACAGACTATTTAAAAGACTCTCATAATTAAGAGGGAATGAGGATCTAAAACAAGTTAATAACTATGTAAAAAGAGATGATTATGAAATACGTAAAGGTGAAATTGATGAGCGGGAAAGGGACAAGCATTTATTAAGCTTCTACTCCATGCCGAGTACTCTCCTAAGTGAAGCAGGGTGGTGTGCTTGCTTCCATGCTTTTTAGGACGATGTTTTCTGCAGTGTTGTCAGGCACCTTCAAGAAGGACAAAAACATCATCAAGGTCAACTGCCACCCTGATGGCAAACTATTTAACCTGGAAAGGCTGCAAGCCATGACCAAAGTGGAGAGAGAGTTGGTGTGAGACATTTTGTTCACAGATGATCATGCACTCAATGAAGCCTCTGAGGCTAAGATACAACAAAGTATGAATGATTCTCTGCTGCTTGTGATAATTTTGCCCTGACAATAAAGACCAAGAAAACAGGTCCTTTACCAGCCTGCACCATGCCATCCTTTCATGGAACTATTGGTCACAGTAAATGGAGAAATTCTGAATGCTATGGAGAAGTCCACTTATTTAGGCAGTATACTTTCTAGGGATGTCCACATAGATGATGAGGTTTGATGCACATTTTTCCAGAGATGGGCAAGAATTTGGGAGGCTCTGAAACAAAATATGGAAGAAAAGGGATATTAGGCTGTTTACCAGACTGAAGGTCTACAGAGCTCCTGTGCTGATTTCACTGTTGTATGCCTGGACAGGGTGCCAACACCATGCCAAAACCTCAAACAACTTTCACTTGAATTATCTTAGGAAAATTCTGAAGATCACTTGAAAAGATAACGTACCAGATACTAAGGTCGTTTCTCAAGCTAACCTGCCAGGCTTTCAAACTCTACTCCAGAAAGCAAAGCTCCAATAGGCTGGCCCCACAGTAGGAGCACTAAACATGATTACCAAAAAGAGTGTTTTATGGAGGACTTTCACAAGGTAAGTGTTAGTCAGAAGAGAGGTGCAAGGGTGCTCTTAAGGTTCCTCTGAAAAACTTTAGTATTGATTGTGAGACATGGGAGACTCTGGCACAGGTTTGCCCCTCATGGCATGCCTGCATAAAAGAAGCTGAGCTAAGCAGAATCTCAGCAGAAAAAAAGGAAACAAAGACTACACAAATCCAGAGACATCTCCATTCCAAATGTTCTGACAGACCACTTGTATTAGTAAGTATCTGAGGATGGGTTTGAAATAAGTTCATTGTGACTCCATGCAGAGCACTCCATCCACTGATCTATCTCCAGTGGTTTGAAGCCTGGTAATTGGATATGAAGGATGAGGGACAGAGAGAGAGAGAAACATTAGAGATGACCTTGAGGTTATACATGTAATCAACTAGGAGGTTGTTAGTGCTCACAACAGAAATAAGGAAGTTTGGAAGAAAGGAAGTTTTGTTTCTTTTTTTTGTGGGGATTGGTAGAAGGATAAGGAAGAGAAGTCCCCTCAAAGAGGATAAGGAAGGGAAGGCAATGAGTTTCATTTTAAAAATGTTGATTCTGATTTTAAGACACAGACAAGGCATCCAGATACCTGGATTTACAATAGATTTATTTTTGTATCCCTCAGTATTCCTATTTCTGAAAGTTTTTTTTTAGCTTGCTTGTCTCCCACTCCTCTTGAATATCAGAAACTTCCCATTCTCCAACTGGGTTATTTTTGGGGTGTACCACACTTTATCCAGCGAATTACTGTCATAGGTTATAGTTGAATGAGAAAATGCTCATTTTCTTGGTGTCAGTATATGAATTACAGGAACATGGTGCACACAGCAAACATAAACAATATTTCTGAAATGAACAACTGACTCTCTCTTGATTATAGCACAGTTGCTAGACTTTTTAATGGAATTGCTTCTTAATTATAGACCTTGTCTTTGATAGCTATAAGAAAAAATTGGATTGGACAGTATTGATTCTAAGCACTTCTGTTCCTGTTTAGGGATAGTCTGAGCTGACAAAACACACACCGATGAGCAGACAAGAGTGCTTAGTTTGCCCTCTGCTAAATTTGATCAATAGGAACCCATTTCCGTAGCCAAGTGAAGTGGCTGTTTTAATTTAGGCCTGGAAGTCTCATCATTAGGTGCTATTGAGTTAGAAGATGCAAAATATTTTGTTAAAGATATCAGTGAAATGTCAACATTTTTACAAAGTTAAACCTTTTATTTTCCTTCCAATATTTCAAGTGTTTCCTTGGGAAGTGGTTGTGATCATTCAAACTGTATAGCAAAAATTTTCAGTTATCTGCCACATAACATTTCATCCCTTCTAGGTAGTAATGTCAATTTATTTGTACTGTTAGATTTTTCAGGGTTTGAGGTCAGTGATAGGAATATTTTGATTATATTGAAGATAGAAGAAACAAGAAAATAATATGAGTTATTTTAGCAAGTAGTTAGCTTATGTATTGAGTCTTTGGAAAAAGTGCTGTTGTTGAGCTCCTGGTTTGTAAAGGTGTTGATTCCCTTAGACATCAGGATAAGGTATCCCCATATCCAAGTATCATTCCCTATTAAATGAACCCCTAAAAATACTCAAAAATCGATCTTAGGAATTCTTGTCTAGCTTTTGTAGTTCCTATCTAGCTTTACTCCAACACTGTGTTTCATTTCTCTTTGGCTCCCAGCTCTCTTCTCTATCTGGCACATTAAGATTGGAGTGTCTTTAGATATTAAGGTTATCC
Organism: Notamacropus eugenii; assembly: GCF_028372415.1. Taxonomy (NCBI): domain Eukaryota; kingdom Metazoa; phylum Chordata; class Mammalia; order Diprotodontia; family Macropodidae; genus Notamacropus; species Notamacropus eugenii. The sequence goes on along the minus strand of NC_092877.1, from coordinate 231,220,472 downwards.
TTCCACTGATGAAAGCATTGCAATTGACTTTTATTTATATATTTTATTTTATTTTATTTTATTTGTATTTATTGACTTTCCCCTTGAATCAAATGCCTTCATTATATTGTCTTCCCTGAACTAGTTTAGAAGCCACTCCCCTCCATACCACCAGCGCACCTGTACTTGTAAACTTGGCTTTCTCAGTCAGCATCAATATTAACTTATATTGCATACTATTTAGTTAAGACTTGGCCATTATCTTCTGGCTTCTGTAGCTGGTTCAGACCAGGTGAACCCATCATTTCCTTACACTTTTAGGATAGGCTACGACAAATATCACTTTTCAGAGGTGGAGAGAGAAAGAAGAGGAAAAAAACCCCACAATGCTGATGCCAATTGTAATTGATAATCTGAGTTTAAATGATGCCACCATCTTTCTAAGAAACATATTTCTGAGTAACTTGCTACCCAACTTCTTTCATCTGAGAAGCGTTTGAAGCCTCAAGGGTAAACCACAGGGGGATAAATTAATCAAGAAGGGACAAAGCCTTGAAAAGCAAGTGCATCTTATGTTCAAGCTGGAATGACTCTAATTTTCTTTCTTTCAATTTGGAACAGTTACTAAGAGAATCACCTCCCTAACCTGTTAACATCATCATGTCCTCAAGACAAAAAGAGTTGGTCTTTCAATTACAGCTGGAGATTTGAAATTTCCTGATCATATTTCCATTTTTGACTATACATAGGGCCAGGATTGTTCTTAAAACCAACAGGAAATTGGAAAGTGTAGCAGATACTGATCAAAATGAAAAAGTTTGTAAGAGACAGATAATGTGGACTAGAGGAATTTTTACAGCTCATGATTTGTCTTGATAGGATATAAATAGAGACATGAAGTATCTCCTGAGATTAAGATGCCAGGCTCCTTTGACTTTTGGCCATTTTATCATAAATAAAGGGGAAAACAACTAAGTTCCTCTTAGGGAGACAAATTAATGAGGAAATTTTAAAGTTTAAATTGCTTTATTTTTCTGAAGCCCAGGAAAGCATGACCTCAGCAATGGGATGCCTGAGTCACCACAGAGTTACTTCTATGGAAACTAGTATTGATCACTGCATGAGAAACGACAGTCATTCTGACAGAGTCATATTAAGAAAGGTTGACTATATGCTGACTCTACAGACAGTGACCTAAATAGGGCAGCATAGTTCTCCTACATTTTGCAGGTGTGAACTTTTATAAGCGGATACATACACACACACACACACACCTATACACACTTACATATATATGTATATATGGATGTGTTTATTCATGTATATACACACGTGTGTGTATCCATTTTGAATGTAAAGGAAATTTGTGTTTCTTTCTAATCTGTTCAGATCCTAACATGGATCACTCCAGATGTAAAGGAAACATACCTTATTACTACATTTCCATAGTTCTCAAGCAAAATACATTAAAAAAAAGGAATTTACAGCCATAGGCATTGTATAAGACTTATATTTTTTATTTTTAAATTTATATTTATTATTTTTAAAAACTTAGTTGCCTTCTCTCATATGCTCTGGCATGTTGACTCAACGTACATATTTTGTTCTGCCAAACAGTGCAATTTAAGAAATGACAAATGGAATAATTACTTTCTTGGGTTAGGCATCAGTTGTAGGCAAGACACAAGCCAACCTTCAGCATGACTGAACTTTAATTTCCAAAACAGCAACAAAACTATTGTACTAAGAACATTGAATTTATATTATTAGGGATATGAAAGGTAGAAACTCAAAAGAACTCAAAGGGAATAAATGCTAGTGTTGTAACACAGCATTCATTAATGCATGTATATGACACCTTTCTCCCCTCAGCTGACATTATCTTTTAATCAATAAGAGTATTTGCTTTGGTGAGGTTGTTTTTGCATTCTGTTTATATATCATTCTGCCTCAAGAGGTTGTGGTGGTCAGAGAAGAATTATTAGGTTAAAAAAATGTAGCTCTGGTAACAGAGGATTGAAGAGGTATAAATGAAAGATTGAGCCACGTCAGATAACTCTAGAGGCAATGCTTCTAATGGATCTGCTGTTATCAAGGCACCCTGGAAGGAATTTTTTCAGATTTGATCAGCATCATGGGGCCACAAAAGTCCGTGCTTGGAACCTTTTATAACAGAAACCTCAGAATTTCACTTGTAGTAATAGTAATCTACCTTGGTCCAATTTCACAATTTCTAGCAAAGACTGACTTGTGATAAAGTGATAAAAGGATATATATATACTGAATATCAGTCTGAGAAGTTGCAATACAATTGAACAGGCATGGAAAACAGCAGGCTATGCACAAAAAATTGAAAGGGAGATGGTATGTTGAATTCTGGAGGATAAATAGCAGGCCAATTTAGCTAAAACACAGAATTAATGGAAAGCAGTAATATGAAATGAGTCTAGAAGGCAGTGTGAACTCTTATGGTTAGACCTTGGAACCACTAAGGTTTCTTACCAGGGGAATAATATGGTAAGAATTTTAATTTAGGAAAATTAGTCTGGTGGTATTGCACAAGATAGACTGAAATTTGAAGAGGTTAGTGAAAGCAGGCTGTTGAAACAGTACAGACAGGACGACCTGAAATACCTTGATGGCAACAATAAGCGAAAGGAGAAAGTATACTAGAGATATGGTGGAATTAAAATGTACAGGACTTGGTGACCATAAGTGAGTAACGCCACTATTGGGAAAAGTCTCAGGTGTCTTAGAAATTCTGAACTCTAGTTATTAAAAATTGTGAAGTAACAGAAAAAGCTAGAGTTTGAGGAATGTTAATACATTTGACCAGGCTGCTCTTTTAGGAATGCTTCCCCAATTCAAGATTGCCCTTGGTATTGTGGGGGATAGAGAGGAGAAAAAATAAAGAGAAGAAAGAAGATAATGAAAACTAGTAGGTTTGAAAGATTTCTGATTTCTGAAACTATACCACTCAAGTTAGAATTGAATATTCCTAGAGAAAAAGCATGCTTGGAAACCAAGCTTTTCATCTTACTAACAAGAAAACTGAATCCCAGAAGGTTACTTTACTTGTCCAGGGTCACAGAGCTAGTTAGTGGCAGAGCCAAGTTTATAGCTCAGATCTCTTGATTCTCAGGCCAGTTTTCTTCCCAATACAGCATGCCACCCTAAAGGGCCATCCAAATCATTCTTCAAAAGCCCTTATACATTATAGACTCACAGTTGGAATTGACCTTTGAGATAATCTACTCTGACCTTCTGAAATCAATATCAATTCTGTATCATTTTCTTATTGATCCTATTTATAAGTAATTAATTTTGACCCATAACTGCTTAAGTCATGATTCTTTGTCTCTGAATTTAGTTCAGAGTTCTATAATGGGTTAAGTGTAAAAAATCCAGCTCTCCTGCTAATCATCTTGACTCAAAGAATTTAACTGACCTTGAGGGCTGCTTGTGAACAGAAAGGGGTCAAGTCCACTATCTGTACACCAACAAACTGTCCTTCAAGGGTGTCTGGTTTGTTATTTTGCGCCGAAGTCTCAGGAGTGAAGGAGGGGCTTGTGCTAACCTCTTACTAAAAGTCCAGTCAATCAGATTGTTCCCAGTGCCTCCACTCTGTAACCAGTCATGTTGTCCCCAACATCATGATGTTATCAATTCTATAGCCAGTGGTAGGATTTTTGTTCTCTTTTTTGTTCTATGCTCATAAAAATGTATAGCATCCTTAGTTTCAGGTCTTTTGACTATTTGAATAGTCAAGACCTTTTTTGTTAGAGAGTAGCCTCCATAATGATAAACTTTAACATTGCTGAAAAGTCTGCCTTGATTTACCATTTTGTTAAATGCCGTTTATGACACTCCTAACTTTTTCCTTTTGTTTTTACTTCAGACTTCATGATTTCTTTTCTTTGTGTAGGGAGCTTCCTGACTTCCCAACCTGTCAAAATCTTCCCCCTTCTTCCAATGCAGATTGAAAACAACTCTGCAATTTATATGTCTTAGAGAATTACCTGTGGCCATGAGATGTTAAGTGACTTGCTCATGGTCACATAGCCTGTATTAGAGGCAAAACCAGAAGCCAGCTCATCTTGACTTTGAAGCCAACTTTCTATTTCCTTCATGCTGACTCTCCAGCCATCTCTTATTTTACAAATGAGGCAACTGAAATTAAGATGTTAAGTGTCTTCCTCAGGTCAGACAGGTAGCAGTTAATATCAAACAAGGTCACTTTTAACCTCTCTCCTCAAGAGATCCAGCATTCTTAAGGTGATAATCAAAGCTAATTTTAATAAATACAGTTGCTTTGTAATGAGTTCTAGATAGTTTAAATCAGCATCTCAAATTAAAATAGAAATAAGGGTCAGTAATACATAAAGATCTCTGCAGTGGCATAATAACTTAATTTTAAAATATAATGTGTAAAATATGTACCTTTTATTGTATTCTTATTTATTTTGTTAAACATTTCCCAATTACATTTTAATCTGCTTAGTGCCTCACTCAGGAGGGTTGGGTATTTGACATTTCTGTTTTACATTGATAATACAGTTAAAATATAAACTCTTTGTGAGGAGGAATTGTTTCATCTTCTGTATTTGTGTTCCCAGTTCCTGGCATATAGGTGGTAGTTAATGAGTGCTTGTGGATTGACTGATACACTTGAGGGATTATGGATGTCTTAAAAATACTCTCAACACCTTGTAGAATCAATGTGTTAAATAAACCTATTTTCATTTTATAATGTGCACCTGCGCTAAAATCTTTCTCTGTTGCCTCATTATGGCGTAGTAATGAACCTTAGCCCTTGCATTAGAAAGCGAAAGTGACCAAGGCTCCAATCAATTAATAGCCTAGTGATGGTGTTTGTTGTACCGGGAACAGCTATATGTGTTTGGAGGAAATCATCATCAGGTTGGCCACAAAGTGACACTTTTTTCCCCAGCTGTAGCAGTGCTTGGAGACTATATACTACAGTGGACAGAGTTTGCAGTCTGCCTCAGTGCCTCGGCGCCAAGGAAATTACAGGTCCTTGAAGTAATGAAAGTTAACACAGCATTTAGAGGAATACCTGGGCACATGGTAAGCACTTAATAAATGTTTATTGACCGACTGACTGACAGACTAGAAGCATGGTGAGGATGGATAATTATTGAATGAACACTATATGTAAAAATCTGGCAGGACTTGACAACTGAGCTCCCCTGGCAGTTGGATCTAGAGTAGATTCTTAGCCTTTTTACTAGTTATGAGTACTTTTGGCAACCTAGTGAAGCCTGATACTACTGCGGTTATTGCCCCCATTCATAATGAAAGGGAGTGCTAAATTTCAGTTAGAGGTTAGTGAAAAAACATATGTATATATAGATATATAAACACATATATTATAGGTGTATGCGTGTATAATCCATATGTATATATGGGTATTTTATATGTACATATACTCATACATAGATATATATTTATTGATCTAATCCTATATTCCTATCCAAGTTCATGTACTTTCTTGAAATATCTGTGGATATGCAAGAATCTCTTCCTCAGGTTAAAGTCCCCTGCTCTAGAACCTGATTATTAGGCTCCATCTCTCAGCATCTCTCAGGCTGACAATGTGCTACTCAGTGACAAAGCACAAGGGTGATAGCTCAGATAAAGTGAATTCATTAATTTCTGAGACTCAAATAAGGCAAATACAAACTGATTGTTAATAATGATAACTTCAATAAGTCCATGAGCTGTTGCGTTACGGAGTTTGGAATGGAATACTCTGAACGGTATGCCACAATTAAGGAATTATTTCTTGGCATGGTCTTGCAGAATTTAATTCAATTCAAGTCAGTTCAGTTCAGTTGATTCAGTTCAAGAAGTATTTGCTACTTACCTGCTATGTGTAGAACTCTGTGCTAGATGCTGAAGAAGAAAAGAAAGATAAGACAGTTTTTTTTTCCTCAGTGACCTTATCTTCTACTGGTAGAGAACAACACATACAGAAATGAGTAAGTGTAAAATATACACAAAAACATAGAGTATTTCTTTTGGGGAGTACTAGTAGTAATATTTGGGAAAAATCAAGAAAAGCTTATTAAATTTTTATTAAAGTCTGTGTGTGCTGAAAAATATGTTTCATTGGCAATTTAGATTGCACAATCTGACATAGTTTGCTCTCTTATACACTCCTCAATATAAGAATGAACCCTAGATCACCTTAGAACACAACATGGCAAACACATTCTAGAATATTGCCAGGATTCCCCCATTTAAAAGGTACCCTTTGTAGGCAGATGCCTCATCTGGATGATTTCACAATGGCTTGAATTCATGAGGCAGTTTTCCCACCTGGCCAATCAGGATACATTCATTTAAAAACCTCGGGACATATAACTAGCTTCATGTCCTTAGGCAAATATTTCCCCTATCTTTTCCCCAGTTTCTTCATCTGTATAAATGAATCAATCAATCCACAAACATATTTTAGGTGCTTCTACATCTCACTGGCTACTTCACTTCTCATCCTGGGGCATCTCATATTCAGACCTACGTGATAATACTCTGGCCATCTTCAAGGTATACCTAAGAATGCCACCTTTTTTGTCTTGGGTCATTTTGAATATCAAGTTTAGTTCATTTAAGAGGAAGTTATAGGAGGGGTGCATTGTGAGCTACAACATATATTGTGAGTATAGAGTAATTATACAAAATATGAAATCTAAACAATACCAGAACTTTTCTGTGTAAAAATGGATGCTGTACCTCAACAATATATAGATTGTCTCACCAGGATGTTGATTTTGGCAAGGGCCCCTGAATAAGAACTGGTAAAACTGGTAAAAAAAAAAAAAGGAAAAAAGAAAAATAAAATGCCTTGTGCCTCATAAGTTGTGTGAGGTACCACCTCACACCTATCAGACTGGTTAATATGACAGAAAAGGAGAATGATAAATGTTGGAGATGTGGGAAAATTGGGATACTAATGCATTGTTGGTGGAGTGGTGAAGTTATCCAACCATTCTGGAGAGCAATTTGTACTATGCCTAAAGGGCTATAAAAACCTTTACTTCAGCAATAGTATTACTAAGTCTTGTATCCCAAAAAAGGGAAAAAGACCTAGATGCACAAAAAGATTTATAGCAGTTCTTTTTGTAGTGGGAAAGAATTGAAAAGTGAGGGAATGCCCATCAATTGGGGAATGGCTGAACAAGTTGTGGCATAGGAATGTAATATAATACTATTATTCTGTAAGAAATGATGAGCAGATAGATCTCAGAAAAACCTGGAAAGGCTTGTATGAACTGATGCTGAGTGAAGTGAGCAGAACCAGGAAAACATTTTATACAGTAACAACAACATTGTGTGATGATGAACTTTGATAGATTAAGCTCTTCTCAGCAACACAATGATCTAAGTCAATTCCAAAAGATTCATAATGGAAAATGCTATCCACACTCAGAGAAAGAATTATGGAGTAACAATGCAGATCGAAGCACACAATTTTCACCTGCTTTTGTTTTTTCTTTCTTTCTTGTAGTTTTTCCCTTTTGTTCTGATTCTTCTTTCACAACGTGACTAATGTGAAATTATGTTTAATATGACTGTATGTGTATAATCTATACCTGATTGTTTGCTTTCTTGGGGAGGGATGCAGGAGGGGGAGAAGAGGGAGAGAGAAAAAATTAAAACTCAAAGTTTTACAACAATGTGTGTTGAAAACTATCTTTACATGTAATTGGAAAAACTAAAACTATTATTAAGGAAAGATACCTCATAAGTTGTACAATAGCATATTAGTTTTTTATTTAGTTTTATAAAAAGCAGGCAGCTTTCAGGAAGTCTTTCCATCTTTCTTTCAGTAATCTAGACTCAAAGTCACTGCATACACAAATCTGGGAGGCAGTGGCTCAGTGGATAGAGTGCTGGGCTTGGAGTCATGAAGATCCAAATTCAAATACTGCCTCAGATATTTCCTAACTGTATGACCCTGAGCAAGACATTTGACCTTTGTTTGCCTTAATCCCCCAGAGAGGAAGATGGCAAACCACTCTAGTATCTTTGCCAAGAAAACCCTATACAGGGTCACAACAAATTGGACAGGACTGAACAAGACACATATCTTAGGAAAAGGTCTGACTGATATCTGACTTCACAATTTCTTAGAGCCAACTGTTTTAAGCTTCAGGTCTTCATAGGCTCCAGGTTGGAGTATGAAAGTCTCCCTGGAGAATTTAAGAGTGGAGTTTTTATCACCTGTGGTAAAATGTCCTAAAAGAACAGATTCTCTTTTCATAGTAGTAAGAGCATCAGCTGAGGACCCAAGAGACTGAGGTTGTATCCTTGCTCTGCCAATTACAAGCTATATAAGTGATGCTAGTCAAGTTTCTTCATTGATCGGATGGGTATAATAATTCTTGAACTGCTTACCTAACATGGTTGTTTGGAGCAAAGTGTTTTGTAATACTCAAACCTCTCTACAAACGTAAGTTATTATTATTGTTAGAATCAGTGTTGTGTCAGAAATAAGTAATAGGCTTCTAGAGCTGTTTGGAAGTACGGAGGTGTTATCATTTGCTCTTGTCACAGTACCAGTATGTGTCAGAGTAGGACTTCAGCCAAGGTCTTCCTGACTCCAACATTCACCCCTTTAGCCCATGTTGCCTCTCATTTTTGAAGTATGATTCTAGAATTGTTATAGGGCCTCAAAAGGTACAAATACTAAAACTCTCTAAGAGAAATAATTTCTTTATACTACAACATTGCTAGCTTGCCCCGTCAGCCAGTCAAAACATTTATGAAGCATGTAGGCACTGTGTCAAACGCTGTAGTTACAAATAAAGGCAAAAGACAGTCCCGACTCTAGTAGGGAGTTCACAATTTAATGAAGGATACAACATGAAAACAATTATGTGTAAACAAGATATACTGTAGTTAATGAATGGAAAGAAGGCACTAGCATTGAGAGGGATTGGGAAAGGATTCTTGCAGAAGGTGGAACTTGAAGGAAGCCAGGGAAGTCAAGAGGTAGAGACAGGAGGGAAAGATGTGTATATGGTATTTAAGGAAGAGCTCAGCTACTTTAGCTATTAGTAAACTTAAACATATATTCCAATACTCCCTTTTAACAGATGGTCTTTAAATGTTCTGTGCACTATTTGAAGGCTGATCTCAGAAAAATTTTGAAAGGCAATTGCTTGGTTTTCTGTTCACAACGAATAAGAAAACTGCTTAACAAAAAAGCTTAACAAAAATTTCCTCATCTGTAAAATGGGAGTGATAATAACATCTATCTCAAAGAGTTAATGTGACTTTTAAAGGAGATAACATAGGTAAATTACTTCTGAATCCTTAATGTAACATAACAATTCTCTCATTATTTTAATTTGAATAATACTTTAAATGAATAGTTTAATAGTAAAAATAGTAACAAATTACTACATTGCCACACTGACTAAAACAGAATGTTCATCTTGGATTCTTTGAGTTGTAGCCTAAGATGGAGCCAAGTATTTTCACATGATATGACAAACAAATGGAACCATTTTGGTGGAAAGGTATTATTTTTTCTTCCTTTTAACCATTTCTTCTCATTTTGTGCAATGCAACCAGTCTTTGGGAAATAGAAAGTAAACCTGGCTATGAGCAGATTAGTCAGGCTTCACTTTCCAGGACAGGAGGAATTTAAAAGATAAAAAAAGCTTACAAAGTGGAAAGCAATTCACATTGTTTGGGATTTCTTCTGCTTTGTAGCCAGCTAAGTATTGATAAACTTTTTTTCTTTTTTCTTTTACAAAGAGAATTCAGTGCCCAATTCTTTACCTGGCAGTGGTTCCGTTATAAGACTTGTATGTTTTCTGAAAGATGCATCTGGTTTTCTCTAGTATTACCAGTATCCCTCCATCAAGCTCAGTCATCTGACTGCTTTTTGCTGTCTCCAGGCTACACAGGCAGCTGGATCAACACAACCGTTGACCTGCCTGTGTTGTCCAGTTTTTTTACCAGGTGCAGACCTTTATTGCAATGTAGTTTATTTGCTATAGGGAAATATATTTGCATTTATTTTGATTTTGCTATCATATTCCTTAGCAGTCCCCTATATCCACATCTTTATTTACTGTAACAACAATATTAATTTTTTAAAAAAATATAATAATAAAAAAACCTATTTCTATTCAATATTCAGTCAAAAATAGGCTTAGCAGATTGCTTACTCTTCTTCGTTTGGATTGTGCATTAAATCTTTCACTGAAAACCTTCTGTTTTAATGGTGCATTCCAAGAATACTGTTGAAAATTCTACCCTAAACTCAGACAATGCTCACAGAACAAGACATCCTGCCACAGAAGCGATACCTAGAGGACAGCACTAAAAAAAAGCATCATCAATGTTTTCCAAAATCACTGTAGGCTTTTATTTGTCTGAAGTATATGTAAGTTCCTCAAGAAAATGGGAAACAGACTAATTAAAGGCAGTAAATTAACTCCAATGTAATATCTAGCAGTTTGCATCACAGTTTCCTATACACTAAGCAATGTTTTTGTACAATATTGAACAGCTCTTTGTTAAAACCTAAGCACACATACAAACATATAAATAAAAGTATATACACTTGCATGCGTATATGCATACATGGCTGTATGTATGTGTATATGTGTGTAAATCTCAACATGGACTAAGTGCCATGAATTCTTCAGTTGATGAAGGACTTAGCCACAGTAGCTATTTTCACAAAACACCATATGTGTGGATGCTGTGTTCATGCTGAGAAAAGCCTCAGAACCATGTTTTTGAGGGACCAACCACAGATCCCCCTTATGTCTGTTCCTATGGCAGAGAACTTCACAAAGAACACTAGCTCTTACCCTCTCTAGGGAAGAGTCCTGGTTGATCTCTAGCAATAGGAGTCTTTTTGCTGCTTTTCAATACTGATGTGAATATTTGAGTTTCTCTTCCAGCAAAGCAAAATTCTATTCTGTCTCTGAACTGTCAGGGGTCGTGTTGGACACTCTATTGTTGAGAAGTTGGTGTTCTTTGATTCAACTCAGTACCACAGTAGTGGAGGATTTTTATCATTCCTTATTCTCTAATGCAGTTGTACACGAGTCGGTGTGATATAGTGGAAAGGGAGCTGGCCTTGTAACCAGGATGATGTAGGTTGAAAACCCACTCTGAAACACATTGCTTGTATCAGCAACTCACTCCATCCCTCAGGATTGCAGGAAGCTCCCTAAGATGATAATCTGCAGTAAAGGGGGTGATGAGGCAGAGCCAAGATGGTGGAGAAAAGGCAGGAAGTTGCCTAACCTCTCCTCCATTTCCCTCAAAACAAATTTCAATCAAGCTTCTGGAGTGATAGAACCTGCAAAAGGATGGGGTGACCTAGAAGGACTGCAAGAACTGTCTGTCTCCAATTCCAGAACTCTCAGGTCAAGGAGAAAATACTACAGGGAGTCAAACAGAAGAAGGAGTTGACCTGCATTTATAGACAGCTTTTTCCAGTTGGAGAGCTCCCTATACCAATGAAAACATAGTTTCTGAGTCTATCTGCTTCAGTGGAAAGACTGCTGAACTTAAGGAGCCACCTAGGTTCAAATTCCATCTGTATAACTTACAATCTATGTGATAGTGGACAAATAACCTAATCTTTTTAAGCTTCGGTTTCCTTGTCTGTGAAATGTGGCTAATAATACCTTCCTAACAGAGTTGTTATGAGCATTAAATGAGATAATGCGCCCAAAGTCTTTTGAGAAGTTTAGAGCTCTGTATAAATAATTATTATTTAGAATATATGAGAACAGAGCAATGCTTTGCATAGCTTCTAAGTTAAATAATGCTTCATTGGGCTGTAGTGACATTTCTTTTCCTATATTTTAGGCTCATTGCATTTTCATTGATGTCATATGAAAGAGAAAAATCACCAGCATGCAAATGCTGCACTAAGTACATGGTTCTTATCAGGGTTCATCACAGGATCACACATATACCAACGTCTACTCTTTTGACTAGCCATTTTGAATGAACGTGGCAATAATCAATGGTTTTCAGTTTTATTTCCTCCATCTGACTTAATCTTCTGCTTCTCTGGTATCTATTCCTTCTTGGCAATTTCCCCAGCGATGCTAGTGATAACAACAATAGTAAGGCATATGTTTGTATGCAAAATAGTTCTTTATTTAAAACACCTATTTATTGTATCAGAGCAGCTAAATGATGCAGCTGATAGAGTACCTGCCAGCACTAAAGTCAAGAAGACTCATCTTCCTGACTTCCAATTTGGTCACTAGCTTTGTGACCCTGGGCAAGTCACTTAATTCTGTTTGCCCCGGTTTCCAACATGGAAAATGTGCTGGAGAAGGAAATGTCAAACCACTCCAGTATCTTTGCCAAGAAAACCCCAAATAGGGCCACAAAGAATCGGAAATAACCAACAATGACAACCACAACAAATGTATTACATTTCTATTTTTTTATTCAGTTACAAAAAGCAGTTGCTGTATTTAATCCACTTGTGCAACGGTGTTAAGAAGCAGCTAAGTGGTACAATCGATAGATTGAGGGCCTCAAATTTGGATGACAAGAACTTAAATCCCTCTACAGAGGTTCATTAGCTTTGTGACCCCAGGCAATTCACTTAACCTCTTTGCCTCAGTTTTCTCAACTGCAAAATGGGGTTAATGAGAGCACTTATTTCACAAAGATGTTGTGAGAATCAAAGCTGACAATATTTATAAAGCACTAAGCACAGTGTCTGGCATACAGTAGGCATTATATAAACTTTTATTTTCTTCCCTTTCTCTAGTCTACAGAACACTGAATATTAAGGAATAATATCAGATTATTAATTTCTCCTCAAACTGACTCTTATTATGAACTTCATTGAAAAAGTTTAGAATGAGATCATCATAATGAAAAAAGTAATTATAATAATTAATATTTCCAACTTAATGGCATATTTTTGAACAACAAATACACCAAAATGCATCTAAGACTCATGAGAAAACTAGGATACTTGATGTGGTTTATTTAATACTTGCCATCATCACCACAATGCCAAGGCAGCATGACATCTTCCAGGGACACAGTTTAAGTCTGCTACAGTTTTACCCACACATCTGTTATTATTGCATTAAATCTGTTTTTATTCATGAATAGAACTGAATATATCCAAGAGGGAGACACACAAAATATATTAATTACTTGATATTCATGCATGATATCCAGCTATATGACTTCACTGAACAACAAAATAAGCAACTTTTAGATCTCATTAAAAAAACACTTTCTTTAAAGATATAAAAATACCATTTAGCCTTAACAGGCATAAAACTCTCAATGTTCACCAAAGAAAAATAGAGACTGAGGCTTTTGAACTTGAATCAGGTGGTCAAGTAGAAGCAATGGACAAAGGCGATATTTACAAATAGCCCTATCTTCTTCAGGAAACAATCAGGAAAAAAGTAATAGCTGTGAATACTAAGAGACTTGGGGGCTTCCCTGAGTCAGTAAATAATGGAGACCACCTTCAGAGCAATGAAAACACTTTGCAAAACTAGTCTTAATGTATACTTTTGTATTATTAAAATGGATAACAATGGGTTTAGAAAGTATACAAACAGTAACACATACCATAAAACACAATACAAGGCCAATCTCTCCAAGGTGAATGTAGAAAGACTAATATGGCTTTGTCAAAGAGGAGTAAAGGGACAGATGTCTCACATTGCTTGACAAATAGGTTAAAAGTTTTCAGAAATATTTCCTAAACACACACACACACACACACACACACACACACACACTATTTCACAGAGGATTAGTAAAAGGCTGATAATAGATATATATCACTAGATTCGCTGAATGAAAATAATAATGGTTTAACACCTGATATAGTCAATGCTATGTCTAAGATTTAAGAAAGGAACACTGTAATCCTAAATGTTGTTTATATCTGCATTGTTAACAGAACTACATAAAAAGTCATTCCTAAGGAGCTCAGACTTATTGATTATTGTAGACATAGCAAGAGAACAGTAGAAACTATGAGACATTTGTGAGTTACAAAAATTTAGCAGCAGTCAAGTACTGAGGTAGACAGGATTGAATGGTCAGAATTATGTACCAGTGGTTCAGTTTTCTTCGTAAACTAGTAGACAAAAAAATTCCCATGTGCAAACACAAACTTCCAACTACACCCAGAGAATCTGACAAATAAACTGAGCTGGAAATGAGGAATTATCATAGATAACGACTATTGTATATTACCATCTGAGCACAATATGGACCCACCAAAAATTTTTAAGAATATTTTTAATAGATATTGCCATATTTAACTTACAACCTATAAACTATAGGAAATCAAAAGTTTATAGAGAATATTGGGAACTAACACAAGAAATCAAAAGTATTCATCATCCAGGTCCCACCATTGTCCTGTCTATTGCTGGACTTGTATTGAATGTATTTTGAAGAACCTACAGATCAACACACTTCCCAATGTTTTCTTGTCATTTACAAAATACAGATATTTTATTCATCTGCAAAATAGTTCCCTGAATGTTAAACATAAAAGATTAATAGCAAGATATGGACTTGTCCTACTAGCATTTTTGCCTAAGCTCCACTGAATATGACAATGAGGATTTCATAAAGAATGGTAACAATTACCCTTATATGGTACCTTACAGTTTGCAAAGGATATTATATGACTTATTTAATTTGATTCATACAAGCGCCTTGTGAAGCAGTTCCTATAGACATTTTCTCCATTTTATAGATGATTAAACTGAGAATCAAAAAGGTTAAGTGACTAAACAATGATCAAACAGGATTCATATATAAGTCTTTTTGACCTACAAGTCCAGAATTCCATCCACTATGTTGTGCTGGTTCTCGTAATTTTTACATCATTTTTTAATTTTTCTGCTCTTCTAATGAATCTTTTTCTGTGTGTTTCTTTATTCAATTCATTGGGAAACTACATAATTATTAATAATATATTTCAATAATTTAATAATAGTTATTATCAATATTATAAGTGCTTTACACATTATTTCATTTAATCTTCATAACCTTATTAGGCAGATGCTATCATTATTTTCATTTTACAGATGAAGAAACTGAGGCTGCAAGGTTGAGTGACCTGCCCAAAGATACACAGCTGTCACATGGCAGAGAAACAATTTGAACTCAGATTTTCCTGACCCCATGTGCAACATTGTCTGCAGCATAGCCTAGTCACCTCTTAATTTTTTTAATCAATTTAAAAATACCAACAAAATTGATCGCCACATGTATATTCTTTCATTACATATTTTATTTGACCATTTTGGACATTATTTTCTGTGCATTTTACCATATTGGTGGTATCTATCTCCTAGAAGTCTGCCTCTCTAGTAGTTGCCTTGAGTTAACCATAGTATATGTCCAGATTCTATACCTTTTAGTTGATTTGGAAGATCTCTTAGATGTCCCTTTCAGATCTGAAAATATATCAACACATTCATTTCACATCATTTGTAACAACACCTATAATCAGAACGGCAGTAATATGATATTATCATCGGGTACTAGACAATGTATCTTACTTAATATGTGTTCTATCCCATCTTTATAAATTTGTCTCTCTGAAAAAAAAGAAATTGAAACTTAAACCAGAATCCTATATGAATTACCAAGTTATTCACCCATAATTGCATTTTAACACTTGAAATATTTGTTAATTTTTTTTGCCTTGTTGTATGCTAAGTGTTGTGTATACTAATAAAAAGTTAAAAAGTCTTTCCCATCAAAAAGCTTATGTTCTAATGGAGTTGTCCTTTATCTATAGAGAGAGCAATATACAAGATACATAGAAATACCTGGGGCGAGATGGGAAACTCTTCTTGCAGAAGTTGGTATTTAAGATGACATTTGGAGAAACCTGGAGATTCAGACATGAAATGAAGAAGGAGGGCATTGTGAGATTGACAGCTAGTACAAAGGAGACATGAAGGTAGAAAATGGAGCATTATATTTGAGGATGAGCAAATGGGTTGATATAGCTCTAGAGCATATGGGTGGAATAATGTGAAAGGAGGTTAGAAAATAGGGAACAGCCATGCTACAAGAAGTTTTAAATACTAAAAACAGGAATTTTTGTTTATTCTGAAAAGTAATTGCTAAGTCATTGAGTAGGCAGCTAGGTGACACAGTGGATCAGGGGCTGGGCCTGGAGTTAGGAAGACCTGAATTCCAATTTGGTCTCAGACTCTAGCTGTGTGACCCTGGGCAGGACCAGTCACTTAACCCTGTCTGCTTCAGTTTTCTCCTTTGTAAAATAAGCTGGCAAACCATTCTAGTATCTTTGCCAAGAAAACCCCAAAAGGGGCCACAAAATGTAAGGCATTGTTGAAAATTGCTAATAAACAACAATAACAAAATTATTGGGTATGGGGTCTGTGATTTGGTCAGACCTGTGTTCTAGGAAAATCACTTTGGCAGCAGTGTGGAGGATGGATTGTAGTTGGGAGAGACTAATGCTGCTGCTGATCATAATTCCTATATGGATCTAATATTTCTGATAATTCAAGGAATAAACTGAACTAAAATCTGAGTAGAATCATAGACCAAAACTGTTGCCTAAATTCATGTGGATGTAATCCTAAAAAAATTATAAAAATACCATAAAATATTATGTTACATTTAATCCCATAAAACTTTTTGAATAGGACATAGGTTAAAAATAGCATGTTAGAACATTTAATATAGGTGGATAGTCACTTGTTCTGAGAATGTTTCTATCTGAATCCCATAAAAATGGAGATGAGTAATGATGATAATAGAATAATAATATTCCATACTTATTTAATCATTTAAAATATATAAAATAAAGTATAGAAGAAATTTGAGAGTGCTTGATTTTTCTAAAATGTACCACCAATACAATAATAATCTAAAATAACTGATATAAAAAGTGACATCTTTCAGTAAAACAGTTTAAGCCCACTATGGTTATCCCTATCCTTAAAATTCATCATCTTCAATCGTGAATAGAACTAGGCACAGCTTTCATTTCCAAGACTGAGTTTTACCACAACATCATATAAATCACTTGATGTATATGGATGGCATCAAATTATATGGCTCCACTAAAAAGCAAATTAAATAGTTACTTCATCTCATGCAAACTTCCTTCAGTGTTAGCAAAATGTCATCTGGACTTGATAAGCATAAAATTCTTTAGGAATGCTAAGGAAGAATAGAAACTGAAGGCTTTATATTTGAATCCAGAGCATAGATTGAATCACAAGATGAAAGCAATATTTTGAAGTTGGCATTTTCTCCAGTCAAGAGGAGGCTAACAAGGTGACAATTATAAAGCCAGATATGCATGTTAAGAGAATGACTGGCATCCTACAGTCAAAAAAGGTAACTGGAAGAAGAGATTTATTCAAATAGCGCTTTCACTATACAGGTTTTATTTTATACTGTGGTGAGTAAAATGGATGACAAGAGATCCAGAAGGCATACAAACAAAATTAAGAAAACATGGTTCATGTTCCCAAGGTTATTGTAAGAATATTAATGGTTCTTCATCAAAAAGGGGGAAAATGATACAAATTCTCTGAGAAGATGATAAATTTGTTTTTAAATATACAAAAATAATTTAGTATCAAATCATTTCATAAAGCATTAAAAAAAGACTGCCAAGTATATGCCACTGGATTTGTTGTACAGAACCAAAAAGCATTTAACTCTGAATGAAGACTATGAAATTATTAAGATGTAAGAATGGAATTAAAACTCCATGGCCAATATACACACAAACTCACCCCATAACATGTTTACAAGGATTCATCCAAGAAAGGGTTATATTATAGAGATTTGTTTATAAAAACAGATGGATTTATGATAGAAATACAGGACAAGGTTATTGCAACCAGGAATTACCAAAAGTTTATCCTGAAGAAGTCAGAACTTATTGATCAATGTGGATTATATAATATCATAGTATAGATTATGTAATTAGATATCTTTCATCCTTTCTATTGCTATTGTTGTCCTAAATTTGCTCCTAGTAAACCTATAGAATATAAGTTTACAATGCAATAATTGCAAAAATTCTGTGACTGAAGTCATAATTTATTCACCTGTTCAATAGTCAGTAGACTATAAATCATAAAAAATGGCAAAAAGTATCTTGTCCTTGGATGCTTTCTTCAGAATCCCATTTGAAAGCTGAGAAGAAAGATAAAATTAATAGTGATGATTATAACAATAATGACAATGGAAAAGGAAATTTACTCATTTGAGAGTTCCCTATATTCTTACATTCATTGCAATAATAATAATGACATTTAAATAACAATAAATTTTAATAATAACTAAAATTGATCTAATTTTGTAATTTAAAAATAAACTTCTAAATTTTCCAAGTAAAAACCCATACAATATTCCAATATACCCTAAGGTAAAGCAAGAAGATTGATGAATGTTTTCAAAGAACATGATAAGACAGCCTAATAATATACAGAAATAAAAAAGACCCCACTTCACAAAGAAATAGAAAAGATTGACAATAGGTATTTCAAGGTAGATGTGTCTGTCTGTACTCACACACACACACACACACACACACACACACACACACATATATCTGTGTCAGAAAGAAGTCAGATTGAAGCAGTTCTATACATACAAAAGTGAGGTGGTAAAGGTTTAACACCAGATCTATAGAAAAAATGGAGGTCAGATAGCAACAATCCTATACATACAGAGGTGAACTGGTAAATGCTTAACAACCAGGTCTATAGAGAAATATGTTAACTACATTAAGTTTAATTTGCATCATTAACATTTCTATATCACTTTCTTAAGTCTAGACAATCAACAAAGTAATAGCTCAACCGTGATTTGTGCTTGCTAATTTCCAAGGTGTAAATGCTCACATTGAAGATTTAATAATCATCTCTGGGAAGCTGATTTGAACTAGTTCCACCATATTTCTTAGTATGTATCACTATATTTGTCAGTTGAAACTTCAAGTAGTTTATCTCCAGATGCACCTAAGAAATGACTCAGACACAAGAGTCAAGTTTCTATCTGAACTCCTTCAAACAGATGATAAGAGGACTGAGAATAATAATATACCAGACATATACCAGAAACTCACTATTTTTCATAAATTAATGGATGAGAAATCCTCACACTACATATGCAAAATTCTAAATAACCTCAAAAATTTAACAACTGAGTGCTACTAAAATAAGAGCATCATTACAGACAAAACTGTTGCCTGCATCCTCCAGGGTATTGCATTGATCCATCAAATTTTTTAAAACAAAAGCACCATGATTTAATAATGCCATATTGAACACTCATTTCTCCCAAACTTAAATGATTGAAAAGCTTTTCAAAATATAAAAATCTGGTGAGAAAAAACCAAGGCAACTTGGGATCAAGAGGGTATGTATCATCCCTAACATGCTGTCTTCTACTGGAATTGTCTTAAATATGCTTGTATTCCAATAATGTTATTTAATTAACAAAGAGAAGAAAAATGTTTTCTTTTACCTGCTCAATAGTTCACTGAACACAAACCAAAATAATAGCAGAACAAAATGTGTCTTTGAATTGTTTTGTCTGACCTTCATTGAAAATGTATATGAGGAGATTAAGATAATGATGACGATATTGATAACTGACATTTATACAGTGTTTTAATGCTATGATAAAAACAGAGCACAAGCCTGAAGCTGTTCCCTCCAAATTAGTGAAAGACAGATTGTCCTGAGCCCCCCTCCATTCTCCAAATTTTTATTCCCATTGGTGACTAGCATGTGCTTATAATTGAGCCCCGTTAGAAGTGTGTGACTGCAGCAGATTTCAGATTAAAAGATGAGTTCTGGAAGTTAATTTTTGGAAAATTCGTTCCTCAGAAAATGAAAATATACTATTCTGTTTAGAAATGTGTGATATTGGACTTGGACATCATCTGTGTCTGCAATAATTACAACACAGTACATAGTGAATATGTCAAGGTGACTAAAAACTTTAAGTGTCTAATGAATAAAAAAAATTGGGTCTTCTCACATTTAAATAAGTGTGACTAAGAACACTTTGGACATTTTAATACCAATTTAATAATAATATTGACCAATTTAGTAATAATGTCACCATCTGAATGTTATACTGAAGATAAAAATAAATGCATATTTTTGCTTTCATGCCACTGATAACTTCTCTTTTTTTAAACCAAGGAAACTGAATGCAAGAGAAGTTAAGCCTATATTTGAATTATAGGCTGTCTTGGAAATGTAACTTAGCTGGATCATTCAAACGTATTGAGGCAGAGAAGTTATCGTCATGTATGATGACGTGTTATACTGGCTATCTGCAAAGAGGCCAAGTTGTGGTTGCTTTGGAAATAATAATTTGGAATATGCAGAATTGTGTATATATAAATTAATTACCTTGATAATATTTTTGCATCAAACATAAACTACTATGGTTTCCCTAGTTATATACCTTTGGTAATCTCTTCAGTTTTGCCCAGTCTTAAAAAAAAGAGCCATTTTCAATTACTTCTCTGTATTGATCTCCTTCAAGGAAGCTACTAAATAATTTCAGCACCACTGTTTTTTCCTGTTTATTCATGTCTTTTACTAGACAGGAGAAATATTTGCTAATGGAAGAAACAAAACAAAATATTTACACCGTGCTGTGTCTTTCTTTTGACAAGGCCAGGATGCAGGAGACAAGCCTTCCTTTCCTCCATAAAATTGTTTACATGAAACAGTAGGAAAATGCTAAAGAAAAACAGTTTTCCTTTAGCAGCTGGAAGTTGAATAGAGTCTTCAGTTCCCATGCATGTTTTGTAATGCAGATTCCTTTGAAAATAGTCTTGCCAGTACACCTTAAATACATTTTAGAATTATTTTACCATGAAATTAGTTTTCTCCGTCATTGGCTTAGTTGAATCCTTCTTTTTGATCAATGCTGGGAGGACATTAAAAATAAAACTCTGGCTGCACTTGCTATTTTTGTAATTTCCTATCAAAAATCCATTCTGTAGCAGCCCAGTGCCCATTGAGAGTTGAGGTTATTACTGTAGTGTGGCTACTCTGTGGCCTGCTTCTTCACATCTCACTGTGAGGCTTAATTCCCCACTTTCTACCAATGCCACTTGGTCCTATTTACTTATTTATTAACCAGAAGTAGGGCCCAAGAGGAATTTCAGATTCCAGAATTCAAACAAACCCAGAACTATGCTATCATTATATTAGCTCTGCCTATAATTAATGAGTTAAATGAAACCTCAGCTTTGGGGACCTAAGAATGTTTTCTTCATCAAAGCCAAGCTTTTTGCTTTGAGTTTTAATATTATGTTCCTTTCCCATTATTATTTCTCAATCCTTCTGTATTCTGGTCTTTTTATATCCATAGGTAGAGGGTAGTATGGTATAAGTGAAAAAAAAAATTGGATTTGAGGCAAGAAAAAAAAAGAAACTTGGGTTCAAATCTCAGTGCTTGACACTTATTACCTGTGTGATCATAGACAGGTCATTCAGCTTTTCTAATCTTTAATTTTCTCATATGTAAAATAAAAAAAATTGGACTCAATCATACCTACAGACCATTCCAGCTCTAAATCAATGATCTTTTGATTTATAACAGTAGATAGATTGCACTGTTGTTTAAATCAGAGATTTTAAAATTTTTTTGTATCATGAACAATGCCTTTGGAAGTTTGGTGAAGCCTATAGACTCCTCATTTTAAATGCATAAAATAAAATTAATAGTATTATAAAATAAGTCAACTATATTGAGATGGTTATCAAAACATTTTACTAAGTTAATGGACCATAGGTTAAAACCCTATGAAGATGATCTCTATACCTCTTTTTAACTATAGTTGCTAAATTCTTTTCTCTGAAGTATTTTTTCAATCATGGCATTGAATGTGTATGTGTTGAGAAGTTAACCTATTTTGAATAAGGGTTATGACACATGGAAAGGCAAGATCAAGGTTCACTTCTGTAGGATGATCATCTTGTACCCACTTAGGTCCCTTGGGGATCAGAAGCTGTTAAAGGGGTCTGTCATAGAAATGAGTAGGAGTTTTACTTAAAGAAGCCCTCTCTCCAGCCCCTCTCCTTCATTTTTTCCTTTACTATTTATATACATATAATCTTTGTAATATATTTATTGGACATTTTTCCCATTCTCCATATTGCAATATGGAATTATTATAAGAACAACACGTTGGTGAAACTTTGAGGCTGAGAAATTTAGAAAAAGTCATTACTTCTCTGGCATTTCAAATGAGGGGAATGATACGCTTTTTTTAAAGATTTGTGTCAAACAGTTGGCTTATAATAAAAACTGTTTAGTTTTAGTAAACATCCAGACTTGAAATTGTAGCCTTTACTTTTTGACCTAGTGTTATTCTCCTTTTCATTGCCTGCTCCTTTCTTACCCAAAGCCGACCACTCTAGAATCCTGATGAGACACTTGTCTCTCATGTCATACTTTGCCACCAGCTTAGCTCCTATGCTAGAGGAATCTCACCCGTGAAGCAGACGAAATCAATGTTGTCCTCAGCACAATATGTGGTAATCATGCCTTCCTCATATCCATTTATTTGGTCCCCAGTTTTTCTGTCTAGGGGTTGAACCTGTTAATAGAATCCAGTGCCTTGTCTAGCTGCTTGATATAAAATCAGGTCTGAACAGAATTCTCTTTTCAAATGTTTTAGCCAAGGGAATAAGGAACTTCCCTCAGTGTTAAAAACACTTTGTGTACTTTCTTATTTGAGTTTAGCTTTCGTATCCAAGTGAGCTTGAGTCCATGAGGAAAAAGCAGGAGACTTTTTTCTCCAATTTTGAAATTCTGACCTTTGAACATAGCAACAACAGATGTATTTTCTTATTGCTTGCTTGCTGTTTGTCCTTCATTCTCAAAGAGGACCATGACATCAGAGAAGTGATGCCATGACATGCAAGTGAATTGGATTTCAGTGAGGGAGTTCTGTGCAAAATCACCAGCCTCACTTTCATGTTGGGAGCCCCATGGGTGCAGTAGCCAGATATACATCAGGACAGCTGGAGATGGACAGATGGACAGATGGACAGATGGACATCCTCACAGGATGCTGTGAGGAACCTTAGCTTTTTCAAGCTAAGGTCTCTAACAAGTCACAGTTTGACTGAGACAATGACTATTTAGTGATTAAGGCTTAACCAAAATTGAGGCAAATAATGTCCTCTTAATAAAAAAAAGATCTGGGAAGGGGAGACCCTCAGGGTTTCTGGCCAAAACAGAAATAATTGCTATTTATGTTCATTCTGAGCCAATCTGGGCCCAAATGATGACCAAGGAGGGCTTGGCCTGGGTCCTATTATTGGACAATCTGATAGAGAAATTTGGAGAGTCCAAGTAATTTGGGCTTATGACTGGTCTTTAAGAGAAAAGGAAAAAAATCAGAGAATAAAACCTTACATTCTGATTGAGGTGATATCCTACATGGACAGAGGAAAGAAGAAAGGAAGGAT
Organism: Notamacropus eugenii; assembly: GCF_028372415.1. Taxonomy (NCBI): domain Eukaryota; kingdom Metazoa; phylum Chordata; class Mammalia; order Diprotodontia; family Macropodidae; genus Notamacropus; species Notamacropus eugenii. The sequence goes on along the minus strand of NC_092877.1, from coordinate 231,196,968 downwards.
GGAAGGTAGTAAAGGAAGAGGGAAGGAAGGAAGGAGGAAAGAAAGAAGAAGAAGATGAAGAAGAAGAAGAGAAGGAAGAAAGAAAAAAAGAAAAAGAAAGGACGGAAGAAAGAAAAGAAAGAAAGAAAGAAAGAAGAAAGAAAGAAAGTGTTGCCTAGCTGGCCAGTTCCACTTTGGTCCCCATTTATACCTCATTCATGTATATTACTGGTCCTTGCCAACCAAAATATAGTGCATGATTCCTTAAATTTTTCTCCGATTCTATGTCAAAACTAAGACTCCCATCCCAAACCTGGTCTGTTCTCTCCTTATAGTTGAGTATGAACATATCATGACTGTTACTTTGGTAAACAAGCTGGTAACAGCTTGTACATGGAAGGTTTTAATTACATTTGGAGCTCTCTTGCTCTGTCATTGACTGATACATAGTTAAATGCTCAGCATGATGTACCCTTGCTGGAACTTGAATAAGGAAAATGGAGACTTAATTTGCATTAGTTGTTATTAGGTCATTTTCTTATTGAGAAAACACATGGTAATTAATGCAATAGCCGCCAACTGACTCAGCATTCTAGACATGGATCCAAAGGCATGTTTATCTTTACTGTGAGCCTGCCAGTGTCACCATGGTCTCAGCTCTCTCTGGGGTTTAATAACTGCCATGACACATCATGGTAAATAACATTTTTAAATGTGTAGGCTGACATTTTTAGAATGCATATACTGCTTCAAAATAGGCAGGGAGGTTGACAAACACTTGATTGCCTCTAGAGATGAAATTGGAAGTGCCTGACGTTGCTACCTCTGCTTGGCAGCAGGATTTTAGTCATCTCTCCTCTTGACTTCTGTTGTGCAACGGAATAGACGGATTTGGGTTTGTAGAACTGATATCGAATTATTCAAAGTTTCTGTTCTCCTTCCTTGGCATTAACTTAAAATTTCAACATTTTTTTTGAATCTGTGAGTTCATTGCTATGAGAACTTCTTCCAGCGGTATAGGTTGCAATCCATCCGTACCTTCTTATTCTGTTGATTTATTCTTAGACGGTTGGATCCTTCATGGGGTTTCACTCAAAGAGTATGAAGTCCTCTCTCTAGATGTCTTGACACCGTGTCAGTACCAATGTAATATATGGACTTTCCATCTGCTGTCCCTCACTCTTTCTATGGCACTGGTTTACTGACTTTTTTTAATGATGGAAGTATAGCCTAATAAGTGGAGTATTTGGCATTTATAATTGATGATGTAGTCACACAGAGGACTTCCCTCATTTTCACTCACCACACGGAGAGAGAAATTTTTGATATCTTTTATGATGCTTTTGTATGTAATTCATCACTGATAATATGCTACAGTCTTTTTACACTCACCATGCATCTCTCCATTGCCCTTCAGGTGACCTGCAGTTCCAGTTCCTCAGAGACTGTGACATTCCCTGATTTGTAGCCATATAACATCTCTGGAAGAATATTCACATTAAAAAGACCAGTTTTTGTTTCAGGCACAAGCTTAAACTTTTTGCGTATCACAGACAATGAAGAGCATTTGTAAAATGCAGCCTGCCTGGAATAGGGGAATTGGTCCTGCAGTAACTCGCCTGAATCACTTCAGATGAAGGAGTTGGACTAAATGTTTTGTAAGGTCCCTTATAGCTTTAACATTGCATAATCCATGATTTCTATAGGAAAAAAGAACTGTGAATATAATCACCTAAGGCTCCAGAAACTATATATTTATGGAATTTTAATCTAGAAAAGACCTAAGAAATCATCTAGTCAAATGATAAAATGGAAGTTCAGAGAGGAGACATAACATATAACTAGCAAATGGCCTCCCTCCAGCCTATGTTTTTTATACAATGATTATCAGTGAGATTAGTTGAACTGTTGTATTTTGTTTTTTAAAAGGGTTTATTTACCATTTTCATTTTATTTGATATTTTTCAATGAACAAAAATCTATTCTCTCTCTCCCTCCCTCCCTCCCCCCCCCCCTTTCTTCCCCCTTTGAACAAAGATAACTAGATAACTAGTTCCCTCATTGGTCATATCCAAAAAATCTCTCAATCTGCACCATGAATCTATCACATTTCTTTCAGGAGGTATGTGACATGTTTCATCTGAACTTATGTTTGGTCATTACATCAGAGTTCTTAAACATCTGAAAGTACATTATCTTTACAATACTGTTATAATTGTATAAATTGTTCCACTAGTTCTGCTCACTACATTTTGCATCATTCCATACAAGTCTTCCAAGGTTTCTCTGAAACTGTTCCCTAGGAACAGTTCTTTCTTTCTTTCTTTCTTTCTTTCTTTCTTTCTTTCTTTCTTTCTTTCTTTCTTTCTTCTTTCTTTCTTTCTTTCTTTCTTTCTTTCTTTCTTTCTTTTCTTTCTTTCTTTCTTCCTTCCTTTCTTTTCCTTCCTTCCTTCCTTCCTTCCTCCCTCCTTCCCTCCCTCCCTCCCTCCCTTCCTTCCTTCCTTCCTTCCTTCCTTCCTTCCTTCCTTCCTTCCTTCCTTCCTTCCTTCCTTCCTTCCTTCCTTCCTTCCTTTCCTTCCTTCCGCAATCAGGGTAAAGTCACTTACCTAGGGGCACACAGTTAGTGTCTGAGACTGGATTGGAAGTCAGGTCCCCTTGACTCTAGGGATGGCGCTTTATCCACTGCACTACTTAGCTGCCTCTAGATTGTTTCTTATATGATAATAGTCATTACATTCATATAGCCTAATTTGTTCAATCATTCTCAAACTGAGGAGTTTAGTTTCTAGTTCATTGTTATTACAAAAAAAGTTACCCTAAGTATTTTCAGACAAAGGAATCCCTTCTTTTTATAAATCATTTTGGACATAGATCTAGTATTATAGCTGTATTATTAGGTCAAAGTCTCTTTTTTTTTTTTTCAATTTTTGGGGTTTAGTTTCAAATTTCTTTCCAAAATGAATCAGTTCATAATTCCATAAACCACAAATTGATGCACATTTCTCCCCTTTAAACCCCTCTGATGTTTGTAATTTTCCTTTCTCCCCTCAACATTGTCAACATGATGAGTGTGAGGTAGAACCTCAGAGTGACTTTAATTTGCCTTTCTGTAATTATTAGTGATTTGTAGTATTTTTCATATAGCTATCGGTAAATTGGATTTTTTTCCCTCTGAAAACAAATATATTAGTCTTTGAGAAATGCATAAATACAAAATGGCCTCATTTACACTGAGGATTCTTATAAATGTGAATTGTTTTTTTTACAAAATCAAATCTCTTTTCATTCTGATTATATAAACCCTAGAGGTAAGTGAGGGTCAGTCTAGATGTTGCAGCAGTTCCCGTTTGGTTGTTTTGGACTTCTCTAGGAACTGAACAAGTGCTGAAAAGGAAAAGAGGCTACCTTCAATGAACAGTGAGCAGTCAAAATCAATGAGGGGGAAATGGCCCGTTTTCACTTTATTGATTTTTGCTGCTCAGTGAATCTTGTTCATTTTGTCTTATACCTTTAAAATATCTTTGGGAATCTTTAATGTCACTGCATTGCTTTGCATTCAGTGCAGCTAACACACTTGACTAGCATGCTTCCTATTTTTCATACTGTAGGTATCAATGATGCAGTGTCAAGTTGGAAAGGCATTTCTTATCATCAAAACAGTGTTTTGGAAAGATGCCTCTGGCTTCTGGATGTGGTTTTGATGGTCATAGTGGGAGACTAGAGGGAGATCAGCAGAGGGACTCTGCTATCACTTTAGACTTTTCTTGTTTAGAACCCTGACTAACAATTATTTAATTATATGCTCATTAAAAAATACAATGTACATGCACACAGTTGCACGCACACACACACACAAACACACATACACACATGTGTACATGGACCAGACCTTTAAAATGGGAAACCTGAAGTAAAAGAACAAATAAGACTGAGAACAGAGGACTATGGGTGTGATGATGGCCAAGTCATTTAATTGAGTTTAAGCATTAGTTTCGTTTCTGCAAAAATAAATATGATATTTGTGCTTATATGTGACTTTTTCAGGGTTATATAGTTAGTAAATTGCAGCAACATAATTCAAAACCAAATCTTTTAACTCCAAATATAGAAAAATGCAATAAATAGATAGGTAGGTAGGTAGATACAGCAATATATATTGCAAAATGCAATACATATATATGTGTACATATATGTGTGTATATATACATACATGTATATATACACACATATATATGTATATACATGTCACATCTTTTTTCTCTCCTGTGTTAAGCTCCTCATTATCCGAACCTTTCTTTGTATTGTTATACACTCTCCAAAATTACTGCCTTTGTAATAGACTAAAGGTCAAAACTAGTCCATTTCTCTTTTTTTAAAAAAAAGTTTGAAATCCTTAAGAACTCTGAATAATATAGCAATAATCAAATTTATTACAAAACAAAATAACAATAAGAGAAACAAATTGGGTAAAAATAAAAATTTTGATGATACTTCCCAATTGGCTTCAGTGAAGCAAAAAGGTGAAGGGTGTATAAACACATCTCAGCAAGCTGAAATTTTAAAAAGGAACTTAGAAAAGATAGAAGGGAAGTAACTGATGACAGATACAAAGGAGTTTCCAAGGCCTGATGTTAAGTCCCACTATAAGTCAAGACTTGCCATAAATGCTAACGACAGTAAAGACACAAAGTTGGAAGCAAGAGGTAGATTAAAGAGAGAACTGAAATCCTGCTTATGGTGGATGATGAGATAGCAAAAGAAAAATGGAGAAGCTGAACAACTTACCCCCCATATAGTATCTTTAGATCCAAAGGGTAGAACAAAAATAATTAGTGGAAATTGTTACCCAAGTTAAGAGAAGAGTAGGTAAGAAAATTCCTCTTTGTCCTCATTTCCTTTTTGACAACATTGCTTGACTGTATCAAGGAATTTAATGAGGATTTTCATTTTGTCCTATTGTGTTACAACGATTTATGATTATTTTTCTGAGTATTTTGACTTTTACACATTTTCTCCCCATAATAACCCTGAGGTAGGAAATGCAAGCAGTCTAATTACCTTTTTTTTTTTTTTTTTTTTTACCAAAGGGAAACTGCGGATGAAATAAGTTAAATGACTTGGGCATAGTCACACAGTAAAAACAATAATAAGTGATTTCTGTATGTAACTTGGTAAACTTAGAAAATTGCCACAGCAAGGCAAAAAAAAATTAAAAGTCTGTTTTAGGTTGTCTGGTGAGAGAATAAAATCGAGGAACTGAAATATTATACTATAGAATTTCTAGGAGTGAGAAAGGCTCTTTGTAATCACTTTAACCTCTTTCCACTTCTCAGAAGCCATAGGAAGGCTGAGCCATCATAAAATTATAGATTTTTTAAGCTGAGAGGGACCTTTGAGGTTATCTAGCACAGCCACCTTATTTTATAGATCAGGAAACTGAGAGTCAAAAGAGTAAGTGACTTGTCTAAGGTCATGCCATAAATGGTAAAGTCAGGATGTGAACCCATGTCCTCCAACTGCAAATCAGATGTTCTTCCCACTTCCTTATGCTGCCTCAGTGGGAGAAATAGAGCATCCTTAAATTGAGAACAACACTCGGCTTTCTCATCCCTTCTGTTCAGTCTGCTTAAAGAGGAACAAAACATCCTGCTGAGATGCAGATTCCACATATCAAAGTGCTAGAAACCTTGGCAAATTGTAGATTTCTGTTTAGAAAATAACAAGCCCCATATGAAACAAAACAAAACAAAACAGTCTTCTTGTGTGAAGTATATACAATATATCTTTTAACTGCTGTCATCTGTTCAATGCAGGGAACCAATCTGAGACGGACACTGTAAAACCAGGTATATTTTCATCTCCCCAGGAGGTTCTTAACTCTCCATGCACAAAAATAATTAGGTTAATTTCCCTAGATGGTTACTGTGTATCCCTGGAGTAATTGAAGAGAGGAGGTGGTGAAGAGGATAGAATCTAAAGTTTTAATCCATCCTTCAGACAATTGACTTCCTTATGGTAACAGTGGAGCTTGTGAATTTGCTAAGTGTTGCTCACTTAGATGGGATCTATCTGTGGCTTAGCATCTTGAGTCACAAAATCTGGACAGGGAAATATTTTTGTGGTATTAATGGGGAGGAAACAGATTCTCTAGGGAAATGCTGATATCAAATGCTAGTGGAGTACACTCATAATAATAACACCTTGAATTGATAGAGTATCCTTGAGTTCCTCTAAATAATTCAAAGTGTTTCACACTTTTGAAGGATGTGAGTTAGTTGTAAGTCAGAAATGCTAAATATCAGATCAGGTGACTGAGAGAGGCTAAAGAATCTCTCTTGGAGACCTTGGAAATGAGGATAAGTTCTCATGACTTAACCTCATAGAATCACAGATTTCGAGCTGGAACAAGATATTGTCTTATTCTACTTATTCAATGGAGCTTGGCACATAGCAAACACTTAATACCTCATTAATTTACTGACTCCATCATTAGATAGATAAGGAAATGGATACCTAGACAAGATAAGTGACTTGTGCAAGGTGATGTGCTCGGCAGAATGCATTGCAAATCTTGGCAGCACACCTGAGGACTGCTGCTGTGAATGATTTCAAGGGTCTAATCTCATGGTATAATGAACTCTATTCAGCGGTATACTCAACATTGTTCGATAAAGTAAAGCATAACATTCAAAGCAACATCCTTAATCACTATGAAGCATCCAGGTAAAATCCTTTTTCAAAATATTACACTGTCCACCCTAGGCCATATTAAGAACAATCTCCTTAATCAATACACAGTGTGCAAGTAAAGTCCTTTTTCATCTTAACTTGAGGTTGACTTGCAAGTCCCATGACTCCTCCTCTGTGGGCTGACCACTCCTGATTCTTGCTTGATTCACACAAAGGCAGCTCTCTACTCCTGCTCCATGTCTCAGCTCATGGGGACTACTCCACTCCAAGCTCTCCTGGCTCCTGCCTGCAGTTTATGCCTCTGGGGAAACAAAGCTCAAGAGGGCAACAATGCTGACACACACCACCAGTACTATCATCTCAATTCACCTCCAAAATCCAGAGGCTCTGTTATAACAGCTCAGTTCACTTTAACAACTTTCAAAAGAGGCTTAAACTAAGCCTCCTTTTCATGGGCAGGTTTCTGCCCTACAGTTCTGTTCATTTTCAGAGTCTGGAGTCTTCTTCAGCAAGTCTTTGCCATCAGAAGTCTGTTCTGTGCTCTCAGAGGTCTCCTCTCCCAGCCCTCAGAGGTCTCCTCTCCACTTTCAGGTATCATCCCTGCTCTCAGATCTCCTCTCGGTTCTCTTCTTGTCTGCACTGGCTCATCCCTTCAATGCTGGCTCTCTTCAGAGTCTGCTTTCTCAATATCAGCTCTCTTTATATACAGTTCTACTCAGCATCTGATTGGCTAGAGCTCATATGCATGTATCTGATTGGTTGGAGCCCACTTACGTGTCTGTTGGCTAAAACTCAATCCAGAAAAACAGCAAAAGATCCTGCTTTGCTTGCTGTTACACAGAGGGCAGAGTAGACATCAGGATGTCTTTTAACTCTAAATCCAGTCCTCTTTCCACTCTGCTATACTAGTATAGGAGAGTATTTTATAATATCTACAGTTATTTAAAATCATTTTTTCTTTCTACATTTTACTTCTGGATCTTGTTGTAGCATATAGAAATGAACATGATTTATGAGAGATTATTTTATATCCTTGAGTTTTGCTATTAATTTTTTCAACTAGCTTTTTAGTTGATGCTTTAGGATTTTCTAAGGATGCCCTCATATCATTGCAAAGAGTGATAATTTTGTTTCCTGGTTGCCTATTTTTATTCCTCCATTTTCTTTTTCCTGTCTTATTGCTGTAGTTAGCATCTCTAGGACAATGATGAATAATAGTGATGATAATGGATATCGTTGCTTCTCCCCAATCTTATTGAGACAGCTTTTTAGCTTAACCCTATTATTGATGATACTTGAGTTACTTGTTGCTGGGAAGGAAAGCTATGACGAAACTGCACAGCATACTAGAAAGCAGAGACATCACCTTGCTCACAAAGGTCTGCATGATTGAAGCAATAGTTTTTCCAATAGTAATGTATGGCTGTGAGAGTTGAACTCTAAGGGAAAAAGAGCACTGCAGAGTCATTGCTTTCTAAGTGTGGTGCTAGAGAAGACTTTTCAGAGGCCCTTTGATAGAATGAGATTAAATCAGTCAATACTTAAAGAAATTAATTCCAGACTACTCATTGGAAGGACAACTACTGAAGCTGAATCTTAAATACTTTGGCTTTGAACATGTAACGAGAAGACAGAACTCACTGGAAAAGACCCTCATGTTGGGAAAGACTGAAGGCAAAGGGAGAAGGGGATGGCAGAGGATGAGTTGGTTTCGTAGTGTCATGGATGATGAACATGAACTTGGGACAGACTTTGGGATATGGAGGTTAGAAGGACCTGGCATGCATGCCAGGAGTCATGAAGATATGGACATGAGTGAATGAATGAATAACAGCTCTTGATGTTAAATATATACTTCCTATCATGTTGAAAAAGGCTCTTTTGATTCCTGTGCCTTCTACTGTTTTGAATAGAACTGGATGTGTTGCATTTTGTCGAAAGCTCTTCCTGCATTTGCAAGATAATGATATGATTTTTGTTCTTCTTTTATTGATGTGGTCAATTTTTCTTATAGTTTTCCTAATATTGAACCAGCTCTGAATTTGTGGTATTAATTCCACCTGTATATTGTGATGTATTTCTGTAATCTCCTTGCTAATTTTTTATTTAACATTTTTGCATGAGTATTCATTAAGGAAATGGGCCTAGAGTTTTCTTTCTTTGTTTTTGCTCTCCTGCTTTGGGGTATCAAAACCATATTTGTATCACAGGAGGAATTTTGAAGGACTTCTTTTTTATCTATTATTTTTAAAAAAAGTTTTTATATTATTAGAATTAGCTGTACTTTAAATGGTTGATAGAATTCACTTGGATATCCATCTGGTACTAAGGATTTTTTTTTAGGGAGCTCATTTATGGCTTGTTCAATTTCTTTTTCTAAGATAAGGTTATTTAAGCATTCTATTTCTTCTGTTAATCTGGGAAATTTATACTTTTATAATAGTCATCCATTTCGCTTAGATTGCCAGTTTTAATGGTATAAAATTGGACAAAGTAACTCTTAATAATTGCTTTAATTTCATCTTTATATTGGTATTGCATTTACCTGTTTCATTTTTTGAGACTGGTAATTTGTTCTTCTTTCTTTTTGAAGTCAAATTAATCAGTAATTTATTTTAGTTTTTTATTAATAGCTCCAAATAGCTCCAAATTTTATTAGTTCAATTTTTTAAACTTTCACTTTTAGTAATCTCTCATTTGATTTTCAGGATTTCTATTTTGATGTTTTATTATGGATTTTAATTCATTATTTTTCTAAGTTTTTTAGTTTTGTACCCAATTCATTGATCAATTTTCCCTCTCTTTTATTTATGCATTTATGCAGAGATGTAAATTTCCCCCTACAGATTGTTTTGACAATATCCCACAAATTTTGGTATATTTTCTCATTGTTATTCTCTTTAATGAAATTATTGATTTTTTTCAATGATTTTTTCTGTGATTCATTCATTCCTTAGTATTAGATTATGTGCTTTTCAATTATTTTTTAAACTATGCTTCCATAGCCTTTTATTGAATGTAATTGTTATTACATTATGGTTTCAAAATGGTGCATTTGATATTTTTGCTTTTCTGCATTTGTTTGTGAGGTTTTTATGTTCTGAAGCAAGGTCAATTTTTGCAAATATCACCAGTTTGGACCCTATCCCTAAAGTAAAAGTAGTAATTAAATTAAAAAAAACTCATATAATATCTGTACTCAAAGAAAAGTTGAACTAAATTATTCCAAAATCATTAAAGGGAAAATATATAAAGTATGGTGGCATTTAAAAAAAGAGTCCAAATTTTGTTAATTAAAAACAAGTATGTGCTGGTCATATTTCTTCTTGTATAAGTACAGGAAGAACAATAGGCAAGGCAGAGACAAGGCACCTGGGGACCCTAACCAGCTTTGAAAATTGTATTTCTGCCCATGGGAAAAATTGTATTTCTGGCATATGGTTGGAACTTTTGAAACTTCCCTGGAATGAATGTAATTTGACATTAATCTATCTATCCATCCATCCATCCATCCATCCATCCATCCATCCATCTATCTACCTATGTACTCTTTGAAGAAGTAAATAATTAGAAGGAAAATAGTTATTTGGCTGGTGAATGGCTGAATAAATTTTGATATAGAAATGAAATGGAAAAAGCAGAATACATGAAGAATGTAAAAAATTCGGAGAAATTTATGAAGACTTATGTGAACTAATGCATGTGAAGCAAATAGAACCTGACACAATTTATGTAATAACCACAATAATGTAAAAGGAAACAACCTTGGTAGCTAAGTGGCCCAGTGAATTGAATATTGAACTTGAAGTCATAAAGAACTGAATTCAGATCCTCCTTCAGACACTTATCTATGCGACCCTGGGCAAGTCACTTAACCTCTTTCAGCCTTGATTTTTCTTATCTGTAAAATGGAGATAATAAGTTTTTTGTGAGAGTCAAACAAGATGATATATGCAGAAGTTCTTTGAAAGCCTTAAAGCGTTATATAAATGCTAACTATGAAGATGATGATTGCAAAACTGATCAGTGCAGTGATCAATCATTGCTTCGATGGATTAATAATAAAAATCATACGACTTTCCTATCAATAAAGGTAGTAAATTATTGGCATAAAGTGGGAGGCATGTATTATCAAGAAGAGCAATTTTAAAAGCATTTCTTTTTCTTCTTCTACTTCAAAAATTTATTTTTAGTTTTCAACATTCTCTTCCATAAGACCTTGAGTTCTAAATTTTCTCCCCCTCCCTTTCCACCTCACTCCCCAAGATAGTATGCAATCTAATATAGGCTATATATATATGTATATATATATATACACATATATATATACATATATATGTACATTCATATTAAACATATTTTTCACATTACCCATGTAATTAGAAGAATTAGAACCAATGACAGAAACCATGAGAAAGAAGAAACAACAACAAATAAGAGAGAGAGCCAAGAGTATGCTTCGATTTGCCTTCAGACCCCAGAGTTCTTTTTCTGTATGTGGATAGCATTTTCCATCATGAGTCTTCTGGAGTTGCCTCAGATCTTTGCATTGTTGAGAAGAGCTAAGTCTATCAAAGTTCATCATTGCACAGTGTTGCTGTTACTGTGTACGGTACTCTCCTGGTTCTGCTCACTTCACTCAGCATCAAGTGTTTCTGAAGTTCTAAAGCTCTTCATATCTTATGGAACAATAGTATTCCATCACATTCATATACCACAACTTGTTCAGCCATTCGCCAGTTGATGGGCACCCACTCAACTTCTAGTTCCAATTTTCCCACTTCTCCAACATTTGTCATTTTCCTGTTTTGTCTTATTAGCCACTCTGATAGATGTGATGTGGTAAAGGGTACTTCTTTATTACATGGAAAGGTTCTACCTGGAGAGAGATGAGTCATTGGTAAGTGATAATAATTTTTAAAAATTTTTAAAAATCTTCTTCAGTGGCCACTCATAGGCCCAATCCCTAAATTAATTCACATGGAAGCTTTGACCTGCCTTGTTTCAAACCCGAGCTAATTTGCTACTCCCTAGGAAACCTGGTAGAGTCTCATTGTTGGGGACTCACCATATTGAAGTTAGTTGAGATACCCAATACTCTTTAGCCCCACTGAAGTTCAGAAATCCTACAGTCAAGCTCAGTCTCCTAGTAGTAGGTTTTTCAAGCATGTACCACTGTGCCCAGGAACATTATTTTTAAAGAAAAAAGACATCTAAAAGACCTTGGAAAGTCCTTTTTACACTGTTTTATAGCATAATATAGTCATTTAGTCCGATTGTATGTTTCCAATTTTGTGTTCTCATGGGGCCCAGAAGGGGACTCTGAATTCTAAGTGTACTCTGGTCATTAATGCAGTGAGTTTGGCACTCTGTTGTATGGAGAGCAGTAAATTCAGGATATAGCTGCATTTATCTGTTTCAAAGAGCACCTAGGGGTTGCCAAGAAAACCCTAAGTGGGGTCATGAAGAATCAGACACTACTGAAACAACTGAACAGCTCCTTCATGAAATTCCACATTTTTCTATCGTTGATGCTTCCTGACATATCCCCTTTCTCCTTAGTCAATTGACTCCTCTGCTATGACAAAGAAACAGAATAAAAGAGGCTAAAAAAGAAACCCTTGTGACAATGTAGGCAAAATTTCACATCTATATCCCTCAAATATTCTACTTAAGAGAAAGGATACATGTTTCATCTTCTTTTCTCCGTAGCACCTCCCAGACTCCAGGCTATTTCCATCATATGCATCACTGCCATCATCCAGGGAATTAATTCTTTTGGAGTAAGGACCTGCTGTTCTCACCATCATCAACACAAAATCCTACCAAAGGGTAGGTAAGCCCAAGTTGGCAAACTGGGAGTAACACACCTCTGAGAACAGTGGCTCTGCTACCAGTCTGATACCCACAGGCATGACTCAAGGAATCAAGTCTTATGGAGAGATTAGATATGGCAGCACGCCTGTACAGGTCCTGGCTTCCTCATCAATCACAGCTACTGAAGTCCTAGAATAGAAAAAAAATATTCACTATGAAAATCCTTGATAATGTCAAAGATGAGGAACAAATATGGTTTTATTAATGAAAATGACATTTAAGAAGACGCATTACCATATGCTTTGTCTCAGTACCTTGATGACCTCTCAACTTTTCCATCAGCCAAAGTTGAAACCTGCCATATGCATTATCTCCCACTATAAGAATGTGGGCTCTGGGAACAGAGATTGTCTTGTTTCTCTATTAGTAATCCCAGTGCTTAGTACAATGCTTTGCAAATTGTTAAGACCTTAACAAATGCTTCTTCATTCTATTAAGATTATTCATTGCAATTAATCTAAGTTCAATTGCCTTTCAATATGGTTTTATTTTAAACCATTGCAATCATTCTCTTTATTTGCTCTGCATCACTCTTACCAGACCCACATTTTTCTGAATTCCTCATTGATATAATTGATTATGGTGTATAATCTTCCAATACATTCATATGTTTAGCTTTTGCTCCATGAATAGACTGCTACTTTGTTTTTAGTGGTTTGGTACTGCAAAGAATTCTTCCATCAATATTTCATTATATATGAGACTTTTCTTGTAGTCATTGACTACCTTGGGGTTGTCAGGTAGAAGCATCGCTTGGTCAAAGGGTATGAAAGTCATTAGCAAATTGAAACATCTTTTAGGTTAACAGCTTAATGACTTTTCATGTAATTTCAATTTAAAACTGTTTTCCAGCTAATTGGATTAAAGCAAAGTCCCATTTACAGTATACTGGGGCAGCAGCCTCTGTCTTCTAGTTAACAGGCATCTCAACACCAGATAATAAGTTTTGAAACTATCTTTGCTCAATCTTCCATGTTTGAGAATGTCTTCAGCCTTTTTATTACATCTTTGTCCCAGGGGGAGCTAGGTGGTGCAGTGGATAGAGCACCAGTTCAGGAGTCAGGAGGACCTGAGTTCTAATTTCACCTCAGACACTTGACAATCACTAGCTGTGTGACCTTGGACAAGTCACTTAACCACAACTGCCACATTCTGGGTCATCTCCAGTTATCCTGATGAAAATCTGGTCACTGGATTCAGATGGCTCTGGAGGAGAAGTGAGGCTGGTGACCTGCACAGCCCTCCCTCACTCAAAACAAAGTCCAGTGCAAGTCATGTCATCATTTCTCTGATGGCATGGTCTTCTTCAGCAATGAAGGATGAACACACTTCCCTTTTCCTCTTATACCTCAATTGATACTATTTTTTTTTCTCTTCTGTTCTATTCCTTTATGTTCTTTCCAGGTGATTTATAAATAATCTTATAAATGTATTTACTCTAAAATCTGTGTGGATACTCATTATTCAATGTGTTACGACTTACAAGTAACACATTTAAATTTTTACAGTGATTTGCTGCAGATGCTTTCCTTGGAATTTCGATTTCTATGGGAAGGTTCTTTTAGGGGGTGAGTAGGTTGGGAGATATTTTAAGATTCTGCAAATTATGCCTGATGGGTAACATCCTACTCTACTTAACATGTAGATCTGCCTCTCTACCTTTTTAGAACATAAGGACTTTGAGGGGGCAAAGATGTCATTGTATTTATATGCTGTGTATCAACTACCAGATTTCAGTGTTACATGTGATGAACATTTTTGCAGATCCAGCTCAAATAAAATTGGTTTAATGTTTGCATTTGGTCTCGTTAGGATCAGGTTCACTCCCTTCTTTCAAAGTAATTCTCACTATGGTAGCCCATTTCCTGTTTTAGAAAGATTCTTGAACTTAATTCATTTTGATAACATACTACGCATTCTCTGCTAGTTCTTCCCATCATGTTGAATTTTATTCAAGGCATCATGCTGGATATATATCATCTGCCACCAAGGGGAAAAATGTAGCAATGACTCTTTGCCACCTTGAAGTATCTGGTATGAGTGATGAACCAGAGTGCAAGCGAATGAACTCAAACCTATGGGCAGAAGTCAGAATTTAATTGAATGAATATAGTTGCAAAAAATAGGAAGCTTTTTGTAAAGAGGGAAAATGCATTTAAGGAATGACTTTCTTTGGGGAATGATTCATTTAAAGCCTTGCCTGTTCTTTAGCTTTCATTGAAAATAATGATTTTGTTCCTTTTTGTCTCCTTTATTGTGCTGCTTCCTGTCACTGGCTGTGTGTGTGTGCCTCCTCTGAAAAATGACTTTTCATATATGACAGGTAAGAAGGAAGATTTTTGCTGACTCTCATTTCATCATTGCCCTGGTTATGTGGGTCTCTGAGCTTGGTACTGTAAATCACTTTAGAGATTTTCTAGAAGTTTACTTTATGCACTAAGAAGAAGATATTGTTTTTAAACATGAAAATTGATACCCCAATCAATGGCACCATTATAAAGTCTTTACATGATTGCTAGAGTGCACTATTATTTAGATCACAGGTCTTATTTATATGTGCAAAGTTTTCAGGAATATAGTTTTGTCTTACATTACACGTTGGATGAATTTCTGAAAAGTTCACTGCACATCCAACCATTTTCCATGCTGGCTTAAATTATAATTTCAGGAATGCTTTACTTTCATTTCTGATTGATCTTCCAGTGTCAGTTGTTCTGCAAATTTTGGAAAAGCAATGTTTCTCTGTTTCTCTATGCCTTCATCAAAATATTGTTGATCCATATTTAAATGTGAAAAAAAGATCAGGAAACCTGCTTGAATTCTATTATGAAACAAAATCTTTTGAGAATAGAAATAGTCTCTCTTTAGCTTATTTTATGTGTGGATTCTGAACTTTTGGTTT
This sequence comes from Notamacropus eugenii, assembly GCF_028372415.1. Taxonomy (NCBI): domain Eukaryota; kingdom Metazoa; phylum Chordata; class Mammalia; order Diprotodontia; family Macropodidae; genus Notamacropus; species Notamacropus eugenii. Next base: position 231,181,520 of record NC_092877.1, on the reverse strand, counting down.
TCTTGGAGTGGAGGGCAGGGTAGATTAGATGTACTCAAAAAGGTCTGGTCCTTCATTTAGTTCGCATTCTTATATCCAGATATTATATATACTTATATTCCATATTGCCCATCCACAATTTTTTCATTTTTTAAGGGGAAAAATAGCCAACTTTTATGTATTTTTCTGGGAAAAATTTACAAAAATTAGCAAATAATGGTGAGGCAGTATGGCAGGCCGTATTTGAGGCTATGTAGTGAGGCAATGTGGTCTAATGGATAGAGGGTTGGAGGAAGAATTGAATGAAAATGCTACTAGTAAGCATTTCATTTAATCTCTCTGAGCTTCTAGGAACTCATGGTGATTTAGCTCCCAATGTCTGCATAATTTGTAACCTTCATGTAGCAATTTATTCCATAATCAGAGTTCTCAACACTTGACTATTATTGTTATTATTATTAGAGAAATAAAATAAGTAGGCAAAGCTTTTGTTCATCAAGAAAGCCCAAAGTGGAAAATGTGACACTTTAAATTGTCAATAACCAACAGTGATAGTCACATGTATAGAACATGGAAGTTTTGCAAAACTTCATAGATATATTAATTTGATCTTCCAAATAACCACATAATGTGGGTGTTATAAGCATTATTATCTCCATTTATTTTTTTACAGAATTAGGAAACTAAACCTCATGGAGATTGAGACCCATGGTGACATGGTCAGGGTGTGGGCATCATTTAACTCTAACTCTGTCTGAATCTAAGCATATATTATATGAAGTGTGCTCTACTAAGTAGTAGAGAGGAGATATAAATATTTATTTTAAAAATTACATGATGACCTCAAGAAGCATATATACATATATGTGTATGTGTGTGTGCATATGTGTGCGTACATATGTCATGAAGTATATATAGATATAAATACATAAATACAGATATTCATCTATCTCTATGTCTATCTACCTCAGAAAATTAATGGAACAATAAATAACTGAAATGAACTCATAGTATTGTTTGAAATACTTGATTCAACTAGATATTGGTATATTTTAGATATTGTATATTTTAGCCTTTTTAGAAACAATTGGGTGATTAAACCAAAATCAACATTAAACTTAAAGATGTATACGTATATACTTCTCCAGCCATTGTGTACAAAAATAATGAATGTGTATCAAATACATAAGTAATTAATACATTTGTTTATCTGACATAGCCACAAACTCATTTTAACACAGTTAAAACAAGAACAAAGCAAGGCATTGTCGTTTTTTGCCTGCCGTGCCACAGAAGAATTATATTTCACAGAGACCTCATGAAGCTTACATAGTAACACCACTCTATGAAAAACTTCTCTCTAGAGTACATATGTCACACAGAGTGCTGAGCCATTAAATATGATTCTTTTTACTGCCTTTACGGAACAGGAGGTAGTTCTATTAGTGACTTAAAAGGAGGCATCTCTGTCACCATAGCTGTCTGTGGGATTCTAAACCATTCCTATGTTTTCCCACAGGCTATCATATGACTAGTTTGATTGTAGCACATCTGGAAAGCTTGAGTGGACAGACCATGTTGACTTGTGCTAGTGGCTACTCTTATGCTTTAAGTTCATTTCTTTTGGATATATAAACATATAGATGTGGTTCAGCTTTTGAGTTATACTTGAAGTTAGCTGTAATGCCTTCATAGGTTACCATTTTATAGATAAAGCAATTTTATACTGAGGTTCTCGTATGTCTTAAGAAAAAATCCATTTGGGACATGGTCTAAGAAACAGGTAGTGCTAAAAATGAAACTCCAGTATATAAGGTGATTCATTTGAGATGAAGGATTTCCCAAATTGTCCTTCGGTAACTAAGTAAATTTTTGAAGAAAAAATATTCACCACTATACATTGTTTCTAAGTCATATGAATTCCATCTGGCATTTCTTTTATACATATGCTATGGATAATGCCCCAGAGCTAGTGAGGTGTAGTTTAAAGAGATCAAGGACAAAATGTCATATTTCAGCTGAAAGAAGGTTGATGATAAAGAAGAAAGAATCCTTGATATTCCACAAGGAAGGAGATTTTTATGATAGATGTTAGTAGCTTGATATTTTTAAAATTTGTAAAATATTTCCTGTGTCTAATGGTGGTTTCATAGTTTCATAGATGTAGAGCTAGAGAAGACCTTGGAAGTCATTTCATCCAACTCTTTTCTTTCACCTATAAGGTAACTGTGGCCAGAGAAGTTATGTAAAGTCAATTGCCTGTGGTCAATCAGGTTGTAAGCAGCAGATAAAGGACCTGAACCATCTCCTACTGCTAGCTTGGGGTCTACATTGCAGTTAGGATAGTTTGGGGCACATGGTATCTGTTCCATCAACCTCAACAAATATTTATTAAACATACCACTGTGCAAGGTGGTGGGAAAAATAAAATTAAATGAGGTATAAGCCCTACCCATATGAAGCTTGCAATTGAAGAGAGAGGGGGGGGGTAAAAGGAGAGAGACCGAAAGAGCAAGAGAGAGACAGAGAGAGAGAGAGAGAGAGAGAGAGAGAGAGAGAGAGAGAGAGAGAGAGAGAGAGAAAGAGAGAGAGAGAGAGAGACAGAGAGAGAGAGACACAGAGACAGAGAGGGAGAGACAGAGAGGGAAAGAGAAAGAGAGGGAAAGAGAAAGAGAGGGAAAGAGAGAGGGAGGGGGAGAGAGAGAGGAGACAGAGAGAGAGACAGAGAGGGAGAGACAGAGAGGGAAAGAGAAAGAGAGGGAAAGAGAAAGAGAGGGAAAGAGAGAGAGAGGGAAAGAGAGAGAGAGGGAGGGAGAGAGAGAGAGGAGGGAGAGAGAGGGAAAGAGAGAGAGAGAGAAAGAGGAGAGAGAGAAAGAAAGAGAGGAGAGAGAGACAGAGACAGAGAGAGTGAGAGCGCAAAAGAGCACCTTATAACTTTTATTGTGAAAACTTCTGTTACCCACCTTCATTCTCTCTTTTTTCCCCCTCCCCTTTCCCATGCCTTTTGGTACCAGAGCTCTTCAGCCTGAATTCATCTTTTAGCCTCTATGCTAGCTGGACATGACACCCTCCATTTGTTCTTTATGTAGCCCTTTGCAGCTACATCCTGAAGCAGTTTAATGGGTCTGTTTTGCTTCTGTATTCTACCCCTTGCCTCGTTATGCCATTGGGAACAGAATGTGAAACAAGAAAAAAGTTTCTAGGTGGTTACAGAGGAGTACACAGAGTTAGTATGAGAAAATCCCGTTGCTTTCACAATCAATTTGTTTATTAATACTGGTCTTCCTTCAGAAAACCCACCACTTGTCTGCTCTTTGCCTCATTTACATCAGCTTACTTGTAAGTCGAGGCATCACCCTCCTGATGTCTTTACTCCTCGTCAACAACAAAGGTCAAAACACAACAATCTCCACCCAAGGGATGAAGAAGTCACAATTATTTATGTTTATATATTTTTTCATTAAGAAAAATGACTCAATTTCCCTTAAAGAAAATATCTAGAGTTTATTTTTCAAGCTCTTAGGTAGAGAGAGACAAGGGAAATCACAGGAGAATGACAGGAGAAAGTTGTTTTGATGACTTTTTCCTCTGTTGAATTCTTTAATCGCAAGTAAGCAGTGGCAAAAGGTCAGCTAAGATTACTGACAGCATGATGCCATCACAGCGCCTTTTTGGGTTATAGAGTAGCTTAATGAAAATCCCAATCTTATTTCAACAAGGGAGAGGTGAAGGAAAAAGGGAACAGAGCAGAGTAATGGATGTGGTTTCATAAAGCTCAGCATCTTTGGGGTCATGAGATGATTGCATTTTTGTTATTTCTGAAACCTCATTTCCTTTCCCTGCTCCGATTTGTGATTAGGACAGGGGCTTTGGGAAGTTGAATGTTGTGATACTAAGAATACTAAAGCATGTCACTCAGAGTCAAAGGTGAATTCATGTCTCGTATAGGAGTATAATGAGTTTTACACAGCATGGATTAATATGATGCTTTTATATTTAAAGGAAGTAAATGGTCAAGGATTATTGGATAGGTGTGTTGTTGTGAACATTAGAATATAAGCTCCTTGAGGACAAGACCTCTTTTTGCTTTTTCTTGTATCCTTAGCACTTAGCCTAGTTCTTGGGAACATAGTAAGTATATAATAAATCCTTACTAACTGATTGACTGAGCAGAGAGAACTCATAACAGTAATCATGTTGCTCAGCTCTGGGACATTCATTTATTTATGAATTTTGATCTTCCTTTCATTAGGTTGAAGACTTTCTGGGTATAATGTGTGCAGGGAGAGGGATTGGGTAGATAAGGTAGAGGAAGGTCAGGAGCACGGGGAGAAACTAGATGGCTCTGAATATGCCTATACAACCAGTGAATGACCATCCAAGGTCAATCAATGAACACAGACACACACAACCAGTTAATAACCATCAAGGGTCAGTAGGTTAATAGATTACGCCAATGTTGACAATTCTGCTTTTAAATGATTGCTTTGTTTAAGTTATCATCCTCATTAACATCCTTAGCATGTTAAAATAAATGTCTTTAAAAAAAGTACAACATATAATTAGCCTTATGAACAAAAAAAAATAAAATTTAAGAAGAATGTATTACTTTGGTTGCCAACCTCTATTATCTCCAAACAACATTGTAATAGCCCCAAAATATTTGACAATAATAGCAAACCATTTTCAATATAGGTGCACATCTATTCAGTCCAGATTGTTGAGGAAATATACTAATTCATCGTTTGTAGCTCTAACATATATTATTTAAAAAGCTTTGCAAATTAGCATATTGGAAGAATGTCAGTTACTAGATAGCCAAAAATTTCACTTAGTTCATGTTGCCCCTTATATTCTCATTCTTTTGTTTCTTAATCTTTCAGTTTAGCCTTAAAAGTGGGAAGAATGTCAGAAAACTTAATGCTTTTCTGAAGTCCAATGAGAAGATATTTATCATTTTTTCTTCATTAAAAATATGTAGAGGAAGGAAGGTTGGTATAATCATAAAAACTCTGAACTAGAAGTTAGGCTTGAAATAAGTCTTTAGTCTGTAACCAAAAATGGTGACCTCAGGCAAGTCACAACACATCTCTGATCCCTAGTCTTTTTCATCTATTAAAGGAGGACAATAATATTTGCATTACCAAGTCCAGAGTAAAGGAAGATTGAATAGTGGGTAGAAGGTAGGATTTATAGTCAGAAATACCTGGGCTCAAATCCTGTCTCTGACACTTAATATCTGTGTGACTCTAGCAAAGTCATGCCATCTCTCTGAGTCTTCCTTCTCTGTAAAATGAAGTCATTGAGATACTTTTCTAATTTTAGCTATAATTCTATGATCCTGTGCTCAAAAGGTTGATGCGACAGAAACTTGTAAACTTTAAATTGCTATACAAACTTATCATTGTAATCCTCCTCCTCTTCTTTCTCCTCCTCATTAATTATCACCAATTTAGTCTTTATTTCCCACTTGCTTATTGCATGACTATTGATAATTATTTCATCTCTTTGATAATTATCTCTTCATTCACAGAACAGAAGAGTAACTGCTCTGTCTACCTTAGCTACTTTGAGAATGAAAGGAACTAATATTTGTAAAGTGTTCTAAAAGCATAAGGTATGGAGTCATCTTATTCTAGGAAACCTAAAATACCTGGGGCAGCGAGGTGGTGCAGAGCACAGAGCACCAGTGCCGGAGTCAGGAGGACCTGAGTTCAAATCTCACCTCAGACACTTGACACTCACTAGCTGTGTGACCTTGGGCAAGTCCCTTAACCCCAACTGCCTCATCCTGGGTCATCCCCAGTCATCTTGATGAATATCTGGTCACTGGCACCTAAATCCTAGTGCATAGAATATCTATTCCATTTAGTTTAGGGTTGGTATATAGTGAAGGAAATCAAATTAGGCAAAATACCACAGGCTCCTAGTACCTCATAATGACCTCACTCCTTCCTTCCTTTTTTCCTCCCTGCCTCCCTTCCTTCCTTCCTCCCTTCTTCCCTCTCTCCCTTTTCTATTATCAGAAATATTTTAAAGTCAGAAATCAGTTTCCAAAGACATAAAATAATTTTTGGCAAAATAAGTGGAAAGTATTCAGGGATGAAAATAGGAAAGTATTTTAGTAAAAATGTGGAAAGTAGTCAAGGATGAAACTGCAGCTGTGGCAGTTTCTAGACTTCTCAACCCACAAAGAGGACAGTGAGAAAACTCTGTGGGACCTGAGTGAAAGAAGGGAAAAGCAGTCTGGCTGGGTTCAATTCCAGCTCTGGGGCAACGGCAGCAGTAGCAGACACTGCTTCCAGAGCTCTAGGTCCACAGACAATGGGAGATTGATCAGCTGATACAAAATCCCTGAAGTCTGGGACAGTACATCCACTCCCTCTCTCACCCCCATGGGAAGCAGAGTCCAACCTTTTTTTTTTTTTCTCTCTTTTTCTTTTCTCTCTGTCTACATGGGGTATCATACCCTTAAGTACAGGTACTCTGCCCAAAGGAATGTAAATTTTGATGCTGAAACCTTATCTTTTCTTTTCTTTTTTTATTTAACTTTTAACATTTATTTTCACAAAATTTTGGGTTACAAATTTTCTCCCCTTTCATCCCCTTCCCCCCCAAACCCAAGCATTCTCATTGCCCCTGTGACCAATCTGCTCTCTCTTCTATCCTCCCTCTCTGCCCTTGTCTCCATCTTCTCTTTTGTCCTGTAGGGCCAGATAGCTTTCTTTACGCCTTAACCTGTATTTCTTATTTCCTAGTGGTAAGAACATTACTCCACAGTTGATCCTAACACTTTGAGTTCCAACTTCTTTAGCTCCCTCCCTCTCCAACCCTTCCCTTTGGAAGGCAAGCAATTCAATATAGGCCAAATCTGTGTAGTTTTGCAAATGATTTCCATAATAGTTGTGTTGTATAGGACTAACTATATTTCCCTCCATCCTATCCTGTCCCCCATTACTTCTATTCTCTTATGATCCTTTCCCTCCCCATGAGTGTCGACCTTGGATTGCAATCTCCTCCCCATGCCCTCCCTTCTATCATCCCCCCCACCCTGCTTGTGCCCTTGTCCCCCACTCTCCTGTATTGTGAGATAGGTTTTCCTATCAAAATGAGTGTGCATTTTATTCTTTCCTTTAGTGGAATGTGATAAGAGTAGACCTCATGTTTTTCTCTCGCCTCCCCTCTTTATCCCTCCACTAATGAGTCTTTTGCTTGCCTCTTTTATGAGAGATAATTTGCCCCATTCAATTTCTCCCTTTCTCCTCCCAATATTTCTCTCTCACTGCTTGATTTCATTTTTTTTTAAGATATGATCCCATCCTCTTCAATTCACTCTGTGCACTCTGTCTCTATGTATGTGTGCGTGTGTGCATGTGTGTGTGTGTGTGTATACTCCCACCCAGTACCCAGATACTGAAAAGTTTCAAGAGTTACAAATATTGTCTTTCCATGTAGGAATGTAAACAGTTCAACTTTAGTAAGTCCCTTATGACTACTCTTTGCTGTTCACCTTTTCATGGTTCTCTTCATTCTTGTGTTTGAAAGTCAAATTTTCTTTCCAGCTCTGGTCTTTTCATCAAGAAAATTTGAAAATCCTCTATTTCATTGAAAGACCATTTTTTCTCCTGAAGTATTATACTCAGTTTTGCTGGGTAGGTGATTCTTGGTTTTAGTCCTAGGTCCTTTGATTTCTGGAATATCCTATTCCATGCCCTTCGATCCCTTAATGTAGAGGCTGCTAGATCTTGTGTTATCCTGATTGTATTTCCACAATACTTGAATTGTTTCTTTCTAGCTGCTTGCAATATTTTCTCCTTGACCTGGGAATTCTGGAATTTGGCCACAATGTTCCTAGGAGTTTCTCTTTTTGGATCTCTTTCATGCGGTGTTCTGTGGATTCCCTGAATATTTATTTTGCCCTCTGGTTCTAGAATCTCAGGGCAGTTTTCCTTGATAATTTCATGGAAGATGATGTCTAGGCTCTTCTTTTGATCATGGTTTTCAGGTAGTCCCAAAATTTTTAAATTGTCACTCCTGAATCTATTTTCCAGGTCAGTTGTTTTTCCAATGAGATATTTCACATTATCTTCCATTTTTTCAATCTTCTCGCTATGTTCTGTGATATCTTACTTTCTCACAAAGTCCTTAGCCTCCATCTGTGCCATTCTAGTTTTGAAAGAACTATTTTCTTCAGTGAGCTTTTGAATCTCCTTTTCCATTTGGCTAATTCTGCTTTTGAAAGCATTCTTCTCCTCATTGGCTTTTTGAACCTCTTTTGCCAATTGAGTTAGGCTAGTTTTCAAGGTGTTAATTTCTTCAACACTTTTTTGGGTCTCCTTTAGCAGGGAGCTGATCTGCTTTTCATGCTTTTCTTTCATCCCTCTCATTTCTCTTCCCAGTTTTTCCTCCACCTCTCTAACTTGATTTTCAAAATTCTTTTTGAGCTCTTCCATGGCCTGAGCCCATTGGGTGGGCTGGGACACAGAATCCTTGATTTCTGTGTCTTTGCCTGATGGTAAGCATTGTTCTTCCTCATCAGAAAGGAAGGGAGGAAATGTCTGTTCTCCAAGAAAGTAGCCTTCAATAGTTTTATTTCTTTTCCCTTTTCTGGGCATTCTCCCCAGCCAGTGACTTGACCTCTGAATATTCTCCTCACCCCCATCTCGCCTCCTGATCCTCCCAGCCAGCGTTTGGGGACTGAGATTCAAATGCTGCTTCCAGCCTTAGGGCTTTTGGCGGGGGCAGGGCTGCTATTCAGCGTGAGAATTAAGTTCAGGTGGTCAGGTTGGGGCAGGGCTGCCTCTTAAGCTCAGTTCTCTCAGGGGGTTTATGCACAGACCTTCCACAATGGATCCAGGCTCCCGCCTGCTTGGGGAGCCCCTGTCTGCAGCTGCCTCTCAGCTTCTACCTCCCGGGGGTGCCCGAATCATGGGGGCACCCCACTCCCCTCTCGATCCGCCAAAGAGACTCTCTCACTGACCCCCGTCACCTGTGGGTGGAGGGACTTGTGCGGTCGCTGGAGATCCCATCCCTGGAGCCTGCTCAGGTCTGTTTCTCTTGGTGCTGTGGCCGCAGCAGGTCTGGGCTGGGCTGGGCTCCACGTCTGCAGCATGACAAACCTTTTGCGAGAGGTTTGCAGGTCCCTCTGTGGGTGGAGGGACCCGCGTGGCCACTGAAGATCTGGTCCCTGAAGCCCGCACGGGTCTTTTCCTCTCGGTGCCGCAGCCACGGCAGGGCTGCCCTCAGCTCCCAGTCCCAGCACCCACTCCACAGTGCGAAGGACCCCCCGCGAGAGGTTTGCAGGTCTCTCCGGAACAGAAATCTCCCTTGCTCCAATATTCCGTGGCCTCTGGGTGCAGAATTCACCGTGAGTTGGTCCCCTCTAGTCGTTCTGTGGGTTGTGGGTTCGGAGCTATGTGTATGTGCGTCTTTCTACTCCGCCATCTTGGCTCCACCCCCACCCCACCCCAGCAGAGTCCAACCTTAACAAAGAGTTAGAAAGTCAAATGTCTGACTGGGAAAAAGAGTAACATAGTAAAAGAACTCAGGCTATAGGGTCTTTCTTTGGTGACAAGGAAGATCAGGGTATACAATCAGTAGATGAGAACAGAGTTAATGCTTCTACATCAAAAACCAATTTGTCACAGGTCATGGAAAAGTTCAAAAAGGATTTTGAAAATCAAGTAAGAAGTAGAAAAATAATTTGGGGAGAGAAATGAGAGTGATGCAAGAAAGTCATGAAATTGAGTTAATGGCTTGCTAAAGAAGACCCCAAAAATACTTAAAAAAATAACACCTTAAAAAATAAACTAACCCAAATTGCAAAAGGAGGCCAAAAAGCTAATGAGGAGAAGAATGCATTGAAAAGCAGAATTGACCACCTAGAAAAGGAGATCCGAAAGCTCACCCTAAAATTAGAATGGAGCAAACAGAAGCTAATGACTTCATGAGAAATCAGGAAATTATACAACAGAAGTAAAAGAATGAAAAAAAAACAACTCAGGAGACAATGTGAAATATCTCATTGGAAAAATTACTGACCTGGAAAATAGATCCAGGAGAGATAATTTAAAACTTATCAGACTACCTGAAAGCCATCAAATCTTGAAATCATATTTCGAGAAATTATCAAGGCAAACTGCCCTGATATGCTAGAACCAGAGGGTAAAATAGAAATTGAAAGAATCCACTGATCGTGTCTGGAAAAAGATCCTAAAAGGAAAAGTCCTAGAAATACTGTAGCCAAATACCAGAGTTCTCAGGTCAAGGAGAAAATACTGCAAACAAGCCAGAAAGAAATAATTAGAGTACTGTGGAAATACAATCAGGATAACACAAGATCTTCTGCATTAAGGGATCAAAGGGCTTGAAATATGATGTTCTGGAGGTCAGAGAAGCTAGAATTAAAACCAAGAATCTCTACCCAGCAAAACTGAGTATAATTCTTCAGAGGAGTAAAAGGATATTCAGTGAAATAGAAGACTTTCAAGCATTCTTGATGAAAATACCAGAGCTGAATAGAACATTTGACTTTCAAATACAAGAATCAAGAGAAGCATGAAAAGGTAAACAGGTAAGAGAAATCATAAGAGACTTATTAAAGTTGAGCTGTTTATATTCCTATATGGAAAGATGATATTTGCAACTCATGACATCTTTCTCAGTATTAGGGTAGTTGGAGGAAATAGAGAGAAATATTAGATAGATAGATAGATAGATAGATAGATAGATAGATAGATAGATAGATAGACAGACAGATAGATAGATGGCACAGGTGAGTTGAATATGAAGGTATTACATCTAAAAATAAAATTAAGGGGTGAGATAGGAATATATTGGAAGAAGGAGAAAGGCAGAGATCAAATGGTGGTAAATTATCTCACATAAAAGAGGCAAGAAATAGTTTTCACAATGGAGGGGAAGGGGAGAAGGTGAGAAGGAATGAGGGAATCTTACTCACATGGGATTTGGCTTAAGAAGGGAATAATATACATATTCTATTGTGTATCTTATCCTACAGGAAAGCAGGTAGGAAGGAGATAAGAGGGAATGATGATAGAAGGGAGGGGAGATTGGGGGAGAGGGTAGTCAGAAACAAATACGTTTGAAAAGGGGCAGAGTCAAAGGAGAAAATAGAATAATTGGGGGGTGGGATTGAATGGAGGGAAATACAGTTAGTCTTTCACAACATGACTGCTATGGAAGTATTTTGCATAATTGTACATGTATAACCTATGTTGAATGCTTGCCTTCTCAATGAGGGTGGGTGGGGAGGGAAGAAAGGACAGAATTTGGACTTCAAAGTTTTAAAAATAATTGTTAAAAAATATTTTTACATGCAACTGAGAAATAAGATGCACAGGCATCTTGCCCTCCAAGAAAGTAAGGGGGAAGTGGCTTCTGGAGAGAGGGGTAATTGGAATGCATGCCATCTCAGGTTGAGGGAAGGGGAAAGATGGGGAGAAACTCAATATCTTGTGGAAATGAATGTTGAAAACTAAGACTAACTAACTAACTAAATAAATAAATTTAAATCTTTAAAAAAAAATATATATCCTATCCAAACCTCAAGGAATGAGTCTCCTGGTTATCAATCATTATTTAGGAAATAATTTTCCATTAGCCTCCCTACCCCCCAAAAAATATCCCAAACAACAACCCTCAAATAGCACAAATTTGAATACTAATATTTGGCATACTTTTTGTGAAGATGTAAATCACAGCCTATTTAACATGATGGAAACCTTTCCAAAACTTTCTAAAAGCTCTCCAAATTCTCTGGAAATACCTTTAATGTGTAACACATTCACTTCTTTATAACTGCCACATTACATCCTGTATAACCACATGGGAGAATTCTCAGAAGTTCAGCAGTCTGCAATTTAAATCCATCAAAAGCATATGAAAAATGTGAATAAGAAAGCTCCTGCAAAAGAGCATTAATAAGAAGTGTATTCTATAAGAGAAGCACCCACAGAAATATTAGACACCCACTTGTATACATACACACATATGTAAACACACATACAATGCCATCTGTAATCCTTTTTGAAAAATAATGTTTCTTAGTTTGGTTAATGATGTCTAAGAATTCCCCATAGTCTATCCCAGATATCAACTAGAATTGAATTTTGTGAAGAATGTTACTTGGTGATTGAGTTGCATGTACTATAATGACTGTATAATAATGTTCCTGTTGTTAAGGTTAATTATGTGACTGTTAAGGTCAGGACCTAGCCTTTGAATTTTCTTAAACTTCCCCACATTTACATGGTGTCATAACATTGAATACAGTGGTGGATATGCAGTGTTTTAAGCTTAAGATTTGTTTTTATATATACTCGTTTAATTAAATTCAATGGAATTAAACTATTTCTCTTCGGGAAGCTATCACTGTGTTGTTTTGATTGCATTTAAGTCATCTTGCAAATAAAGACATATTCATAAATTACGCCTTTTAATTCAATTAAGACATTTTAAAGCAAGAATTTGATGCCCTTATTTGGAAAAATGTCCCTGTAATTCCATGTCAGTACTTAAATACATCAATGGATATGTGAATTCATTGAAGTGATTCAGTTATACTCATGGCAATCCATTCATGTTTTGTTACTCGGTATAATTTTTCTGAATCCTCTCCCAAACCTTCTCCATCCTTCTGAATGTAATGGAGATCTGTTTCTAGGTCCTTTAATGTTCCACAGTGCTGAACTTGGGCTATATGTGTCTTATTCATTGGTACTGTGGGATCTTGGGTAAGTTTCTTATCTTCTCTGAGTCTCTGTTTACCCACCTATAACAAAGAGTTAAGCCATATAGTCAATTTAGGAGTGGCAACTAGGTGGCATAGCAGATAGAGTGAGGAAGTCAGGAAGATCTATTCATTTCCTTCTTTCTTTTTATGACATTTGAATAATAAATGTTTGAAAATGCTTCAAGATTTGTGATTTGAAACAATTTTTTCCAGTTGATAACAATAATAGTAAAAACTTGCATTCATAAAGAAATTTTCTTCCCCAAAGTTAGACAGTGATTGTTTTCCTTTAATTAGGTGGAAATACGAAAACATTGGGATCCTTACTTTGCAATGACTGGGTACTCTTCCTTTCCCCGATAGTGGTAGGGACAAAGAAGAATCTCAGAGTTAGATATTGGTCTGCATAAACTAAGCTAGAGCTGGTTTTCAACAACAATCCATAATGAACCACACGTGCCCAGAATTAGTTTTGAGCAGGACATGATTTACTCTATACTATAGGAACACAATGCACACACCAACATTCTAGCAAGCTAGAAAGAGGTCATTGGGATGTTTGGGGTGATACGGTAGAGAATAGATCAGACCACTGGCATTAGTAAAGTCTCTAATACTAGTTAAAATATGCTTATGTTAACTTCTTCAAAAAGAGAAACAAAATGATATTCTGCTGCTGTACATTTAGCTTACCAGGGAGTGTGTATCCTTTGTTCTCTCTCATCTTCTGAGCTGTAATGGTCCACTTCTACTGAGAGTAGCTGAGCAGTTGCTTTGGCTTAAACTGAGCATATGCTCTTTATATACCATTCACTGTGTTGTAGAGTCCTGTAGGACCTACATGCTGTCAGCTCCAAAGAATTAGAGCTGCTGATTAGCAGAAAAAGAAATGAGACAAACAAAAACAGAGTATGACTGTTAATTTAGAGGATATCCTTGATTTTAGAAATTATTTTTTCGATTTTAAAATTACAGTAAAAGGTTTCATTGACTATTATGTATTATAAAACTTACATTCATCCATGCCCCATCCTGAAAGTCATCCTGCCCTTACTCCTAAAAGGCACTTTCTTCCAAAATCCAAGTAGCATAGTTCAGTAAACACTTTGTTTTAGATGCGTAGTAAAAGGCTAAATCTGAAACAACTTCTCATCATGGCTCTTCCACGATGCCTTTAGACTGTATAAGGAAAATGTTAGGTTTCAGAATTGTGTACAGTCCTTTTGAATTAGGACTTAATGAAGAGCTGTAGCATAGATATCCTTTATGTTTGCCTTATCACTCACTCTATCTTATGTCCCTTAATGGATCCTTTCCCATTGATACTACTCTCATTCAAGTTACTAATTCTCTGTCTCTGTAGCTCTCCTCTTTCTGTCTCTGTCTCTGTCTTTGTCTCCGTCCAAGACCACCTCATGAACTTCCAAACAACCAACAGAAATACTCTCTTAGTGACCTAAACTCTTGAAGTTTACTGTACTCCAATTCTGTCTCTCAAGCCTTACTGCTTTTACCAAATCAAGGTCAGTTTCCAGCCACTGTACAATGAAAACTCATTCTGAAGCTAACTGTGAGGTCCTCAAATGGATTCCAAGGAAAACTGGAATCTCTGTACCCACACAGCTATCCCTCTTTTATCCGTTGGCCCCACCATAGCTTCTATCTTTCCAGAATATTACTGGGGAGACAGCTTGGAAAGGTTGCGTATAGAAATTGTATGTGTCATTCTTTCCTTTCTAAAACCTGGAATGAGACTGCCCTTTTGGTTTGATATTTATTAAGATCAGTTCTTCCTGTAAGATGATGATCCTTGCTTTGAATGAAATCAATGAACACAGATATCCATGTAGTTTCTATCCCCCTGTACAACTCATTGATTAAACTGTCATAGTCACACATGTTTAGAACAGTTGTGGGGTAGGTACAGATGTCCTTATGCTACTCTACCACTTATCCATATGCTAGTTTTATGGCTTTCAGATGACTTCCACCTGTAGCATTGTGTAACTGAAAACCAGTCACTTGTCTCCTGAGAATGTAAAGACTTCAGCTGCTCAAATGAAAATTGACTGGTGGTGCTAGCTACAGCTGCACCTGATTGTCTAAATTATTTTGTATAATTGTTAAACCTCACTAACACCTAATGGAATGAACATATTATTCCCTCTACTGATGGATCTTGGAAGTCAGAATAAATATTGTGTGCCAGGATTTAAAGATGTTTAATGTCAGTTCTTTGAAAATGGGAAAAATTAATATAAATTGTGATAAGAAAAAATATACAGTCCAAATTAAATTTAATAGATGGGAGAGTATATAGAAATATATATTTTACACTTAACATTTCCGTGGGGGGAACATGTCAGACCTCATTTAACTCAAATAACCAGAGATATCAAGAACTACTGGGCTGTGGCTTTTGCCTGAGAATTATAGAATGTGTCAAGTTGGTGCATAAGTCATGGGCAATATTTGGGGTAACCTTACACTTTAATGTAAAAGATAATGATGTGTGTCACAAGCAGCATATAGAGTGGATGTCGATATATGGCACGTTTTCCATTTACTATGTCTTACCTGTCTGTCGCTATTCTCATGGTTGGTAAAATAGGGACTGACCTTAACAAGGTCTTTTTTTGCCTTTCAGTAGGACCAAATATTTTTATTTAACGGCTAGGAAAAATAAAAGATAAGAAAACTCCGATAAAAGTTTGTTCTCTTGGATACTAGCAGAGTAACATTTTAGGCTTACCTTGATTTATTTAACAATGCTGAGAAGCAAGACTCCTGGGTATAATTTAAAACTTTCTGTATATTGCTATGCAATGTTTTTGGGAGGAGGCAAGGCAAGCAGGGTTAAGTGACTTGCCTAGGGTCACACAGCTAAATAAATGTCAAGTGTCTCTCAAGTCCTCTCATCTCCAGGGCTAGTGTTCTATCTACACTGTCACCTGTCTCACTCTGCATTTTAAAATATAAACAATTACAATTGTGTTAGAGGTTTATGTAAAATATGTTTGTTCATTTATATAATATATACATTTATAAAAGTAAGGTTCTTGATATCTCTGGTTATTTGAGTTAAATGAGGTCTGACATATTCTCCCTATGGAAATGTTAAGTGTAAAATATATATCTCTATATACTCTCCCACCTGTTAAATTTAATTTGAAGTGTATATTTTTATATTTTCATATTTTCCTTAGTTGTGCAGGATGAATAATACTGAATCCATATTTGTCCAAAAAGGTTTTAAGAGATTAAAATATCTAGCAACATTTAATAAGAGGGAATCTAATTGAGATAAATGAAAAGTTTGCTATTTTTTGAAAAAAAAGAAACTTCACAAACACAGGATCTGAGACATGGATAGACAGCAGTTTGCTTGAGAAAAATCTACAGTTTTAATAAATGTGAAGATTTATATGAGTTAGCATTGTGGTATGATAGAAGACTAATTGATACTTACACTGTATCACAAGAAGCTCAATATCCAGAACAAGGTAGGTTATAGTGACATCACTTTTTAGGAAAGGCACAGATAAAGTATAAGAGCATCCACAGAGGGATCAAAGTTATTTCTGGAATCCCAGACCAGACTAAAATGAAATTGGGAAATGATTAATAAAATAAATGATATTCAATATAAAACAGGTAATATTAATTGAAGATTTTCTTAGTCATTATGTGACATCCAGGATTCATCCCTATTTGAATTTGATACCACTGATCTAGAGGATAGCTACCAAGATGGTGAGAGGTGTTGCAATTTTTCCATCTGAGGATACTTTGCACATATTTAACCCGGAGAAGAAAGTACATTGGGTGAGGGACCATGTAGATTTAATCTAATTTAGGAAAAACAGCCCCACCTGCAGTTTTGAAACCTTTTCCTTCCCTTTTATCTTGTTGGAGAATCTTACTTCATCAGTCATCTTTATTCCCTCATTTACTTCTGTCTTTTTCAACTTTATTAAAATCTTCCTTCCACTTGCAAATTTGTTCATGCCTCCCTTAGCCTACAAAATATCTTCCCTTAAGTTCTTTACCTTTTCTCCACAATTGATCATCTGATTTCTTTCCTTTCCTTGTTACCAGACTTATGGAAAAAGTAGTCTACAATCTCTGTCCACAATTCTTTATTATGTACATCTTATAAGTTGACTCCTATCTCCCACTCCTTTGAAATCACTCTCTTCATGATAGTGATCTTATCATTACAAATAAAAAAAAGTTCTTCATCCTCCTTCACATAGGAATCATTTGATATGGTTAACCACACATTTAAAAAAATTTTATTTTGGTGGCTTATGTGACACCAGATCCTCTGCATTGTCCTCCTAGCTTTCCAACTATCAATTCCCTTTCTCATTTGCTCATTCATTAGTCCCTTTTTGATCCTCATATTTAGAGTTTGCCCATGGTTTTGTACACAATTCTTCTTATCTTTTTCTTCTACAGTGCCTTCATTTATGAGCTCATTCATTCTCAGTGTATCAGATATCACTTCTTGGTGGATGGCTCCCAAATCTAATACCATCACCCATGTCTTCTCTCCATACCCACATTTACAACTCTCTCCTGCATATCTCCAACTCAATATGTTTATTTATAAACTTATTATCTTCCTAGAATGGTACAGATGGTGGGTGGAGTGGGGTAGAGTGGAAAAGCATAGAATTTTGAGTTGAGACCAGATATTGAGACTCAACTCTGAGAGAATAACTGTTATTTAAATTTCTGAGACTCAGATTTATAATTTATAATGATAATGATGATTGTGCTACTTACTTTATAATTTAATATATTACTTATATTTGCTTTTTTATATATACATATATTACTTATAATTACAGTTTAATTGTAGGAAAAGTTCTTTATATATCTTAAATATTCATATGGACCTGGGAAGTTATCTATTTGAGAGCAACCTCCAGTAAGATATGCCTCCTCATCCTGCATGATTCTTTTTCATGGTCTGCCATAAATTTTCCACAGAAAGTTAATTTGATGTGCTGAAGGTCTTTCTTGCTTCCTCTTGGCATCAGAAAGCTACCTGTGGAGCATTCTGGCTGTCTGCTTGTTGTCTCTTGGTAGTGTCATTTGATTGTATAATTCCTTGAGAACATTTTTTACTCTTATTCTTCTATATTTCCTTGTTGTTTATATATCACAGCCTGCTCATACCTATTGTATACCTCTCCTTTGCCCTTTGTGTGAAAATAATTTTCAGTTCTTCATGGATGATAGTATTCTATGTCCCATAGCTGTACTAGTAAATACATTAATGTTTAAAACATGGATCTTTGCTTTCCTGGGAAGCTTAAGGACATTAAAAGAGCTTTACATTTTCCCAAAAACAATTCATCATGCTCTCCTCCTGTTTAACTTTGGGCCCAATTAATTGCTTTTAAATACAAGACACCTCAGAGAATTATAAAAGAAACAAAGTATTGAAATATAGTTTTGCATGTGCGTAATTTCATAGACTCCAGGTAAAGAACCCATACTTTATGGTGTATTTATCCAAACATATATTGAAATCTTTCCTACGGTCTTTCATCATCCACTTGGTCTCTCCTGTGTAGACAGACAACACAGAATCTTTGAGTGACTCACAGATCATCCAGGAAGGCAGCCAGTGTTCTTGATCTTGACACTATCAGCACAATATCTTCTTGAAACATGAGCAGTTAGAGAACCTCATCATCTAAGAGGATCCATATTTGACCTGAGTTTTGCTCTGGATTCTCTCTTTTACAATGGCAAATGCTTTTGGCAAGAATACATCTTGTTTCTCATCTTGCTGAGACATATTAAGTTCTCATATCTTTGGGATAAGCATCTCTAGTTTCTTGAAATAATCTATATATGACATGAATTCCAGGCTCTTCTATATCCTGGTTATCTTTTCTGGGAACTCTTCAGCTTTTTGATATTGTTCATAAAACGTGTTGTTCATAAATTAAATCTACAGATGCTATCTGACAAAAGCAGGGCAGAGCAGGGCTGTCACCTCCTTAGTCTTAGAATTGACTTTAAGTCCATTAAAAACTCTAAATCTTTTTTTTCTGAAAATCTCACATCTCTCCAAGCCTTCCCTATCTTAGACCTATGAAATTGTTTTTTTTTTTTAAATTTAGCTTGAGGCTAGGACTTTAAATTTGTCTGTATTACATTTCATCTAAAGTTAAATTCCATATAATATTTGTTCCATGTTCTAACCTGTCAAGAACTTTTGCAATCTTGAATGTTATTAGTTCCTAGCTTTCCTTATAGCTTTATGTTTTTTGTCATTTGAGTATTCTACCTATATCTTTTTGCTAAGTCATTGACAAAAAATGTTAACACAAGCCTAAACATAGATCCTTGGGCACTCTCCTGGGGAGTGCCTCCTTCCAAGCTGACATTTCACCATTAGTAGCTGCTCTTTGGTTCTGGCCATTTAGTCAGTTCAAAATCTACTTAATTATGCTATTATATAGTTCACATATGTCTTTCTTTTCTACAAGAATGGCATGAAACTTTATCAAAGCCTTTGCTAAAACCTTGATATCGAAAGCTACTCTACTCCCCTACTCTTCCAGTTCATTAATTCTAACCAAGTAAGGAAGGAGGTTGTAATGTTGGCTCTTTTTGATCACTGCATCCTTTTCTATGTGCTTTACTGATCATCCTTTTAATAATAGAATATTCTAGGAATAAAAGTCAAGTTAATGAGTCTATATCTTTTAGAAACCATTCTATTACTTCCCCACCCCCCAAAACACCCCCACAATGATCTGAGACAGTTTGCCTTCTACTACCGTGTGGTATCTTTCTCATTCTCCATTATCTTTTGGATGTCACTGATAGTAGCACAGAAATTACACTTGCCATTTTCATTCTTTTATTCTTACCATATCCTCTCTAAATATGCATCAACTATATTGTACTCCTTTCACACTTTTACAGATAGTGAAATTGAGGTCCACCAAACATAAATGAGCTGTTTAAAGTCCCATTGCTAGTAAATGGCACAGGGAAGACTGGAAAAAATATATTCAGAATGCTTGATTAGTGGTCTTTCTCCTACACTGTGTTGCTACACTGCCTTTTATTTGGATAGAGCCCTGCCTCTATCTTACTTTCAAGTCCTTTCTGTGACATAGGCTGGCTTTGTTATTCTTGGTAAGTAACTTAACCTCTTCAAGATCATACTTTGCAGAACACGTTTATACACTTTGGCATGAATAATTCCTTCACTAAGGGTTTCTTATGTTGATGACATCATGGAATCATAGGTCCAGAATAACATCAATGACCATTGCAATGAACAAAAATCCATAAGTTGAGTAAGATCTTTGTCTACTAGTAAATTTCATAGATTTCCCTGTATTATCTCTCAGATCAGCTCACGGAGTATGAGACATGGAGGGAGGCATTTTCCTTCTCAGACCCCGAGTTTTGTGGACGCAAGACTATTATGTCAGCAAGGAAGCTAGTATTTCCTGATTGTTTACTGTAAAGATGACTATGGAATTGTCCTTTCAACCCCTCTAGAGCAAGAAAGGATGCTTCCAACTACATTAAGACCAATAAATCCTAACTTCCCCTCTGCCCTTTGGACAGGCTCAAGGAGAGAAATAATTACATGGGACTGTTTAAGACTTAATTTAGGTATAGTGAACTAAAAATTATTCCAACAAGACCTCAGCCAAAGCCGAGACATCCCTACTCCACTCCCACCTTAACCTCTGGGGTGTATAATGACATTGTAATAACCACTTCAGAAATAATCATGATTAGCAGAGTGTGTTTTTAAAGCAGAGCATGAGCTACTGGACAAGATAACTTTAAACTAAATGCGAGGAAGAGTATAATCTCTTTTTTTCATCTCATTGCTATACCACAGAAGGCATTAGCTCAAGGATGTCTCTATATGCTGTTGTAATATAATATAAGTGCCCCAGTTTCCACTCTGTGGGTTGAAGAAAAATTGCATAATTAAAGCAAGGCTATTTGGAGAGGCAAATTAATGTCAGAGTAAAGCATTTTGATAGTCAGTCAGCTCTTAATTGTCATCAAATGGAGATCTGCTTCTACCTTAATGGAGGAGAAATGAGGTTTGAGTGAGGTGTATCTTGGAATAATATTCATGTAAGGGACTTAGAGTTGGGAGACTGCTGTTTGAATCCTACTCAGGCTACTTACTGTATGGTCTTTGACAAGTTACTCAGTTTCTCTTAGACTCTTTGTAATTAGAAGAGAGGATTAGACATGTACATATGCATCTCCACCTCTCTATATATGCTTTTATGACAGAATATAGTGAATAGTTAAGAAATCTTTTGCTACCTCTGGGAATGACTGGGCATAAGTCAGTCATATACATATACATGTATGTATGAACATATAACATATATGTAGGTACATATATACACGTATAACATGTGTGGTATGCACATATGCATATCTAACATATATGTACGTATATACACATACTTATGTATATGCATATATGTAGAAAGGGAACTAGATTAGGTATCAACAGTCCTGGGTCTGAGTTCATATTCTACCTTTAAATAACTTTATGATCTTGGGAAATCATATAGCCTCTCTGGGCCTCTGTTTGTTCTCTTTCTTTTAAATGATGGTTTTAGATGAACTTCATTCATTCAACATGCAATGATTAAATAGCTACTATGCATAATATCTTGTTAGGTACCTGATAGATACAAAAATAAATATGACAAGGACACTTCCCATGAGGAGTTTAAAATCTATTAGAGAGAGAAATAAAATGATAAATACAAATAAAATAAAGAAAAATAAGTAAATATAAAATAAAATAAAAGCAAACATAAAGGCAAATAAAATAACAAAATAATAAAAACAAATAAAATGATAAAATAGTAGAATATGCTAAATGTCTAAGAGGATCTAAAGTGATCAAATAAGGGAGACATTTCTAGCAGGAGGGATCAAGGGAGATGTCATGAGGGATGTGGCTTCTGAGGTGGACTTTAGAGAAGAGATTTGAAGAAATGGAAATGGGAGGATGAATATTCCAGCCCTCTCAGCTTGCTGTGAGCATCAAATGAGATAAGGAGAAATCTCTCAGCATAGTGCCTACCTACCACATGGTAGGTACTTTATAAATGTTAGTTACTATTGCTGTTCTTAATAGAAAAGAGGGTGAGCAAAGGCGCAGAATTGTTAAAGCTTATTATATACTCATGAGACGAATATTGTGTGTGTGTGTGTGTGTGTGCTCATATGTAAGAGGGAAGAGAGGAGTGGGACAAGTTAAATCTGGAAAAACAGATTAAGCCCAAGATATGGAGGGCTTGCCTGAAATATTAGAGTAAGCAGTTTAGCCTGTATTTGATAGGCAGTGGGGAAAAAACTGATCCATGTCTTGTTTGCACATAATTGTTGGCATGTTGTCTCCCCCTTTGAGTTGCGAGGTCTTTAGGGACAGAAGCTATTTTTGTCTTTCTTTTTATGCCCTGCAGTTAGTACAGTACCTGGCACACAGTCAGTACTTAGAACCTGCATAGTAACTTGTTGATTAGTCTTGTCTTGAGAAAAGGACTGAGTCTGGGAGCCCTATTAGGAGACTATTAACTCTCTCAAATGCTCAAATGTATTTGTGATCTCATTGATTCAAGAATGTCCTCCAGTGATGAAGGTCACAGCTCACCCTTATTGACCCATCCTTTGTAACTCTTTTCTATGTCTTCCTATAAGTTTGGTATATGGGGTATACTCAAATGTGCTAGAGGCCTTCCTGTGTTTCTCCCAACATAATGAAGCTATGAGCAGAGGATTGTGGTAATAGTGTCATCTAGCCATGTGAACAACCTATCCTTTCTGTCATACAATTCCTTGATATCTTTTATTACTATTCTTCTTCACAGTTCCTTCTTGGTTATATGTTAGTGCCTGTTTATGTGGACCATGTGTTTCTCCATTGCCCTTTCAGTGAGACTAATTTTTTATTCTTTAAAAGACGTTGTCTTCCATGTCTTACAACCATATAACAACATCAGTCAAATGCCAATGGGCTTTTGCTTTCATAGGAACTTTTAGAACTTTGTAATTCTCCAAATACAATCCATTTTATTCTCTTCCTCCTGTTCAACTCTAGGCTCAACTCCTTGTCCCTCTATGCTATCTGTTGCAGATATATTCAGTTAAGGACAAGTTTTACGTGGTATCCATTTAAATACATGTTGAAATCTTGCCCAAAGTCATTCTTCATCCAGTTGAGACTATTACGGTAGTCTAAATGTTTAGAATAAAGAATCTCCAAAGATTCTTCTAGATTTAAATTTTCATGATCTATTTTTCCCCTGCTCGTTTATATACATACAACTTCTTGTGATTTTACATTCCCCCTGTGCCTGACTATTCTTTTTCTTGGATAGCTGTTGAGGTATTATACCTAGGTGCAACAAATAATGTAGGATTAGATATTCTCTTAATGAATAATTGCAAGTGAATTTTATCATTATTTAGTAATGGACAATAATAATAGTAATTCCTACAATTCCAACCCATTGTACATGCTGGGATTATGTGTGAAGTACAAAAGAGCAACAGCGTGATGAAATATAAGGCAAGCTAATGCACTGAGAAAGCTTGACAAGAGCCCTGGAACACTAGCTAGTTAGTCTCTAATGACATTAAAGAATTATAGTAATAAAGAATCATAGACGTGATCTAGCCCAAACCTTTTATGCGATAGATGAGGGAACTGAGGTCCAGAGAGATCGTGATATGCAAGTTAAAACAGATATATTATATACATTCTAAAGGATATTATACTATAAAATATAAATATATGTTTCTATGTGTGTATATATGTTGTGTATGCATATCTACATATCCATATCCACATGTTGGCTATTAACCTTGGGCTATCTACTAAACCTTTCAGTTAAGACACCAGGAGTTCTTTTTTACTAATGAAATAACAGATCTAGTAATGGATATAATCTACTAATGAAGATTTATGTCTTCTCTGCAAATTATGGTCTTAGAGAGATTATTATGACTTGCCAAAGGTTTGCCTAGCGTTTGTCAAATGAGGGACTTGGAGCCATGTCTTTCTAAGTCAGAGGCCAGCTTTCCATCTACTATATACTTCATACATGTATATATGCATGTATATGTATATACACACATAGATCTTTTAGGCCTGATGCTCCATGCATACAGACTCTATCCATAGAAGGAATATCAAATTCAAATAGAGACAAGTACCACTATTCAATATGTAAGGATCTCTGCATGCTATGTATTGACTCTATTTTAAGATATAATGTTTTCTATGTGTTGTTGCGTTTTTCTTTTTGTTACCTATTTCCCAATTATATTTTAAGCTGCTTTGGGTCTCACTTGGGAGGTATGTGGGCTCCATGCTGCTCCTTGGAAGCATATTTGATACCTTGACCTAGAGTTTTTTAGATATTTTTCTACGTAAAGATAGATATAGGGATAGCATGTATTTCTGAAACACTGTGGCATAATGGAATAGCTTTTTAGTTAAGAGGATTGGGATTAAAGTTCTTCCTTTGACATATACTGGCTCTGACCTTGGGCAAGTTGCAATAACCTAGGACTATAATTTGTGGAGAAGGTGAAAATCTGCATTAGCAAAGGGAGACCCATTATTTCATTGGGTTAGGAAGTGTCTGCACTATGTGATGGTACACGCATTACATGCACAGATGTGTAAATGTATGCATCTATGCATGCAATATATTAACCAAACAGGCCATTAAAACTTAGGAGTTATTTTCCTATTGAAACATCCAGATGGAAACATGCCCTTAGAATAAATGTGCATTTGAAAGATGTCCAAGACTCCCTAATATTAGCTTAAATATGTAAAAACTTAATTTGCTC
The DNA here is from genome assembly GCF_028372415.1 of Notamacropus eugenii. NCBI lineage: Eukaryota > Metazoa > Chordata > Mammalia > Diprotodontia > Macropodidae > Notamacropus > Notamacropus eugenii. The sequence continues at coordinate 231,156,892 of NC_092877.1, read as the reverse complement.
ACTGCTGCCCAAGAGTAAAAACTGAGCAATAAGTGAGTGTTTGATTTTTGGCAAGGATAAGTATAGTTGCTCAAAGCACAGAAACCTGATATAGTACAGCCAAACCTCTTTGGAAGTAACCCTGCTTCTTTTTCATGGTATGTGAAGATTGCAGAACTCCGTGGCACCATATGCCCTACCCTAGCACCTCCTTAGAGGCATACCAATAAACACCACACCCATTTTCTACAGTGAAAAGTGTTAGAGCCAAGCTGATACTCACACATTTGATTAACAAAGTGATATGATCCTAGGGTAGAGTATAAGCCCTAAGCCCTGAGTTTGAATAGTAGAATAGGACTTGCTCCAAGTACCAGAAATGCAAGGATATTGCCCAGTATGTTGAAGAGGATCAACTTCACCATATGAGGACAAAAGAATGGAACTGTAAATAATGTTAGCCATTTTACACAACTCACTATAGAAAGCAAAATGGTATTTCAATATTTGGTTCATAAACCCCTTATGTATTCAGAAAGGCACTTTTCAGACCAAATGAGAAAATAAGTGTGTCCTAAAATCCTGGACATTTGGACGAAGGGAAATAATGTTCCAGAACATGCCACTCTGTCCTCTTTAGAAAAGAGCAAGCTGATTTAATCATGCGTGTTGCTTTATGCAACAACCTGAGAATGATGAGATGACTTTGAATGAAGGATAGGTGCTATAAAAGTATACTACCATAGCAAATAAAAGTTCAGAAATGCTCTTAGACTTTTCCATTATACATGATTATTTCTTTCAATAAGAAGGCAATATGTATGAATGAATTCTTAAGCTATGAGTGGCTCAACTCAACCAGTCTTAATTTTAAAACCAAGAGTCAGTTGCCCATTTACTGAGGTTGAATAGTAACTTATGTCAGGAAAGTAAGAATGCTGATATAATGTGTTAGATTGTTCTACTAAGTGTCATGGAACAGCAAGAAAAATAGGGTAGCTGGACTGTGGAGGAGGAATACTATCAGCTCTGGTTAATAACCTTGAGTGGTACACAGACCTCTCTTATTTTGGGACTGCCTATAGCTACCACATAAAATCAGGGATAGTCTTCTCACTGTTGTTATCTAGCCCTTGTAATGCTGAATACAAGGAACTATAGTGTTGGAGAGGTCAGAAAGGAGATGCATGCTCTTGCAACCTTTGGATTTGGTGGTTTCTCTGTCTGTGTGTGTGTCTCTCTATCTCTCACTATCTCTCTCTTTCTCTCTAGCTGTCCGTGGTGCTGCTACTATTCTATTCTCTGGGGGGTATGCTGATGAGCTTCCTGTGATCTAAGACTCAATCAAGGGGACTGATGAATGTGTGTCAAAAGATTGCTATGCCCTTGTTAGCAAGCTTTGTTCCATTTAATCTTCTCTGATCATGGCACCATCAGAGGTCAGGTTACACTGATAGCAGTCAGAAGTTAAGGGGCTCTAATAAAACAGAGGGAGACAAAATGATTGAAATTTCTTGTTAATTTTTAACATTTTAAATGTATTATATTCAAAGCTGAAATTTTGCCCATATGATGTATTATAGAGATTAAACTCTTGACTTTGCATTCATTAGTTCAGCATATGTTTCAAATCAAGGGTGCTTCCAGGGAGAGAGAATATCCAACATGGAGCTATAATCAATTAAGATCCCCTGAAGACTCCAGACTCAGAATATAAGCACTAGCTCACATGCCATTACTTAATTAAATATATATTTAAATAAAAGCCAACTTTCACCTTCAAATTCAACAAATATTTACTAAAGATTAATTAGATATCTCTTAAATCCAAAAACTATATATTTACTAAGTTCAAGAATGGGATACAAAAATGAAGAAATGTCAACTTCTATTTTCAAGGAGCTTAGTAGGTTGCAGAAAACATGAAAATAGATATGTATACTATCGGTTCAAGTTTGATGATGGCAAAGAACAAATCCAGACAAAGTAGTCTAGGAAAATTTAAGGTGGAAGAAAACAAATTCAATTGGGAGGGGATTAAGGAAGACTTCGTGGAAGTGGTTTCATAATACCTGAGTAAAATCAATGTCTTGATAAACAGAAATGAGGCAGAGTATAAGGCAGAAGATGGCCTATATAAATGCATGTAAGTAAATGATTGTACATTGATGTAACCTATGGTTTGAAACTCCTAGCTTAGTTCCAGTCTTGAGAATGACCTTCAACAGATCACTCTTTGATTTGTATAAGGTAGTGATTTCAACCTTTAAAAAAAGGATTATTGAAAGGTGCAGAAAAAGGACATTTGTGTGAGAAACACTAAGAAAATCAGTCTCTCAAAGAGTGTTTTGTTTCCCAGTAGCTAATTTATAAATAATTGTTTTAAAAACTTTGGAATTGGTGACTGGAAAATCAAGAATCAAAAAATTGTTTGGTGGCTGTAGAAGAATTGTATACTTCTCATTTTTGATGTTGCTAATAAAAAATGTTGATGTGAGGTTTCTTATCATAAGATAGAAGTGAGTCACTATGCATAAGTCCTGCTTGTAAGCAGAAGAGAGACAGGAGTAGAAGCAGATGACAGAAATGGAGAGAAATAGAAGCATATGATGGAGATAGAAACAGAAGAAACCAGAGAAGAGAGGAAAATCAGTATTGACCTTTGCTTCTTGAAAAGACCCAAGCCCAGATGAACCCAGCTGGCTGGAAAATTTCCATATGCATATGACTCCCAAGTAGGTTTCTAAAAGTTTGTATCTATTTTCCTTTCACAACTTTCCCAGTAAACTCTGAAGTCATTAGGAGGAAAGTGTTATTCCAATTTCTGGCCGAACTTTTCTACTATGGTTATTCTTCCTTTTGCCTTCTTATTTAGTTAATGGTGCAAACCTTGTTGATTTGTTTAAATGGAAAGCAAACTGATCAAGGGGAAAATGAACTACAATTATAAATTGTAGAAATATAGCTCCTCTACACCAAAGTTATCCTTAGCTCTCTGACACTGAGTTGTTATAACATAGCTCTACTTTTGGGAATCCACCCTGATTTGCCAGTATATGAGGAGAATGTAAATTAAAACATTATTGAGATTTCTTTCTGACTTCTAGCAAACACTAGAATTGAGATTATCAAGCACATAGTTAATCAGTTTCTAGACTTGAGTTCTGTGAATAATTAATCATTTATTTGGAATAAAATTAAATATTTGAAGGGGAGTCATGTAGGAAAAAAAGATTTGAAAGGCTAGTTGAAACCTTATTATTACCAGCCAAATGAAAGGGTTAATATTTTATATTTGAAATAATAAGGAACCACTGAAGATTTTTGAGTAAACGATTGAGTAGGACAAGTCGAAGAATTGTTACTTAAAAATATTATTTTGACATCTATATGAATATATATGGAATATGACAGGGACGGTAGGGATTGCCAAATAGATTATTGCAATAGTCTAAGAGATAAGTGATAAGGGCCTGAATGAAATAATAGAAAGAATGATATGGGTTAAGGAGATGCTGTGGAGGTTGGATAAGTAGGACTGGCTCTGATTAGATGTGAGGATTGAAAGGGAAGAGTAATATATAGTTCCAAGAACCAAGAAATCCAATCTGGGTTCCTGGAAGGATGGTAGGGCCATCAATATTAGAAAAGCAATATGGAACTTCCAGTATATTTTGTTTGTTTTTATATAAAATTTGTCTTTGGTAAAAAGGAAGAAAAAAATAAATACTATAAGCTTAATAGAATCAAAGAATATCAGTTATTGTTATGACCATGATTTTATTTAAACAGCTTGTGAATGGTGTGTGTGTGTGTGTGTGTGTGTGTGTGTGTGTGTGTGTGGCTGTGAGTCCTAATCAAGGAAGTGTCAGTTTAACAGGGCTCATTGGTTCATTGAGTCAAGAGGAAATTTAGAAAAGGAAACATGAAAGGACCTGGAAAAGTTTCATCTTCATGAACAGAGCCAGGAGAACACTGTATACAGTAACAGCCACAGTGTGTAATGGTTGACTTTGACAGACTTAGCCCTTCTCAGCAATGCAAGGTCATAAAACAATTCCAAAGGACTCATGATGGAAAATGCCATCCACATCCAGAGAAAGAATTATGGAGTCTAAATGCAGAGTGAAGCAGACTATTTTCTTTATTTTCCTTTCTCATGGTTCTTCCCATTTGCTCTAATTCTTATAAACAACATGAGTAATGTGAAAAAATGTTTAAAAGGAATATATATGTAGAAACTGTATCTGATTGTATGCCTTCTTCAGGAGGGAGAATCAGAAGGAAGAAGGGGGAGAAAATTTACAATTTAGTGGAAGTGAATGTTGAAAACTAAAAACAAATAATTTAACTTAAAAAAGAGAAAGTTTCATCTTCACTTGGGAAGTCAGGTACCATAGATCTGATGACTGACACAGTATCTAAATTTTAAGGTGGGGCTGGATAGCAAATATTTAAATGAGAGAAATCTGAGAATAGGAGGCAGAATGAAGATAAGAGTGGAGTGGTATTTTATAGGAGTGGTAAAGGAAAGATTGTGCTGGGCATAAAGAAACGGGCCATTTTCAAGAAATTCTAACACTCATCCACAAAAAGTAGTACTGTGGGAAATAAAGGTGTGACAGGGAATTCCCTCCTTCCACGTTTACTTTCCTGGCTATTGCAACTGTTTTGAGCTTCCTATGTACAAGATGCCTATATTCATGAGGTAGGAGAAATACAGTATGTCTAGGTGGGAGGTTAAAAGCTCGAACATCAGATGTACTCTTTTTTTTTTATTATTTAACTTTTAACATTCATTTTCACAAAATTTTGGGTTACAAATTTTCTCCCCTTTTATCCCCTCCCCCCCCCAAACATCAAGCATTTTAATTGCCCCTGTGACCAATCTGCTCTCTCTTCTATCATCCCTCTCTGCCCTTGTCTCCATCTTCTCTTTTGTCCTGTAGGGCCAGATAGCTTTCTATACCCCTTTACCTGTATTTCTTATTTCCTAGTGGTAAGAACATTACAGTTGATCCTAACACTTTGAGTTCCAACTTCTTTAGCTCCCTCCCTCTCCAACCCTTCCCTTTGGAAGGCAAGCAATTCAATATAGGCCAAATCTGTGTAGTTTTGCAAATGACTTCCATAATAGTTGTGTTGTATAGGACTAACTATATTTCCCTCCATCCTATCCTGTCCCCCATTACTTCTATTCTCTTTTGATCCTATCCCTCCCCATGAGTGTCGACCTCGAATTGCATTCTCCTCCCCATGCCCTCCCTTCTATCATCCCCCCCACCCTGCTTGTGCCCTTGTCCCCCACTTTCCTGTATTGTGAGATAGGTTTTCCTACCAAAATGAGTGTGCATTTTATTCTTTCCTTTAGTGGAATGTGATGAGAGTAGACTTCATGTTTTTCTCTCACCTCCCCTCTTTATCCCTCCACTAATGAGTCTTTTGCTTGCCTCTTTTATGAGAGATAATTTGCCCCATTCCATTTCTCCCTTTCTCCTCCCAATATATTTCTCTCTCACTGCTTGATTTCATTTTTTTTTAAGATATGATCCCATCCTCTTCAATTCACTCTGTGCACTCTGTCTCTATGTATGTGTGCGTGTGTGCATGTGTGTGTGTGTGTGTGTACTCCCACCCAGTACCCAGATACTGAAATGTTTCAAGAGTTACAAATATTGTCTTTCCATGTAGCAATGTAAACAGTTCAACTTTAGTAAGTCGCTTATGACTTCTCTTTGCAGTTCACCTTTTCATGGTTCTCTTCATTCTTGTGTTTGAAAGTCAAATTTTCTTTTCAGCTCTGGTCTTTTCATCAAGAAAATTTGAAAATCCTCTATTTCATTGAAAGACCATTTTTTTCTCCTGAAGTATTATACTCAGTTTTGCTGGGTAGGTGATTCTTGGTTTTAGTCCTAGTTCCTTTGACTTCTGGAATATCCTATTCCATGCCCTTTGATCCCTTAATGTAGAGGGTGCTAGATCTTGTGTTATCCTGATTGTATTTCCACAATACTTGAATTGTTTCTTTCTAGCTGCTTGCAATATTTTCTCCTTGACCTGGGAACTCTGGAATTTGGCCACAATGTTCCTAGGAGTTTCTCTTTTTGGATCTCTTTCAGGCGGTGTTCTGTGGATTCCTTGAATATTTATTTTGCCCTCTGGTTCTAGAATCTCAGGGCAGTTTTCCTTGATAATTTCATGGAAGATGATGTCTAGGCTCTTCTTTTGATCATGGCTTTCAGGTAGTCCCAAAATTTTTAAATTGTCTCTCCTGAATCTATTTTCCAGGTCAGTTGTTTTTCCAATGATAATTTCACATTATCTTCCATTTTTCCATTCTTTTGGTTTTGTATTGTGATATCATGCTTTCTCACAAAGTCCTTAGCGTCCATCTGTGCCATTCTAGTTTTGAAAGAACTATTTTCTTCAGTGAGCTTTTGAATCTCCTTTTCCATTTGGTTAATTCTGCTTTTGAAAGCATTCTTCTCCTCATTGGCTTTTTGAACCTCTTTTGTCAATTGAGTTAGGCTAGTTTTCAAGGTGTTAATTTCTTCAACATTTTTTTGGGTCTCCTTTAGCAGGGAGCTGATCTGCTTTTCATGCTTTTCTTTCATCCCTCTCATTTCTCTTCCCAGTTTTTCCTCCACCTCTCTAACTTGATTTTCAAAATTCTTTTTGAGCTCTTCCATGGCCTGAGCCCATTGGGTGGGCTGGGACACAGAAGCCTTGATTTCTGTGTCTTTGCCTGATGGTAAGCATTGTTCTTCCTCATCAGAAAGGAAGGGAGGAAATGCCTGTTCTCCAAGAAAGTAGCCTTCAATAGTCTTATTTCTTTTCCCTTTTCTGGGCATTTTCCCCAGCCAGTGACTTGACCTCTGAATATTCTCCTCACCCCCATCTCGCCTCCTGATCCTCCCAGCCAGTGTTTGGGGACTGAGATTCAAATGGTGCTTCCAGCCTTAGGGCTTTTGGCGGGGGCAGGGCTGGTATTCAGTGTGAGAATAAAGTTCAGGTGGTCAGGTCAGGGCAGGGCCCCCTCTCAGGCTCAGTTCCCTCAGGGGGTTTATGCACAGACCTTCCACTATGGATCCAGGCTCCCGCCAGCTTGGGGAGCCCCTGTCTGCAGCTGCCTCTCAGCTTCTACCTCCCGGGGGGGCCCGAATCATGGGGGCACCCCACTCCCCTCTCAACCCGCCAAAGAGACTCTCTCACTGACCCTCGTCACCTGTAGGCAGAGGGACTTGTGCAGCTGCTGGAGATCCCGTCCCTGAAGCCTGCTCGGGTCTGTTTCTCTTGGTGCTGTGGCCGCAGCAGGTCTGGGCTGGGCTGGGCTCCACGTCTGCAGCACGACGGACCTTTTGCGAGAGGTTTGCAGGTCCCTCTGTGGGTGGAGGGACCCGTGTGGCTGCTGGAGATCTGGTCCCTGAAGCCCGCTCGGGTCTTTTCCTCTCTGTGCCGCGGCCGCGGCAGGGCTGCCCTCAGCTCCCAATCCCGGCGCCCAGTCTGCAGCGTGAAGGACCCCCTGCGAGAGGTTTGCAGGTCTCTCCGGAACAGAAATCTCCCTTGCTCCAATATTCCGTGACCTCTGAGTGCAGAATTCGCCGTGAGTTACTCCCCTGTAGCCGTTCTGTGGGTTGTGGGTTTGGAGCTATGTGTATGTGCGTCTTTCTACTCCGCCATCTTGGCTCCGCCCCTCCAGATGTACTCTTAATGTGATTTTCTGCTTCATTTTCCTTTAAAGATAAACCAGGGAGCCAAAGTGTCAGTGTTTTGTAGCTCCAGTCTCTGTTGCAATTGGATGATGATGTTTGCATTTGAAATGTGTGTCAAGTGAGCTGAAACTAAAAACATCTTAAACAGTGCTTTTTATTGTTCAAGGGTGAAGGGGTATAGAGACTGATGAATTATTGGAACATCAGAGAGAAAAGCGCCAGACACAGCCAAGCCTTCCAAGTTTATTTACTTAACAATATTCCCATTTCTCAGAGCTTCAAAAATGATCCTCCGAGTTATTGACAAATAATAATTTAATGGACAACTTGATTAGATAGGTACAATGAATTAGCTATTGGTCTGACAGCCATGTAAGCATTATGCTCTGTATCTGTTTACTCAGCACTTGGTGAAATGCAGAAGTCTATTGAAAATCAGATTTCCATGCTGCTTTGTCAAAGCAAATTTAATCACAGCCAGAACATGTGGCATCCATCATTTCCACTTCAAAAGGCATCAACGGGTGCAGATCAGCAACACGGAGTGGGGCTGCCATGGCTGTCCTCCACTCCCACGAAAATTAAATTTAACTCTAGATCCTTGATAAATGAAGCAGCCTAGACCATCAAGCATGATGACTAAGTGCTCAATATTAAAGCAATCCCCAGAGGCTTTCTAGCTAGAAGCACAGTCTCATTCAGTCTGGCCTTGAGGTCTTTTATACACACACCTGAATTGTAGATGGAGAAGTATCTATTTAAGACCTTTGCCAGTACTTCAGAATTTCTTTTCCCTCTTCTGCGAATTTTTATTAAATTCTTTCAATCCTAATTTTCCCCCTCCAGAAAATCAATCAACAATTGTCTAGCTAGGTACCAACCCGAAATAATCTTATTTTCATACATACTTACATACATATATGTGTGTGTGTATAACATTGGACTTGAAATCAAGAAAAGATGAGGATTAAGTCCTACACATAACACTTTATATCCATGAATAACTTACCTAACTTTTCTGTCTTCAGTTTCTTTATATGTGAAAAAGGTAACCCCTATCTCATAAGGCTTTTATAAATATTGATTGAGAAGATATATGCAAAGTCACTTGGAAACCTTAATATCTTACATAAATTCCATTATAATTAAGATTATGTGTTGCATTGAATAAATTGCCAGCCTCAGAGCAAAGAAAACCTGGATCTAAGTCCAACCTTGACACCTATTGGCTGAGTGACCCTGGGCAAGTCACTTAACCTCTAATTACTCTAGGCAACTGTCTAAAACTCTTAAGTTGCAGAGACAGGGCAGATCTTCATTAGCAGCAGGAGTTCCCTCCAACAATGAAATCATGTGACTAATTCATCTCCTTCTATAAATAACATTGATAATAATGTTGACAGTAATAATGTAATCACCATCCTCCTTCTCATCTTCACCTATCTTTGGAATACAATATTACAAATAACTATTGGATTTAATTTATATATTAGAGAGTATGCCATAGTAGATAGTTTTGGACCTGGAACAAGGAAGACCTCAGTTCCAATCTCACTTGTGAAAATTGCTCCTCACTATATGACTTAATATTTCTAAGCCTTAGTTTCTTCATCAGTAAAATGGTAATAATGATGTCTGTAGGAGATTCAGCTGGGATAGCATAGGTAAGGGGCTTTGCACACTTTAACAAGGTAAATTAATAAATTAATAAATGACAGTTATCTTCCTTTCTAATTTGCCATACCTTAACCTTATCAATTCTTAGGCAGTAGGGCAAAAGGACCAGTGAGGGTGGGGGGTGAGTATAGTATTTAATATAATTTTATTTTTATTTGATGCTCATAATCAGAGCATATTACTGAGACTTGTAATTCAGATACTCTCATTGAATGACCTCATTGAAAAAGTCTTTATAACACAATTAATTAATTATGATACCATTTATACTTACAATGAAGACTGGATTCTTTTTTTTTATATCAGACTTGGATTAGAAGGCCATATTTGAGTAGGAAAACTACTCAGTTTAAAATCAAATGACCTGGATTCCAATCAAAGCTTTCCTATCTATTAACTTAATAAGAATGGGTTAATAGTAACAATAACATAACTGGGATAGTGTTTATGATTTACAAATCATTTTGCAAGCATTATCTGATTTATTCTCACAACAACCTTGGGAAGTAAGTACTATATTATCCCCATTTTGCAGATGAGGAAACTGAGGCTGAGAAAAGTTAAATGACATCGAGATTCATGTATTTAGTAAATATCTGATATCCTTACTGAGATTTTAATTCAAGTCTGCCTGACTCTAGGTCCAATGTTCTGCGTGCTGTGCCATCATTTGACTTTCCTAGGTCTCAGTTTCCTCATATGTTAAATGAACAGGTTGGATTTGATCATCTCTAAGGTAAATCAGTTCACAGAACAATCCGTAAGTGTTTAGTTAGCACTTACTGTGTGCCAAGTGCCATACTGGGTGTACAGATACCAAAAATTGAAACAATTTCTGCTCTCCAAAAGCTTACATTATTTCAAGAGAGACAAAACTACGTGTGCAAGGTAATGTAAGAAAAACATATAAAGAATAAATGCAAAAATACTAGGTCGTTAAATGGAAGATGGTTAGGTAAGGAGGACAATTGCAATTGGACTTTCCTAGCTCTGAGATCTGAAATCCTACATACTTCCTTTCCAATTCGTTTTTATGACTTTCTATGAGTCAAGTCCATACATTTCAGAAGTAGTCATATTCATCTACATCACTGAGATTTTCTTTTGGTTAGTGAGACCTTCAGGGACATTTTGACAACTGAGATATTTTTCAGAGTTTATGATTTTCAAGTGTATATATTAAAGAGATACTTTGAATAAAATGTAATGGAATTACAATAGTTATTTTTTTAACAAAATAAAATAAAACTAAATCAAACAAAAGGATTTAGAAGCAGAGAAGTAACACAGTTCCCCATGAATGTATGAAGGAACAGCTATTCTTGACCCCTGAAACTAAGAACCCTTTCCTAGAGGCAGGTAGGGGGAGGGTAGGAGTGGATAAGATAATATAATAAAAATAATAACACCATGAAGAAAACATTTTAAAATGTGTAAAGTATTTTATCTACATTTTCTTATTCAAACCACACAACATTTGGGGAGGTATTTTACTTAAACTAGATCTGTGATTTCCATGTTTGTAGGATAACCCTTCCAGCAAGGAATTTCCTCTTTTTCCTTTGGTTATTTTAATGTGTTCCAGAAAAATTTTTCCTCCACTTTCCAAAGATAGTCACCCTTTTTTAGGGAGGTGGGGGAACACAATTTAAAGGGTTAGAGAGTAGCTTAGGTACAGTGCTTCTTAAACTGTGGGTCATGACTTTATATGTGAAAAATTTGGCAACAATAAAAGATTTCTGAACGTGCAACGACCAAAAATTAAGTAAAAATCAAATGTGTAATGGATCTGAGGTGTTTCTGGCAGTGCTTAGCCATGTTACATTGCCCAACTTTACTATAGCCTTGGTTCTGAACCCATGACATTTGCACTCCACATGCCATCATGCCCATGCAGTGCCAAGGAACGCTGCTGAAACACACAAAGGGGTCGACAGTGAAAAAAGTTTAAGAAGCCCTGCCCTAAGGTGCTGGGCAGTAAAGTAATTTTCTATGGGTCAAACATACAGCTGCTATGTGTCAGACATAATTCTGAACCCAAATCTTCTTGATTCTGAGGACAGCTTTCTATCCACTTTACTGTATTATCTCTAGCTACAAATATCATTATCTCCATTTTACAGATAAGGAAGCTGAGGGTTCAAGAGGTGAAGTAAGTTAGCCATGGTTACAGAGAAAAAGCAAATAATGGGTACTGAATCTGAACCCAAGACTTACATCCCTATGGCACTCTTATTAATCACTACTGCCTCTCAAAAGAAAAGTATGCACAAATGTAGGCCTAATGATCGTACCAGTCTATCTGTCATCTGAAGACCAGCCTACCCAAATTAGGGTTAGTTACAGTGTCATAATTTTTTTCTCCACAATTCTTAAAAAATTATCTGTTAAATTGTAGACAAATTGAAATCTGTTTTGATGGGTTTTACCCACGCTGATAAAAACACAGATCATTGAAGTCTTGAAGTATCCATGATGCTAGCTAAAGTTTGGGATGGGAATATAACTGAAGGATATTTGTGCAGCTGGGGTAGCATGGTAGAATAAAGCTAGAATGTATGCATACACGAGGGAAATTATCTTAATTATGTAATTAGTAGACTCATGACTAGGTTTCCCTTGGTTAAATTCCAGCAAAATTAGTTATCAAGAATTCTTTTCTCTCTTTCCATTGACTTCTATCAATTAGTAAATAAGTATTTCTTCTGCACTCACTGTGTACCCAGTGTTGTTCTAAGCTTTCTGGAAAATGAAAAGAGAATATTAGTGACAACCAAAATAGTATAAAATTAAGTATTAAATTATGTGATATTTATGCTAAGTGTATTATGAATTGAGAGAAGGGTAATATCAGTATGAAACTTGGGAGGACTTGATAACAGATTGAATCTTTCCTTTAAGTAAAAATATAAAGTAAAATATGGGATATCCTTATTGAAATAGAGAAATCTGTCTCAAATCTCTGAAAGGTATGTTAAAGGAGGGTAGAATTAGATGAGAAAGTTACTGTTTAGCTCACCTTTCACTCAAATGATTGACTATGTTGAATAATTGTAGTCTTTAGTAATTGAGAATATATCCACAGTATGTATACACATCTCACACTGAGTTATATATATAGCTTTCTTTTCTTAACTTCATCAAATGCCAATTTTTAATCTCACATTCCATAATCATGCACATTTTAACTCCTCTGAAGAATGATTATACACACTTGTGCTGTGCCTGAGCTTATATTTTTCAACATGATGCCTTCAAAGGGAGCTCAGTCTAAGTGATATACTGAATATCATCTCAGCAGATTTGTATTTTTTTTTTGAGTTGTGAATAAGTTATTAAGGCATTTTCCTGATATCTCCAGGAAACACTTGAAAGGTCTGGCAGTAAGAGTCATTTTTGGTCTAATCACATATAACCAAAAGCAGTTTGCAAACAAGTTATTTTGTTATTTACTAATTATATTTATTTGATGCACCAATCACTTAATAGCCTCTGGCTGCATTTACAAAAAGTATTGAAAAAGCTCCTGCTGTTACACTTACAATTTATAATAGACAGCATAATAAGAAGATGCTGTCTCTTCATACACATAACATACACAGAGATAATGTATAAAGATCAATTCTATACAGCAGCAGAGCCTAGGAATTATCAAGTATGGAGGGTATCCCTAGCCAGCATTAGCAATGTCTTTGCCACCTGCTTCTTGGTCTAGAGCTAAGAGAAAGTGATGACTCTTTGGGGAGCTACCTTCAGTTGGTTTGGAATTCAGTCTGAGTAGATGTTATATGAATCATGTGAAAGAGATACTTTTTTCTTGATAGCTCTGAGAAAGCAGGGGGAAAGACTGGCCTGGGAACTGTCCAAACTGCAAAAATCTGAAGACTAGTCTTGTTCTATAGTCTTGTGTTCTGTAGTGATTTTTCTCTAATTTTTGTTAGAAATTTTACATTGTGATTACTGTTTCTTATTTCCACATGCAAATATTGTATATTTATGATTGTAAAGTGGGCATCCAGAAAAAGTCCACACTGCGTGGGTGAGGGAAATATGAGGACTTTACGGAAAATGTGTTGACAATAGCCTGAAGCCAGATAATGAACGTGTTATGCAGGCTAAGTGGAGCATTTGAGGCCAGAACTTCACTGATGATTCTAGAAGGTATATCAGCATCAAAGCTGGAAAAAGAACATTAAATACTCAGTATTGTTTTATATTAACTGTAGGTATTCGTTACAAGGAAGGGTTGTATTAGAGGGTAGTGTCATTTGGAAGAAAATAAGTGATAAAAGAAATAAATGCAAAAAATATGAATCAAATTCTGTGGAGTCCTTGTTAGGTATGAACTGTCTAACTTGGTCAAGAAGTGGACAGTTGATTGGCTAATCACTCCCACTCCCCTGGAAATATTAAATAGCTGGTGATTGACAATAACAATGAGCCAGCTTAGTGGGTTTTGTTTGTTATTAAGTCATTTAGTCATGTCCAGCTCTTTGTGACCCCATGGACCATACTATTCCAATCTCTTCTATCCTCCTCTATCTCCCAAAGTTTGTGCAAGTTCATGTTAATTGCTTCCATGACACTATCTATACATCTCATCCTCTGCCATCCCTCTTTCCTTTTGCCTTCAATCTTTTCCACAGCCGGGTCTTTTCCAATGAGTTCCATCTCCTTATTATGTGGCTAAAATATTTAAGCCTTAGATACAAAGTTTGACCTTCCAGTGAATAGCCTGAATTAATTTCTTTAAGTGTTGAAGTGTCCAAGATTGGGAGTTAAATTGAAATCATGCTCTTGACCTTGAAAAGAAATTTCTCTCTCTTCCTCTCTCTGTCTCTCTTTCTCTCCTTTTCTCTTTTTCTTACCTCTTTCCCCCTTTTCCTCTCCTTCTCTCTTCATTTCTCTCTCCCTCCTTTTCACTCTGCCTTATTCTCTCTCAATTTCCCACAATCAAGTTCTGATCTTTCAGTGGACTAAAGCAATTGAATCAGCCATAATATAAATTTGATCACTGTTTGTTCAATTAAACAGATTCTAATGGATGAAACTTTGGATGAGCTATTCTCAATTTAACCAGGGTGTTGCTTCTCACAAAATACTCATAAATAACCAGAGCTCTTCACATAAAATACCATATTGAAGAAACTGAAACATAGGTTGTCTACTTTGAATAGATATGAATGAAAATATATTCTTTCCCTAAATGGTCTTCCCAGCATCTTATCCTAGGACCTATTTATCTATATACCTGTATATATATTTAAAGTAAAATATATTTTATATATATATACATATACATATATAAATGTACACTGAATTTGTAACTACCTATTAGCATTTTAGTATTTTCCTTCAAGGGTAGCTCAGTGTGTATCTTTTCCATGAAGCCATTCTGTATTTCTTTTGATAAAATCATTCTTCACTACCTCAAATCTTAGAGTGCTTTATCTAGATCCTTCCTTTGTGCATATCTTACCAATTTGGTGGTTGGGGCAGCTAGGTGGTGCAGTAGATAGAGCACCAGTGCAGGAGTCAGGAGGACCTGAGTTCAAATTTCACTTCAGACACTTGACACTCACTAACTGTGTGACCTTGGGCAAGCCACTTAACCCCAATTGCCTTATTCTGGGTCATCTCCAGTCATCCTGATGAATATCTGGTCACTGGATTCAGATGGCTCTGGAGGAGAAGTGAGGCTGGTGACCTGCACAGCCCTCCCTCACTCAAAACAAAGTCAAGTGCAAGCCATGTCATTATTTCTCTGATGGCATGGTCTTCTTTGGCAATGAAGGACAAGGTGGTATAGGGGATAGAACACCCAATTTGGAGTCAGGAAGATCTGAGTTCAAATCCAGTCTCAGACTCTTACTAGCTGTGTGATGCTGGGCAAGTCTCTTAACCCTGTTTGCCTCAGTTTCCTCATTTATAAAATGAATTGGTGAAGGAAATGGAAAACCACTCCAGTATCTTTGTCAAGAAAAAGCCTAAATGGCCTCATAAAGAGTCAAACAACTGAAATGACTAAACAACCACAACAATAAAGCCATAGAGAACAGAGACCTGAGGAACAGGGAGATGAGATAAGCAAATTTAGATGAAGAATTAAGAGTCAAGAAGTCTTGAATATAGGAAATTAACCTAAGGGAAGGAAGAACCTAAAAAACACCATGAAAACACTGTGTGCATCTGTCTATGTATGTCTGTGTGTCTGTCTGATGGAAATATTTGTGATTAGAGTCATAAATTTAAAGCTTAAAGGGATCTTAATGGTTATATATTGCCAGAGTGTGCTGGAATTACCTCCCACCAGCTTACATAGAGTAATTTAATTTTCAGTGGGTGCACTTACACCTTGGTAATCTAAACACTACAAATCTGGGCTTAATTTAGTGTCTTGTTGAGTGTCTAGATTTAAGAAAGTAAGGGAGAGATAATGAAGTGATGAAAATAATAATATATATTAAACTTAAAAGCATGTTATGAATATTTTTTTGTCATGAGAGAAGTTGTTATATATTTCCAGTACACTCCTGAATACTCTCCTTTTCAAGGAAGAGGAACCAGAAGTACAGAGAAGTTAAGGAATTTGCCCAAGGTTACATAAGTAGTGTCAGAGATAAGAATTGAAATTAGATCTTCTGAGTCCTAATCCTCTCTCTATGCCTTGTAGCATCCTATCTTTCTTCAAGAACCTAATGAGATATAGAAATTGAAAATTTCAGCTCCAGTATAAAAAATAGAGGAAATATCATGATATATTTAATGCACTCGGTCAATTACAGTAGGAAGGAAATCATGAATCAAGAAATTTCAGACT
Source organism: Notamacropus eugenii (assembly GCF_028372415.1). Taxonomy (NCBI): domain Eukaryota; kingdom Metazoa; phylum Chordata; class Mammalia; order Diprotodontia; family Macropodidae; genus Notamacropus; species Notamacropus eugenii. The sequence goes on along the minus strand of NC_092877.1, from coordinate 231,140,704 downwards.
TTAAAAAAATGTTGTACCTGATTTCTGTCTCAAGTGATTTCTACCTGTCATTTCTAAATGTAGCAGTAACAGAAAGAGATATAACACAGAAATTTATCAGAAGTGTAGGAAGGGAGAGTGATTCAGACAAACTTCTTCTACTTTACAGTTTTGCTTAGGGCATGCTCTGCTGTTAAGTCTCTGCCAGATGCATAATAGATTGTAGATAAAGCAGATATGGATGCAAGTTGGAGGACTCTCCAGTGTCCACTTAGAAAGAAGATGAATGCAGCTTGATATAACTTGTCTTATGGTATCAGAACAAAATTCTAAAACAACTTCTCGTTGAATAAATCCTTCAGTATACAGGTCCAAATAAGTCATTTGATTTATGTAGAAGGAGACATTGTGTTTTATTATTTGAGGAGGCTACGTGAATAATTTATAGAGTAATTTTAATGATGCTTTGGGAAAATAGAATATGGCCATTCCTCTCTTGCCTTACGTATTAATTATTGAGATCTTTTGCTTTATAAATATATTAATAACTTGAGAATGGAAAGAATAATTTGTTTTGTAAACATTATGAGATTTCCTAGGTGAATTATTTGCCTAGGCAGAAACTGATTTAAGTAATATCTAGGTGATGTAGCAAATTTAGGTCTTACATTGGAATAACATTTAATCTCTAATTTGTGACCATTTTTATTTGTGCATTTATTTTACCTTTAGTTCTTCTTGGAGATAGGCCAGAAGAAAGGATTAAAATTAATACACTAGGGTTTCCCAAGTTGGATTATAACCTTTGTATGAGAAGGGACTGCCCTCTACTTGTTTTTAATTGATATTACTCTATCCAAAATGGAAGATAGGGATAAGCTACTTAATAGTGGAAACTAGTATGTTAAAAAAAAAAGTTCATAGCTCCCAGATTCATGGTCTTCTTCTAATCTATTAAGTAGTTTATTGTTTTTAACTACCAAGGAAATGTAGAAGAGAGAGAGAAAGGAAAGAAGGAAGGAAGGAAAAAAAGAAGGAAGGAAGGCATGAAGGAAGGATGAAAAGCAGTGAGGAAGGAAGGAAGAAAATAGAGGAACGAAAGGAAAAAAAGAAATGTTCTCTATTGCTTTATGTTGAAGTTTAACTTTTTAAGTAGTGGGGTTTTTTTAATTGAAAAACAAACAAATGAAAAGGAAACTCTCCTGTATCCTTATCTTTGCCTTTTTGGGAAGCAACATTATTTACTTTGATAACTGCTCACCTAAGAAAAGCATATTTTCTGCATTCCTGTAATCTAGGCACAATCAGTCTTCCACCTTGGGTAAAGCACTATGAGTTTTCTGTGCATATAGTGACACTAACCCAGTTTTGGAAATATTTAGCTGAATTCAAAGAATTATTTTGAGGCAAAGATTTTGATGAAACATTGTACAGGCTAGAATCACTGCTTTCATATTTATTAGCTGACACTCATGGCCTATATGTAGCAACAATTTCCTAGCCAACATTTTTATTGCTGTCATAGAGACATGACCTTCAATTTAATGCTTTGATTTTCCCTTGCTTTTCCCTTCCCTGAACAATAAGTATATTGAGCCAAAAATGCAGGTACCAAAAATTACGTTTTAATGCTTTGTCTCACTGATCTCTGGGCTTTGGACAATATATGCAGTAGGCTACATAGCCCCAGTTGGTACGGTGTATTATTGTTGCAGTGAAGTGAGAAGTTCTAAATGGGTGAGTGTTATTTCCCAAAGGCCCAAGTTTCTATGATGGAATAGTTTGCTCACAGGAACAGAATGGCTCATTATCAGAGATCTAACTTGTCAAAGAAGGGTAGTCTCACTATGGAACAATAAAGACTGGCAAAGGGCAATGAGGTGCTACATACAAAAGCGAGAATGGTGGTTTCTGAAGGAAAGAAGCATGTCACCCCTCCTGATATTGAATTGCTGAGCAGTTAGATGGTACAGTGGATAGAGCACTGAATCTGGAGTCAGTAAGACTTCAGTATAAACCTGGCCCCGGACACTTATTTGTTGTCAGTCCTAGAAAAGTCACTTACCCTCTGTCTTCCTCAGTTTCCTCAACTGTAAAATGGGTATAATAACAGTACTTACTTCACAGGGGTTTGTGAAGATCAAATGAGATAGTATTTGTATAGTATGTAGCACAAAACCTGGCACATAGTAGGTGCTTAACAAATACTTATTCCATCGTTTCTTCTTTCCTGGGACAAAAATCCTACTCCCTCCTTGCTAGTTATAGTTTAATATATTATACTGTATTTATATTATGTTGGGAATTTGCTAATATGTTACCATTATAAAAGGATTCACTTTCAGGCACAACTTAAAATACTAGTAAAATCATTTGAAGCAATTATATTTGCATTCTGAAATAGAAAGATTAGAGTCATTCTCTGTGGTATAGATTTTGTTAAATCAGTGAAGTATGTAGTGTAAACCTGTTATAGATTTGAACTATGAAAAAAATCTCCAAATAACAGCATCTTACTGAAATTATCCATTTATGTTATATTGATCATTGTGAGTAATTCATAGTAGACACAGTATAGCTGAAATTGTTTATTTTTGTCTCAGATCCCCCTTTAATCACTTTCTGCCACTTGACTCTGGCGTACTTCTGCCTCTTCCCCAAAAGCGATAGTGGGACAATAGATTTTACCTGAAATGAAAATAACATCAATGAAATAATTAAATTAATTGCATATTAATTTTTCCAAAACCAAAATATATTTCAAAAATGACCCCGAATTCTTTTCTTACCTAAACTATTTTTGAAAATTTTAGGGTTTTTTTTTAAGAATTGGATCAAAATTTAAACTCCTCCCCAATAGAATAAATTCAAAGAATTGTATGATAATGGAGAGAGCTCTGAATTTCTAATGAAATTATCAAAGACAAGGGCATAGAGATGGTAAGTGTAATTTTGAATTTGCTGAAACCTTCATAATTTTTTTAATTTATCTTATTAGGGTCATATTAATGGTTTGATTCTCTAGTATGAGAAAATATTTATTTACTTTTCAGTAAATAGATTTTGTGGTTCTGTAAATGACAATTATCCTCAAATATCTATTAAATACTGTGTTCTGATATTCTTAACTATTGCAAAAATGTATTAATTCATTAGTCACATTTTAATGTTATAAAGATATATCTTGTCTTCCCGTTGAAAACTTATTTTAAATATTATTATATTCATAATTCATAATCATAATACATGTGAATTAATTCATATTAAAAAAGACAAACTTAAAGTTATAAAAACTGAAGCACTGAGTAGGTCAGGAAGAGAATTATATCCATGGTAATTACTCAGTTATGTTATGTTAAATGTCTATAATAACAAAGATATTTCAATACTAGATATAATAGCTAATATATATGTATAATACTTTACATTTTGTGCATGTTATCTCACTTCATCCTCATAATAATGTTATGAGTTGAGTGTTATTCCCCATTTTATAGATGAGGACTTGGAGGCTTAGAAAGGTAAAAGAACTTGCCAAGGATCCCATGGCTAGCCAGTGCTTAAGGCAGAAATATGAATTTAGGTTATTTTAACTCTAAGACCAGCACTCCATTTATGGTGCCACCTAGATACCTAGATTTGCAAAAGATCTATGACTTCATCCAAAAGACCAACTCCTGTTATTAACCACTCTCCTCCTAACATCAATATAACGACTCCTTGACTTAGCAGATAATTCCCATGACCCCCATAGAGATGAAATGACTTGCCCAGAAGCCCACAGATATCAAAACTCACATTTAAACACAGATCTTCTTGACTTTAGAATAAACATGTGGTCCGTTAAGCCACATTGTCCCTTGTAATCTTATACTGCTCAGTCTAGACATGGATTTCACCAGTGTGGAAACCTCTGGTATGGAAATTTAGATCCACACCTCTACATTAACCACTCCTCTGTACCTTATAGCTTTAGAAAGTTGCCTGAGGTCACTCTGAGGTTTAATGTCTTGTTCATGGTTCAAACAACTAGTATTTTATAGAGGCGGCATTTAAACTTGGGTGTTCCTGATTCTAAGGTCATACAACCTTCCACAATCCTGGTTACTCAGCTGCTCAATAGGTCTGTGATCTAATGAATGTGGAATCTCATCCTTCTTGCCCACTCTATGTGACTGTTCCCCATGTACCCCAATAAGTTCATCATAAAGTGTCCAAACAATATTCTGGGAGCCTCACTCACTTTTTGTTACCATTACATGTTTATCAGTGCAGTCCACAGGTTGTCCATCACTTATCCTTCTCTCTTACCATGTGACCAGCCCATGTTCAATTTTGATCATGTTTCTTTGATGACACTCTTTGCTCTAGTTCCTCATAGTCCCTTATTTATTAGATTATGCATAGTCATGCCTACTAAGCATGTATCCATTGTCTTCTGAGTGGTACTCATTACTAGATGTGGTAGAGAAAATAGTATAAAGATTTAGCACAGACATCATTATTGGCAAGGCAAATCAAGAATGGAAAAATAAACCAACAAAACTTCAAGCTTGGGACTCAAGTTTGCTTCCCACATTATTTAAAACAGTGATGCTCCAGGACCTGAATTTCAGCCTCATTTACATTTCATTCTGTTCAAATAACTCAAAAATATTTCTTTAAAAAAATGAGTGGAAACATACCCTTCTATTATAGGGGTTAAATGCAGATTCCTTTCCTTCTTGTGAGCAGAAAGAACAAAATATTTGGTAAGATTGAGTAAATAGCAGAAAGTAGGTGGAAAAATCAGCTCATGCCACAAATCATTTTGCAATTAATTATGCGGACCTGTTTTTATGTGCATTCTTCTTTATAAATGAGATGGAATAGCTTTACAATGTGCATAACATCATTTTAAAATGCTACATAAATTCAGTCGTTTTTATATGCAGTTGAAAATTTTGAGCATGGAAAGAATTTGACTAGTTGGAAGAATTTACATAAAAACATCATCTGGGTGGGCTAAAAATTACTCTTCTTTCATTTAATGTAAGTGTGCAAGACAGAATGGAGAATGGATTTTACTCTTATAATGCCCCGAAGTGATTCTAACATATGCTTTTTATGGCTTTAATTTAAATGAAAACCTAAGTAAAAGGGTATTTTTTACTTGAGAATATACTTAACATGAATCAGGAATAAGATCAATGCCTATAGTTGTCCGTATATTTAATATTGTGTTACCTTTTTGGTATCCTATAGAAGGTCATGAACCCCTTCTTAGAATAACATTTTTAAATGCAGAAAATAAAGTACACAGGATTATAAAGGAAATAAATCATATTGGAACAACAATAATGGGAGTATTAGCAATTAAATATATATGTGTGTGTGTATATATATAGTACATATATTTATATGTATGTATGTGTATATACACATATTTATTTAGAATCTAGACTCTGCCTCGTCTTGTGATTTTCTTTAAACAGGTAATCAATATCAGAATACAAACTGCTCAGGCAACTTACTCATCTTTTACTTAAGAATGCAGAATAAGCAGCAGAAAGGACAATGTGAAAGATTACGTTGAAAGATCAATATATTTTGAAAAGTTGTGGGTATGACAATGCTACTTAGCAGCAGCTGGGGATCCACAAGGCAGATTTTTCAGTGAATCATTAGCTAAGGGAAGAAGACAAAGTACATCAAATCCCATTCTTCCAATGGATGCCCTATTTATGTCTAGCCGTCAGCCACTGTTGCTTCTGTTTTGATGGTATAAGGTGTAGAAGAGGAACCTACAGTCAGTAAGATTCCAACATTTGGCGTGATTCTCCTGAATCAGCCCCCAAATCAGTAGAATTGGGTAGGATTACATCAGTAGGTATCTAAGCTAAAGGTCTTTAGAATTGTTTCACCTTTACATCTTGGTTCAAAAAAGATAGTCCTCAATGATTACGAAAGGCGTAATAATATATTTCATTTTAAACTCTCTTTTTAATTTATGGACTAAAACAAGCATTTCTACAACAATAGAACAACAACAGCAAAAAAAAGTTGAGTATACATGAAACTGCAAATCTGCCATGCACAACTTGCTATTTCATTAAAATATACAACAAAATTATCATGTAAATTCCTTTTTTTCTCCCCTCCTTGATGGTTACCATTAGACACAAATACAAACACACACATATACATATATATGTATACATATATATACACACATACCTATACATTAACACATTTATACATATATATGTAAAAATATTCTATACATACTTCCATTTATCAGTTCTTTCTCTGAATGTAGATAAAATTTTTCTTCATATGTTCTCTATAGTTTTTTTATTTTCATTTTCAAAATTTTAGTGACCTTCATTGAAATTAAAGATTGAAGCTGTCCCAGAGAACCTCAATGAGGTTACATACATTCTTTTTGGATGGTTTTCTTCATTTAGACAAATGCAGAAAAAAATGTTAAAATGGAGATTCTTTAAAATTTGAGGAGAACTGCAAATGGTCTTAAAGATAAATGGGAATAAGGCTAAACTTGAAGTAATGAAGATCTGTATTTGAATATCTTCTGCAGTATTTATCTACTATATGACCTTGGCAATTGGCTCTAGAATAGATAATACCCATAGTGTAGATGAGGAATATGATATAAACATATACACATTGATATGTAATATATGTAACTGTAGTGTGAATATATAAAATATGTATAATATATACAATGATAATATATGTAAAGATGATGCATGTAAAACACTTTTCAAACTCCTACTCCTACTGCTCTAAGAAAATGAAATCTGAACTCATGATGGAAAACACTATCCATATCTAGAGAAAGAACTTTGGAGTTTGAATGTGAGTGGAAGCATACTATCTATCTGCTCTCCTTTTCTTGTTTTGTTTTGTTTCTTTTTTCTTATGGCTCCTCCCATTAGTTCTAATTATTCTTTACATCATGACTAATGTGAAAATATGTTTAATATGAATGCATAAGTAGATCCTATATCAGATTGCACACCATCTTGGGGAGGAGAGGAAGGAGGGGAAAATTTGAAACTCAAAATTTTATGGACATGAATGTTGTAAACCAAGAATAAATAAATTAGTAAGGAGTGAAATTTAAAAAAAAAAATCTGAACTTTTGCTCACAACATTTCACTTATTCAAATCCTATCTATTTTTCCAAATAAATAAATTATTTTATGTCTTATTCATTTCCTAATACATTCCTTCTCCCAAATGAATCTTTTCATATAACAAAGAAAAAAATGAGTAAAACCCAATTTGAAATGTGAATGCAACTGATCGAATAAACAACATTCTACACACATAATTTTCCACTTCTCTACTGAGAAGAGTTAGGTTATATGTGTGTGTGTGTGTGTGTGTGTGTGTGTGTGTGTGTGTGTATCTTTATTTACCCCACCAAAATCTTATTCTCAGAGGTTATGTATACACACACACACACACACACACACACACACACACACTCTGAGAGCAAGATTTTGATTGTTATGGTACTCTAAGTTCAATGTGCTTTAGTTTTGGTTTGTTTATATTATCATAGGCACTCTTGTTCTCTTAGCTCCTCTTTGTATCATAAATTTATATAAATCTTCCTTTATTTCTCTGAATTTCTTATGATCATAATTTCTCATGGCACAATAATATGTATGCTAAATTTTATGATTTATTCTTTGATATTTTCATAATTATTTTAAAATTATATTTGTATCTATATATTTTCTTATTGTAAATAATTTTATTGTTACGATTTCTTAAGGATGTTTTAAGATAGAATTTTTTTCTGCATTTGTTTATTATTTACTTCTACCATAGTATTTGATCAATCATTCTTCATAATATAATCTTAGAAAGAAAAATGGGGTAAATAAAAATATGAGGCCATATGCAGGCAGGGGACCAAAATTCCAGGAAAAACTGACTTATGAATGAATTCTGTACAAGACTGAAACTGTAGCTAATTCCTAGACTACACTGTCACATATTTGTTTTGCTTCTGCCAGTTGTTTGGTTTGTATGTCAATGACACTGCCCAACTTCAGATTTTTAGGAATAAAGAATGAGTTCTTTGAAAGTCATTGAAGAAGAATTTTCACTTTGAAATGCTTTCACTTTTGGAGGAAAGGGAATTTGGGGGCATAATTCAATTTCCCTTTCTTTTTTTTACAGTCTCTTTCAGGTTTCCTTTCTAATTTATGGCAAAATCTTATACTATGTTAACTTCTAGTCTTTCTCCAAGCTACTTAAAAGATTCTTAATTTGTACCTGAATCCCTAAAACTTTATGATTACATTTCTGTGATGGTTAAATATAGAATTATTGTCTTTCAAAGTCTTTCAGCCCCTATAGATGTGGAACCTGTCACCTGTTTCCAATACGGGCAATTTTCCTTTATGATTTACTGGAATGTGATATTTAGATTATTTCTATCAGTTTTTCTGGTAGACTGATAATTATCAAACCCTTAAGTCAAACTCTGTTTTCACTCTTGTTCTGATCTGTAGAGATTTGAGGCCTTCTTTCACATTTACCATTAAAAAAATCTTGTTTTATTGTTTCTAATTTCCACCTAACTTAAAAATCAGAGATGACACTACTTTATTCAGATTTTTCAGTAAACTTTCTGTGTTGTTGATTTTAATATTTCTTCTCTTGCATTCTTCTTTGAACCATTTTGTGGTTGAAGTTTAATTTTCTGTTTATAGTCATAATGTTGCTAATTATTTCTCATTTTTTTTGAATGAAATGAATTAATGAAAAATCAATTATTAAGTGCTTTTTATAAGCCAGATACTAAGCTGGATAAAATTGCAAGGAGGCTATATCAGTTCCTGCCCTCTGGAATCTTATATTCTGATAGGGTGCAACAATAGACATGGTAGAATGGTAAATCGAGAAGAGTGTTTTGGACAAGGAAATCAGAAGAAATGGTTATTGAAGTCAAAGGAAAATTGGTTGATATGTCCTTTCAAATAATTCTAGTGATGATTTGCTTATTTTTCTCAGAGACAGAGTTGTAAAAGTGAGGGTGAATACACATGTAGTGACATAGCATAGGGGTGGCAGTAAGTGAATGATGGGCATTTTTTTCAGTGATTAATGTACTTTTTATGTCTACTCATTTTTCTGTCTCCGTACTTTTTAGCAAGATTTTACCCCTGTTAATGTATTTGTCTTATTCCTTCTTTTAAAAAAGAGTGGTAGTTCACCCAAGCAGGGACTTGAACCCCGAACCCTCAGATTAAAAATCTGATGCTGTACTGATTCAGCTATCCTGTCATCATCTCTCTGATGGCATGGTCTTCTTCGTCAATGAAGGACAAACACAACAACAATCCTTTGAAAAGATTTTGATTTTACCTTATTTGCTATATTTGTTGCTATTTTTAGATGACACTGAAGAACTATCACTCAGTCTTCTTCATGGACCATCACTCTCTCCTCTCCATATTTCATTAGCTCTTCTTTAATAAGCCACCACCTTTCTGTACAGGGATGTCCAGATCATCTGTACTGTTATTTGTTCATATTCACAGTATATATTATATAAATTGAGATATCAGCACACAATAAGAACCTAAACAATGACTATTTACATATGTACATATGTATGAAGAAGACTGAAGAAATTTGTTCTAATATGGAAGAAAATGCTGATGTAACATTTTACAGCTTTTCAAAAGCAGATGGTTGTTGGATCAGAGTTCAGGAGATTAGAATATTAAATGCTCATTATATCAAGGCACAGCTGTGGTTCTGACTGTCATTCTTAGTTTATGTATAAATTGGATTTATTCTAGGAGCAATCAAAAATCCTAATATTTGATAAGAAATTATTAGTTAAGACTCATAAAGTTCACAGTGAGGGGTACAGTGACCTTTATTTAATGTGATTTTTAAGAGATCAAAAATTAAAATACCTAATGATGACTTTCACTTAGATTATTGTCAGGAAATTGCTATTGCTTGCATAACAGTTCATTATAGAGTAGAGAGAATCCAGAAAGCCTGGAGAATATGTGTGTTGTAGTTTCTTGAACACCTTTCAAGACTTCCCCATCGCTGGTATCGATTGTAAACTTTTTGAGGGCAGGGGCTATATTTTCTTTGAACTTCGTGGCAATTAATTGGTAATATTTTTTTTTTTTACAATGATCAATGTAGTGATTCTCATTCTTCCTCATGTATAGCAGCCAATAATGGAAAAATGAGATTGGAGAAAGCAGTATTTGGCAATCCAATACATGAAACTCCATTGTAGTGTTAAGAGCACAATAGAAATATAATATCTTATTTAAGCATCTTGAGAATTCAAAATATTTCAAAATTTAAGGCAATTTTTGAACATATACTTTCTATGGCCAATTTTGTGATCAGTTTTTATGTACTGAGCATATAAGAACTTACATGTTGGAATTCATTTAGTGAAACAAACACCTCATATATCAAATAAACAGTTCCATGGAGCCTTGAGAAATGGGCTGGTATGATGAGTTCATAATCATCAGTAAAGGGTTGATTCCATCCACAACATCACACCTTCTTCCTTTGATTTCTCATAAAGTCATTGGTTTCCATCTGCTCCATTCTAATTTTTAAAGAACTATTTTCTTCAGTGAGCTTTTGGACTTCCTTTTCCATTTGGCATTCTTCTCCTCATTGACTTTTTGGATCTCTTGCCATTTGGGTTAACCTATTTTTAAAGGTGTTATTTTCTTCAGCATTTTTGGGGCTCTCCTTTAGCCAGTTGTTGACTCATTTTTCCTGATTTTCTTGCATCGCTCCCATTTCTCTTTCCAATTTTTCCTCCACCTCTCTTATTTGATTTTCAAAATCCTTTTTGAGCTTTTCCATGGCTTGAGTCCCTTTCACTGTTTTTGGAGGTTTTGGATCTGGAAGCCTTGACCTTGCTGTCTTCCTCCAGTTGTATGCTTTGATCTTCCTCATCTGAAACGATGGAAGAAAATACCTTTTCACCAAAAAAGTAACCTTCTATAATCTTATTTTTCCCCCTTTGGGGTCATTTTCCCAGCCAATTACTTGATTTTTGAGCCCTTTGTCAAGTGGAGAGTATACTAACCCAGGCTTCGGAGATTTTGTGCAGCTATTCACTGAGATATCTCTAGGGGCCTGTAAGTTCTCAATTCCTCTGAAGTGGCATAATCAAGGGAGAGGTGTTTACTCCTCTCCTGACTGGTGCTCTGGTCTGTGAGCAACCACAAGCACTCTTTTCTCCCCCTGAACTGCGAGTAGGATTCCCTTCTCCACAAGCACCAACAGCTCTGCAACACCAGGGATCCTCCTCACCCCAGGACTGCCTCTCAGTGCTGAGACTCAGATCAGCTATTTGATTCCCCAACCATACGTAGGCTGAGAGCTGCAAAAGCAGCCACTGTTGTAGCAGTGAATGCAACTACTCTGGGCCTGTGGCTGGTGCCAGGCCACCTTCCCCTCCCACCCAAGTGAGAGAGATTTGTCACTGACTTTGAAGCTGTCTTTGGCGTTTATGGATTGAAAAATTTGGAAACTTCAGCAGCTGACTGTGATTCAGCACACTGAAGCCTGCTCCAGTCTTGTCTGTGCTGGTGTGGAACATGCTAGGCTACACTGCACTTCCATTCCCATGCAATAGACCCTTCTTGTTGGTCTCCCAGATTGCCTTGGGCTGAAAATCTGTTTCAATGTCATTTTGTGGTTTCTGTTGCTCTAAAATTTACTTAGAGTCACTTTTGTAGGTATTTTAAGTGCTTTGGGGAGAGACCTCGAGCAGGTCCATGCTTCCACTGTGCCATCTTGGCTTAACCCCCCCCCACTCCCACTTTCTTACTTTGGAAAAGAAAGCTAATGTCAATTGTACCTATGCCTCTGATTTCTGATAGATCCAGAGTGACTTTAAAGGATGACTAGAAAACATTCTTTTTTATGTTAGGTTCTGTAGGTTTGAGTCTTCATAAATATGAAAGTGTTCAATTGCTTTTCTTCCAAGTTGACTTCATTTTTTTCTTTTCTATTTGAGGACTGTAATTCTGCCAGTTTCGAGGTTTGTTGATTCAGTTATTTTCAAGTTACAGGGGTGAAGAATAGGTTGTGGTATTTTTTCAAAGTGAGAAAGGCCATAGTTTATAATCTAATGGAAACTGTGTGTGTGTGTGTGTGTGTGTGTGTGTGTGTGTGTGTATGAGAGAGAGAGAAAGAGAGAGAGAGAGAGAGAGAGAGAGAGAGAGAGAGAGAGAGAGAGAGAGAGAGAGAGAGAGAGAGAAATACAAATAAGCATTTAAAGAATCATTCAAAGTACATTGTATTAATTGTGTATATTGTGCACATATCACATAGGCCACTTAGAGTGATAGAACACTCTGGCAAGGAATCAGCACACCTAAGTTCTTACATTCATTAGGTGACCTTGAGTAAATCACTTCATCTTTTTGGGCCTCATTTTTCTCATCTGTAAATTTGTGAGGTTTATTTAATTCAGTGGTTGGTTCTTAACCTAGGATTCATGAATCTAAAAAATGATTATTGTTTTTACAATATAATTGATTTCTTTGAAATTCTTTGTAGTTATTTTACATCTTAAAAACTTAATTCTGGAAGTGATCCATAGCCTTTGCCAGATTTCCAAAATGGTCTTTACACACACACACACACACACACACACACACACACACACACACACACACACACACACACATACACACACTCACCCCAAACAAACAAACAAACAAGAAAACAAAACAAAACAAAACAAAATCTCCTCAGGCTCTTCTATGATTCTGTGACCCGTGGGTCATTCAAATTATCCTTTACCCTGATTCCTAAGATAGATGTATTACAAGATTTTAGCCTTGGTCAGTAACTGATTTTTAATAAATCTTGTATAGAATTGTATTTGGGGCTACTATTCCAACTATTTACTTACACTGGCAGGCTGGGTACCCAGAGCAAGGTGGCTGTTCCCACTCAGAGTCTAAGGGTAGCCTTGAAGTGTGGGGAGGTGGTCATTTATCTAATGCTACAGAAATGAAAAATTGATGTGTCCTTGCTGGCGTTCTCATCCACAATTATATTTATTAGTTGATTTTAAATTAGTCAACCAAAATTAGAAATAGATACTTACTAAATTGGTACAACTGGAACAAATTTTGCTACCATCATCCTAAGTTTGTGGCACATTTATGCTAGCACATGTACAGTATGGGAAAAAAGTGAGCTTAAGGTTATTGCATGTGTGTCAAAGGAGGTCACTCATAACTCTAGCAAGTCCTTTTGCTTGATTCCTCAAATGCATGGCATAACTTTTCTGCTAGGGTTTTTGTAGAACTTTGAATATATTTTTCTTTCTTATGCCCATTCTGTGCTTGGCTACTAAGGCTGACATTCCCATAAGCTGTTCTAGGAGCATTGCTAAGATGCATGTGAGGAGTCCAAAACTCTTTGGACTCTTAGAAGATTAGAAGTCCTCTTCTAGCCCAAAGGAGAGGGAAGGATATGGAGTTTAAGGCCATTGATGGTCATGATCATATCTCCATTTAAGTGATTCTTCCTTAGAGGCTGGATGACTTTCACTTAGCTTTCTGCCAAATTAGATGCTGGGGTTCTGAATTCTTTGAAAATTATTCAAAACTTGCAGGATATGTCTGAGTCTCCCTAGACAATATCGACATAGTCCCTGTGTGCTATCATCCCAATTCATCCCATAGACTTTATTCCACTTACTTCACTGTTAATCATTCAAATTTATTTATTTTTAAAATGTATTTGTTTAGTTTTCAACAGATGCTTCCACAAGATTTTGAGTTCCAAATTTTTTCCCTTTCTCTCCCCTAAGCCCACCCCAAGACAACATGCATTCTGATTATCACTTCCCCCAATCTTCACTCCCTTCTATCACACTCCTCCCTTCCCCTATCCTCATCCCCTCTATTTTCTTGTAGAGCAAGATAGATTTCTATACCCATTGATTGTATATCTTATTTCCCAGTACCATGTAAAAACAATTTTTAACACTGATTTTTAAAACTTTGAGTTCCAACTACTCTCCCTTCTTCCCTTCCTATCCCCACTGAGAAGGCAAGCAATTCAATGTAAGTTATACATGTGTAGTTTTGAAAAACACTGCCATAACAATAATATTGTGAAAGACTAACTATATTTCCCTCCATCTTATCCTGCCCCCCCATTTATTCTATTCTCTCTTTTGACCCTATCCCTCTTCAAAGGTGTTTACTTCTAATTACCTCTTCCTCCCATTAATCTGTCCCTTCTATCTTCCCCCTTCTATCATTTCCCAACCCTTTACTTTCCCCTTTCACATTTACTTTCCTGTAGTGTAAGATAGATTTTCATACCAAATTGCATGTGCATGTTATTCCCTCCTTAAACCAAATGGGATGAGAATAAGGCTCACTCTTTCCCTCTCACCTTCCCCCTCTTCTCCTCCATTGATAAAGCTTTCTCTTGTCTATTTTATGTGAACTAATTTGCCCCATTCTATTTCTCCCTTTCTCTTCCCAATATAGTCCTCTCTCACTGCTTAATTTTATTTTTGTAGATATCATCCCTACCTATTCAACTCACCCTGTGCCCTCTGTCTATATGTATATTATCCCTCCCATTACTCTAATACTGAAAAAAGTCTCAGAAGTTACAAATATGATCTTCCCATGTAGGAATTTAAACAATTCAAGTTAAGTCTCTTATGACCTCTTTTTCCTCTTTTCCTTTTCATGATTCTCTTGATTCTTGTATTTGAAAGTCAAATTCTCTATTCAGCTCTGGTCTTTTCAACAATAATGCTTGGAAGTCCTCTATTTCATTGAAAGACCAATTTTTTTCCACTGAAGTATTATACTCAGTTTTACTGGGAAGGTGATTCTTAGTTTTAATCTTAGCTTTATTGTCCTCTGGAATAAGAAATTCCAAACCCTGTGATCCCTTAATGTGGAAACTGCTAGATCTTGTGTTATCCTGATTGTATTTCCACAATACTCAAATTGCTTCTTTCTAGCTGCTTGTGATATTTTCTCCTTGACCTGGGAACTCTGGAATTTGGCTACAATATTCCTAGTAGTTTTCCTTTTAGGATCTCTTTCAGGAAGTAATCAGTGAATACTTTACATTTCTATTTTACCCTCTGGTTGTAGAATATCAGGGCAGTTTTCCTTGATAATTTCTCGAAATATGATGTTTAGACGTCTTTTTTTAATTATGGCTTTCAGGTAGTCCAAAAATTTTTAAATTGTCTCCCTTAAATCTATTTTCCAATGAGATATTTCATATTGTCTGCTATTCTTTTCATTCCTCTGACTTTGTTTTATAATTTTTTGATTTTTCATAAAGTCATTAGCTTCCATCTGCTCCATTATAATCTTTAAGGAATTATTTTCTTCAGTGAGAATTTGGACCTTTTCTCTTCATTGGCTTTTTGGATCTCTTTTGCCATTTGGGTTAGTCTGTTTTTTAAAGTGTTATTTTCAAGACCTGCTCAGATTGCATCTGTGTCAGCATGGCCCACACTGGGCTGCACTCTGCTCCCAGCACAGTGCAATGGACACTTCCTATAGATCTTCCATGCTGTTTTGGGCTGGAGATTTCCTTCACTCTGTCATTCTACAGATTCTGTAGCTCCAGAATTTGTTTAGAGTCATTTTTACAGGTATTTGACTGGGTTTGAGGGGAGAGCACTAGCAAGTCCCTACTGTTACTCTCCATTCAAATTTTATTAATTAGATTCCTTCTATGATCAAGGCTTTGTGATACTCATCCTTGAAAGATCCATCTCATATCCTCCTTCCTCCCATAAATTCTTATTTTATTACCTCATTTATAAATTATTTTTGTTTCCATAAGCCCCATAAAACTCTTTGTCCCTATATTATGTTCTAATCATATATACTGTAGTCATTAGATCAATGTCGTATATTGTGGTATGCTTGTATGTGTCACATAATCCCTGCTAAATTTAAATGTCCATGATATCAGGGTCTTTATATGTTAACCAATTCCTAGTACAGTGTCTTTAATGAACGGTTGAATGAATGAATGAACAAATTGCCTAATCTCTTCCCTGAAGGAGCTTACAACCAAGGAAGGAGAATGAGATGCACAGAAATGTTATTAATGTGAAATAGTGGAAATAATTCTGGATCCTAATCAGAATTGACTATGAGTCTTGTCTAATCCACTCATGTAACTGAAGTATGCTGTATTTCAAATAGATTGCTTATAAGTTTCTATTTATAAGGCTGTAATTCTAAAAAGCCCAAATCCACACCTCTGACCTCAGTGACTTTTCCACTTCATAATGTTGGAGACATATTATGAGCAATATCTTGGTCAGTTTCCATACTTAAGACAAAGGCTTAATTTAAAAATTAGTCAACTATATACAGAAAGAACATTCAAAGAACTAGAAAGGGAACAAACATAAACCAGTATCATTGAAGCCAAGAAAGGAAAAAGTAAGAGAAGAAGTTAAAAATGTATCAAAAAAGTATAAGAATATTAGGACTGACGGAAGATCACTGGATGTCACTTGTGATCTTTGAACACTGTCACTGTAGAGTTTTTAATAACAGAAACCTGATTACAAAGTATTAAGTAACAAAGAAATAGTTAGGAAGGGGACTAAACCATTCTTTCTAGAAGTTTGGTACCAATGAGAAGGACATGGAATGCGGCAAGATCAAAAGAAGTGTAGTCTACTTTTAAAATCAGAGAATTTAGGCAAGGGGAGAAGGAAGAGAAAGTACAAGGCTAATTGATAGAATAAAATCCAGGAGTAGGTAGAAGAACAAGGGATCAAGGGCTCAAGATACCTTGGGAAAGAAAGGCCTCCTTATTCTATGAGACAATAGAAAAAGAAGAGTAGGCAAGAAGAACAAACAGAAGGGAGGTCAAACCAGATGATATCAGTATTGTTAGTAAGACATCGATCAATCATTTGCTGATGGTGATGGTAGGAATGGGGAATTTCATTTCACTTCTAAATTTTTTTCCCTGCAGCTGACAAACACCAAATAAAATAGGCGTTTCTATGTATGTAGTTGAACAGAGAAAGAGCATTGTACATGAAACTGCAGATCTTTGTTATGTATAGCTTGTTTTTCTTTTTAAATATATAAGAAATTCAACATGTAAATTTCATAACTTTTCTGCTTGTGTATTATTCTTTCTGACTTTCATTCTGTTCTCTTCTGTGCATTAAAGAAGTTTCAATGACTCTTTTGTTTCTCCTTTTCTCCCTCCCTCTTTTCTCCTCTCTTCCTCCCTCTTCCTCTTGTCCTTCCTTCCTTCCTTCCTTCCTTCCTTCCTTCCTTCCTTCTTTCCTTCCTTCCCTCCTTCCTTCTCTCTCTAGCACCTCTCTCTCCTACATGAAAGAAAAGGGAAATAAATCCTTTGTAACAAATATACATATTCAAGAAAAAGAAATCAAAACATAGTTAGCATATGTCATAGTCAGTCCTCTGTAATTAGGGTTGGCCATTGCCTTGACTAGACTTCAGTCTTTAAAAGAATTTTAAAAAATCATTATTGTAAAAAATCGGTCTCCTGGCTCTGCTCGTGTCAGTCTGTACCAGGTAATACAAATATATATGGGCTTTTGTGAATCCATCAATTTCATCTCTTGTTGTAATACAATAATATTCTATTGGGCAGTTAGGTGGTGCAACGGGTAGAATGCCAGCCCTAGAGTCAGGAGAACCTGAGTTCAAATATGGCCTCAGATACATAACTAGCTGTGTAACCCTGAGCAAGTCATTTAACCCTGTTTATCTCAATTCCTCATATGTAAAATAAGATGGAAATGGTAAACCAGTAGAGTATCTTGCCAAGAAAACTGCAGATGGGGTCACAGACAGTTAGACACAACTGAAACAACACAACAACCACACCATCACCAACAACAAAATATTCCATTATTCTCATATATGATAATTTGTGTATTCATTCCCCAGTTAATGGGCATACACCTTGTGTTTCATTTCTTTACCATTACAAAATTAGACATATGAATTTATATTGACTTATAAGCCAACGTATTTTTTACTTGAGATAAGACAACTTGATGTCTTTGAGTATTTTGAGGATTGTAACTTGTGCTTTTTGACCCACAGGAGTAGAACTAGGAGTAAGGGGTGCAAGTTAGGAAGACTCAAAATGAGGCTTGATATGAGGGTTTAAAAACAAAAAACTCAACTTCATAACAATTAATGCCATGAAAACATGAAGTGGCATACTAATGAAAAACTGGATTCTACTTCAGTGGAGGTCTTCATAGAAAGGTCACATGACTAGTTTTGGGGACATTTTCTAGAAAGAATTCTCATTAAGGTAGAGGCAGGACTCCCCTGGCAAAGAATCTATGGATTAGAGAATTTTTAAGATTTCTTCTAACCTTGCTGTTCTATAATGACAAATTAAATTTGCTATCAGAATTTATGCATTTGATGATAACTATTCCAAAAAGAAAAATCAATCTTTAACTGTTTTAGCTTTCAGAAGTTTAATATTTAGAAAACTATAAGTGTATTTATAATGCAAACATGATTGGTATCTTTAATATGGTGCTCACCAGGCTTTAATCATGAAAGCCTGACATTGGATTGTAGTGTTTAGGAATTTATAGCTTTATAGCACTCACTAAATTTTAATAGCCTAAGTTTGTCAATAATGTGCTATTATATTATTTCAAAACATGGACTATAATATAGAAGAATTAACTTTCTACTAACACATATGTGTGTGATATGAGTATAATGCCTATTTTCTTGTTTTGTAGTTAAGTTCCTCCTAGACACTTATAAATGATTTCTTATTGGAAAATTTAGCATTTGTAATTTGTACACATGTCAAACATATACCAAAATAAATTATTAAAGTAATTTTAAGCAGATGCTTCTAAATAGAATATAGTATGCTGAACTGGAGAGAGAAAGAGTAGACAACAGTTTTTTTCTGAAAAAATTCACAGATGCCAGTGACAATAAATGTTCAGCAATAACGATAAATTTTAGATTTTAGCGGAAAATTTGCTTCAAATAATTTATTCATGTATAATCTCAGTTGGCTTCATCTAGCATCATATATCAACAGATCAATACATATTCTGCATGTGAATTAAGGGAGATTGAAATTAGTAGGAAGAAGCTAAGCGAACAGATGGCTCACAGTTTTTCTCTTCTTCTTACCTGGACCATTCTTGTTTCCATGGAAATGGGTATTGAATCAATCCACTTTTGTCTTTCCCAAGGCTACTCCTGAATTTGGGGAAGATATGCAGGTAGGGTTCCTTTGAGAGCTGGGTATAGTTTGCACAAAATTGTAAAATGACCTCAGTTTTTTTCTGAAAAAAATTAATTTGAAATAAACCAAAATTCAAGATACCTGAGTGCTAGTTCTGGCTTCTCACTAGCTGGGTAACCTTCATCTAGACACTTACCATCTATGGACCTTAATTTCACCATCAACAAAATAAGAGGATCTGACTAGGTGGTTATTGATTGCTGTCTTCCTGAAGAGGTGATCTCCACCTGACAAATTTTAAGCTCCAAAAATAATAACAACTATGAAGTTACACGTTTCCTGGTAACTAAAATTCTGTGCTTCTATCAAGCTTTAGCTGATAAAGGTGTATTGCAGCAGCTCAGTTTTGCTTTTTGTTGGGAAGACCATTTTGCATTATGTGAATCTCATTTTAGAAGTCAATCATGTCCTGAAATAATCTTATAATACATCCCCATCCCATCCCAGTTGACTGTCTTGTATCTTGATGCCCTGCATAGAGGGTATTCAGTTTCCTGTGATCATTTTCCAAATTGATTAGCATGCCCTGTACCTATATTCCCTCTTTCCCTGATTTTTTTTTTTTTGAATTCCAGTTTATATGGCCTCTGGAGTAAAAGGGCACTCTGAGAAGAGTATTTCTTTGAAATATATTTAATATAATTCTTATTTTTCTTTGCAAGTAAAGATAATAAAAGAATCATTAAAGGATTGATGAAGCTCTGCCTTTAAACCTAGAAGACTGTTTATTTCCTCAAGATGTTCCATGTTATATATAAAATAGCCTGCCTAGGATTAAGAATTGACATGTGAGGGGTGGGAAGTGTTAGGGAATCATTTACAAGCCTGACCATAGAATCCTGGTTGAACAGAAAAGCAAGAATAATAAGGGACCAGACAGAATGTTCACATGGTGCAATTAAATGAAAAGAACACTAGATTTGGACTGAGAGGAATTTAAATTGCAGCTCTGTTACTAGTTCCCTGTGTAACTTAGAATCAGTCAGTAAAGTTTTCTGCAACTAAGTTTCTATATCTTTAAAATGAAGAGGTTGGAATAGATAATGTCTAAGGTCTTTTGCAACTCCAGGTCCTGTGGTTACGCTTATCCAAGAGTGAATATCCTTAACCACAGACAAAACAGCCAGTGAAATATGATCATTCATGTACGTTGGCAAGAGGCCAGAGTACATATATCCTTCCTGTAGAGTCAAATATGTATGGTCAGTTCATGAGAAATACTCCAGTTGTTCCCATCCCCATTATATTCTAAAATAAACAGGTTGAATTTGATGACATCAAGATCCCCTCCTTCTCTAAAGCTATCATCCTAGGGATGAGGTACCATATAAAGGGCCCACTCCATACACCAATGTAGCATTATCACTGGAATATCTGCTCTGTAGCCACTTAGATGTATTACTGCCATTTTAATTCAGTGTGTCTAAAGGAAAACTTCTCATCTTTAATTCCAGATCTACTTCTCAAAAAAATAGCAGGAACAAGAATAAAAACCATAAAAAACTCACAATCTCTCACCAAAGAAAAACAAAAAGTAAACCAAAATACAAAACCAGAATGCTCTTTATATTTTTTCCATTTTTTCATTAATAATCCTGTTCTTCCTGTCCTCCAGTTTTTAAATGTTGCTGTTATGTTGAATTTCTCCCTCCCTTTCATACCCTGCCCTCATCCGGGTAGTAATTAACTCCTTTTCTGGTCTTCCCTCACAATAACTCTTTTCTCTCGGATGGATCCCTTCCTATTAATTTCCACTCTGACCACTCCAATTCAGTCCCTCATTCTTTGTGCTTTACTTTATTTCAAGAGCTTTCTTGAAGTAATTTCCTTTGAAGTAAGGCTTCTCACCATGTTCTAGCCTGATTAATAGGGTTAGATCAATCTTTCTAAATACCAATTTTGTCATGTTGTACTTATTTAAGAATCTAAATGACTAATTTAGATCCAGTCCAAGTTCCTTAGTCTTGTCTTAAAGGTCTATATAAAGGTCACACCTTGTCCAAATTTACTGTTCCTTTCTCTATATTATTGCTCATCTGTTGGCTCTTCCTTGACTGGCATTTTCTTCTGGTACATGCATTAACTATTGCCTATTCAATAAAATCCTGACTCCAAGTTTAGCTTTTAAGGACCTCTACAATTTGAGTCCAACCTTGCTAGCCTGATCTCATAACAATAGGACTTTAGACTAGTCATTCATTCCCATGCCTTATTTTGATTTTTGTTTATATGTGTACAAGCCTTATTTCTCCTTACTGTAGCATGAACTTGAAAGCAGGGATTATGGACACCCCACCTTTCTATCTTACTCAATAATAAGCACAGCACATGTACTAAGTTAATCAATGAATATTAATTAAGTTAAATTGAATGATATTCATCCTATTTTTATTTTTACTCATATTTCTACCCCAAATGAAATATGTTCCCTTCCTTATGCCAATCCAAATATTAAATGTTTTTCAAAATCCAACTCAAGATTAATCTCTAAAAACCCTTCCTGACCTAGACTCATCACACAATGATGTTTTCCTGACTCTGAATTCCAAATTATGTTTATTATACTCACATTATATCTATTTATGTATGCCTTAGAATGCTTCTCTAGTTGTTTCATTCCTGTACTTCTTTATCTCCCTATCAAGATTCTAAATACCTCTAGGGAAGGGCTGTAGCTGTCCCTCAAATCCAGGCACCCAGCCTATTCTTAATACACATTTACTGGGTGAGTTTTTCCCTATGGACTAAAGAATCCAGGAGGGTTAATTTTATAATAAATAGTCCTCTCCAATCCAGGGCCATCCTGCCTTTTCACATTATTCCATATTACTCCTTTTCACACATTCTGTTCTGCAATTATACTGCCCTTCTCACTATTTCATACCTCCAGGCTTTTGCTCATGAGAATCTCCATGACTGGCACTCCCTCCTTCTCCCTCTTCACCTTTTGAATCTCTACCCATCTTTTAAACCAGCTGTTCTCAATGTTTTTTAGCCTCTGGATCCCTTTATACCCTTCAAAATTGTTGAGGAATCAGAATAGGTTTTGTCTATTTTGGTTATATGCCTCAATATTTACCATATTAGAAATTAAAACTTACAAATTTAAACATATAGATTAATTCAGTTAAATGAAAATAAATCCACTGCATATTAACATAAAACATTTATGAAAATAATTATATTTTACAAAACAAAGAAAAATTAGTGAGATGAGTGGCACTGTTTTATACATCATGGCAAATCTCTCTAATGTCTAACTTGATAGAAGTTGTGTGTTCAGTTATGTTTTCATCATCTTTGATCCCATTTGAAGTTTTTTTGGCAAAGATACCTGAGTAATTTGCCATCTCCTTCTCCTGCTCATTTTACAGATGTTGAAACTGAGGTAAACAAGATTAAGTTACTTGTCCAGGATCACCTAGCTACCAAGTGTCTGAGGCCAGATTTGAACTCACAAAAGTTTCTTCCTCACAGACACTTCACTCTAGGAATTGTGTTACCTGCCCCCTATAGAAGATAGCTGAATTCTTATGTCCCTTCTACAATCAATATATTGCAATATGTGTTTTTTCTGGCTAAAATATATCAAGGAAATCTGGCTTCACACAGATATGTAGTTGGAGAAGGGAGGAGTATATTAATAGGTAAATGGCATCTCAGTAATTTTATGACAATAGTTTTGACCTGGAGAAGCCTGGCTCTTCAGGGGTATTCAAATGATACTTTGAAAGCTGCTCAGTTAAGCCAAATTCAGATGTAGTTTTCTTCATTAAGCATTCCTTGATTTAGCTGGCAATGACCTTATCCTTTTAACCTCATATTCCTCTTATTTTATTCCTTATCCACCTGAAGAGAATAGAAATTTGGACCAGAAATCAGTCAGACATGAATTCAAATTGTGCTCCTGGACAAGTTACTTAACTTTTATCTACCTCAGTTTCCTCATCTATAAAATGAAAAGTACCTATCTACTAGGATTATTGTGATAAAATGAGATTTTTGTAAAATGCCTTTCACATCTTAAAATGCTGCATGAATGTGAACTATTATTGTTGTTATTACTAGTACTAGTACCATATGATATTGTATATTAGGTATTCCAAGATGTCTCATCTTGACAATTAGCTCAAATGTTCCAGGAGAACATTCTAATTAATCTAAGTTTAGATCCCCCATCAGTACCTAGAACAGTGCTCTGCAGACAGTTGTTCATTAATAAGTGTTTGGCAAATGTTGTTGAATTAAATTATTTCAGTAAGAAAGTATACTATGTAATTTACAGTTGTGATAGGGAATAAATCCTGATGTCTAGAGGGAAAAATATGAAAGTTATTATGCAAATCTGGGGATACAAATAGAAGGTCACTACTGATCTTATTTAAGAACCAAGAGATTGCATATAGTTCTTCTTCTACCATTCCTTCAAAAAGTCATGCTTTTTAGTGTTGGAAGGGAAAGAAATGATTGCTGAAATGATTGCTGATATGATTTACTTACCTGCTTTATCTCCAACTGGTGTTTCTTAGCCCTCCTAAAATAGATTTTTAAAAATCTAGTCACTTAACTTTGGAATAAACTAGGAAACCGTAGTCTTTGATTTTTTTAACCCAATTCACAGCAAATGTATTTTGGTACATAATCCCAGTGCCTGAAGAGGAGCAGCCAAAGCTGTAGAAAGAGTTGCCACTTAAGTCTGCCAGACTACCTTCTGAGATCTAAAAGTTGCCATTTTCACAAGGTATTTGCGGGTACCTTATTTATGAAGAACATTACACTGTTCTATAGAACTTAGAAGAAAAGAAATGGGTGACGAAAAGAGAGTGGATTGTACTTACATCCTTGGTAATGGATTGTCTCTGTTTTTACAACTATAGATCAGATGAATGAATCCACCTAAATGAAACCTTGTACCCTGGTTGCATTAATACAACTTGGATATGATTAAGTAGACTCTGACACTTGATTCCCCTTGAATCAAACCTAGATAGTAGAGAATAATGGGACCTTGGTATGTTTTTCTTTTGTTCATTTTAACAGAAGGAGATATTCTTCTCCAACATCAGATAGAAAACTTAAGGTACTTGTATTGTTTAATTATTATTATCATTATTAGAATGTTTTAGGGGTATATGTATGTGTGGGGAAGGAAAAGAGAAGAAAGAGAGAGAGAGAGAGAGAGAGAGAGAGAGAGAGAGAGAGAGAGAGAGAGAGAGAGAGAGAGGAGAGAGAGAGAGCATGTGTGTGCTGGCATATGGCAAGAAGATGCATCTTCTTTCTGGCTTGATCCCAAAAGAGCAGAACTAGAAGAAATGAATGGAAGTGGAGGAAGGTAGAATTCAACTTTTCATCTTGATATACAAACAAACTACCTACAATTTTAAGTATCCAAAAGTGATCTAGGCTTAGGTTCCTCCTCACTAGACATCATTGAGTGAATTTTAATTTTTTACATTTCTCCCAATTTAATTTAATTTATTAAAACAAATAATTGTTTTGTGCAAAGATACCATTTTAAAGATACAAAAATGAAAGATGACATAACTCGTCTTTAAAACTTACAATCAACTGGGTATGGGGGTGGGACACAATGGGTACAAAGATACGGTAGAATGTCATAGTGCTCTGAAAGCTAATACAGCTGGGTATAGATTAGGGTGAATGATGAATCCTATGAAGTGGTCACATATACTCCTTTAAAAATATTTTATTTTCACTTCATGGAAGAAAATAAGCATTTTCATAACATAATACAATAAAAAAGATGATTGCACATGGAACTGCAAACCTACCATATAAAACTTGCTATTCCCCCCAAATACGCAAAAAAGTTATCATGTAAATTTCTTTTCCCCTTTTTTCCTTTTTCTTTCCTCCTTGCCACACCCCGTGATGGCTATCATAAAACACAAATAGGTATAGGTAGATAGATAGATAGTAAAATTATTCTGTGTATACTTCTGTTCATCTGTTCTTCCTCGGGATGTAGATAACATCTTTCTTTATATGTCCTTTATTTTTAATTTTTGTATTTGTAATTGTCAAAATTAAATGACTCAAAGTTGTTCTTAAAATAATATTGGTGTTTCTATATACAATGTTTTCCTGGTTCTGCCCACTTTTTTCTTCATTGTTTCATGCAGGTTTTTCCATGCCCTTCTAAGTTCATTGAGTTCATCATTTCTTATAGCACAGTAGTATTCCATCATAGCCATACACCACAACTTGTTCACCCATACTCCAGTGGATGGGGATCCCTACAATTTCCAGTTCTTTCTTGCCACAAAGAGAGCCACTATAAACATCTCATTCACATTCAAAGTTATAATTCTTTGTGAGTTTCCCTCCATCTTATTTTTACTATTTTCTTTCTTTTTACCCTATCTCTGATGCCTTATCTTCTCCCCCACCCTCGCATTCTCTACTTCACCCTCCCCTCCAAGAGTTCCCCATATTCTCCTCCCAAATCCAAGTCTGCACACCTCTCTAAAAGTACCTCTTAAACTCTATCCTCCCAGTTTTGTCACATCTCTACATGTTCAGAAGACTCTACACCCTTAGTGATGTATACATTGTTTCTTCTTCAACCAAGATGAGAGTAAGTTTCCGACGTTACCAGCCCTTCACTTCCACCTGCTTACTCTGTATTAATTCTATTTTTCATGCCCGATTTTATAATATAATTGAATTTTTTTACGTTTCCATACCCAATTTTATTTTTTAGGATCACACCTATCCTGTACAACTCAGCCCCAACCTTTCTTTCAAGCTATCTTAGTAATGATGAAAGTTTTAAGAATACTGACAACATTTTCATATATATATACATATATATGTATGTGTACATATATGTACATATATGTATGTGTATGTATATATGTTTGTATATAAACATGTGTGTATATATGTATGTATATATAAAATCAGTTTTACCCTAAGAATAATGACTTTTTAGGAGTAATGTAGAAGTAATTCCTGTTTATGGATTAGATTAGATCGCTGACGTCAGTTCTGAGATCCTGTGATGCTGTGATAAACGTGAACATACAGGGGAAATAATGTGGGAAAAGGTAGTGCATAAAGAATCTGATTTTTTGGAATAAAGAAAATGAACACTTAGTTTGTTGACTTGGCATAGTTGGGAGGCTCCTCTTTTAGAGTGATTTACAGCACAAAGACTGATATGGAGACTAGGGATGTAGCTTTTCACTCTCCTCTATTTAAACAGGCCAGGAGAGGGCTTTTTGTTGACTCTTTGATCAGCACGTACTGATTGCCTTAATGACAACACTATTTTAGAAAACATTTTAAACACATTACGCAGCAGATTATTCTATTTTTCTAATGGAGCTGTCCTTGAAGAACCATTATACCATTGCTTTCAAATGTTTAATGAGGAAAAGGATTATAATGGTCATGTTTGAGAATAGGTTTTATGTGGCTGGGAATTGCTATGTAGTAATCTTCCATTAAGCCATCAGGATGCTAAAATATTTTTTTTTTAGGGAAGTAGAGATGAGGGTTTCTTTATATTGCAATAATTAGCATTCCCTTTGTGGCTACATAGAAATATATTTTTTAAAAGAAGGGACCTTTCTGATTATCATCATTAGAGGGTTCTTTTTTTATTACTCACTTCTGCTTGACATTGTGACAAGTAGTGGCCAGTTCCCAGCCTTCATGAGCTTCCATTGTTAAACATGTAACATTGAGATAAACTGTCCCTTGGGAAGTTAATGTGGGACCCCGGGAGTTGTATAAATAAATTAAATAAAGTGCTTACATTGTCTGTACTAAGGGAAACAGCAGTCAAAGATATTCAAGTAGCAAATTTGAACTCATCACCTTACATCTAGCTATACAAATGTAGACAGATTGTTCAATGCATAGACAAGACTTACTATAACCATCCATATTAAACAAAAGATCAAAGGACCAAAAATTAAGTTCTATAAGGTTGACAGAAGTCATCTAGTACAATGCTGTGATTTTAGGGAAGATGAAAATAATAAGAAAAGAAAAGTGATTTCTGATTCAGAGTTATGTAGTAGATTTATTAATCTAGAGGAATTGAGTTCAGATCCTGACTAAGATAGCTGTTAGCTACGTGACCCTAGGTAAGTCAAATAAACCTATTGAAAAATACATGCATACACATGTAGTATGTATGCATGTGTGTATACATATGTGTCTGTATGCTTATGCATGTATGTTTATGTGCATACATATGCGTGTGAGAGCCATTTCTTTACAACTCTGATACTCAAGACATGGTGCCATTAATGAATAGAGAGCTTGCCTTAGAGTAAAGTAGACCTAGGTACAAATTATGAATTTGATATCTACTAGCATTGTGACCCTAGGCAAATCATTTAATCTTTCAATTCTCCCAAGCAAAAGAAGGGCCTCTGTTTTTCTGAGGGGTGTGAGGTGTGGGAGGTTACTGATTAGTGGGTTGTGAAAATATGCAAAAAATCATTAATAAAGTATATTCTTATATACAAAGAATAAAAAGGAATTTACAGGAGGGGACACGAAGAAATAGAGCAAATTTGTTATTATCTTGTCAAATTTATCATACTTAGATGCTTTTTGTAAATTAACATGTAACGGAAGTTCACAGTTTCTTAAACAGCTTTATTATTATTTGTAATTGAAGTAGAGAATCGAACAGATCAGTGAGAAGGGAGTGCAATGCATGCTGTGCAGGGGGTAGGGTATGGGGGGGTGGAAAGTCATCACAAAGGTAGAGAGATGAAAAATAGGATGTAAAGGCCAGATTGAGTGGACCAGAGAGTTGATGGAGGGAAGTACTCTGTAATAAAGCTGTACAGGTAGTTTAGCATAAGGTTGTGAATAACTTTAAATTCCAACTGAGAAGTTTTTATTTGCTCTTCGAGTCATCAGGAGCTACTAGATTGTTTACTGATTATGGAAGTGCCACGTCTAGATCTATATTTTAAGCATATGAGTACAGGATGAACTGGAATGGAGAGAGACTTGAGGCAGGAAGGTCAATTAGGAGATTATTACAATAATTTAGGCAAGAAATGATGAAAACCTGACTGTGAGTGCAAAGGAGATAAATATAAAAGATATGAAGGAATGACAAAGTTTGGTAACTGATTAAATAGGTGTCATAAGAGGGAGTGAGGAGTTGAGGATGACCCTGTGAATGGAGAGATGATAGTATCTTTGACAGTAATAGAGAAGTTTAGAAAATGAGGGTAGAGATCATGAATTCTGCCTTGGACATGTTGAGTCTGAAATGTGTATGGGATATCCAGATGGAATTTTCTAATAGGTAGTTGGTAATATTAGGAGCTGAGGAGAGAGACAAAGATTAGATTTATATATATGGGCATCAACCTGAGATGATAATTAAATCCATGGGAGCTGATGAAAACTAGATGTAGTAACCCAGTCTTCTGGAATAGAATTGAGGCTCACTAACTATAATTTGGTCCCCTAAGTGGTACAGTAGATAGAGTGCCAAGCCTAGAGTCAGGAATACTCATCTAGCTGAGTTCAAATCCAGCTTCAGACATTTACTAGTTGTGTGACCCTGGGCAAGTCACTTAACCCTGTTTCCCTCATCTTCCTCATCTCTAAAATGAGCTGGAGAAATGGCAAACCACTCCAGTATCTTTGCCAAGGAACCCCAAATAGGGTCATGAAAAGTTGAAATTGCCTGGAACAATAGACCAAACTATAATCTAGCTCTTCTGATCCCAGGGTATGCGGAGTAGATGACAGTAAAGTAGAATAAAGAAACACTTTAAGAATGTGAAGCTATTTGAAAAGACAAAAAAAAAAAGGTATGCAGTGCAAGGAATACTGTGGAACATGATTCTCATCCATTATAAGGAGTGGTAAGTTGGGGGGATCATAAGTTATAGCAACAGACAAACTGTTCAGACAGAAACACCCTAAAACTTGGAATGGAGTGGTCCTTCCCAAAGAAAGACTTGGGGTCATATTCAAAATTGAAAAGCATTTGTGAAATAGCAGTGAGATCTGTAACTGGGCCTTGCCAGAATAAACCCAAGAATCATAATAGTTATTAGGATAATGATGATAATAATAGCTAACACATATATAACATTTTAAAATTTTTGAAGCATTTTACACATATTAACACATTTGATTTTTATAACAATTCTCTGAGTTAGGTGTTTATTAATGCTATTATTATCCATTTTATAGATGAAGACACTAAACTATAGAGAGGTTAAAGTGACTTGCCCAGGGTCATACAACTTTTATGTGTCTAAAGGAGAATTCAAATTCCATCCTTTTTGATTGCATGGACCACACTGTCTTCTGTGATGCCATGTGTATTGCCAAGATACTATTCACAACATTGATGGCAACTGTGAATATGCCGGCATAGTTCTGAATCACAAAGTATAACAGACTCTCCATATAGAAAGCAGAAGAAAAACATTTATTCAGACTCCAGAAAGTCAAATTCCAACAGCAGAAAGCCGAATCTGTCATAGCAACCAAGAAGTCAATACACGTTAGCATTGCAGGGGACAGAGCCATTTCCAAGCCTTACCTCTCCCTCCCCCAGCCCTGGATTGGGGCCTTCCCACAAGCAAACACTCATAAGTCTAACTGTGCTTCCTTACCTATGTCCTCTCAAACCACTCTAACTGCTCTCACCAAATTCCTCTCAATTCTGCTCCACCTTTCCTGTTCCACCCATTCAGCAAGATCCTCCCACCACATGTGACTTAGGCTTCCATGTAATTTAAGCAGGTCACATGGGCCTATTAATGAATGGGAAAGATCTTACTATTTAAATTACCATTACACCACCTAATTCCATGATGATGCCATGTCAATAAGCTAATGCTTTTAAGTTTATTAAATGATTTTATTCATGTACATTGTGATCTTTTAGTTGCATATTGGTCTTCACTGATGTATCCTATGTCTAAGTAGTAACTACTACTAGATGTAGCAGCTTGAAGTAAAAAGACAGTAATTTCTAACCTACAGTAGGTAACCAGTTCTATCCTATAAAGAATATAGTACTGAATATTCCCATTTTTGGCTTTGTCATAAGTATTTCATTACTATTTCCCAGAAGGATCTGGCTATGGTGATATGATGTGCTCCAAGAGAAGCATTATGATGGAAATGCTATGTTTGTTTTGGAAATGTGGTAGTGTATGATTTTTCAGAAGGAGAGGAGGTAAAGAGCAGAGTGTCCATAAGCAGGCAGTGAATTTGTAAAGAATGGGGATGAAGAGAGCAGGGTAAAGGGCATAGAA
Source organism: Notamacropus eugenii (assembly GCF_028372415.1). Taxonomy (NCBI): domain Eukaryota; kingdom Metazoa; phylum Chordata; class Mammalia; order Diprotodontia; family Macropodidae; genus Notamacropus; species Notamacropus eugenii. The sequence goes on along the minus strand of NC_092877.1, from coordinate 231,110,111 downwards.
TCATTATTTTAGGTGGTCTCAAGAATTTTGAGTTCTGGCTTGGATTACTCTCCAAGCTCTTTAAAATTCCTGAAACTTTGAGGTTGATTCTGGGCTTTATGAAAAAGCTGACTGAATTATACATATTTTATTTCACACATAGTTTCTTTGGTGATAATAGAAATAGCATAGTACTGTAGAGTGAAAAAGCACTTGCTTTTGCTACTGACTAACTTTGATTTGAGACAAATTATAAAATCCAAGTCAGCTGTCAAGCTCCCTTCTTAATATACTATCTTACATCCAGACTATACATTCCCAGTTTCCTCAACAGTGCTCATATTGCTTGGGTTCCAGTCTCTTCTCCATACACTCTTTTACTCATCTCTCTTTCAGAATCAGCAGTTTCAAAGATGTGTCAAACATTTGCTTTTCCACAGGATCTTTAATGATGCCTCCTAGCTATTGTATTCCTTCCAAAATCATCTTATATCTACAGTGAATATGTACCCTACATATATACATGATCTATGCTGGATATGTCTACATATGTCTATGTTGTCTCCCCCTAGATCATATTATGGAATCCATTAGAGCATCAGCTATTTTTACTGTTGTCTTTTACCATCAATACCTAGCACAATGCCTAGAACATATTAGTTATTTGATAAATACTTACTGATTGATTGGTATATTCTAACTTTTCAATGTTGGCAAAATGTGTCATCCAGAAGTGAGCTCAGCTGTGGTTTGACTAGTAGGCCTGCTAAGTGTAGTTTAACTGCACCAATATCATATTTTTTGATCTGGAGACTTTGTTTCACTAAGTGGAATTTGATTGCATAAATTCTTTTAGATATCATATCATATTGCCAACTTATATCAAACTTCATTCTTTCATCAAGGTCTTTTTCCATCTAACCTATTTTCTATTCATGAGGCTTCGTCCTAAACTTGTGAAATTGTTTTTTTTTTAACCCAAGATCAGTACTTTATATTTGTTCCTTTAAATTTTATTTTTTAAGCTTCAACTCATATCATATCCAGTATCTTTTTGGAATTAATGTAATATTTCGGTTTCCTCATCTAACAAATGAAAAGGCTGGAGTAAGTAACTTCTAAAATTTGTTCCTTTTCTCACCTTTTGTGTTCCAAGGATATTGATTAAAAAAATGATCATTAATTCATTTCATCAAATATAAATATACATGAGGTGCCTAACCTATGACCAGTTTGTCAGCATTATTTTTCCCTCTCCCCTACCCACTTTCTTTGCCTTAAAATTTTCAGGAGGCCTGCAGCTCTGGGAGCATGGGCTCTTATAGGGGTATAGGGATGCATAGTCTTTCCCATTTGTTCTCTTGCTTCTCTCAAGTCTCACTGCTAACACAGGAAATAATACTATTGACCATGACCTCTTCAAATAGGAACAATAATGATACATATCTGGTTCATGACCTTATTCGTTTTTCATCTCAGAGAAAAAAGAAACTACCATTGTGACTGAAAACGAGCTAACAAGTTCAGCCAGTTGTGTGTGTGTGTGTGTGCTGCATTCTAAAAGTTTCTGTCTAGCCCGCGTAATTGGACAATTTGGCCCAACACTTTTGGCTGATGCACTTTTTGTAGAATATTTTTTTCTACCTAACCTGGGAGCTCCTTGCTTATGGAAATCCCAGGTTGCAATGCCATTTTCGTTTTCAAGGGAAGACAGTGCATACTATGCTGTTCCTCTGACTTAGAGCAAATTTTATCCTTCACTTAGGAACTCTGTCATTTGTCTGCAAAAGTCCTTTTGAAATCCCAAAGATGAAGCCCAATTTCCTTCACAGATCAATGGCTACTTTGTCTTAGCACCTTGCATAATCAAGATCTCATTCGCATACTGCTTAAGAGATTATTTATTCCCACAGATAGGAGAAACAGTCTTTCTGAAAGGTAGAGAGTTTTATAGAACCACAGGCATTAATATGACAAAATGAAGAAAAGAAGGTAATAATGAAGGCTGGTAGCCTTCTACCAAATTGGATGAGCAAATTCTTCTAGGAGAAAGCTACTCAAGTAGGGTTTCCAGGGTGGCAGACTGCCACGTTGGCCTGGACAAGCATGTTATCTCAACAGGACAAAGCAGAATGTTATGTTTTGGTCTCAGAGGGCCTTCATTTGAATTCCAGTTTGACCATTAACTACTTGTTTGACCTTACTCAAATCAGCCCAGTGCTTAATACAGTGCCTGACACATAGTAGAAACTTAACAAATGTTTATTGAATTGAATTGAACTTTGCTGGACCTCAGTTTCTTTCTGTATAAAATAAAAGATTTGGAAACCAAGGCCTCTCTCAGCGTTCAATCTATGACATTATGATTTTATTGTCTGATTATTCCTTGTGTTAAACTCAAAAATGTATTTCAAAAATTGTTAGGACTTCTTTTTAGTACCATCGGAAACATCAACTTTGAGTCATACATTATTAATTCATTATTAAGCACCTGCTATATTATAGTTCCCATGCCAGATATGGGACACACAAAAACAAGAATGAATTGGTTTCTGATCTGTAAGAATTTCCTTTGGGAGAAGTGGTAATGGTGGTAGTTGGGAGTAGGAGGAGATGGCATAGTATGTACACAAATAAATTAAAATCAATTTATAGTCATTATAAAGAAAAAAATATTAGAGGGGAGGACACTAACAACGAAGAGCATTAAGAAATACTTCCTATTAGAGGGGGCACTTGAACTAAGCCTTGAAAGCAGGTAGGGATTCAAAGAGGAGAAGGTGAGGAAATAATTTATTCTAAGTATGAAAGATAGTGAATATGAAGACAGAGAGGTAGAAGATTTATGGGGAGCAGCAAGAGGACCAGTTTGCTTAGAACATAGAAAGCATGAAGGACTCTCCCTTTCTTGAGTTGAAACTACTAGCAGTAGGTAGATACAAAGTCAGTGGCTTGATAGTCAAAGGATAATCAGATATATATGATCATAGACTGGATATTGAAAGAAGCCTTAAATTTCAGTCCCTTCATTTGACACATAAAGAAACTGAGGTCCCAAAAGTTGACTCACCCACGGTCAAATAGGTAGTTAGTAGCAGAACTAGAGTTCAAAACCACCACAGCCACAAAACCAACAGTAAACACAACAAAGATGATGCACTCATGGTTCAGGAGAGTGGGATAGAGACTGTCTTGAGTAAATAGCTTGTATTCATACTTTTTCTCCATGCACAGCAATCACTGTACTTCAGACCTTCATCGCCTCTCACCTGGACCAAATCAATATCGTCTTCATCAGTCATTCTGCATTGATGCATTCTCCCTCTCTCCTCTCTGCTTCATAGATTTGCCAAAATAATCATTCTAATGTATAGATTTAGCTATGTCATTTTCATACCTCAAAATCCTCAATGGATCCCTATTGCCTTTAGAATAATACACAAATTCTTTAAGCACAATGGGGGTGGGGAACTACAATGACAGTGGGTTTAAATCTGGAGCTCTTTCAGCATAGGTTATATCATCCAAGGGTTAACGAAAGGGAGGGAGCTGGCTCAGAACTGTTTCCTCAAGCCCTGATACCCCTGGTAGCTTAAATCAACTAGAGCTAATTTACTGGTAAGGTAAACCTTAGTCATAGTAGAAATTAGTATTGAAGAATTTAGAGGTGGAGGTGACCTTACTGATCATCTACCCCAACTCTTTCATTTTATGGATACAGAAATGGCTTTAAAAAAAAGTCACATGCCCAAGGTTTTACAGTTTGATGAAGAAACAAGGTCAAAACTCAAATGATCCCACTCCCAATCAACTAAATGCTCATTCCATTACACCTTAGCTGCTCTTTGTTGTTGCTTAATCCTGTCTGACTATTTGGGACCTATGGATTGTAACATGTCAATATGGTCTATGGGGTTTTCCTGGCAAAGATGATGGAGTGGTTTGCCCTTTCCTTCTCCAGTGGATTAAGTCAAATACAGGCTAAATGACTTGCCCAGGGTCACATAGCTAGTATGTGTCTGAGGTCATTTCTGAACTCAAGACTTTCTGAATCCAGGCCTGCTGCTCTATCCACTGAGCAAACCTAGCTGTCTCCAATCTATCTCCTATTCCTAACCTCAGATAGCGAAAGAAGTATAGTCCTGATCTTTTCTGTGAATGACAGCCTTGGAATATTCATGTTGATGGTACCATTAATATGCATTTGAAGATTGGTTCAAGTAGCAGAAACTCCAAGCATCTAAAAGGAAGACATAAGTTTATAGCAACCTTGCAAATAGGTACAACAAATTTACTAGTCAAATAAAGATATTTAACCATCTATCCTTTTCCCTAGGAGGTACATAGGCTTTAAAATAAATGAAATCAGCATTTTTTATGACTTGTCTAGCATAAATCATTATACTTTCTGTGCAAGTACCTATTTGCAAGTGGCATTTATAGCACATTATATCAAAATCAACAGGGAAAAGAGGAATAAAATCTATTGCATACCGTACTCCAAAAAAAGCATAGAAAATTTTCTAAATTTAACTAGGTCAATTTTAATCTAGAAAAAAAAATCTCAAGCCCAAAAGTTATTTTTTGTGGGGTAAAAAAGTATTTTTTTAATCTGCTGTGGAGATCTGGGGAAATTAAAACTGAGGGCTCATGGTAGAACACTAGATTTCAAACTGAGGGACAATTAGGTAGCAGATGCCAAGTCTGTTACTTGCTAGATAGTAGGGATACATAGCTTCAGCAGAGTAAATCTTATCAGGTTTTAGGATAACTCAGTATGACATCTAGGGCAACTTAAAAACTTTGGGTATCAAGAGTTGGAGGAGAGAATTCTGAAAGAAAACTCAGTTTTATCTGTTATCATAATATCAGAGCAAGTCACATTTCTGTTTGAGTTTCACTCTACTCTTGCCTATGTACTAAGGTGCCTGCACATAGTTCTTAACTATTATTTTATTAGAAGAATACTTTTTTTTTAATTTTAAAGATAGCATGTTATAGTAGAGTGGAAAGAATGTTGGGCCAGGAGTTAGTAGACTCATGTTTGAATTTGGCCTGTCACTTATTAAATGTGTGATTGCAGACAAGGCAAGTTACCTCTCAGAGTCTTTGTTTTCTCACCTGGAAAAAAAAGAATAATTACATTGTGCTACCTATTTTAAACAGGTTATTGTAAATAAAGCATTTTTTAGGCCTTTGATTCCTATATACATGTAAGTTGTTATAAATACGAAGGATTATAACTGATGAAAAGGAGACTTTTGGAGGCAGTTAGCACAATGGGTAGGGGTACTGAGAGTTAGGCAGACCTGAGTTCAAATCCTACCTCAGATGCGAGCTGTTTGACCTTGGCAAACTGAAACTTGCAGTCTCAGTTTCCTCATTTTTAAAATTGGGAATAATATCACAGGGTTGGGAAGAACAAATGAATATGCATAGGTACATATACATATATGCACAGTTGTTTGCAAACCATAAAGCACCATATGAATATTATAATTATTGATTGATTGGTTGTTGTCCTTCATTCTCGAAGAGGACCAAAATAACATCACCATGATAAAGTGAACTTTCAGTGTGTCCTACTGTTGCTGATCAGACCAATATGAGCTCGAAGTGCTATACCACAGGTTGGGCACAGATATTCTGTGGGAATATTTGAGATAGTCACTCCAAATTTGCACATCCTATGTTTCCTTTGTGCTGTCTCAATTCTGTTTTGCTCATAAAGCACAACACTTTTTCTGATGTGGGCAGGCCATGCTGAGTGGTCCTGTGACAATGTCTTCTATATTGCACCGTTAAATTCAAAGTTCTTCAGAGAGACCTTGAGAGTATTCTTGTATCACTTCTTCTGACCACCATGTGACTAGCAAGGTAAATGAACTTATTCACAGCATTCAAAACTTCTCCATTTGCTGTAACTGATGGTTTCACATATGGATGGCATGGTGGTCGCTGATGGAGCACCTGTGTTTCCTTGGTATTAATTAGTAGACCAAAATTAGCACAGGCAGCAGAGAATTGATCCATACTTTCTTGCATCTCAGCTTCAGAGGCTGCATTGAGTGCACAATCCTCTGCAAACAGAAAATCACACACCAACACTCCCTCCACTGATCTTGGCTTATGGCCTTTTCAAATTGAAGAACTTACCATCAGTACGGTAGTTGACCATGAAGCCATGTTATCCTCATTGAAAGTATTTGACAACATGACTGAAAATATCATGCTAAAAAGCATGAGAGCAAATACACAGCCTTGTTTCACTCCATTGTTAACAGGGAAGGCATGAGAACATTGTCCACTATCCAGAACCTGCAGAAACATGGCACCATGAAATTGACATACAATATTGATGAGCTTCTCTGGGCAATCAAATTTGGACATAATTTTCCATAAGCCCTCATGACTAACAGTGTCAGAGGCCTTGGTCAGATCTTCAAATGTATACAGACTTCTGTTCTGCTCCGGGTATTTCTTCTGGAGTTGTTGGGTATCAAACACTATATCAACTATTCGTTGATCATTTCTGAAGCCACATTGGCTCTCAGGTGTATGACCATCTACCAGGTGAAGGATCAGTCAGTTAAGGAGGACTCTAGCAAGAATTTTGCCAGCAATGACTAAGAGAAAGAACCCTAGTGATTGTTGCAGGACAATTGGTTCCATTAGAGATGGACAATGGAGGCATCCTTGAACTTCTGGGGGATAGATAACCTCCTCTTGCCATGTAATCTGGAAAATTTCAATCAGCTTTTGTATGAGCAATGGGCCCCCTACCTTGTAAATCTCAGCTGAAATAGAATCAGCACCAGGTGCTTTGCCACATGAAAGGAACCTAATGGCTCTCAAAACCTCTTCTTAAGGTGGAAGTTCACCTAAGGAGGGATTGATTGCAACTTGAGGTAAATGGGCAATGGCTTCAGCATTGACTGATGGTGATCTGTTGAGAATACTATGGAAGTGTTCAGCATATCTCTCCAGGATAATGTCCTTATCACTAATCAATGTGGCTCCATCATCACTGAGTAGTTGTGAAGCAATATAGGTTTTTGGTCCATAAATAGCTTTCAGGGAGTCAAAAGTGCTTTGCATTGTTACTATAAGCATAAAACTGAATTTCACCTGCCTTCTTACTGAGTCTCTCTAATCCTGAATCTCTCTAAACTTTGCTTGTACATTGTTTTTGATGGAATTAAATGTTGCCTTCTTTGAGGTGGATGAACTTGCCTGCTGGTAAATCCTGTGGAGTTCTCATTTTTCATTTAGCAGCATCTGAATTTTCCCATCATTTTCATCAAACCAGTCTTGGTGTTTGTGAGTCTTCTGGCCCAGATGAGCAAATGCAGGGCTGTATACCAAATCTTTGAGTTGCTCACTCCTTTTCTGCTCCGCTCTTGCCACTGTGTTGGTTCAACTTTCCCTCCAAGTTAGCAACAAACTGTTTACACTCAGAAAAGAACTCTAATTTGTTGCCATTAATTATTCTGGTAGTTATTTTGCCTTGGGGGCGGCACTTTTGATGAATGCAAATATTTAGCTTGGAAAGGATAAGTCTATGATCAGTCCAGCACTATACACCACACATTGCCTTTGTCACTCTCACATCTTGTCTGTCCCTTCTCCTTACAATCACATGTTCTACTAGATGCCAATGTTTGCTGCAAGGGTGCATCCATGAAGTTTTATTGCTTTTAGGTAAGTGGAAAACAGTCTTGGTGATGAGAAGGTCATGCAATGCATAAGTCTTCAGCAGTAAATGACCATTGCTGTTGTTTCCAACTCCATTCCTCTCTAGGGCTCCCTGCCAAATCTGATAGTTTCAGCCTACTCTAGTATTAAAGTCATCCAGAATTTTAAGCTTGTCCTCTTTTGGCACGTTGATGATAAGGGTCTCCAGATCTTCACAAAATTTTTCTTTGACCTCATCAGGGTTCATCATGATGGGAGCATAGGCACTGATGATTGTGGCATAGCATTTTCCTGCAAGTGGCAAGTGCATTGTCATGAGCCTTTCATTCACTCCTTCTGGCAGTCATACCAACTTACTGACCAGATTAGTTTTGATTGCAAAACCCACACCAGCTTCACAGCACTCCCCTTCACTGTGACCACTCCAGAAAAATGTGTATCCTGCTCCAATTTCAGGAAACTGACCTTCATTTGCCAGCCTTGTTTCACTCAGGGCTGCTATTTGGATGTGATACCTGTTGAGTTCTCTTGCAACAAGAGCAGTTTGCTTTCACGAATACTGTATATTGTGTTGTCTATAAATGTGCACACATTCTATGTGATGATGGTGAGTGGAATCATATTTATAGATGTTTTTGCACATTTTATACATTTTTTATGTTCCAACCTGATAGTGGGATTCCCCGCCTGCCATGGGAATCAGGCCAGGGATGGGCAAGCAGATAATTTTTAGGGCACCTTTTCTAGCCCCATTCCTCACACCTGGAGGTGAGCAGTATGATTCTTAAGAAGCTGCTCAAAGATCCAGAGGGCTTCTGATTCCCACTACTGCTTCCAGTGAGAAACAACCCTATAGACTGGGCCACCTGTGTGCAGGGTTGTGACTACAGCTCCCAGTGTATCCATACCTGTTGTATCATCACTTGCCTGTCACCACAGGACTTTGAGGTATAATAGTAAAATGGTATGGGTAATGTCTTTTGATTCGTGAATAAATTGGATTTAAGTGAGGCTGAATTGCATGAAGTCATCAACTTCACTTTCTCCCCCTCATTATAGTCCAGTGGCAGGACAGAGTCAAGATGGCTGGCAATGGCTCAGGATGCATTGGATGACCTTAGTGTCTTTAGTGTTGAACCAAGCTCTAAGTGCTCCACATCACCTGCTTCAGCTGCCTTCATGGTTGTTGCAACAAATCATTCTCATCTGCCCATTCTACCAGGGATAGTCTTCACATACTTGGGGTAGATACCCCCTAACTCACCAGTGGGTTTGAAATCCATTGGTTACTCTCAACCTGGTTTGGCCTGTCTGGCAAAATGATTTACCAGGGTGTGGCTGCTGTGCATGCTGCAGCTTTTTGGAGCCACAGGTGAGAGTTGGGTGGAATAGGTTGACACCAAAGGTGGAAAGAGCCCCCAAAAGGGCTCAGTAGCCATCACCCCAAAGGTACTAGTCCTCCCTGAATGCACTTTACACCCCATGATTATTATTATGGACTAACTTATTGACATGCATTATTATTATTATTATTGACTAACAAATAGCATCCAGCATGGTGGCATATATGAGTACTTTTCATGACACAGAGGACAGAAAATTGGTCTCAGAGAAAGGACAACATAAGTTCAACTATTGCCATTAGCATATATTGGAAGTGGCAACCTGATCAAGGCATTTAAACCTTCTCAGTATTTGGATGCTATACCCCTTGGAGCACATTTTTAGTAATAGTATTGCTTCTTTGTCTGTGGTGCCTTTTAGCAGGATATAATTTCCTTCCTTATCCCTTTTGATTAGATCTATTTCTGCTTTTGTTTTGTCTGAGATTAGGATTGCTACCCCTGCTTTTTTACATCAGATAAAGCACAATATATTCTACTCCAACCTTTTACCTTTACCCTGTGTGTATCCCCCCCATTTCAAATTTGTTTCTTGTAAACAGCATATTGTTGGATTATGGTTTTTAATCCAATCTGCTATCCATCTGCCTTTTATAGGAGAGTTCATCCCATTCACATTCATAGCTATGATTGCTATCTGTGTCTTTCCCTTCATCCTCTTTCCCCTCATTTGTCCTTTTAGATCTCCCTTCTCCCTTCTCCTCCACAATAGAGTTTCAATTTTTGATCACCACCTCCCTCAATCTTCCCATTCTTCCTGTCCTTCTTCCAACTCCCTTCCCTTTTACTCCCCTTTACCCTTAGCAATTCTTCCCTCCCTTTTTGCTTTCCCTCCCTTTTCCTTCCCCCTTCCCCTCCTACTGCCTCTAGAGCTAGTTAGATTTCTATACTTAATTGAGTTTGTTCTTCCCTCCTTGAACCAAATCAGATGAGAGTAAATATCAAGCAATGCTCATCTCCCTCTCCTCTTTCCCTCTACTGCAATATAATTTTGTGTCTCTTCTTGTGATGTAATTTAGCATTTTCTGACTCCTCCTTTTCACATTTCCTGTTACAATACCTTGGCACTCTTGAATCACATTTTTATCATCATATCATTTACTTTATACCCACTCCCTCTATCTGTGTATCTCCCTTTTATACATCATGATAAATATACAATTCTCAAGATTAACAAGTATCATCTTCCTTTATAGGGATGTAGACAGTATGCTCATATTGAATAACAATTTTTCCCCTATTTACCTTTTTATACCTCTCTTGAGACTTGTGTTTGAAGATCAGATTTTCTATTGAGCTCTGGCCTTTTCATCAGGAAGGTTTGGAAATCCCTTATTTCACTGAATGTCCATCTTCTTGCCTGAAATATTATGTTCAACTTTACTGGATAGTTGATCCTTGGTTGTAGTCCCAGCTCCTTTGCCTTATGAATATTGTATTTCAATGCCTTTGATCTTTTAATGTAGAAGTTGCAAGGTCCTGTGTGATCCTGACTGTAGTTCCTCAATGTTTGAATACTTTCTTTCTGACTGCCTATGGTATTTTCTTCTTTACTTGATAGTTCTATAACTTAGGAACGATATTCCTTGGTATTTTTAGTTTGGGATCCCTTTCAGGAGGTGAACATCAGATTCTTTCCATGACTATTTTGCCCTCTCAATCTAGGACTTTTGGGCAGGTTTCCTTGATGATTTCTTGGAAGATATTGTCCAGGTTCTTTTTTTCATCATGGCTTTCTGGTAAACCAGTAATTCTTAGATTTTCTCTCCTGGATCTATTTTCCAGATCAGTTGTTTTTTTTTTTTTTCAATTGGATATTTTACATTTTCTTCTGTCTTTTTATTCTTTAGATTCTGTTTGACTAATTTTTGATGTCTCATAGAGTCATTAACTTCTACTTGCCCAATTCTATTTTTTTATAGATTGTTTTCTTCAGTTAACTTTTGCATCTCTTTTTCCATTTTTCCAATTGTTCTTTTTAAGGAGTTATTTTCTCCAGTTAAGTTTTGTACTTCCTTTCCTATTTGTCCAATTTTCCTTTTTAAAGTGCTGTTCTCTTTGGTGAATTCTTTTTTAATATTTTTAAAATCTTTGGCCAATTTTTCTTCTACCCCTCTCATTTGACCTTTAAAATCCTTATTGAGCTCTTCAAAGAATGCTCTTTGGGCTTGAGAGCAGTTCATATTCCCTTCTGAAGTTTCAAATGGGAGTTCAGTCTCAATGTTGACCTCTTCTGTATTCATGTTTTTGACTTTGTCCTGATAGTAACATTCTATGGTCCTTTCTTTTCTCATTTGCTTCCTGCTCATGATAATTGCCTTTCCCCCTACTTTTAAAGTGGATCTCTGTTTCTTGGGCACAGGGGACTCTGTCCCACAGCTCTTGTGCTGAGAACTTGAGGCTTTGTATATTGTAGCCTCTGGTTCTTTCAGATAGAAGTTAGAATGCTGCAACTTACCTGGTGCTGATCTGGCTGGTGTGCCAAGGCAAACTTTCCCTGAAGTTACCCTGGAGCTCACTGCATGTGGTGTGGGATAGGAGTGGTCTGGCCACAGGAGGTCTCCTCTGAGTTTTAGCACAGGCAGGCTCAATGATTGGTAAACGCTTGTCTGCGCCAATGTTTTCCCAATTCTCCTGGCTGTGCTAAGGCATGCCTGGGCTCCTGGTATTGGTGCTTGCAGGCTACACCCACCTGGGGCTCAGGATCTCCTCCTGGATCACTGACAGTGGGGCTGTCTGGTACGGCTCTGGTCCTGAACTGCTTCTCTTCAGCCACAGCAAGAGAGGACCCCTTTGTGATTTTCCTAGCTTTTTGAGCTATGAGACTGTTTACCTCTTTGGCTGATTCCATTATTCTAGGATTTTTCCTGGGGAAGTATTCTCTGGATTTTTCAAGGTCAACCAGATTACTCCACCATCTTGGCTCCTAGAAGTTCAAGTAGGTGACTTACAAATACTTAATCTGCAGGCTGATAGTCTCAGGAGAGCTGTTGCTGTTACCAGGGGTCCTGTGCTTCTCTCTCACTCAGTTCTACTAGATTCCTGTCCTGTGCTGGTTTGTTTGGAAATGTGCATGGCTGCTTTTGATTCAGTCTGCCCAGCAGTTCTTGCTTGGCTTTACTATGGCAGGATCTGAACTGGTACAACCTGTGCACTCTGTGCTCCTCCAGCCCCATGTAACAGATCCTTCCTGTCAACCTCCCAGTCTGTCCTATGCTGGAAATCTACCACACTCTATCTCTGTTGGATCTTGTCACTCTAAAATTTGTTCAGATTCTGTTTTTAGATTATGTGAATGAGTTTTTCATAGAACTTCTATGAGGAAATGCTCTCACTCCACCATCTTGGCTCTACCTCCCCAGGTTTTTATTACTTTTGTTTCTATGTAGACATTGGATTGGAATGGAGAAAAGATTGAAGGGAAGGAGACTAAGAAACTACTTTTATAGTTGAGGTGAGAGATTAGAAGACCTTGTCCTTGGTTGTGACCATGCAAAGGAACAAAAGGGGATGTATGTGAGAGATGCAGTGAGGAAAAAATCAACAAGACTTAACAACTAATTGGATATAGGGCAGAGTGAGGGTGAGGGAAGAGTTGAGGGTTACCCTGAGTATGTGACCGCAAGTGAATGAATGTATGGTGGTACTCTCAATGAATGTGGAAGAAATTATACTGAGTTCTGTGTTGGACATTTTGAGTTTGAGATGCTTATAAGCTATCCAGTTCTAAATGTCCTTTGGCTATTGGTGATGTGGGACTTGTGCTCAGGAGAGGAGATGCGCTGCCGGTAGGATCAAGGGCACATTAACACTTATTCCTATGATGGTTACTCTGTGATATTCTACCAGACTGTAAACTTAAGTTCAGGGACCTCATTTTAACTTTCACTGTAGCACCCTAGTAAATAGTCCATAATAAATGATCAGTTAATACTAACTTGCCTTAACAGTTCTGAGAAATCATTATGTGATATAAATTTGGAGTTAAAATATAACCCCTCTGTGAGTACATAATCGTGTATAATGAATAAATTGCTACAACCAGGTTATTAGCTGTCCCCATTCATAAGTGAAGAGCTTATGTATAGCATAAACAACCATGACAGTGGGTAAGGAAGTACTATAAAAGGAATAGATTGGAAAGGTAATGGAGATAGATATTTGAAGGCTTAGATATATTCAGGAAAGAAAAATGGTGTTGTCTTTCCTTAATTTTCTTTTCAAGGAAAAAAAAGTTTTTTCTAAGTTTTTCATCTTTACCTTTACATTTCTAAAGATGACAAATATGACAAAATAAATTGCATTATATTATTACAAATTATATTTTAGTGCTTCTCAACTGAAAATAGATTGGTTATTTAGATCTGTGGATAGGATATTAAAAAGGAGTATATCTATGTTTTCTTTTTTTTTTTATTTAACTTTTAACATTTATTTTCACAAAGTTTTGGGTTACAAATTTTCTCCCATTTTATCCCCTCCCCCCCCCAAACCCAAGCATTCTAATTGCCCCTGTGACCAATCTGCTCTCTCTTCTATCATCCCTCTTTGCCCTTGTCTCCATCTTCTCTTTTGTCCTGTAGGGCCAGATAGCTTTCTTTACCCCTTAACCTGTATTTCTTATTTCCTAGTGCTAAGAACATTACAGTTGATCCTAACACTTTGAGTTCCAACTTCTTTAGCGCCCTCCCTCTCCACCCCTTCCCTTTGGAGGACAAACAATTCAATATAGGCCAAATCTGTGTAGTTTTGCAAATGATTTCCATACTAGTTGTATTGTATAGGACTAACTATATTTCCCTCCATCCTATCCTGTCCCCCATTACTTCTATTCTCTTATGATCCTTTCCCTCCCCATGAGTGTCGACCTCGAATTGCATTCTCCTCCCCATGCCCTCCCCTCTATCCTCCCCCCCACCCTGCTTGTGCCCTTGTCCCCCACTCTCCTGTATTGTGAGATAGGTTTTCCTATCAAAATGAGTGTGCATTTTGTTCTTTCCTTTAGTGGAATGTGATGAGAGTAGACCTCATGATTTTCTCTCGCCTCTCCTCTTTATCCCTCCACTAATAAGTCTTTTGCTTGGCTCTTTTATGAGAGATAATTTGCCCCATTCAATTTCTCCCTTTCTCCTCCCAGTATTTCTCTCTCACTGCTTGATTTCATTTTTTTTTTGAGATATGATCCCATCCTCTTCAATTCACTCTGTGCACTCTGTCTCTATGTATGTGTGCGTGTGTGCATGTGTGTGTGTGTGTGTATACTCCCACCCAGTACCCAGATACTGAAATGTTTCAAGAGTTACAAATATTGTCTTTCCATGTAGGAATGTAAACAGTTCAACTTTAGTAAGTCCCTTATGACTTCTCTTTGCTGTTCACCTTTTCATGGTTCTCTTCATTCTTGTGTTTGAAAGTCAAATTTTCTTTTCAGCTCTGGTCTTTTCATCAAGAAAACCTGAAAATCCTCCATTTCATTGAAAGACCATTTTTTCTCCTGAAGTATTATAGTCAGTTTTGCTGGGTAGGTGATTCTTGGTTTTAGTCCTAGTTCCTTTGACTTCTGGAATATCCCATTCCATGCCCTTCGATCCCTTAATGTAGAGGGTGCTACATCTTGTGTTATCCTGATTGTATTTCCACAATACTTGAATTGTTTCTTTCTAGCTGCTTGCAATATTTTCTCTTTCACCTGGGAATTCTGGAATTTGGCCACAATGTTCCTAGGAGTTTCTCTTTTTGGATCTCTTTCATGCGGTGTTCTGCGGATTCCTTGAATATTTATTTTGCCCTCTGGTTCTAGAATCTCAGGGCAGTTTTCCTTGATAATTTCATGGAAGATGATGTCTAGGCTCTTCTTTTGATCATGGTTTTCAGGTAGTCCCAAAATTTTTAAATTGTCTCTCCTGAATCTATTTTCCAGGTTAGTTGTTTTTCCAATGAGATATTTCACATTATCTTCCATTTTTCCAATCTTCTCGCTATGTTCTGTGATATCTGTCTTTCTCATAAAGTCCTTAGCATCCATCTGTGCCATTCTAGTTTTGAAAGATCTATTTTCTTCAGTGAGCTTTTGAATCTCCTTTTTTATTTGGCTAATTCTCCTTTTGAAAGCATTCTTCTCCTCATTGGCTTTTTGAACCTCTTTTGCCAATTGCGTTAGGCTAGTTTTCAAGGTGTTAATTTCTTCAACATTTTTTTGGTTCTCCTTTAGCAGGGAGCTGATCTGCTTTTCATGCTTCTCTTTCATCCCTCTCATTTCTCTTCCCAGTTTTTCCTGCACCTCTCTAACTTGATTTTCAAAATTTTTTTTGAGCTCTTCCAAGGCCTGAGCCCATTGGGTGGGCTGGGACACAGAATCCTTGATTTCTGTGTCTTTGTCTGATGGTAAGCATTGTTCTTCCTCATCAGAAAGGAAGGGAGGAAATGTCTGTTCTCCAAGGAAGTAGCCATCAATAGTTTTATTTCTTTTCCCTTTTCTGGGCATTCTCCCCAGCCAGTGACTTGACCTCTGAATATTCTCCTCACACCCACCTCGCCTCCTGATCCTCCCAGCCAGCATTTGGGGACTGGGATTCAAATGCTGCTTCCAGCCTTAGGGCTTTTGGTGGGGGCAGGGCTGCTATTCAGTGTGAGAATTAAGTTCAGATGGTCAGGTTGGGGCAGGGCTGCCTCTCAGGCACAGTTCCCTCAGGGGGTTTATGTACAGACCTTCCACAATGGATCCAGGCTCCCGCCCGCTTGGGGAGCCCCTGTCTGCAACCGCCTTTCAGCTTCTATCTCCCGGGGGGGCCCGAGCCATGGGGGCACCCCACTCCCCTCTCGACCCACCAAAGAGACTCTCTCACCGACCCCCGTCACCTGTTGGTAGAGGGGCTTGTGCCGCCGCTGGAGATCCCGTCTCTGAAGCCTGCTCGGATCTGTACCTCTCAGAGCTGCGGCCGCCGCAGGTCTGGGCTGGGCTCCGCGTCTGTAGCGCGACGGACCTTTTGCGAGAGGTTTGCAGGTCCCTCTGTGGGTGGAGGGACCCGCGTGGCCACTGGAGATCCCGTCCCCATAGCCTGCTCGGATCTTTTCCTCACGGTGTCACGGCCGCTGCCAGGCTGCATTCAGCTCCCAGTCCCGGCGCCCAGTCCGCAGCGTGAAGGACCCCCCGTGAGAGGTTTGCTGGTCTCTCCAGAACAGAAATCTCCCTCGCTCCAATATTCCGTGGCCTCTGGGTGCAGAATTCACCGTGAGTTGGTCGCCTCTAGCCGTTCTGTGGGTTGTGGGTTCGGAGCTATGTGTATGTGCATCTTTCTACTCCGCCATCTTGGCTCCGCCCCCATATCTATGTTTTCTTAAGTGTATTCTTCCTGTGGGATGGAGAGACTTAAGGAGGAAAGTCTTTCCTCTCCTCTAGCTTCTCCAGTTTTGATAATTGCAGTCTTTCATAGTTCTAATACTGTATATTTTCCAAATCCGTGTCAGCATTCTTTAGAAAAAGAACACATATTCTACACAGAATCTCAATCAGAAGGAACCTCAGAAACATCTAGTCCAACTCATGTCTGAATAGGAATATCCTCCATAGTAAATCAAGTTACATTTATTAGGCATTTACTAAAGTATTAGGCACTGTGCTAAAGCCCTGGGGTTTAGAAAGCCAAAGAAAGACAAAACAATGCTTCCTGCTTTCTAGGATATTGCCTTCTAATGAAGAAGGCAGTATGCAAATAATGATGTACATAAAAGTTCCATATATTACATAAATGGAAGGTAAATTCATAAAGAAGGCACTTGCAGAAGTTGTGGGAGGGATGAAGGAAGGATCCAGGAAAGGCCTATTGTAGAAATTAAGATGTGAGCTGACTCTTGAAGGAAACCAGGAAAGCCAGGAGGTGGAAGTGAGGAAGGAGAACATTCTAACCATACAGCATAACGAGTAGAAAAATTACGGAGCTGGGACATAGAATGTCTTTTGTGATGAGTAGGAAATAGGTGGTGGAACTGGAATATAGAGTATGTGGGAATAAATTATAATGGTCCAAAAAAGGTAGGAAGGGGCCAGGTTATAAAAAGTTTTATATGCGCAACAAAAAATGTTTGAAAGACATAGCATTCTAAATGAGTTGATCATCTAGCCTATATTCAAAGAATTTCAGTGAGAGGGACACACCACCTTCTAGGGCAGCTCAGTCCACTTTGGGATATTTCACATCTGCCTCCCATTGATTTCCACCATGGTTCCTAGTTCCACCCCTTTAGCGACACACAGAACAGAGGTGATATTTCTTCCGACAACTTTTCATATACTTGCACACAGCTATCTCATACCTGATAAGTCATACTAAGGCTACATAATCACCTTGAGCCTTCCATCTGATTCTAGAAAGGGATATTTCAACACAATGAGCCACACTATCCGTCTCAGACTTGGCTGAAGTTGCTCCCAGTGTTCAGAATGAGCCTGGTTAGCAGCAGCTGAGTTATATCACCAAACTTGAGTATAACGTATCCTTGTTAGGTCCTTGGTCTGATATATTACTTTAAAAGAGAAATGTCACTTTGCCAGGAATGAAAGTGTGCTCCACTTTCATTTACTACTTCCCTCTTCTAACCTCCTCAGTTCTATAGAAATGTTATACACTTTAGAAGAGGACCTGCAAATAATTTGTGATAATGGAAACTTTTCAATCCTAGGAGGTACTTGGCAGCCATCAGTGAACACTCTTTCAACAGTTTTTACTGCTCATTTGCAGGCTCTGGGCTTTCTTTCTAAAATGGATTTACCCTAAGAGAAGAAGAGTCTAATAAGACTCTAACCAGAAAGAAAACATTATCCAGAAGAACAGGGAACACAATATCCTGAAATGAATGAGTGAGTGACAAAAGTGAGAGAAAGAGACATGTGAAGGATGTAAGGGAGGAAATCATGGAGAACCAAAATTCCACATCAGCCACCTGCTGTTTCCCCATACTCCAAGCTCCAAAGGGCATGACTCTTTGGGGGAAATGCATTCTAATCATCTTCTGTCTTGTTGCTATTGCTTCCTCCAAACCAAACCAGATTCATAACCTGACCTCTTGAACTTGGCCTCCTGCTACTCCAATATCCTGGTATGGTTTTGGGAGGATAGTGGTGTTTAGTGGAAAAGGAGCCATTGCATGTGTACATACATACACACATGCATATACACGCATGCATATATATACACACAAACACATACACATACATACATGCATGCATGTATATATACATTCATATACATAGTAATATATTATGCACCTGAGAGACGTTATTATTAGTAAGAAATGATTTGGGGAGATCCAGAGATTCCTCCCTTTTAAAGTCCTAATTTCAAAAGTTCAATGCCTTGTAGGACATTACTGACAATGAGATAGGACTAATTCTTTCTTGTTCAGATCCCTCCCAAGTGGGAAGCCATTATGCTCTCCTCAGGTTTGGGTGGGGATAAATTCTTTGAATAGATTGTCCAAGGCTGGGGGTAATTTAAAAGTAAGTGACATAATCAAAGTTCATTTGAATACTTTCAATCCCTTATTGTAATATTCATTTCATCCTCCTCTTCCTGCTCCTCCTCCTCCCTCTCTGCTGTTTTACCCAGGGGAAGGTAAATTCCATGCCCCCAAACTGCCTTTTTTCCTCTGGGTTTACTGACTACATTTCTTGCTCAAAGATCAAGCCTTAAACCCAATTCATTCTGGAGCTCAGGACAAGAAGTCTCCGCTCACCCAACAGAGAGTGATTCTAATTATTAAATAGTAAGTGTTTCTCTTTTGCCGAGAACCTTGAGGGTCTTCCCCTCCCAGTTTGACTTTTTTTTTTATTAAAGGGGCCATCCCTTGAGTAACTACTTAAAGAGACCTATTCATTGAATGGGTGTATCTCACTCAAAGTGAGAATGGGATAAGACCTTAGCCTGAAAGGGCCAGGGTCTCACACTGCATCCGAGGCCATCTCCAGTCATCCTGATAACTATCAGGCCACTGAACCCAGATGGCTCAGGAGAAGAAAGTGAGGTTGGTGACCTTGCACAACACAGCCCTCCATCAAACCCAAGTCAACTGCAAATCATATCATCATCTTGATGTCATGGTCCTCTTTGAGAAGGAAGGACAAACACAACACATTCTCTCATTAATTGTTAACAAATCAGAGTTGGTTGCCACCCTTGGGAATGCCTCTCTTCCTGTGGGCATTTATGCAATGAACCTGCTGCCATGACCATTTTTGGTCTGAGAGATGACTAAATGACTATCCTTTTATTAAAATACTCTGGCATTAACTACCCAGAAATTATGTCTCTGATCTTTTTAAATGCCACAGTACCCAAGGCTATTATGCCCTTGTACAAGGGCTTTTATGCTTTCTGATTGATGCATGACTAAAACTATTGGCATATTTTCATCCTGATTGAATTGTAAACCATATTAAGCCTAACACTTATCATAACAACATTTTGTTATTTGTGCTCTCTTTTGCCTACTGAAGCTTTAATATGATCTAAAGCCTCATTCCTTTTGAAAGCTGAATCTTTCCCACAGATAGATTTCTCCACCAATAACTAACACTGTAGACTTCTGTTGGTAGTTCTGTTAGAATCAGAACCCCACATTTAAGTAAAGCTGAAATTTAATCCCACATTACCATAAAAAGCATTCGAAAAAGAATCCATGGGACCCCCTGGTTTGTGCATTTAGCTACAGGACAAGTGGCAGCAACTTCAGCTCAATCTTATATAGGTGGATCAGAAACCCCCAGCATGTTTACCTTTAGGGTGACTTACTAAGCCATCTGACAGGGCACATCAATCTTACTTGTAGCCAGCTTGCCCATTGGCTAATTTCACCTTTTCTTGGGTTTAGGAGCATGAACTTAAAGGAGATATCATAAAAATAACTCATCACTATGATATAATACCTCTTTCCCTACCATCAGTTTGTATACCTACCCCCTTCCCTTCATGCAATGACTGCCATCTTTTAAAATCTGTCCCTTCCTTAAAGTATATAATCAGCTGTCTTGAAATACATGGTCTTCCCTGATCCCCCTTCAAATGTCCAATAATGTGTATTAATGTTTGGAGTTTATTTTTATGTACTTATCATAGATAGATTGATAGACAGATATAAATATATAGATATTATAGATATATACACATACATACTCATCTCTGTGTGGATATATATGTGTGTTTATATCTATGTGATATCTGTGTGTATATGTGTGTGTGTGTGTGTGTGTAAGTGTGTGTGTTTGCTTATCTTCACCATCAGATTGTGAGTTCCTTGAGGGAGTTTGACTGTCTCTTCTTTTTCTTTGTACCTCCAGTGCTTAGTATAGTTCTGGCACATAAAGTGATGTAAGCACAAAATGTTGTTTCATAAAGTCTGCTAAATTAAATTGTCTTATCTTTTTACTCTTTGTGAAGAAAGGGTTTGCTAAGCAAGTCAATAATTTAAATAAACTTAAAAGGGTAATGTTTAAGGATGAGGACAAAAGAAATATGTTCATAAGCTTAGCAGAATCTATGTTCACACAGACAATTAATGTGTGATTACAAATGAGTCATGTAACCATTAAAAGAGACCCAACAGGATTTTTATTGGCAACATTTTATTAGTAGCTATTTCTCCTTACTGTATGTATTTGAAAATCATAAATCTGTATTTATTTTTAAACATTTTGAATTTCATATTTTTCATATCCAGCTGTTGATCTCCCACATCCACCATCAAGTTAATCTAAATTAGTGAAGTTTTAATGTATTATTTCTGCTTTTGGTTAAGGTAGTTGCCAGCATAGCAATCAGTGACCTCTTAAATCTACTTATTATGTCACAGCTGGATATTTGCATATGATGAGTTCGTGTATTATAACACATGAGTAGCATGCTGATGTAATGCTCTCTGCCAGTCCTAGGCTTGTGCTGGAAAAGCAGTTGTAATCAACTCTCCATTATCCATAATAAAAGAGGAGAGGAAAGATATGGAAAATCCCCAAATGACTTACATTAGCCCTGGTGTTGACATTTGAGGATAAACGTGTCTGATAATATGGAAATTCATTTCAAACAAAATGAGAAAGCCACATACTGAAGACATTTGGCACACACAGCAAATAAGATACGGTAGTTGAGCTACGGGGGTAACAAGGCAGCAGCTGCAAGCAAGACCCTTCAGAAATGGAGCAGCAGCCCCTCACTCAGCCTGAAAGTTGATAAATTCAAGAAACCACAGAGGTTTATTGCTAGTGTTTGAGACTAGTTCTTGTGACATCACTGGAGCAGAATCTTAAAATGTTGGATATGTGATAGCAGAAACAGAGCTTCATAATACTATTTGTGGGTAGCATATGTTTCTGTTTGCCTTTCTCTGCGTGTCTGATCACTACTTTTTGTATTCCGTGGAGGAATCATGGGCTGGTTCATGCAACTGAGGTTTGAGACTCAAAGGATATCAAAGGGATTTGGTAATGGTTTGAGAATAGTAAGAACACCTGCTTCCTATGGTTGTTGTGAGGATTAAATGATATATTTGTGCATTCAGCACAGTGTGTAACACATAGTAGGTACTACATAAATGCTAGGTATTATTATTAGTATTTTGATAATGATTATGATGAATCAAGGTCACAAGTTTATTTTTTATTAATTAATTTATTTGTTTTCAGTTTTCTACAACCACTTCCATCAATCTTAGATTTTCTCTGCCTCCCTCCACTGTCCCTCTCCAAGATAATGTACAATCTTAAATGGGTTCTACGTATATATTCTTACTAAATACATTTTCGTCTTAGTCATGGAAGAATTAAAATGAATGGGAGAAATCATGAGGATAAAAACCAAATGAAACCAAACAAAACACAAGAGAAAACAATATGTCTCATTCTGCAATCCAGTTCCACAGTTTTTCTCTGGATGTGGATGGCATTTTCCCTCATGAATCCATTGGGAATTTTTTAGGACATTGCATTGCTGTGAAGGACTAAGTCTACTCACACACTGTGATTGTTGCTGTGTACAAAGTTCTCCTGGTTCTGCTCCTTTCACTCAGCATCAGTTCCTATAAATCCTTCCAGGCCTCTCTGATGTATTCTTGTCCATCATTTCTTATGGCAAAATACTATTCCATAACATTCATATACCACAACTTGTGCAGCCATTCCCCAGCTGATGGGCATCCCCTCGATTTCCAATAATTGGGCACCACAAAGAGAGCTGCTATAAATCTTTTGTATATGTGGGCCCCTTTCCATTTCTAGGATCTCTTTGAGATACAATCCTAGAAGCAATATTTTTGGGTGAAAGGGAATGCACATTATTGTAGCCCTTTCCCCATAGTTCCAAATTGCTCTCCAGAATGGTTGGATCAGCTCACAGCTCCACCAACAATGAATTAGTGTTCCAACTCTCCCATATCTTCTCCAACATTTATCAACTTCCTGTTCTGTCATGTTAGCCAAACTGATAGGTGTGAATGCTACCTCAGAGTTGTTGTGATTTGCATCTCTCTAATGAATAGTGATTTAGAGCATTTTTTCACATCACTAGAGATAGTTGTAATTTCTTCCTCTGAAAACTGCTTGTTCCTAATCTTTGACCATGTATCAACTGGGTAATGACATGCATTCTTGTACATTTGACTCAGTTCTCTATATATTTTAGAAATGAGTCCTTTACCACAGGCACTAGTAGTATTCAACTTCCTCTTCTGTTAATCTGGGCAATTTATATTTTTTAATATACTCATCCATCTCATTTAGATTGTTGAATTTATGGGCATAAAGTTGGGTAAAATAATTTCTAATTATTGTTTTAATTTCTTCCTCATTGGAAGTGAGTTCATGCCTTTCATTTTTGATATTGGTAATTTGGTTTTCTTCTTTCTTTTTTTTAATCAAATTGACCAAAGATTTATCAATTTTATTAGTTTTTTCATAAAACCATCTATTTGTGTTATTTATTAGTTCAATAGTTTTCTTAATTTAAATTCTATTAATCTCTCCTTTGGTTTTCAGTATTCCTAATTTGGTATTTACTTGGGGATTTTCAATTTGTTCTTTTTCAAGATTTTTCAGCTGCATGGCCAAATTATTGATCTCCTCTTTTTTTATTTTATTCATGTAGGCATTCAAATATATAAAGCTTCCCCTAAAACTGCTTTTGCAGTATCCCATAAGATTTGGTAGGTTGTCACATTATTGTCATTCTCTTGAATAAAATTGCTGATTGTTTCTATGATTTGTTGTTTAAGCCACTCCTTCTTTAGGGTTAGATTATTTAGTTTCCAATTAATTTTTGTTTTATCCTTCCATGGTCTTTTATTACATATAATTTTTATTGCATTATGATCTGAGAAGGATGCTTTGACTACCTCTGCCTTTCTGTATTGGCTTGTGAGGTTTTTATGACCAATACATGGTCAAGTGTCATATATGTGCCATGTACAACTAAGAAAAAGATATATTCCTTTCTATTCCCTTTCAATTTTCTCCAGAGATCTATCATATCTACCTTATCCAGAGTTTTATTCACCTCCTTAACTTCTTTCTTGTTTATTTTAAGGTTAGATTTATCAAGTTCAGAGAGGGGGAGGTTGAGGTCACCCACCAATATAGTTTTGTTTTCTATTTCTTCCTGTAACTCCCTTAACTTCTCCTCTAAGAATCTGGATGCTATACCACTTTGAGCATATATGTTTAGTAATGATATTGCTTCATTGTCTATGGTGCCTTTTAGCAGTATATAGTTTTCTTTTTTATCTCTTTTGATTAGATCTATTTCTGCTTTTGCTTTGTCTGAGATTAGAATTGCTACCCCTGCTTTTTTTTTACATCAGTTGAAGCATAATATATTCTGCTCCAAACTTTTACCTTTGCCCTTTGTGAATTCCCCTGTTTCAAATGTGTTTCTTATTTACAACATATTGTTGGATTATGATTTTTAATCCATTCTGCTATCTACCTCTGTTTTATGGAAAAGTTCATCCCATTCACATTTATGATTACTCTCTGTGTCTTTCCATCTACCCTCTTTTCTCCCATTTATGCCTTTAGTTCTCCCTTCCCCCTTCCCCTCCACAACAGAGTTTCAATTTTTGACCACCACTTCCCTCAGTCTTTTGTCCCTTCTTTCAGCCCTCTCCCTTTTACTCCCCTTTTCCATTACTACTTCTTCCTCTCTTTTTGCCTTCCCTCCTTTTTCTTTCCCTTGCCCCTCCTACTGCCTATAGAGCTAGTTAGATTTCTATACTGAAGTGAGTTTGTTGTTCCCTCCTTGAAGCAAATCAGATGAAAGTAAATCTCAAACAGTGCTCATCTCCCTCCCCTTCTACTGTAATATATTTTTGTGCCTCTTCCTGTGATATCATTTACCTTTTTCTCCCTCCTGCTATTCAGATCTCCTGTTTCAGTCCCCTCATAAACTGAAAACACATTTTTTTTTTATCATCACATCATTTAATTCACACCCACTACCTCTGTCTATGTATAGGTATATAAAATATCCTAATAAATATACAATTCTCCAGATTAACAAGTATCATTTTCCCTTATAGGAATATAAATAATTTACCCATATTGAATAACAAGTTTTTTTCCCCCATTTACCTTTTTCTGCCTCTCTTGAGAATTGCGTTTGAAGATCAAATTTTCTATTGAGCTCTGGCCTTTTCATCAGGAAAGTCTGGAAATCCCTTATTTCACTGAATGTCTATCTCCTTGCCTGAAAGATTATGCTCAATTTTGCTGGGTAATTGATCCTTGGTTGTAGTCTGAGCTCCATTGCCTTATGGAATATCATATTCCAATTCCGCCAATCTTTTAATGTACAAGTTGCAAGGTCCTGTGTGATCCTGACAGTAGTTCCTCGATATTTGAATTGTTTCTTTCTGGTTGCCTGCAGTATTTTCTCCTTCACTTGATATTTTTGGAATTTGACAGTGATATTCCTTGGTGTTTTCAGTTTGGGATCACTTTCAGGAGGTGAATGGTGTATTCTTTGATGACTGTTTTACCCTTTTGATCTAGGACTTCTGGGTAGTTTTCCTTGATGATTTCTTAGAAGATATTGTCTAGGCTCTTTTTTATTATCATGGCTTTCTGGTAGACCAATAATTCTTAAATTTTCTCTCCTGGATCTATTTTCCAGATCAGTTGTGTTTCAAAGGAGGTATTTTTACACTTTCTTCTATTTTTTCATTCTTTAGATTCTGTTTGATTGATTCTTGATGTCTTGTAGAGTCATTAGCTTCTACTTGCCCAACTCTAATTTTTAATAAATTGT
Organism: Notamacropus eugenii; assembly: GCF_028372415.1. Lineage (NCBI taxonomy): Eukaryota > Metazoa > Chordata > Mammalia > Diprotodontia > Macropodidae > Notamacropus > Notamacropus eugenii. The sequence continues at coordinate 231,084,748 of NC_092877.1, read as the reverse complement.
TTTCTTCAGTTAACTTTTGCATCTCCTTTTCCATTTGTCCAATTGTTCCTTTTAAGGAGGTATTTTCCCCAGTTAGTTTTTGTACTTCCTTTTCCAGTTTTCCAATCTTCCCAGTTAGATCTTTTGATTCCTTTTCCATTTGTCCAATTTTTCTTTTAAATTCTTCTGTGATTTCTTTTTCCACCTTTTTAAAAACATTGGCAAGTTTTTCTTCTACTTCTCTAATATGGCTTTTAAAATCCTTCTTGAGCTCTACAAAGAATGCTCTTTGGGTTTTAGACCAGTTCATATTCTGTTCTGAAGTTTCATATGGGAGTACAGTCTCAGTGCTCACCTGTTTGGTATTCATTTATTTGTCCTTGTCCCCATAGAAAGATGCTGTGGCCTTTTCTTTTTGGATTTCCTTCTTGCTCATTATGACCACCCTTTTCCTCACTTTTAAAGTGTATCTCGGCTTCTTGGGCACAGGGCACTCTGTTCCATGGTTCTTGTGCTTTAAACTTGAGACTTTGTGTATTGTGGCCTCTGGTTCTTTCAGCTAGAAGCTGGAATGCTGCGTCTTACCTGGCTGGTGTGCCAAGGCAGAGGCCAGGTGAAGTTTTTCTGAGTTTCCCTGGAGTTATTCTGTAGTTTATCGCGTTAAGTGTGGGGAATGGGTGGTCTGACCACAGGAGATCTCTTCTGAGCTAGAACATAGGCAATCTCAGTGGTTTATGAACCTTGTCTGTGCTAGTGTCTTCTTGATTCCCCTGGTTGAGCTGAGGCACACCTGGAGTCCTCATGTTGGCAATTACAGGTTCCACCCTCTTGGGACTCAGGATATCTTCCTGATTCACTGAGGTGGAGCTGTCTGGGACAGCTTCAGTCCTATACTTGTCCCCTTCAGCCACAATGAGAGGCTATTTTCCTAGCCTCAGGGGCTAAGAGACTATTAATCCCTTCAGCTGATCCCTCTGTTCCAGGATTTTTCCTGAGGAAATATTCTTTGGGTTTTTCAAGGTCAACAAGGGGAGGGGTAGAGCATTTACAGATCACTCTGCCATCTATCAAGTAAGTGACTTGCAGACATTTAATCTATGAGCTGATAGTCTCAGGAAGGGGTGCTGCAGTTACCTGGTATGCTGCACCCTCACTCAGCCCTACTGGACCCCCACCCTGGGCTGATATGTTTGAGAATCCACAGTACAGCTGCTGCTCCAGGCCACCTGGGGCTTCCTGCTCATCTCTGCTATAGCATGGTCTGAGCTGGCACAATCTGTGCACTGTTTGCTCCTCTAACCCCATGCAACAGATCTTTCCCATCAACTCTCCAAGCTGTCCTGGGTTGGTAATCAACCACACTTGGCCTCCCATTGTATTTTACCACTCCAAAATCTGTTCAGATTCTCCCCTTAGAGGTATCTGAATGAGTACTTGCTCTCACTCTGTCATCTTGGCTCTGCCCTCAATATTTCAAGTTTATCAACCCCTGTATACTTGAACCCTTTCCCTTTTCCTAGGGAATATCAGATGAGGGGCAAGGTAACATAAAAAGTAGACATGGTTCCAGAGGAAGTAACTATATATTTAAACTGAGTCAGTGTTGGGCTTACAAGACCTGAGTTCAAATCCCACCACAGTTTCTCATTAGGTATATGACCCTTAGATAAATCTCCTTGTCTCTCTTAACTCATCTGTAAAATGGGCATACTCATACCTCTAAGAATAACCTACCTCCTAAGTAGTCCATCAGGAAAGTAAGCACTTGGCCAGCCTTAAAGTTCCAGTTGTTGTTGTTCCACATCCTCACCTGGCTAAGATTGCCTCAGGCTACTTCATGCTGAGAGAAGACTTTTGTACTTTGCAAACTGATGCAAAACACTATCTTTCAACAGATCTGTCTTCTGACAAACTTTCTCTGTAGTAACATGTGTTTGGTTTTCCAAGGTGTGATGTGGCATGAAAGAAAAAGAGATGTCAAAAGAACAAGAGATCAAGCAGGGGAAAAGATTTGCTCTCAATAAACTTAATTATAAGGTTCTTTTTAAAGCTGTGCCATTGCCTTGTATGACGTTGAACAGGTCACCTAACCTGACTGGCCTTTTTGTTTTCTTCTTTGTAAAACACAAGGGTTAGGACAGGTAATGTCTAAGGTTCCTTTTAGCTCTATCATTTTATGGTTAGGAAGTGAGGACATGTTGTATTTGAAGTCAGAAAGACCTGGGTTCAAATCTTTTGATGTACTACACTGAACAATTCACTTAATCTCTCTGAGTCTCAGTTTCCTCAACTGTGCAGCAAGAGTGATGATTGCATCTACCTGTTTGTGGGTATCAAATAAAATTATATGTTTGAAGCACTTTACTAAAATTGAAATCATATATAAATGTTGACTTTGTTTTTCAATTTCTCAAGATTTTGTGGAAGATTTGTGTTAAAGAAATGATAATGTAAACGATACACCTGTGAATAATATGATGTGCTATTTAACTTAATTCCATTATTATGCACAACTTAGTTTGCATTTCACATGTACCCAATTCCCTATGAGTTCTCACTAATCAGTAAACAAGTCATTATACAAGTTTTTTTTTTTAACATTCTTAGTAGTGCTTTTTTTGTCATTATTTTTGAAATAACTATTAATGAACTTTCCAGCTGTCTGAATGCAACTGCAATCAATTTCATGTAATAATGTTGTCTATATGACTGCCTTCAATTTCATGTAGCCCATTAACATCCATACTTTCTTTGGAAAATAGGAGATTTCAGAAGCTTGTATTATCATTGTTTTCACCTTCACTAAGAGTCTGTTCTAGAAGTAGCTAAGTCATGCATGCTGGCCTCCCAGTTCACCATTTTGAAAAGGGAGGCACTGCAATGGTTGTACATCATGGATGAATTCTCTGCTGCAAGAGAATTTTAAATTCTTTATGCCTTGTGAGCTTGACAACACATCAAGAGAAACTGATTTTGGAAAACACAGATTGTTTTTGAACCCCTGCAGAGAATCACTTTCGACTAATTATTTTTTGACATTGAGCATTTTGCAGCCTTTATGTCTTACATAAAAAAACAACAACAACAACAAAAAAAAAACAAACTTTGTCTTGATTGGAGAGAATGTTTTCCTAGCCTGACTTTTTAGTATGCTCTTCTTTGAGATATTTGATCAAAGTATCTGGTTGCAGTTTTACTATTTTGCATAATACTTAGTTTAGTTTGAATCTGGGTAAATGCTTATATGGGCTGCATACATTCTCCCTACCATATATCCTAATTCAGACCCTTTATATAGTTCTTTATGTTTAAATAGACCTACATAAACCTCTTCAGGATGTTATACTTCACTAGTGCAATCCTTATGACATTTACATAAGCTTGCAGAAACCTTTCTAAAGTGATGGAAAAATTTGATCCATAATTTTTAATATTCATAAAACTGGCAAGAACGAGGTAAGTGAAATTTGAATTTCTTATGTGTCCCAGCATCAAGTTTACCATGTGGAATAAAATATAGAATGAGATACCATGGTCTACAGAAGGATTTTTATTAAATTACATTAAACAGAGATTTTTTTCCTTAGGAAAATATTGCTCATTTTTCATTCCATTTTGTTCATTTGCACATCATATTTCCTAAGCATGGTATGAGAAATTACTCATTCCAACTCTGCTTCCCGGTATAACTTTAGTAAAAGGAGAACGGAGCATTTTTTCTATTTGCATACTGATTGCATAAATGATTTATGCATCCAACATTTATTGAGCTCCTTTTGTATGCCCAGCATGATATCAGAGTCGCTAGAAACCATGCTGTTTAATTGAAAAAAGATGATGGGTATACATGAAAAAAAGAAGATGAGCAGAGAATATGAAATTTAACAGGTAATATGTCATGAAGTCTTTAATTCTAAATATTCAGAATCACTGAGTCATTGGCACTGCCATGTCAATAAATGAGAGGTTCACAAATCCTCTAACCTGGACCAACTATTGGTATCATAGGTCCAGTAAGTTTACTGGCTTTAAGATAGCAGAAAGCTTAGACAGAAGCACCCAGAAGGAGCCTCTCATGAAGAGGAGACTCTAAAATTCTCAGATGCTCTTTTTTTTTTCATTTGCTCTGTTCTATTTATATATTTTAAATTAAAATGAAGTAAGGTACAAAAGTCAGTGAGGTACTAATAAAGATATAGGGGGAAAGATAACCACACAAATAAATCTTTTTCTATTAAGCAGATACAGAACTCATGTATTTATATTACTAGCTATCTAATTCTACTTGCCAGGTAAGAAGATAACACCCAAGGCTCTAAGAAAATAACAATGCCTCCTTCTTAATTTACCAGGAAGACCGATGTCATCCATGGAGAGCAGTTTCATATTCCCCTCCCCATTCCTCATTAATACTAATTTGCATTTATAGTTTCAACATTTTCATAGTGCTTTGGACATGAAGTATGCAATATAACTAATTATTTTTTCCCGTTTATAAATGAAAGAACCTGGACCTCAGTCTTGGCACACTACCTCGTCATTAATCTCTGCCTCTCTGACTGGAGAGTGGGGCCATGAAATCCAAGCCTACATTTAAGGAGGCAGCTCAGAACATTTTGTTTCTCACTTGGTTGCACTATCCTGGGAGTTCTCTGACTTTTTCAAAATGCCCCTAGATTTAGATACTTTCCTCTTCCCTCTCCTTGTTTTTCACCTTTTAGAAAAAAAAACCAAAACTATGTATAAGTTTACTTTTTGTGGCTTAAAAATGTTATTTATTTATTTTTGGCATTCCTTTCTTTTTAAATTTTGAGTTACAAATTCTCTTTCTGCCTCCAAACCCCTCTCCCACCCACTGAAAAGTCAAGCCATAATGATAATTTCATTTACACATGTGAAATCATGTAAAACATATTTCTGTATTAGCTATATTTCCAAAAAATAAAGCAAGAAAAATAAAGTGAGAAAATTATACTTCAGTTTGCACTTAGAGTTCATAAGTTCTCTTTCTGGAGGTACGCAGCATTTTTTCATCTTTAGTTTTTTGAGATTATATTGGATCATTGTATTGATCAGAGTAGCCAAGTCTTTCATAGTTGATCATCATTGCTATTACTTTGCACAGTGATCAACTTCTTTTAACTTCTCTTTGTGTCAGTTTGTATAGGTCTTACCATGTTTTTTTTTCCTTTCTGAAACCACCCCTTCTTATCATTTCTTATAGTACAGTAGTGTTTCATCATAATCATATGCCACAAATTGTTCAAAATTCCCCACCTGATGAATATCCCCTCAATTTCCAAATCTTTGCGACCACAAAAAGAGCTGCTATAAATATTTTTGTACATATAAGTTCTTTTCCTTTTTCTTTGGCCTTTTTGGGATACAGACACAGTCATAGTATTTCTGGATCAAAGGACATTTAGTTTTATAAGCCTTTGCTCCTCTTTTTCCATTTATCAAATTCTGTTTTTTAAGGAGTTCTTTTCTTTAGTGAATTTTTTGTGCCTCTTTTATCATTAGGTCATTTTTTTGTTTTATTTTCTTCAGTATTTGTTGTCCCTCTTTTGCAAAGCTATTAATTATTGTTTCATAATTTTCTTGCATCACTATTGTTTTTTCTCCTCAATTTTTCCTGTACCACTCTAATCTCTTTAATTCTTTTAGGAATTTTTGTTGATCTTGTGTCCAATTAGACTTTTTCTTTGAGGCTTTGCTTGTAGTTTTTTCTTCTTCTGAGTTTGTATCTTTGTCTACCCTGCCACCATAGCAGATTTTTGAGGCAAAATACTTTTTTGTTGTTATTTACTCACTTTTCCATCTGTTTCTTGACTTTGAACCTTATATTAAGTTGGGCTCTGCTCACCTGGGTGTGGGAGACCACTGTCCCAAGCTTTGGATTTTTACATGCTGCCATTATTAGAGCTAATTCTGGGGCTCTACAAATTTCCAGTACTTCAAAGATGGTGTGAGACAGATATAGTTACTCATCTCCTGGTCTACATGCTGATTTTTCCTCAAGAAAGGTACCTCCTCCTTGTAGCTGCAGGTTAAAGTGGTCCTTGTGGCCCTGGAACAGTGACTAACTCCCCCTCCCTCTTGTGACTTCTTCATCCTGGAATCATGACCCAGAACTGCTTACAGGCAATACAATTGTCAAACAGTGCCAGCTGCACCCAGAGGCAGCAAGGAGTCAGTCCCTGATAATCTTTCATACCAGTCGTATGATCCCCCTTACCATCTCTGGGCTGAGAGCTCCAGAAGCTGCAGCTGGTGCTATCGCTGCGTGCTTGTGCACTAGACAGGCCTCCACCCTGGTGTCACAGACCTTTCCTGCTGACCTCCTAAGGTTTCTTAGGCCAGAAAAATGTCTCACTCTGACTTCTTATTGGCTCTGATGCTCCATAATTTGATGTGAGGTGTTAGTTTGGAGGGGAATGTTGGGCGAGTTTGGCTGGATTCTTGCCTCTGCTCTGATATCTTGACTCTCCCTCCCAGATGTTCTTTCCAAAGGAAGTCAACAGGGAGGGCATATGGCATGCCATGTGAAGGGTACATTCAAAGTGTGTTGGGTTTCTGCTGCTAATAAACTTCACATCACTCCTATCTGTTCTCACCTATACTCTGTAACTCATAAAATGTTATGATTAGCTTCTAAACATATATAGTAACAGTCTCCTTTTAGACTGCAGTCCCAAGCAGTTAGCTAACTTTGTGGCAGCTGATCTTTAGTAGCCATGGGATAGTGGGATTGTGTGGGGTAACATCTCCTGTACACTGCATATAGCCTCTGGAGCTCTTTTTCTTAAAAAAGATACTGTTAAATATAAACCACTCATTAAAGTGCAATGAAATGCCAAACAAGAAAAAGCAAAATATCAAGAAGTGGTTTGCAAGGAAAGACTGGTTGGAAAAGGTGAATTTTTGAGTATTGAAGGAAGCAATACACATCTATTCATGCTGAAGAAATGTATGTTGGGCATTTCTAGAGTGCTGGGCAGTAAAGGACAAGAGAATGAAAAAAAGTAGAAAATCAGAAAAGATGGATTTGAGAGGCCCAATAAGGTAAGGTTGGTTAGAATTGAAGGTTGTGTAATGGGATATCACTCTGTGAGATAGTGTAGACAAAGATGGGGGAAATAGAACAGTTGATGGAGGGCAATTAATACTAGATTTAATATTTTATACTTGATATATTGAGTGACAGGGAGCCACTGTAGATTTTTTTTATTAGTTGCGTGACATAATGAATGTAGCGTTTGAGACAGATTATCTTTTAGGCCCTGTGCTAAATGAACTGGTGTGGGAAGGGACTGGAGGAAAATAGAGAAGCCAAGACCCAATTGCAGTAATCTAAATGTGGGATGGTGAAGCCCTGGGTAATAACAATAGCCTTGGAAAAGGTGAGAAAACATCAAATGCAGGAGACTGTAGAAACCTAACAAAAGGGGTTTGAGCATTGATTATTTACAAAAGAGAAATAATAGGGAGCTATCAAAGAGGCCAAATGGTGCTATTAATAATGGTTAGAGTCATAGGATTTCAGAAGTTGAAGGATCTATTTAACTCACACATGAAAATGATTACTTTCTACAACAGGTCAAAATTGAGAGGCTATAAATGTCTGAGGTAGGATTCAAATCTGTATCTTGTGAATGTAGGTTTGGCACTCTGCCCCAAATACCATTTTACCTCCTTGATAAAGATTTAAAGACCTTCATTAATGGAGGAAGTTACTGTCTTTCAAGGTAGTTCAAGGTAGTTGGGAGTTCTGATTATTGGTGAGGTTTTCCTATTAAGCCCCAATATACCAATGCCTCAGAGGGACTGTCACTTTAAAAAGGCTATATATTAAGCTACAGAGATAAGATTTGAACCTTCTCCCTCTGACACCAACCCCCCTTCTTCCCCCACCCTCCCAGTGTTCTCATACTTTACATACTGACACAGCACTGGCCACTTTGCTTTTCCTTGAGCAAGACACTCCATCTCCTGCCTTTAAGAATTTTCTCTGACTGCTCCCCATGCCTGGAATGCTCACTCTCCTCATCTGTTCTTCCTTCTCTGAAACAGACCAGTTGGGTACCTAGAGCGACATTTAAAATGGCTATTTGACTATGCGTTTAAATGCAAATACTCTAGCTTTCACTGATTGGCCAATAATAAGGCCCAGCCTAAACCTCACTTGCTCTTTATTTGAGTGTTGGTGACTCAAAGAAAGTATAATTTTTTTTTTTTATTACATCAACTTAAGGGGCCATCTCTTGAGTAACTCCTTAAAGAGGCCTATTCGTCGAATGGGTGTATCTCACTCAAAGTGAGAATCTGATAAGACCTTAGCCTAAAATGTCTAGGGTCCCATATTACATCCTGGGTCATCTCCAGTTGTCCTGATGACTATCAGACCACTGGACCCACATGCTTCTGGAGGACACAGTGAGGTTGGTGACCTTGCACAAGCCTCCCTCATGCAAATCAAAGTCAGCTACAAATTATGTCATCATCTTGATATCATGCTCCTCTTGGAGAACAAAGGAAAAACCCAGCAACAAATAACAATTGTTTTTGTTCTGGTCAGAAATTCTGAGGATCTTTCCCTCTCAGATTGATTCTTTTGTGAAGGCAAACTAGGCCACCTTTTGCCTCTTTTGTTGTCTAGTCTTTATTCAGTGAATGGCTGTTATCTCAGACAAAGTGAGACCTGGGAAGGACTTTAGATTTCAAAAGGCCAATGTCTCTCACTGCATGTGGGCCATTGCCCTCCATTGTGACCTATGTCTTACGACTGGACTCCAGTGACTCCAGAAGAGAGAATGAGACCGATGATTTGGCACAGTCCTGCTTCAGTTCACTTGCTAGTCAAGACTTCACCCTCCTGATGTCATTGGTCCTCTTCCAGAATGAAAGACAGTCAACAATGTACAACAACAGCTCTCTTCAAGTCCCAAATGAAATTCCACATTGTAAAAGAAACCTTTCCTGATCTCCCTTAAGTCTTATACTTTCCCTCCTTTATTTCCTATTCATTTTTAAATACCTAGTTTGTACATATCTGTTTGGTTGTTTTCTCCTCTGTTAGACTGTACTCCTTGAGAACAGGAATTGTCTTTTGCCTTTCTTCTCATCCCCGTCACTGAGTTCACTTAATGGACACTTAATAAATTTGTATTTTCAATATACAAAGTACTTTGACTCACATAGGTTGAGTGCTGATCAGGAAGGGTCTTAAACGTCAGGCCAAAGAGGTTGAGATTTTATTTGGTAGGCATTGGGGAACAATTGAAAAAGTTTAAGCAGAAGTATTACTGGACACAACTGCTCCATATTAAATACTACCCACCAAACCATGTTTGTGAGAATTATGATGAAATGTGGTTACTGGGTGATTATAATCTCTATTATTATTTTTGTGCTATATAAACCATTCATAGGATATCTTAGTGTATATTTGTTTGGAAGATTACTGTATTTTTTAAAGGTGAAAAATCTATGTTCACCCTGAAGGGAAAAAAGGGGTGTTTCTTAAATCTTTTCCTCCCTTTTATCTGCATAAAGTCTCAGAAAGTGTTTCAGCACTTTTTTAATATAGCTGACCACTCACTGCCTTTCATGTTGTTTTATCTAAAGACTTCTTGAACTCTGTTTAGTCTAAGAAATGACAGTACCTGTTAGACTCAGGATCTAATGAAAGCAGGTATTTTAGCTGATTCCCTGAACATCAGGGGTCTGAAAATAACCATCCTTTTAAGTGCATAGCTCTCTGTTAGTGGAATCATAAAAATCATTGCTATGTAGTATGAAAAGTTTACGAGGTCACACGGATGCTTGCTTACTGTGCATATGGTTAGAACTGTGCATTTCAAGTTAAATATAGGAACAGCTCTGGCTGTAAAGAAGTAGTTTAAGAAATCAGGAGAACTATAAATGGCCATCTGCTCTAGTCTCCATTTTTATTTGCTGAATTCACCCAGCACAATATTTTAATGAAAAATGGGTTGGTATTCCATCTGTTCATTAATATTTTTTTTCACACTATACAATAATCCATCATTTTTACTGAGTGGAAACAATTTTTCTACTTTGTGAAAATATTTTTTTAAACAGAGGCAGTGGGTATAATTCTTCTTTCCATTAATTTCAAGTACATTTAAGAAAGTCCTTCAGTAGCCTCTAGACTCTCTTGGAATGGGCAGATACTGAAACTGGGATTATTTTGTTCATGATGTTGAGAATATATTCCCCAACTCCTTGTCCTACCATCCACATTGGATTTTTCTTAGTTTTATAAAGCTATGGGGAAACCTTGTACAAAGAACCAAATGCTCAAGAGAAGCAAATGGCACCATTAGAAATTAGACATCAAGCCAAGAGATATGCTGAGACCAGGTCTAGAAAAACAAAGCAGAAAATGTACCACTTGTATTGATTCTTAAAACTGGGTTTGTATCAACCCAAGTGTAGCCTAATTATAATCCCTCTACCTACACAGAAGCTAAATATCTATAATTTAAAACCATATTACTTTTTAGTCTATTTTGATTTTTCTAACTGTTCCTTTTTTATCTCTCTGGGGTTGACTTAATGCAGTACTGACTTTAGGATATATGAGCATCATACCTCCTGTAGTAGATACCAGTTTTAACATCATATTTAATGCCTGTTGTGTCATTGTGGCAAGCAGACTCCTCAAATCCAGATTTGGCCAGAGGGTATAAATGTAGCATTTGGGGGAGAAGCAGTGAATATTTAATTATTAAATTCCATTGTTGACAAACTATTCAAAGTTTCCCAATGCATTGCCCCATCATTCCTTCTGATATTTTTCTATGTCAACCACTCTTCAATCGCTTAGTGGCAGAGTCTTAAAAGCGAAATCTTTACTGCTTGCAGACTATGAGGAGCTGAAGGTGTGTTCGATTATCTACACAATGGTGTGATTTCCCTTAACCTTATGCTAGAGTTTGAAGAATTGTGATATCACAGAAAGGACTGGGAATCTGTAGACCTAAGTTTAAAACCTATCTGCTACAGTGTACATTGTGTGACTTTAGGCGAGTCATTTAACCTCATTTCCTCATTTTACAAATTAGGAGGTTAGACTAGATATTCTCCAGAGTCCCTTCCAGCTCTATCTAGACTTATGGTCCTGTGATCTCTGAGTCATCATTTTCCCTTCTTTGAATGAGTATAATTATTCAAGTCCTACCAACTTCATAAAGTTGTTGTGAGGAAAATTCTTAGTAAATCTTAAAATGGATGTATGTAATTAATATGAATGAGTGAATGTAAGCAAGGCATCTTCAAACAACAAAATGCTATTTAACTGGGAGCTATCATTATTAATTTAAAACAGCCATAATTTCTTTCTGTGTGGGCACCCTTTCCATTGACACAGATAACCCCTTCCCCCATTTAGATTTCATGAATTGTCCTGGCTGAAAAATTTATCACGTAGTGGCTACCCTTCTTGTGATGAGTCTCTTTATGGTTGTCTGCTAATTGATGACAGTTGCATAGCCTCTTGAGCCCAAACTTGTAGCCTTTCCAGCTTGGAAGGACCTAACTGAAATTGTCCTTCACTGACATAGAACTTCTGAGTGGCCAAGATCATCTCCACCCACTGAGTCAGCACCAGGAACATGGATCTTCAGTCCATGCAGAGGTTCTTCGGCAAAAATTTCTAGCAGTCAGATAGAAGAGGAAAGGAACTAAAAGTATTACCTTCATTTCACATCAGCAAATTGAGCATGCAGAGATTGTTTACCTGACATAGAAAAATATCAGAAGTAGAGATGGGGCAATGCATTGGGAAACTTTGAACAGTTTGTCAACAATGGAATTTTTAAATGGAATAATTAAATATTCATTGCTTCTCCCCCAAAACCAATACCTCCCCCAAATGCTACATCTATACCCTCCGGCCAAATCTGGATTTGAGGAGTCTACTTACCAGAGTGATACAACAGGCATTAAATATGATGTTAAAACTGGCATCTGCTACAGGAGGTATGATGCTCATATGTCCTAAAGTCAGTACTGCATTAAGTCAACCCCAGAGAGATAAAAAAGGAACAGCTAAAAAAATCAAATAGACTAAAAAGTAATATGGTTTAAAATTATAGATATTTAGCTTCTGTGTAGGTAGAGGATAATAACTGGGCTATACTTGGGTTGCTACAAACTCAGTTTTAAGAATCAATACAAGTGATACATTTTCTGCTTTGTTTTTCTAGACCTGGTCTTAACATATCTCTTGGCTTGATGTCTAATTCCCAGTGGTGCCACTTCATTGTGTTTGTCAGTGCCAACGCTAGAATTTGGAATAAGGTGATCAGGAAAGGTGCCATGAGAGATGGTACAAGAATTTAATCTGCAAAGAAATTAGAGATTTTAAGAGGTGAAAATGAAGGGGAAATATATCCCTGGCATGAGGGATAGCCTATGCAAAGACATGGAGATGGGGAATAAAATATGATATGAGGAACAGCAAAAGGTACATTTATCTTGACCATCAAATGAGTGAAGGGGAGAGATATATAATAAGATTAGAAAGGTTGTTCACAGTCAGGTTGTACTTAAACTTGGACAAACATTAGAGTTTATTGAGTGTGGGAGTAAAATGGTTAGATGTTTGATTTAGGACAATCATTTTGGAGGCTTTGTGGATGATGGATTGGAGAGAGACTTGAGACAGTGAGACAAAGTAACAGGCTATTTCAATAGTTTAGTGGAGAGGCAATAAGGGCCTGAACTAAAGTGAAGGCTACATGTGTGAAAAATGTATGTGTGAGGTGTTCAGGTAAAAATCATAAGGTTTGACAAAGTTGATTTGATGGGGAAGTAATGAAATATGAATAGCCGAGCATTGCATTACTATTCTTGCTAAAATGTCTGGTGGTTTTTGGTAATTTTCATGCATATCTAGACCAAATTCCTTGGCATTTGCTTGAAGTTTAGCCTTTGCCATCCCCACTACCTTTTGTTGGAAATTACAACCTAGGCTGGAGTCTCCATTTTAGTTAACCAAACTCATCTACCATGACATTCTTTTATTTCCTCCAAGACACAGGGCCACAAACTTCTCTGAAATTACTGATGAGGTAAGGGAGGTGATATAGTGGAGGAAAGGAGTTAATCTGTAAAAACTGGAATAGGGTGTTGAGAATGAAAGTTCCTTAGGTTAGGGTTGATGGTGGAAAGTGTAGAGAATAACTCTTGACTGAGCACCTCTCTTCAATGGCACATCCATTTTGGCCCAAGATCAAGGTGCAGGGGTAAAAACTAATTTAGTAAGTGAAGAGATAAATCTGTATGATCACAGTCTGAGAGTTGAAAAACCCTGCTCTAAGCCTTAGTACATATCTTTCCACCTATTACTTTCTACTATGTGCAAGGCATGGGTAGTAAGGTGGCACAGTAGGTAGAGTGCCAGATCTAAAGTCAGGAAGATTAATCTTCTGAGTTCAACTCTAGCCTCAAACACTTACTAGCTGTGTGACCCTGGGCAAGTCACTTAACCCTGTTTGTCTCAGTTTTCTCATCTATAAAATGAGCTTAAGAAGAAAATGGCAAACTACTCCAGTATCTCTGGAGAAACCCCAAACAAACCCCAAATGGGGTCATGACGAGTTTTACATAAGTAAACAACAATTGTACACAACTATGATGAGTTTTCTTTCTTTGGGATGTAGGGAGTGGGTATGGTCTAGTGGCATGAAAAAAACAGAGCCCACCTCTGATGCAGAGGCTGTGCTCTATGTTGATGCATTCAGGGAATAACCTAGAACCCCCCACTATGTGGAACCTCATGCTGTATATTGCTTTCAGATTATTGTGATAGTCAAATATACAGACCAAAATAACCATCAGCTTTCTGAGTTGCAGGTAAAATTAGACTCCTCAAAGATGAAACCATCATAGAAATCTGGCATGCAAAATTTATCTTCCTCTGCTAATAGATAAGTACAAAATTTAGAGAATGTTGCTGTTGGAACAACAGACAAATGATCTTTTGGAGTTAGTTTCAGTTTTTTGCATCCACCTTAAATGGACATTTTTGTGTTCTAAATGGAATGATTATGTGAGTAGCTTAGAATGCATAGGCTAACATAAAAGTATTTCTCTAACGCTATAGAAGATGTCATTCTCAAAGCAAAGACATTTGCTAATTATATTACAATAGTTTCTATTTCATTGAAGTATTCTATATAATCAATTTCTTATTTTTTCCTCCTTTAAAGGAAATAATTTGTAATCTCCTGAAATGGAAGAAACAAGATAGCAGTGAATCTTTGTTTTAGAGCTGACCTCCCTAGGGAAGGTTGTAGTTTAAATTTCTTTGAAAAAGAAAGAAAAAAGAGGAATCTTGCCATCAGCTATACACTGAGATATTATCTAAGGATTTTAAAAAAAAAACACATGAAAACCTCAAGGCTATTATCCATATCCTGTGCCACAGGAGCCAGGGTCAGGCTTGAAAAATAAGAGATGTAACTGTTTTCTCTCTCTCACTGACTCGCTTACTTCCCCTTTCACCTTCTGCCGCAATCCTCAAAGTTTTTTTTTCAAAGAGGAAAATGGAGGAGATACTAATTCAGGGAAATGAAACATCACAATGCTATAAAGTTATTTTATTGAAAATAAAATATCTTGAAAGAACAAATAGTTTTCATTTTAAAAAAGAAGCTTCCTTTAAAGAAAAAAAATGTTGCCTATAGAAAAGGTTTCCTGCTCATTCACACACACAAAAAAATCTCCTACGGATATCACTTAAGGTTTTTTTTTTTTTTTGCTTAGTTATGTCTGCTCTGTTACATGTGTAATGTGTTTATTTGCATAAGACTTTTTTCATTGCTAGAGACTGATGACTCATTGCTCAGGTCCTGTGTTGGGGAGTGAAGTTGTCTAGAGCTTGAGAGAAGAGAGATCTTGTTCTCCTGGCTTCCAGCTTCTAAAGGGAAAACATAAGTTTCCCAATTTTGTTCAGGCAGCAGTACCTGAAGGGAGAGAAAGACTGGCAGAAGAGGTAACATGCAAAGGAGTCCACACCTATGGCTCTGTCCCCAGTTTATCCTACCAGAAACTTTCAGAAATTGGGTCAAATTTGGGACTCTGTCTGTTGGTTGAGATGAGAGATTTCATTACCAGTAGGAGACCTCATTCACTTTGTGTATTGTCTGGCATATTCTCATCGGTATACCTTTTCTGATTTCTATTTGCCATCCGCTTAGATCAACAGGTTTATTTGTTTTGTGTGTTCTTTGCGGGTCTGACATTTTTAGGACAAAGAAGTTTGCCATGGGATATATAGTTTGGGACACTACTTCCCCCTTATGGGAGAGAAATCAGGGTCTAAACTTTAAGCCAAAAATTATTTCCCCTGGACTAACAATATTTAGAGAGATGGACAGATATAATTCTATCCTGGTACTCATTCTCAGAATAGAGTAACCAGCTTCTGACACCAATCTCCTGGCAATAATGAAAGTCTAAAGAAGGGTGGATAGAAGAGACTTTAGAGATATTTATTCATTTAGAGATTCATATCTATTCATATTTAAAGATATCTAATCTACCTGTGAGGCACATCTCTACAGACCCATGTAGACACAGACAACTTACATAATCAACATATTACTTTACATATATACATATATATGTACACAAAAGTAGTCAAATATTTAATATTTAAGACTAGTCTATAGACCTTATCATGCCTATTTTAATGGAAAATAGAATCATAAAGAAAGATAAATATAAGAATATAAACACATATACATATATGTATATATGTATACATATGGGTATACATATATGTATGTGTGTGTGTATTTATATATATCATCCACATTAGAGTGCCAGGCCTGGAGACAGAAAGATATGAATTCAATCTGGCCTCAGACACTAGCTATGTGACCCTGGGCAAGTTGCTTAACCCAATTTGCATCAGTTTCCCCATTTGTAAAATGAGCTGGAGAAAGAAATGGCAAACCACTCCAGTATCTTTGCAAGAAAACCCCAAATGGGGTCACCAGAGTTGGACAGGACTGAAAAATAACTGAACATTGTACATATATATATTTATGATTCTGTTTTCCATTAAAATATAATATGATAAACTCAACAGTATGGTCTAAATATCACAGATTATTTGAAAGAGGGAGGCCTCACCCTCTCTCTTTCTTGATATCTTTACTCTTTTTTTTCATGGCCTCCCAAAGTCTCCCTACCCTTATCCCCAAACTGTGATATATTTTCTTGGCTAAAGAGATTAGGGAAAATTCAAAATGGATCCAGGTCATTCTTTCTACCTACAGAGGAGACAGATTTTGCTCCTCCCTTCAAGAGGTAAATAATTATTAAGTGTTTGACTGCCTTTTATATAGTCAAGTTCTAACTCAAAGGAATTCAAATGAAATTTGTTCCAAATTTGGTATCATCAGGGCATTGTGTATCATGCAGGGGATATAAGAATAAAAACACAACGATCCCTGCTGTCAAGGAGCTTACATTCTTGCATCATATCTTAATCTGATATAATATTTATGCAGTTAACTACAAAGCATTTTGAGAAGAACCCTTTCAACTTGAGAAATCCCAAATGGTTTCAAGGGCCTGACATCTGAGCTAAGCCTTGAAGACAGACAATGAGAAGACAGTACTTGCTGACTTGCTAGCTGGATTTAGTGTTAGATGAAACAAGGCTCTGGGAATGAAGTGTTAAGTTTAGAAAACAATTGAATTAGGCTACAAAGGAGGGTACTTTAAGGATGTAGGGATAATGTGAAATAAAGGCAGACTGAATAAGTCCCTGAATGTCAGAATGAAGACTTTGATTTTATCTCAGAAGCAAAATCGATTTTCTAAAAGTTTTTGAGCCTAAGAGCTATATGATAGATAGTTATATAGATAGGTCTGTGCCTTAGGGAGATTTTTTTCTTTGTCAGGGGAGAATGAATTTGGAGAAAGATGAGACAGGAAGTAGTAAGAATAATTGGGGGGTTAGTAAATTAGTCTTGGAGGGAAGGCTGGACTAGGGTGGTAGCTACGAGTGTGTGTTTGTCCTTCATTGCCAAAGAAGACCATGCCATCAGAGAAATAATGACATGGCTTGCACTTGACTTTTTTTTGAGTGAGGGAGGGCTGTGCAGGTCACCAGCCTCACTTCTCCTCCAGAGCCATCTGAATTCAGTGACCACATATTCATCAGGATGTCTGGAGATGAACCAGGATGAGGCAATTGGAATTAAGTGACTTGCACAAAGTCACACAGCTAGTGAGTATCAAGTGTTTGAGGTTAGATTTGAACTCAGGTCCTCCTGACTCTTGCACTGGTGTTCTATCTGCTGCATCACCTAGCTGCCCCTAGCCACATGAGTAGAGAAAAGGGAAAGAATGTAAGTAATCAGATTATTATTATTACTACTACTACCACCACAACTAGTACTACTATTAATAATTAGCATTTTTTAAAATTAATCTATTTGTTTTCAGTTTTCAACAATCATTTCTATAAGTCTTAAGTTTTCTTCCCCTCCTTTCTCTCATCCTTCCCAAAACAGCATGCAATCTTATATGGGCTCTACACATACATTCTTATTAAACACATTTTCACATTAGTTGTGTTGAATAAAAAAATTAGAATGAAAGGGAGAAATCGTGAGAAAAAACAAACTAAAACAAAACATAACACAAGAGAAAAATAGTCTGCTTCATTCTGCATTCTGATTTCATAGTTCTTTCTCTGGATGTGGATGGCATTTTGCCTCAAGAGTCCTTTGGGAATGTTTTAGGTCGTTGCATTGCTGTGAAGGGCTAAGTCTATCAGAAACAATCCTCGCACACTGTGGCTGTTACTGTGCATAATGTTATCCTGGTTCTGCTCCTTTCACTCAGCACCACTTCATATAAGTCCTTCCAGGCCTGTCTGAAGTCCTCCTGTTCCTCATTTCTTGTAGCACGTAGTATTCCATTACATTCATATACCACAGCTTGTTCAGTCATTCCCCAGTTGATGGGCATCCCATCCAATTCCAGTTTTGGCCACCACAAAGAGAGCTGCTATAAATATTTTTGTACACATGGGATCTTTTCTCATTTTTATGATCTCTTTGGGATACAGTCCTAGAAGCAATATTGCTGGGTCAAACAAAGGGTATGCACATTTTTGTAGCCCCTTGGACATAGTTCTAAATTGCTCTCCAGAATGGTTGGATCAGCTCACAGCTCCACCAACAATGAATTAGTGTTCCAAATCTCCCACGTCTTCTCCAACATTTATCATCTTCCTGTTTAGTCACGTTAGCCAATCTCATAGGTGTGATGTGCTACCTCAGAGTTGTCTTGATTTGCATCTCTCTAGTCAGTAGTGATTTTCTTTTTTCATGTGACTATAGATAGAGTCAATTTCTTCCTCTGAAAACTGCCTATTCATATCCTTTGACCATTTATCAATTGGGAAATGATTGTATTCTTGTACATTTGACTCAGTTCCCTATATATTTTAGAAATGAGGCCTTTATCACAGAAACTAGTACAGAATTTTTCCCAGTTTTCTGCTTACCTCCTAATCTTGGTTGCTTTGGGTTTGTTTGTGCAAACCTTTTCAAATTAAGGCAATCAAAATTATCCATTTTACACTTCATAATGTTCTCTGCCTCTTGTGTGGTCATAAATTCCTCCATTCTCCATAAATCTGACAAATACACTATTCCTTGCTTCCCTAATTTGTTTATAGTATCAGCCTTTATACTTAGATCATGTGTCCATTTGGACTTTATTCTTGTGTACAGTATCAGGTATTGGTTTATGCCCAGTTGCTACCACTCTGTTATCCAGTTTTCCCAGAAGTTTTTGTCAAATAGTGAGTTCTCATCTCAGAAGCTGGAGTCCTTGGGTTTATCAGACGGTAGATTGATAGAGTCATTGACCATTATGTCATGGGTACCAAATCTATTCCACTACTAGCTAGCATTTTTAGAATACTTTAAAGCTTGCAAATATATTTATTATCCCATTTAATCTTTATAACAATCCTAGGAAGTAGGTGGTATTGTTATTCCCATTTTACAGATTAGGAAACTGAGTCAGCCTGAGGTAAGTCTCACCAGGATCATTTTTAGAAAGCCAGTGAATGTCTGAAGTAGGATTTGAACTAAGATTTTCCTGAACCTGTAGGTTCAGAACTTCATCCATATAGTTACCTTAAATAATTGTCTTCTTGGTTCTCTTTGCCCCCTCCCCTTTCTAATTGCATAATGGGAAATGGTAACCAAATCTCTCATGTGAAATGTTTGCAAAAGCATGGCTTATTTGGGGAAACCTTCCCTGAAGCTTGTCTTTAAGGGAGGTTGATTATATTCATTTAAGGAAAGCAGATTTCTTGTTAGCTCAACCAAGTATTAAAACTTTCTCAAAGGCTCAGAGCTGCTTATAAATATAAATCACAGACAAAATGAAAACAATTGGTCTTTTTATAGATGCTGAAGCATATTCTAGTTTTTATATCTGAAAATGTGAAATTTTGTGATTATATTTAATCTCCCCATTTGAAGTTTATATATTTATATTTTCTATGGATTACATATTTATATATTCTATCTGTGTCTACCTATCTCTCTATGTGTACATGGGTGTGTGTATATATATATATATGTACATATATATGTGTGTATATATTTATATATATATATACATATACCCGTACATCCACATATCTATCTAGATATATATAGGTATATAGATGTAGATATCCCTACAAGAGCTGTAGAAATTTGACTTCAGTTCATCTTTGTCCTTTTCAGATAAATTTTTGTAAGACACTCATTTATATCCCTTATTCCTTTTCAGCCTTTGTTGAAAATGTCTGCCATCTGCCAAATGAGGAGGGGGCTCCATAAGAAATACAAAACTATATTTTGACACAATTGATGTTCTTTTTACATTGGTGAAGCAATGGTTCCTCATAATGACCTATTTCTAGAAGGAAGATTTCGTTTCTTACAAGAATATAAGTGTAATATTAAGTGTCCCTATTGTTTCTGCAACAATTTTAAGTCTGCAACAAAAGGATAATTTTTCATTTTTCTTGGGCAAGTGTGAGCACAGTATTGGAGAGCAAAAAGGAATTTGCTAAGAGCATATATGATTCAAGCTATCCTCCTATTAATATGGTGTGGATAAACCCCAGTCATTTTGAAGCCACTAGTTTTACTTGTTAGCTAGCAAAGCTCTTTTAGGAGCTTTAGTTCCTATGACAAATATTTTAGAACTAACCCTCAAAGCTCAGGTCTTTTGTTTCCAAAACTAAAGCTCTTCCTCTAAATGTCAAACCATTCTTTATTTTCCTGGGATGTCCTACTGAGTAATTTTTACTATTTTTATTTTCATTCTCAAACTGAGAAAGATGAGAAAAATTAACAGGAACTCTTTGACAATGCTACTGAAAAGTCTATTAAGGAACACTTCTTTTATATAGGACAAAAAGGGACAATAGAAGGCTTGTTGACGAGGAACATTAAGTCATAGACTTAGAATTGGAAGGGATTTTGAAGGCTATCTTTTCCCACTCCCTCATTTTATAGAACAGGAGTCTAGAACTCATATAAATGAATTTGGCCTGCCTTTCAGAGGCAGTGCTCAAGAATAAAATCCTGAAGATCCAAGGGGGAACAATACCAATGAAGAAAATAAAATGAGAGTTTTCTGAAGCAGTTGATATGCATGCAGAGAAAACTCATCAACTAATTTGGATTTTTAAAAGAAATGTACAGAAATGGAAGGCCAGTTAAATGCTAGATGAATATGAAAGATTAGCAGGATCTTTGAAAAAGTCAGTAAAGCCTCAGAATGAATTCAGGCTTGTGAGGGAAGTTAAGGACAAGAAGAAGACACTTTTTGTTTGTTTGAGTTTTAGTTATATTGATGGGAGAAGGAGGATTAAGGTGGAGATAGAACCTTTGTTTTAGGTGGCTAAGATGGTGACCACTAATAAATATTGAAGGAAGAGTCGAGCAATTCTTAAATCATTATTTTTATTCTCTTATACGTGAGAATTATCTTTACCATGGGAATGAAAAAACAAGAGAGCAGGTAAGAGGGGGTTGATACTGAAGTCGAGATAGTAAAGAATTTCAAAGTGTCCTTGATGAATTCAAGTTAAGTGGCCAAGATGAACTATATCCTTGGGTCCTAAAAGTACTGGCAGATGAGACTGCAGATAACTCCCAGCGATTTTTGGAAGATCATAGAAAAGGAGAGATGACACAAATTTGGAGAAAAGTAAATGTCCAGAAATTCAATAAACAAGATAACGGAGTCTAAAAGCTATAGGAGAGTAAACCTGACTATGATGCTCAGGAAAATTCTAAAACAGGTCATGATGGCATTGGCAGATGTCTAGAAAGGAAACTGTGATTCCAAACATCCAGTGCAACTTCACTAATAACAGATTGTTTTAGTTTAACCTCATTTGGTAGGATCACCATGTTACCATTAAGGCCATTGCATGAGAATCTTTTAATAAAGAACCTCATACTTGTGATTTGAAATTGATTAGATAATAATATAGTTTATTTTGGAGCAAAATGAATGAGATAACTACATAACTGGGCTAATGGTCAGATTCCAGGAGTCTGCTACAATTTCAGTGTTGCAAAAGGTCTCTAGCGGAGTACTCAAGGATCTGTGCTTGGCCCTATTCAATTTTTATCAATGACTTAGATAAAGGCATAGATAGGAATATGCCCATCAAATTAGCCAATAATTCAAAGCTAAGAGAGCTAGCTAACACAGTAAATGAGAAAGTCAGGAGCCAAAAAGATCTCGGCAGGATCAAGCATTGGATTGATACCAACAAGATGAAGTTCAGTCTAGATAAATGCAAAGTCTTGCACTTTGGCATAGAAATAATAACTTTGCAAATACAAGACAAAGAAGATATAGAATGACAAGTGCTATGAAAAGGACCTAAGAGCATTTAGTAAACCACAAGGTTTACATGAGACAGCCAAAAAAGCTATCGCAATCTTGGGCTATAGGTGCTTCTTCCAAGAATATGGAAATAATCGACCCATTTTACTTTGCTTTTCTCTCATCAGATCTCACCTGGAGTTTTAGTTTCAGTTCTTGAGGACATGGATTAAGGACACTGATAAGCTCAAGAGAGTCCAGAGAAGGTCAACCAGTATGGTGAAAGGCCTTGAGTCCATGTCACCCAGTGAGTCCAAGGATCACTTGAAGGTGCTTGAAGAAATGTGTAGGGCAGAGATAAGAAAACTTGACGGAAGAGACTACAATGAGATGATAGCAGTTTTCAAGCATTGTAAGGGCTTTCAAGTAGAGCAGGGACTAGTCCTGTTATATTTGGTCCCATGCAGTACAACCAATAGCAAAGAGTACAGATTCAAAAAGGTAAATTTAGGCTCAATTTCAGGAAGAAAGCTTCCTAATAATTAGAGCTGTCCAAAAGTAGAATGGGGTTTTCTAAAGAATTAATTCATTCCCTGTTCTTTCAAGCAAATGCTAAAATTACCACATGTTCATGGGGATTGTTTTTGCTATGTGGATTGGGTTATCTGATGAAAGAAGTCTCTTCTAACTATCAAATTCTGTGGTTCTGTGAGGAGAGTGTCAGCAGCTGAGTCCTCTCCATGGAGCTGTCTATCCTGTCAACTGCCAGGCTTCTTTTTCAAATGACTGTACGGCTGCCTAATTTTGTTTTGTTTTGTTTTATAAGGCTCAAGTAGTCTTGCTTATCCTCTCAAAAATTATTTTTCCTGTTTCATATCAAATGCATCTATCCAAGTGCCAGACTCTTATGACACTCTCAAGTTAATGAAAGAACTTGCTACATCAAATAAAGTATATTTCTTTACACTGACCAATGAAGCTCTGAAAGAAGCACACACTTTACAAGCTGTGAATGGGCAACTTAAGATGACAATTCAAGGGGCAATGTCTGAAACGGACTTCGCTCCACAATCTGCAATAGAGTAGAACCTTGATTTACTAGTAACCTGGTTTACTGACAAGGAACAATTTTTCTCAAAATTTGTCTTCTAGGATGAACAAAAATTTGCAGTATGAACATCAAAATTTTGTTGAAAAACATCACACAAATAAGGCTGTAGCAATGAGAGCCACGAATATTTTTAATAATGCAAAGTCACATTTCTGTGACATTATGGAAAAATGTCAAAAACGAGCGTTCATTAGATTCCTAGTCAAAAGCAAACATAAAGAAAAAAATATCAGTGAGTCAAAAGATGAAAGTGATTGTAAAAAACAAAAAATAAATGAGGGCAGTAGTGTTAGTCTTACTCTTAGTGAATGTAGCGCAAGAGAGAACACTCCCAATGTTGAAATCTCCAATGTTCGCATAGAAGGAGATGCTCCTTCCAATCAATAACCCTTCCTCCTCCTCCTCCCTCTTGTTTCCCTCATGGCAGTCACTACTCTTCTCAAAAATAGAGTGCAGGTTAATTTATTTTATTTTCAGTTTATTTTGTGTACTAATCATTGCTAATATATTTCAGGTTCATTAGGGACAAAAAAGCTAACTTAAAATTATAGATACTTATTTTTATATAAATATTTTTGGTTATGTAGTAGCGATCATCTGACTTTAAATTATTTCCTATGGGAAAATTTGCTTTGCAATATGAACAAATCTCATGACAAACAGAATCTTGGAATGAATTAAATTCATAAACCTAGATTCTGTACACATATTGTTGTTGTTCAGTTGTGTCTGACTTGTTGTGACCCCATTTTTTGAGGTTTTCTTGGCAAAGATACTGGAATGATTTGCCATTTCTCTCTCCAGATCATTTTCCAGATCAGAAACAGAGTTAAACAGGGTTAAGTGACTTGCGTAGTCACCTAGTAAATGCTGGATTTGAACTTATGAAAATGAGTCTTTCTGATTCCAAGCCCAGGGCTCTATCCACCATGACTTTTAGGTGTGCCTGAAATTCACATATTTATACAAAATAAACCCAGTGTAGAGTTCAGGCTTTATGGTCTGCTTGAGCTGAGTTTTGAAGGAAGCCAGGAATTCTAAAAAAGAAATGCATTTTAAGAATAAGAGCCAGCAAATACAAAGGCAAGGAGGTGTAAAATGGTACATCCGTTATGAGGAACAGTAAGAAACACTGACTGTAGATTATGTGAAGGGGAAAAATATGTAAACCTGATGGAAGTTTGGGGCCAGTTTGTATTTAATCTTATTATTAATTTGAAAGCAATTTGAGTGTGAGCATGAAAGTGATATGGTCAGATTTGTGTTTCAGGGAAATCATCTTGGTAGCTATGTGAAGTTGGCTTGGAGAGGAGACTTATGACAAGGACACTTATTAAGAAGTGTTGAAGTAACCTAGGTGAGATATGATGAAGCACTGAATTAGGGTTGTGGTGGAGTCAAGAGAAGGAAATACAGTCAAGAAATGTTGTGAAGTTAGATAGGAAATATAAGTGGTGAGAAAGAAGAAATACGTAAGGAAGATAAGTAAGTTGCAAATCTGGAACAATGGTAGTTCCTTGATGTAAATGTAAAAATTCAAGAGAAGGGTAGATTTGAGGGATAAAGAGAAGTGTTTTTAGATAGACTGAGTTTCCAACAACCTATAGAACATTCAGTTTGAAATGTCCATTAGTTCAAGAGACTGTCATATGAAACTGGAGCTCAGAGGACTAAGGCTAAATAAATACATATACTTAGCACTCATTTATATAAAGATGATATTTTTGTCCATGAAAGCTGATGGGATCACCCAGTGAGTGTAGAGAAACAAAAAGGCCTAAGGCAGAGCCTTGGCACATAAAGACAGGTAGGAGAAATTCCATGGAAAATAATCTAGCAAAAAGAGACCTAGAAGGAGTGGTTAGATGGATAGGAGAAGATCTAGGAGATGACAACGTCACAAAACCTGAGAGGTAAGAATATTTTATAGAGAGTCGACCATAGTGTCAAGTGCTCTAGAGATGTCAAGAAGAGAAAGAAAAATAGACATATAAGTTGGTAGATATTTGTTCTATCAGTCACATTTTTGTTATTGATAAGATCCAAGTATCGTTTTCTCCTTTTGATATTCTGTGGATCAGACTTTCATTGCCTTTATAATTATATCTTCTGTCATGATCTCCTTTGGGCCATCTAGCTCTGAATAATCCTCTTTTCCCATCATTGTTCTCTTTGATTCTATTTCTACCTCCCTTTTAAGGAAAATTTAGGAGTACTTGGGATGGCTCTGTAGACCTTGATGGAGAAAACAAAAAACTTCTTTTAAAAACCTTTCCCAGCTCTCTTCTGTTTGTTATTCTTTTTACATTTCCATCCTTAAATGCCTTCTGAATGGTTTTGTTTAGTTGTTTCACTCACTAAATTTTCTTTAAAATATTTTTATCCCCTAATGCTTCTCTCTAATTTATGATGCAATGCTATTCATAATCTTCTATTACCATTCTCTTTAAGATTTTACAAATGAGTTTGTTTTCAAAACTTTCATTATCACTCTGCTTCCCAAGTAAGTCAAATGTTTTCTGATTAACTTACCTTTAAGGCTCTTTTAGTCTCTGTGTTACAGTAGTTGGTTTTTGATGGTTAAAATTCTAGAAGAAATTATTTTACTTCATGCCTATGCACTTTCTTCTGTCTACATTTTAGTTTCATCATCAATAGCTTATTTTTAAAAGTCAGATTAGAGTTATTTTAATTGCATGGTTTATTATCTCCTCATTTTTATTCATTCTTCTAACTTTGTATGAATTTTGTTCTTTGTTTCTAATAAGTTGGTAGTTTGATTATGCACAAACAGCTGGTTTCGGAATGACTCCCAATCAATGGTAAGTTATTTCCTGTCTATTAAAAAATAAAACATGTTTCTTTAAAAATGTTGTTTAGTGTTTTCGATGCTCAGCACTTTCTGATTCTTTTTCAAAGAAAACATTCATTTTCTACAGTAGTGAGACTCCTATGTAATCTACAATAAGCCTTTGGTCTCCCCCATTCCTTATTATTGATCCGCTTTTTCCCCCCAATATGTATCACACATCCTCACCTGTTCCTACATTTCATTTGAGGTCACTGTGGCAGCAAGCAGGGTGGGATTTGTTTGTCTGGAGTTGTTTCCTAGGCTCAAGCTAGATTGTAAGCACCTGAAGTTTCAGTCTCCTTTGAGCCGTGATGGTTCACAGCTGTGCTGAATCATGTGGGTTTCATGCCTGCTGACTCTCAGCCAATCAGAAGCTAAATCTTCGTTATATATACTGGGAACTTAGTATTTTACTTTGGGGGTTTGCTTACAAGAGGGATCTTGTGATTACCTGGTTGAGACTCTGAGTGGCCGTATGTTCAGACCACTGGTCGGTCAGATGTAAAGGCTCTCTCAATCCAGGAATGCATGGAAATTGTACGACAATATTGCTTTGATTCAGGCAGCATGAGCCTTGTCTGTTGGTCTTTATCTCTCTGCTTATATTTTTCTGTATGTTGAACTAATTAAAGGAGATTGTTAACCCCTCAAAAGTTTCCTTTCCTTTTATAAATGCAGATTTAAGAACCTGTGGTAGCAGGTCCCCTGTGTATGTCAGGGTGCTTCCTGATAAGGTCACTTAGTATTAAAATGTAATTTATCTTTTATTTGGAGGCCGTCATCAAGTCGCTTATAGAAAGCCCTTACCATTTAATCCTCTCCAAAAGATATTGGTCCATAGGCTGCAATTATTTTCATAATAGTCTTTTTGCAAAACCTTAACCTTACCACTGTATTATGAGATGACCAAATGTTCCATGAAATCATTACCTTTGTATTTATGATAAAACCAACTCTGCCAGCTCCTTTATTTGCCTCCTCAAGGAGAATCTCTAAGCCATTTAGTTGCAGTTTTCTGCTTTCTTTTCATTTTCTTTATAGCAAGAATGTTGATGCTGTTTTATTTCAATTTCCCTACTTAGCATGTATACTTATAGGTCACTGGACAAAAATATGTTTATAGAACCAACTGTTAAATGATAGCTTATAGACAGTCTAAAAAGAAGTATCATATCTAGAAACCTCCCTGTCTTTTTTTTTTTTTTTTTTGGTCACCATTCCTTTGTCAGTACAGAAGCCAAAATGTGCCCATAGAGGCCGTCTTGTATTGTTAGTTGTTTCTTAGGGTATAATGTTGAAGAATCCATAATCCAGTGGTCAGGCTACCAGTTGGATGAGTCTTTTCCCTAATTAATGAATTTGACTTATTTGTGAAGCAGAGTGATAATAAAAGTTTTGAAAACAAACTCATTTGTAAAATCTTAAGATTATGAACATCATTGCATCATAAATTAGACAGAAGTATTAGGGGATAAAAAACATTTTTAAAGAAAATATAATTTATTTATTTTCAGTTTACAACATTCACTTCCACAAGATTTTGAATTCCCAATTTTCTCCCCATCTCTTCCCATCACCACCCCAGGATAGCCTGCACCTCATCCACACCTTACTCCAATCTGTTCTCTCTTCTATCATCCTCCCTTCTCCCATCGCTTTCCCCTCTATTTTCCTGTAGGGCAAGTGCCTGTACATCTTATTTCCCAGTTGCATGCAAAAATAATTTTTAATATTCATTTTTAAAATTTTGAGTATCACATTCTCTCCCTTCCTCCTTCCCCACCCACTGTCATTGAGAAAGTCTTACAATTCAATGAGGTCATACATGTGTAGCCATGTAAAACACGTAACAGTCATGATGCAAAAGACTAACCACATTTTCCTCTATCTTGCCCTGTCCTCCATTTATTCCATTCACTCTCTTGACCTGTCCTCCCACAAGTGTTTGCTTCTAATTATCCCTTCCCCAATCTGTGTTCCTTTCTGTTATCCTCCTTCTCCTATTCTCTTCCCCCCTGCCTTTCTGCAGGGTAAGATAGATTCCATACCCATTTGAGTGTGTGTTATTTCCCCTTAAGCCAAATCTGATAAGAGTAAGGTTCTCTTATTGTCTTTCACCTCCCCCCTCTTCCCCTCCAACGTAAAAGCTCTTTCTTGCCTCTTTTATGTGTGATAATTTGCTATATTCTACCGCTCCAATTCTTTCTCTCCCAGTACATTCCTCTCAACAGTTAATTTTATTTTTTAGGTATTCTCCCTTCATATTCAGCTCAAAAATAACAAACAAGTGACTAATAGAACAAATATCTACCAATACATATACACACATATATGCATACATATGTGTGTGAATATATCTGTATATATGTGTATATATGTGTGTGCATATGTGTGTATGTATTTTTTTTCTTTCTCTTCTTGACATCTCTATAGCATTTGACACTATGGACAACCCTCTATAAAATATTTTCACCTCTCAGGTTTAGTGACATTGCTTTCTCCTGAATCAAATTATTGTTAAAGTGTTTTATAACATGAAGTCTAGATAGCCCAAAAGTCTTTGAAAATATACTTGCTTTGTTGAGCTGTACTATAAAAGAAGCCTTTCCATCTTGATCAAACCTGCCAGAGTTTATGCATCCCTGATAGAAGATTTGAGAACCCAAATTCACCTCTTCAATATAATGAGATATCTGAGTGGGGCTTTGTGGAAGACTTATAGTCTTTAGTCATTACGTGTTGAAATAAATATGAAATATATTCACTTCTGAATTCTGTCACTGCTTATTTGTAACTGTTACTTCTTCACTGTGCTGTAGAGTTGTTTAGTTCACAATCATTTTAATGGACTGGCCACCCTGCAACACTCTCCCATCACTACCTTATTGGACAAGACTTAACTAGGCAACTTATACTTTCCATCTTTTGAGTTGTCTAGACCCCATGTTATAAAGTACTTTAACAGTAACTTGATCAAATCATTTGAAATCAAATTTCAAAAGGAATTTATTGTATCGCATGTTTCTGGTCTCTTTTTCTTGTTAGATTTTCCACATGCTTAATCCCTTTCCTTGGCTTCCAACCATTTACATTGATTCTATGATGATTGAGGTGCATTTTAAGAGATAGCTTGTCTTCCATATATGATCCCTTGTTTTCAGTTGTCCCTTTCTGTCATTTTCATTCCAAATGAGATCAAATTGACCTTAAACTTCCTAGGTATTCCATAGGGTATTTACTTTTGAATTATATACTTGAGTAGTCTCAATATCTACAAACTAATCACTTTTTG
Organism: Notamacropus eugenii; assembly: GCF_028372415.1. Lineage (NCBI taxonomy): Eukaryota > Metazoa > Chordata > Mammalia > Diprotodontia > Macropodidae > Notamacropus > Notamacropus eugenii. The sequence continues at coordinate 231,055,606 of NC_092877.1, read as the reverse complement.
TCATTTTGGTTCAGACTGGGTCTAGAGAATAGCAATTAAAACACAGTACGGTTATAGGAAAATACTAGAATGGCTGAAAAGTAGGATCAAATTATTGAAGATCCTTGTTGGATGCTGACTAGAGCCATATCTAAGGCATGGGGCTTTACCCTGGAGTGCCAAATTTAGAAGACACTGAGTGCTCATAGTCCCTCAGCAACATAGCCACTACAGAACTTAACAAGTGGTTAGGAAGAAGAATCATTTATACAAAATAGGATGCTACCACGTGACCTTTTTGCTTTCTCTGGCAACCTACTCCAGGTGAGATCTTCCACAGCTTTAACCAGCATTACTATCTCTCCCCTTTTGTGGAAACAGTCTCCCCTGGGGAAGGCTGGAAGTCTTGCTTTCTCTGCCTGTGAAGGTTAGTACCCTGGATCAAAAATTCGATTTGTGTATCATTTTTTATGCCATCATAAACCATTGTCCCCAATATTGACTTTTGTTGTCCGAGATGTCACTTATGCCTCCATTGTTGCTAGTGAGACCAGTATCTCACTTCATCTCACCTTATGATAAGCTTCCAAAGCCATCAGCCAGGGGAGCAAAGTCTGTGGAGAAGAGACCAATCATACTCATCACCACTGTTGCCAGCTGCTACTGACTGGGCAGTCAAGTGAGCTTAGCTGGAGTAACAAGGTAAAAGGAGTGTGACAGATTCAGATTTCCCCTTTTTTCTTTTATCATCATGGCAAGACCTCAGTCTCTGAAGGTTGAGCTAACCCTCTCCTCTATCCAGACCCCAGGTGGGGCAGCCATTGTGCTCAGTGTTACTTAGGTTTGGGTAGAGATAAATTCTTTATCTGAGAGGCTGTGTTAACTTAGAGGTAAATGTCATAATCAAAGTCCAAATCCAACCCCTCATTGTAATATTCATTTTCTTATTAATTTTTAGTCAATTGAAATTGATCATCACTCTTGGGAACACCTCACTTCCAATGCCATGAGCCCACTACCATAATTGTCTTTGGTCTAAGAGAGTGATGGTAAAATAACTAGATATTTATTAAAGTGCTGGCATTATTAATAAAATGATTAAATCACTCAGAAATTATATCTCTGGAAGCTTTTAAAATGCCACAATTGAGAGAGAAAAGTGGGAGAGAGAAAGGGAGAGAAAAACAGACAGGAAAAGGGAGATAGACAGAGATAGAGAGATAGACAAAGACGGATCAGAAACAAGAGCCCAGGGAATTATAGTATCCTTTAGAGATCAGTCATGCTTGCAGTCAGGCTCCCACCAACATCACTGAGGAGAGCACTCCTACTGGAGAAAGGGGCTTGAAGTCCCCATAGCCACTGTTATGACAAGCTGACAGCCCAAGAGCCTCTGGAATAGCACCAACCCTACTACGAGCCTGTACCCCTACAGAAACAGGAGGACAACTCTGGAGGAGAGGTGACCTGTCAATCGATTCTGTAGGTGCTGTAGCACCCATCTCCCTAGTAGCCACAGTTCCTAAAAACTCAGAAAAGGAAGTTCACACCATCATTCTTTGCACTTTCAAATAGCTCGACACAAGAAGCAGGTTTGGTTTTATTAATGGAAATGACATAACAGAAGATCCATTTCCATTTGCTTTTGTGGCTGTACCCTAGGAACCTGTGGGCCCTTCCTTCTGACTTGAAGCTGTGTTCTCTCTTCCTATTAGACTGTCACCTTTAGAGTAAGAACTGCCTTCCATTTCTATTTGTATCCCTAGCATTTAGAACGTGGCTTTGCTCAAAGTAATTGCCTAATTGCAATTACAATGGCAATGTTGCTTCCTTCATTCATTTCAAACTTGAGTATTTCAAATGCAAACTTAAATGTCTCTTGGAATCCAGCAAGGGTGTTGTTAAGTTCTGTGCATTCACTGCAAGACCTCATTGTTGCTTCCAGTACCAAGCCTGGGATAGCTCATCAGTACAACCCTGAAGTACAAAGCCAAGCATACCATGGGAACTCAATATAGGTTTGCCGATCACAATGATGCTGAGACATATTCAGAAAATAAATCTCAAGTGCTAAGAAGTAAAGTCTCTTTCAAAGCAAGAGACTGCTTTCCTGTCACAGATAAGGAGAATGCTTTCCATTTAAATTTACCTAATGCCTGGCAAGCATAGTGTGCAGAGACTTTTTTTTTAAGGGAGAAAATCTTTGCAAATCAATGTGAACTTGCTTATGCTCAAATGACAGTACTTTTCTGAAAGTCAGATTGTATTCTTTGCCCTTTCTTGGAAAATGATTATAGTAATTGAACAGAATATAGCCTTCTGCATTGAAGTGGATGAATGTAGACACTTAAGGTTAGATTTTCAAAACAGCATACATGGACTTAGCCACGTGTGTTCCATTAATACCGGTGGTGTTGGACAGCCACATGCTTTTGCCTGTTGGTTTATACGTTTACCCCGTTGAGTAGGATGCTATGAATATTCCCCAGTTTCATACTTCATCACATTTTCTGTGACTACTCCTCAATTAATTTCAAAGATGGTCTGAACAGTGAGTCTTTTTTTTTTCTTTTTTAATGATAATAGGAGAATCTGCGTTTTTGGTATTTTTTCAAGTGCTGACTGGATCCTCTTGGTTGAAAAATTGGTTAGGGAAATGACTATTGAACACATTCACCACCATAGTAACCGAATTTTAATACCTTCTGGGCATTCAGACGTTTATATAATCTAACTCTATGGCACCAAGGTACAGTGTATGTAGTGTATTTATGATTGAACAGAAAGTTTCAAATAGCAGCCTGTGAAATTGGATTTTAGATGTAATGTACCATAAATAAGTGCTATAAAGATTGCCTTTAATGCCATAAATCAGATTTTATTGGTTTCAGCTATCTCATTCTGGTTATTGTATTACCCACAAAATCAGACGAAATCAAAGAGCTGGAATATTTTTTATTTTAATGTCCCATCTTCTATAGTAATGGCACAGCTGCCTTTTCGAGGAGGTTGGGCAAGGTTGACAGGTGGCAGGCACCCACAAAGTGTGAGGGGTAGAATCAAAGGATATAGCCAGACTTTCAGACTTTAAGCCATTTTTAGTACCTATGGTTTTGGAAATGATAAGAAGCAGATGTACTGGCAGATTCTCTCAGCTTCCTGGAAAGAGAGATGACTGGTCAGTTGTTTTAAACCTATGAACATTTGTTGGGCTAGAAGTAACCAGAACCCTTAGCAATGCCCAGTGTAGAAGAGAAGCACTCTGGATCCTTCCACGGTGTTTCCAACCTGAACAAGTGCCTATTTGCTGATCCATAATCTCACCCAAAGTTTCTTCTTTACTTCTTTAATGTCTGGTGCTCTGTCCTTCAACTTCCCCACACTTCTTATCTTTGAATTTCTTTTCGAATTTAGTCAGGGGCATTTACATATTTTCATTCTTTGAATAGCCTTTAAAAAAGCAAGCACTCACACACAAACAAGAAGGTGTAACCCAGGAGGCTGGAGTAATATAAAGTGAACTATTTTCTGAGCAGTTTTCAAGCTGTTTAAAATGCAGATTGCACTTGTTTTATGTATACCTTTTATTCAGTATTTACTTACAGAAGAGCTCTCTCTACAGAGAGAAGAGTTTCTCTCTGAGAAACCCAGATAGACCTCACTGGTGATGACTTTCATTACTGAGGGTCAAAGTCTTATAGCCTAGGAGGAAGTGGAAATGGGGAAGTCCACTAAGGGGAGAAAGATGACTGCCGGGGCTTTTTGTAACTTCTATTTTAGAAAGATAAATCTGGATTATGTTATCCATTCTGTCTCCCATGGTGTGGTACCAGATACATTTAATGGAGTTATGCCACATGAAAAATAGCAATATTTCACAACCAGAGGAACCATTGAAATGTTTTTTATCTTGATTATCAAGATATGTGGCAAATTTCTCCCATTTTTTAAGTAATGTTCAGTCTATAAGATCTCTGGACCATGTATGTTAATCCTGTAAAATATTGTCATGTACCTGAATCAATTCATTAAAAAAAAAAAGCAACACATACTTTGTGATGATGCCACCTTTAAATGATGAGACAGGCTTATAGGATCAGTGATTTAGAGGCTGAAAGGGCTTTAGAGACAAAGGTTCCTAGGATGGTGGGTTTAGAGCTGGAAGCCACTGACGTGGCAATCAAGTCATACCCCTTCATTTTACAGATGAAGAAAATGAGCCCCAGAGAGGTAAAATACCTTGTCCAGGGTCACACAGCTGGTATGTATCTGAGCTGGCATGTGAACGGAGGTCTTCCTGATTTGCAAACACAGTACTTTGTTTTCAATACACTGTATTTATTTGATTAAGTAAATTTCTCAAGGTCACCAGGAATAAGTGACATAGACAGGCAGGAATTGAATCTAAGCCCTGGTGAGGTCAAAAGAACAGTTGACTTGAAGATATAAAACTGGCATCTGAGTATGCATGATATGACTTTGAACAAGTTATTCTCTGAGAGCCACAGTTTCTTTTTGTGCAAAATGGGTATCATACTCAATAACTTCATGTCCTAGCATTTTCCACCAAAACCTCTAGAACTTTTTCTGACAAAATGAGGCCTAAACCTGCCTCTCTAGTCTTTGAAATAGGGTAGTGATTTCATGAAACCAAGTTAGTTTGTTTGCTTTTTCCCCCAAAGGAAATAAGGATTGTCTGGCATAACTTGTTGAGATCTATATCTATATCTATTTATATATGTCTATATATATTTATATATATATGTCTATATTTATATCTATATATGTCTATATATACACACATGCATATGCATGTATATATATATGTTCACATGTATATGTGTGTGTGTGTGTGTGTATACACACACATACACTTTGTAATTTCTGCCTCTTTTCTCGGTTCTCAGTACCAATCTATTCAACAATTCATTCTAGAATTTTGCCCAGGTAGAATTTTTCCAGACTCACTAGACTGTATTTAAAACTTTCATTTTCTTCCCTTTATTTTGAAAATAAGGACAGTTTCCTGTATTGTGCCCTGACCTGCAGGGCCAGTATGAGTGGGGGGATCGAGGAGAACGCCTACCTGAAGGGGATGGGTGAAAAGAGGAGTGAGACCAAAGGGGTGGTAAGCAAGGTCTGATTTTATTATCAGGGTTGCAAACTTATATAGAGAAAAGACAAAGAGATTCCAAGCAAATTCCGTGGTGGGCCAGCTCTATCTTAGGACATCGTACTTTGGCTATCTGTGTTTACATAACATCTACTGCTTCACCAGGTCCCGCATTGGTATGTTTGCATAGCCTCAGGCAGTCCCTTCTCTTATCTCTCCACGGGATCGTGGGGTGCGGTTTTTCTTCTCAGGCGGGACGAAAGCAAGCAGGTTAGAGGAGGTACAGGTGGGGGGCCTCAGTCCCCGACATGTCCCCCTTTTGACTAAAATTAAAACATGCGGGCGGACTGAAATTAAAATATGCGGGCGGGTGAGAGGCCTGTCTTAGGCTATGAGGCTGGTTTCCATATTCAGAGCGCTTTTTCGGCAGATGACCCTGTCTTAGGCTAAGCAAGGGGATCTACGTGGCCGAACAGCCACGGCCTTGCTCTACTCCCGTCATAGGGAACAACTGCAGCCGCGCCTATGATCCTGATATATGGGGCCTCAATATTCCCGTCATGGGCACTCTCACAGCTGCCGCTCCGTGTTTATTCCCTAAAGGCCTTCCACCACCGCATGCAACGGGACTCTGACTGCACAAGCTTGGAGAACTGAAGTCCGTCCTCCTCGTTGTCTGCAGGGTTCTCCAGAAGTGCCAGGCGATGATAATGGATATTGATAGGGCTTTTAAGAGAAGCCTCAATCTGCGTTTTAATGAAAGAGGTTAGTCTGCTAAAAGCCCAGGGCCCAAAAGAAAGAAGTAGGAGGAGACCAATCAAGGGTCCAAGGAGAGGGAGGAGGTATGGGAGGACTCCATTCAAGCCACTCCAGAGGGGATTTTCGAAAAGTTCTTTGCGTCTTTTAACCAGATCCTCCTGTAGTTTTTTGATTTTATCCCGAACTATCCCAGATTTGTTTGCATAAAAGCAACACCTTTCTTGTAAGGCTAAACAAATTCCCCCTTGTTCTGCCGTTAGTAAATCTAGGCCTCTCCTATTTTGAAGAACAACTCCTGCCAGAGAATCAATCTGGTCTTGAAGGTCATTTATAGTCCCCGAGAGGGTTTGCACATCATTAATCAATTGATGGGACAATTTTGTATAGGAGTCTACGGCGACACTCAGACCGGCCGTGCCGGTGGCAAGCGCCCCCGTTATTCCGAGTCCCACAAGAAGGGGGATAAATACCACGGCCCTCTTAGGTCTCCCAGCAATGTAATCTAGACTGGGCAGTGGGACAGGTTCATCCCCTGGAATAATGTCAATATCGGGGAGGATTGATATTTGTGTGCAAAGTCCTGTCCAATTCTGGGGGAGGGCAGAGTAGGCCATATTGCCCCTGCAGACAAAGAGTTGACCTGTTAGTGGGCAGAGGGGTTCCTGAAAAGTGTGATTAAGGATTTCAGAGCAGTTGGCAAAGGTCGCAAAGCCAACATCAATATCGAAGGTAGAGTTCCGGAATGGGGCTTGAATACAGGGGGAGGGACGGAAAACTACGGGCTGAATCCTAAAAGGCGGGCTGAGGGTGCAATTTGTAGAAGTAGAACCATTTTTAGACAAAATAGCTAGGGGCATAGGCATACCAAGGGCCATGCACAGCCAACAATTTGTTGCTAATTCGGGATTAGAACAATTAAGAGCCTTGAGCGTAGCTTCAAGAGTTTCCGAGGTCTGGACATCGAGGTCCGTCCCCCTGGATTTTGGCAGTGCGAGCGGGTGATGATGAACAGGGGGGTACATGCTTCTAACAATCTCGTTTATACGTTCCCTTACCTCAAATTCTCTAATCTGATCCGTGGGGCCACCCCCATCAGAAATGTGGACGGGTGCGCGGGGGGGCCAACAGACATTCTTTCCAATATTTTCCTTGCGGCAAGAAGCCTGAGCATGTTTGTTAGTGGTACCACGAGAGCTGGGGTTTAGCCCCCAATCACCCCCAACAGAGCCAGCGTATTCCCTCTCCTGCAATGCAGTAAGATATACTGTCCCTGAGGCACTACTACACTGCTGGGTGGAGCTGTAGCATGTAGAGTGCAAGGCCTCAAGGTACTTGCAATCAGTGGGGCAGGGCCCAGGCTGGTCACCATTTGGAGGGATGACTCGGGGTTTTCTTACGCATTCCCAAGATTGTTTGGAGATGCCTGTGGCTGTATGACGGTAAGCGAGGTAGGCCGTCCTGTCCGTACAATCGATCGTTCTCGTGTAGGTGTTAGGGCGGACAGTGACCACACCCCCACCGCAGTCACAAGGGCTCCCAAAGAGGGTACGGCTAAGCGCTGCTGGGTTGGGAGATTGAAAACCGCCGTGGCTTCCATGGAGCAGGAGGAGAAATGCTAGAATTGTCATCTCCTGAAAAACAGGAAAAGAAAAACAGATGTGTCTCAGGGAGGTGTAGTCCCCTGGACGGTATTGTAAGCATCTGGCTTGTCCATCAACTTGATCAGCCTTTCAGGCAACCATCTAGCATTTTGGCACTTTGAATCATAAATACAAGCATGGCCTTTGCCCCAGATTAACACAGGATCAGGGCCCTGCCATTTGCCAAGAAGGGGATCTTTCCATTTTGCCTGAGCGTAGGTTTGGGCCGTAGAGGAATGCCAAAGGCGGTCTGCTGCACTCTTTGCCGCAGCGTCAAGGGTGAGAAAATTTAAAACAAAAAGGGCGTGATTGAGCAACGTTTTGGCATTGCCAGCTCTGGGATAAAGAACTTCCCCCCCTGACTGTAATTTCAGGACCATGTTTTTCAATGTTTGATGGGCCCTTTCCACAATTCCTTGCCCCTGAGGATTATAGGGTATGCCAGTTACATGCTTAATATGTAGTTGTGTACAAAAGGATCTGAAAGAAGAGCTAGTGTAGCCGGGGCCATTATCTGTCTTAAGAATTTTGGGCTGCGGGAGGACTGCCAAGGCACTAATGAGGTGATTAATGACATGCTTGGTGGCCTCTCCAGGTTGCAAGGTGGCAAAGATAAAACCACTGAAGGTATCAATGGACACATGAATATATTTAAGCCGACCAAAAGGGAGGTAATGAGTGACATCCATTTGCCAAAGCTCCCCGGGAATGAGACCTCGGGGATTGATGCCAGTATGAGGTTCAGGGAGAAGAGTCAGGCAGCCAGGGCACTGTTTCACGATCTGTCTGGCTTGTTCCCGGGTGATAGGGAACTTGAGACGAAGCGTATGGGCATTAAGGTGATGCAGCTTATGGGCTTGCGTGGCAGCAGCAACAGGAGAGGTAGACAGCGCAAGTAAAATGCGACGAGTTGCCTGATCAACCTGATCATTCCCTTCAGAAAGGGGACCGGGGAGGTCGGAGTGGGCACGAATATGTCCAATGAAAAAGGGGTGCTTGCGGGAGAGGATTAGAAGCTGAAGAGTGGCAAAAAGAGGAGACGCATTAGTGGAGGGACGAATATACGGGACAGTTTCCAATAGAGGGACCGAATGTGCAATGTAGGAGCTATCAGTATAAATATTGAGAGGACCCGGAACAGATTCAAAAACCTTGATGACCGCTGCAAGTTCCACCAGCTGCGCAGAGATGAAGGGTGTGTCAAAAGAGGTGGCCTTTCCATCAACACTGAAGGCTGCCTTCCCTGTGGCGGATCCATCAGTGAACGCCAAATGGGCGCCTCTGATGGGCTCCGCCTTGGTAATCCTTGGGAAGACAACAGGTGTTTTCTGAAAGAACTGGACAAGCTTGTCTGAGGGATAATGATTGTCTATAATCCCTGGGTAGGAAATGCAGTTAACTGCCCAATCGTCATCATTCTGAAGCAGCCATTGAATCTGTGAAGCGGTGTAGGGGCAGACAATATGATCTGGTTCCCGACCAAAAAGCCGAAGGGCTGCCTCTCGCCCTAGGCGCAGGAGGCCAGCCGTTAAATGCGGGTAGGAGGGGAGGATCTTTGTAGGTGTGGCTGGCATATGAATCCAAAACAACGGATGCTCCTGCCACAATAATCCAGTGGGGGAAAAAGCGGTAGAAAAAATTAAGAGCCAAAGAGGTTTTAGAGGAGCGTAATACCCAATATGTTGATCATGAATAGCTTGCTCAATTAAGGCAAGGGCCTTACGGGCCTCCGGCGTGAGAGAACGGGGTGAATTTGGGTCGGAGTCTCCTTTTAGAATATCAAACAAGGGTCTCAATTCCCCCGTAGTGAGCTTAAGATAAGGCCTAAGCCAATTCAATTCTCCCAGAAGCTTTTGGAAATCATTAAGGGAACAAAGGTGACTTACTCGCAAGCGAACCTTCTGGGAGAGAATGCGATTAGTTAAAAGTTCAAACCCCAAGAAGAGCTGCGGGGGGTAGGTTTGTATTTTATCGGGGGAAATTTTAAGGCCCCGATTTTCCAATGCCCTAATGAGCTCCTGTGATACCTGGGTCAATTCCTCATCATCTGAACCTGCAAGGAGGATATCGTCCATATAATGGATGATATAAAGCTTGGGATACTGCAAGCGAAAAGGGTCAATTGTTTGTGCTACATATTTTTGGCACAGCGTAGGGCTATTAGCCATGCCTTGTGGCAAGACTTTCCACTGAAAACGCGGGGAAGGGCCCACACAATTGGTAATAGGAACACTAAAAGCGAAGCGCTGGCAATCGGAGGGGTGGAGGGGAATGGAAAAGAAGCAATCCTTAAGGTCAATTGTAATCTTAGAGAAACCTTGTGGTATGGCTACAGGAGAGGGGAGCCCAGGTTGAAGGGCCCCCATAGGAACCATAGTTTTATTGACGGCCCGCAAATCATGTAAGAGCCGCCATTTACCTGACCTTTTCTGGATAACAAAAATGGGCGTGTTCCACGGGGATGTGGACGGTTCTATGTGCCCTGCAGCTAATTGCTCCTGCACTAAAGCGAACGCTGCTTCCAGCTTTATCTTGGGTAAGGGCCACTGGTCTACCCAGACGGGTAGGTCATTTTTCCACGAGATCCTATCTGCCTGGAGTGCAGGAGGACCCGTGGCCCTCACGAAAAAATGGTTCTGATTATCTGGGCCTTCAAAGCCAAGGCCTGCTCGCCCTTTCCTCCCTTCAGCAACAATTGGGGACGGTTGTCCTTGCCCTCTTTTGCCTAGCCTTTTCCCTGGGAGAAATCCCTGGGAGACCATCTGACGGGTTACAACTGTATTTGGACTGCACATAATTATCCCCATCTGAGAAAGAATATCCCTTCCCCATAAGTTGACAGGTAGGCCGGGGACCACAAAAGGCCGGACAGTCCCTTTATTTCCCTCCTTGTCTTGCCAGGGCAACCATTGGGAACTCTGTAGAGTATAATGGGACTGGCCTATGCCCTGTAAGTGCGTCATGGATGGTTGAAGGGGCCAAGAAGGCGGCCAGCTATCTTTTGAAATAACAGTTGAGTCAGCTCCGGAATCTAATATTCCTTCAAAAGATCTGCCTTGAATGGTAAGCATAAGCATGGGGCGGTCCTGGGAAATGGCCTGAACCCAATAGATGTCTGAGGACCCGGGCTTGGAGTGGCCTCTAACGGTGGTGAGGGCAGGGTATGGGGTTTGTAGGGGGAGCGGGAGAGCCTGCGCAAGGCGTTGCCCCTGATAGACAGTGAGGGGTCCCTGTAGGGTTGAAGCAAGTATCTGGATTTCCCCCATATAATCACCGTCAACAATGGAGGGGTGGATTAGAAGGCCATTAATAGTAGTGGAAGCACGACCAAGAATAAAAAAATAAAAATTGGGGGGCGGGGGGCCAAAGATGCCTGTAGAAATTATATGCACCCCACCTTCAGGGGTCAATATTGTGGTGGAGGCGGCACACAGGTCCACCCCTGCGCTTCCTGAAGTGGCTCTGTAGAGTTGGGTGTGGGCGGGCTGGTCCCCGAGGCCCGCGGGACGGGGATCGGCTGGGGGGCCCGGGGCTGGCCCCTCCGGCCGTTTCCCTGCAGGGGGTGGCCATTGACATCTGTCGCGGAGCGACAAGTGTTCGCCCAGTGCTTCCCTTTCCTGCATCTGGGGCAGAGGGTGGAAGGTTGAGAACCCCTATTTTGGGTTGGAGGAGGGGGGGTATCTGGCGAGCTGGGGCACTGCCGGGCAAAGTGACCGGGTTGCCCACAGCGGAAACACTCCTTCTGGGAGTCCCCCGGCTGGAGAGCCGCCCCGACAGCTAAATGTACAGCCTGGGATATTTTCGTAGTAAAAGGATCTATGTCTCTGCAGAGGCGGATCATCTCCTCTAGGGTTTTATCCCTCCATTTCCCGCGCAAGGCAGAGCGACAAGCAGTATTGGAGTTCTCATATGCCAGACGCCTCACAAGCTGATCCTTAGAGGCCTCCTGACCGAGGGTCCGCTCGGTGGCCTCCAGGAGCCTGCTAACGTATTCAGAAAAGTCCTCCTGAGTCCCTTGTATTATTTTATTAAGCGGGGCAAGAGGAGAACCAGGGGTTGGTAAAGCGCGCCAGGCGGCAAATGCCGCGTTGGCGGTTTGCGCCAAGAGACCTATGGGAAGGCGGCGTTGCTTGGCCTCACCTGCATATTTGCCTTGACCACTCAGCTTTTCATAGGTCCATTTTGAAGCGGGGGAGTTGGGGGACTTCCCATTGTTCTTTGCCGTGGATTGACAACGATCATAGAAGTCGGCTTTCCACGTCAAAAATTGTCCCCGTGAGAGAACAGCTCGAACCACGCGGAGCCACTCCGCCGGCAAAAGATACCCTCCACGGGACATGGCCTCAAGGGCGGAGAGGGTGAAAGGGGCATTGGGGCCATATGCCTTAACAGCGGCATTGAGATCTTTAAGCCCCTTGAAATGCAATTTTCGGTATTCCGGCCATTCCCGTTCCGCCTTCCTACTGCTCTGCCCTTCTTCTCCCTCTTCTTCCTCCTCCTCCTCCTCCTTATTCTTTTCCTCTTCCTCCTCCTCTCCCTCACTCGCGGAGGAGTCTGTAAGTTCACCCGCCCCAGGGGTTTGTGGGGGCCCAAGTCGGCGGGACCGAGTTATAACGGGGAACATCATGGGCTGCGCTTCTTTTGAGTTTTTAGTCTTAGCGCCAGTCCTGTTGGACGGGTCCTTGGTCGACTGAGGCTTACTGGGAGAAAGAATGACTGAGCTCTGGAGGGAGTGCTGCAGGGAACTCAACTCCGAGGAGAGCTGTACATATTGCTTTTGTAGGTCTAAGACTTCTCGGAGCTCCTTAACCTGGGTGGAAAGTTGGTGTCTAGCATTGGTAAGGACTGAGGGAGTGGGAACAGGGGGCAAAAGTACAGGGGCGCAGGTTTGGGATAAGTAAGGAGGAAGCAAATGTTGAAGAGCAGGCCAATCGGGATCATTATATCGGGCGGCCTCATCCTCAAGTTCCGCTTCATCCCCAGGATCTAACGTATCAGGGTCAGGATTCTTTAAGGGAGGGGTCTTGTGTTTAGTAATAATAGGGAAAGTTAGGGACTCGGTTGTAGGGCGGGGCCCTGTAGGGAGGGGAGGATAAATGGGCTTTGGTGGCTCTGGCGGAATATCAATGACCACGGACGGGGGCCTTGGGGGACTTTTGGCTATTGAAGGTAGTGATTTTACAGGAGCCGCCCGTGGTAAGGGGCGCTCTAGTGACTTAACAGAGGCGGCCCGTGACAAAGGGCGCAAGCAAAATTCTGCCACCGAAAGGAGCTGTCGCTCACCCGGATCTCTGGAGGCGGATTCCACTATGTCTCTAATGATTCCCCAATAGGAAAAGACAGAAGGGGGGATGGCCTCCGGGCCCTCAGTTTGCAATTTCTTATTAAGCTCTCTCCCAACCTTTTGCCACTTGCCCGGATGGATGTCCGGCCCGTTAACAATAAACCAGGGACAGACCTCATCAACAAAAAGAAAGAAGTTCACTAAGTCCTTTTTCTTAACCTTAACTCCTCTATCCTTAAGGGCATGCTTAAGGTCATGGATAAAGACCTGTTCCTTGGAAAGGTTGGAACCCATGATTAGAATGAGGCGGACGAAACTCAACTTACCAAAACGCAGGGGCTCTTCATGAGCGATGAGAAGGAAGGGGTCGCGACGAATCGTCTCTCAATGTTGGTCCGCCTGGCAGAAGTCCGGACCTCGAGCCCCACGTCTGGGCGCCACTTGCCCTGACCTGCAGGGCCAGTATGAGTGGGGGGATCGAGGAGAACGCCTACCTGAAGGGGATGGGTGAAAAGAGGAGTGAGACCAAAGGGGTGGTAAGCAAGGTCTGATTTTATTATCAGGGTTGCAAACTTATATAGAGAAAAGACAAAGAGATTCCAAGCAAATTCCGTGGTGGGCCAGCTCTATCTTAGGACATCGTACTTTGGCTATCTGTGTTTACATAACATCTACTGCTTCACCAGGTCCCGCATTGGTATGTTTGCATAGCCTCAGGCAGTCCCTTCTCTTATCTCTCCACGGGATCGTGGGGTGCGGTTTTTCTTCTCAGGCGGGACGAAAGCAAGCAGGTTAGAGGAGGTACAGGTGGGGGGCCTCAGTCCCCGACAGTATTGTATGATATTTCAAGTATCATTGACAATAGCTGAGCAATAAAATCCTCAAATCATCTGAATACCTAGGGTTATAGTTCAACTGAGCCAAGTGACTTGAGTTCATCAAGGGCAGCTGTCTTTTTATTATATCTTTCCTTGGTCTATGGTGCTCTGCAAGTTCATTTTTCATGGTGGAGGAAACAAAAGAACTGAACAGTCTGCCCTCTTTTTTGTCATCACTTACTATCATCCCACTTCCTCCAGAGCATGACTTCATTCATTTTTGTCTTTTCTCCAAGAGCACTACAAAAAATGCTTGTATGCCTATCCCAATTTAATCCAAGTTTTAGTACTTTGACATTAGCCTTATATTAACATGCCAGCGGCAGCAGGTGGCAAATGGCACAGAACTTGGAGTCAAGCTCAGTAAGTCGATAAACATTTATTAATGATGTGCCAGATACTGTGCTGAGCACTCCTATAAATAAGAGGCAAATGACAGTCCCTGACCTCAGGGAGCTCATGATCTAATGTACAACAAGCTTTATGCAGGATAAAGGGGAAATTATTAAGAGAAGGAGGTCCCTAAACGTAAGAGGGATTGGAAAATATGTGGGTTTGAATTTAGTGACTCGGCAAGTCATTTAACCTCAACTTCAGCTTTCTTTTCTGTATAATAGGGAAAATTGTAATATCTACCTCACGGGATTATTGTGAATATCAAATGAGATAATATATGCTAAGCATTTTGCATTCCTTAAAACACTGGGTAAATGTGATATTGTTCTTATTGTTATTATTAATCTTCTGGAAATTCCTCTTGCTTCAGTCTTCTATAAAAGTATTTTAGTCCTTGTTCCTTCCTTGAATTTTGTTCTCTAAGAGCTTCTGCATTATCTCTGCTGTGTTACTGTTTTCCTAACTTTCAGCTGTTCTCTATGGCATCCAGCTTGATGGATGCATACAACTAGTTTTCCCTCTTCTTTTTTTCCCTTTTGATTTTAAAATCTTTTTGATTAAATATGCAAGACATCAGAAAAATACATTCCTACCCATCTGTGTTAGGTGCCTCCATCCCTGGCCAGGAGCCTGTATTTCCTATACTTTTAACTGTGGTCCAGAAATAGAAAATCTCATTCTCTGATGCCATTTTTTAAACAGGCTGTTCATTTTTCAAATCTTTTTTATTCTACATTCCTTGCCTTTGATTAGCAGCCATAAGGAAAATAACATCTCTATCTCTATCGTCCTCTGTTTCTTTCCCAAAACTTCATAATTTTTGGCAATAAATTCCAGGTTCCTTCCAGGATTACCAATTGTACCCACATGAATCACCAGAAGTGGGTGGTAGTCATCTGTTAAGATAATTCACTGGAAAATTTTGTCACATCTTATATGTCTGCCAATAGACAATAGATATATCTCTTTTTGTTATCAATAAGCAGCTGTACCAATACCCTTAAGTATGGAGTTATCAGCTACCACTACTCACTTATTTTCTTCCTTTAACCCTTCATGTACCAACCAAAACTTTAGTTTTACCCATCCAAACTAGAACAACTACCCTCGTCCTTAGAACCATGAACGACCAAGAAGCAAGCTACCATGAAATCCTTGAGTATGGGCCCACTGCTTTTATCACGTGTAATAGGTGCATACAGACTACTGAACATTAAGTAAAACATAATTGGAACACTTGAACAAAAAAAAAAAATCAGTGTGCTTAAATGGAAAAACCATTTATTTTTGCTATTTCAGTGACAAAATTTTGATATTGTATAATGGGACTCTGTATTATGTTTTGAATATTCAAGATGTATTCAAGAAGTACTCATATGGCTTATCATCTAAGCAAGTCAGACAAGACATGGGGGAAGATTTGAACAAGTTTTGCATGGTCCCATTTCAATTAGGTAGGTCATTCAAACATTGAAATTGTCTGTAATTCTTCCATGTGCCACACTTGTAATCCAAATATCATTTCCTATTTTTTCTCCACTCTTTCATTTTGTTTCCTGTTCTTTTCTCTCCCTCAATTGACAATATCCCTCCCTCTTGTCTGTGATGAGGAAAGTTATGAGCTGATTGTAGTACCTGTATCATGTATCAGTGCACATGGACATTTAGATTGGGGCTACCCAACATGGGTATGTGTGCAGACACAAGAAAGCAGGCAGAGATAAAGAGGAACTGATTGGAGTCAAAGTCACAGTCTCCAAGAACTGAATTATAGAGTATCTTCCAAGAACACATAGTCAATCTAAGAAGGACTTAGTATAAATTTTAGAATTACAGAAGTTTAGCCCATGCTATTATTATCCTCATTTTATGGCTGAGTAAATTGAAGCAAATAGAGGCTAGGTACCTGCCCAGGATCACACAGCTGGTAAGCATCTGAGGCTAAATTTGAATTCAGGTCTTTTTGAAGTAGTCTGAATCACCAGGTCCAGTATTCTACTCATTGTACTTATAAAATTATAGGATTCAAAGTAAATAAAAAACAAAGAGCTAAAAGAACAGAGGCAGTTATACTTTATTCCAGGGAATTATGAGTTGGAAGACAATAGTAAAAATAATAATATTTATATACCACTTACCACATGATGGATATTGTACTAAAGGATCCTCACAACAATCCTGGCAGGTAGGTACTATTATTATCCCCATTTTATAATTGAGGAAACTGAGGCAAAGGGAGGTTGTGACTTGCTGGGGTCACAAAGTTAGTGTCTGAGGCTGGATTTGAATTCAAGTCTTCCTGACTTCAAGCCCAGTACTCTGTCCACTGTGCTTTTGCTTATGAGAAGCTTATGAGAAATCACGAGTGAGTATAAGAAATTGTTTAGTCAAATGACAACTAGCATCTCATTTGCTGTAAGGTTACTTCAGTACTCGCTCCACCACAAATGCTCTGTCTCCTTTGAACCTCTCAATTCTCAAAGGCATTGATTTAATTATTGCTTTTGTTCAAATATCAAGATTTTTGACAAATCTGCCCAGAGTTCCTCTCCTTAAGAAACATACTATATAACACAGAGATGGAACCGTTGAACATTGGAGATTTAGACATTGGAGATCCCCTCCAGGACTTAGGCTCATAGAGAACTAGGAGAGACTTTAGGCTCCTTTCTTCTCTCTCTGAGTCTTTCTTTGAGATAAAAAAAAAAAAAAAAGCCAATTAAGCAAAGCCAAATACAGAACTGCACTGAACAAACATTCCACACCTAGACTTTTCCCAACTGTCTAATGAAAAGAGGAGGGGACATTTTCTTGTCTCTTCTCTGGGGATAAGGCTGGCATTATAATTATACAGAATTGGAATTTGTTTTCTAGTTATTTTTATTTCTATTGGTATAGTTTTTTGTATATTGTTTTCTTGGTTCTTCTTACTTCTGTTTGTACCTATTCATATGTGTCTTCCTATATTTCTCTGAATTCCTCACATTCATCATTTCTTATGGGAAGAATTTGGCTTATAGTATTCAATGTGATCAGTGTTGCCTGCTACTCAGAGAAATGCAGTCCTAAGCCAGGCTCATAAACTGCATTTCTTGCTCTCACTGTCTCTCCTCTTCCTTGCTCAACAAATAGCATACAACCCAGGTGACTCGATTTGCTTCCAGGCTTTAGTTTTTGCCAGCACTAAGTGGAATGTGATGCTATGTTTGCTTTTTTCAAGTAGTTCTATTTCCAGAAACTCAGAGTACCCATGACAGAAAAGAAGAAAATCCCTTTGTGGATACCAGATTGCTGTGGCATTTGGAAAATCTTGTTCTAAATGAGCTGTCCAGGATAGTTTTTCAATGGAATTTAGCCACCAAACAGTGTAGAGGGGATGTGTAGGACAGAAATCACTATCTATCCCTTTATCTATCCTATCTATCCATCTCTCTCTCTCTCTCTCCATACACCTGTATGTATGGATATGCGTATATGTATACATACATATATATAATTCATATTGAATATATTATAACACAAGAAGCACAATTGCATACGCACATGCATATATATGGACATAAACATATTTACATTTGTATATGCATGCACATTGTACATATAGTATACATATACACAAATTATATGTGTGTATGCACACGTAAAGTTGTGCACATTTGTGATACACTGTGTACATTTGTGTATATAATGCATACATATGTGTGCACATAGGTATGTGTAATAGAGATTTTTGTAGTTGTATATATTCAACATAAATTCAATGTTATATATAAGTATATATGTATGCACATCTATATTTATCTATTGCTCTTAGAAGATTTCTGTCTTATTTATCTCTTCTCTACTACTCAGTAATAAATCTTACTGAGTTTTCGGGAATTCAGATAAATATGCTGCCATACTACGTTCTTAACCTGCACATCGTCTTCAGGTATAAAGAAGGGGCATAGTGTTGAAGACTTAGGTTAGTTATAGCCATAAAGCAGAAGAGAAATATCCAATTTGCTATGTAAAAATTAGAAAATCACTAGTGACAAATGGTAAAGGTTATGTTTTTATGCTCTTTCAAATACTGATGGGGCTCTGCAAATCTTTTGATCTTGTTACTATTATTATAAATTCAATAAATGCTTGTTAAATTGAAATGGATTGAAAACCTTATTAGTTTCAGATCTAATAGCTCAGGCTGTGTCATAATTTAGATAGAGACTTGACTGAAGGTTCTCTCTATGTTGCCTGTGGAAAGAGTTTTCTTACTGAGTAAATAGTGAAAACAAGATTTTAGAGAATGTTTAGTGTACTCAAATTCAATACAGTTATCAAGTATTTATTGATAACCTACTTCTTGTGGTCAACACTAATCTACAGGAAAGTATACCAGTGTACAAAAGACATTAAAGAAATTGTTCCATGTTTAATATATACTTGGGGAAAATATGACTCACATACATTAAACAAGCAGAAAATAAAACAAAGGCAATTTATGAACAGGTGTATATTGTGTAGTAGAGAATCATGCATGTAAATTCTGAAGGAGTTTGCAGCCTAGGAAAATTTAGTTCTAAGCCTTGCTCAGAGGATCATCATCATACTTATCATGATCTTCATTGACATCATCGTCAGATATCATTCCACTGTACTATATTGAGAAATTGAATAACTGCAACCTTTCCTGGGCATCTAGGTCACATTTGGCCAGATATTAGGAAGATCTGAGCTAAAATCTCAGACATTTACTAGCTGTGTGACCCTGGGCAAGTCACTTAACCTTTGTCTGTCTCACTTTCCTCAACTATAAAGTTGGATTCATGCTAGCACTTACCTCATTGGGTTGTAGTGAAGATCAAATGAGATATTTGTAAAGTGTTTAGTGCAATACCTGGCATGTAGTAAATAATTAACACTTCCAAGGGACGTTTGCATTCTGAGTCATCTCTAATTGAAGAATTATATTTATTTTTCTATTCACAGATCATGATATATTAGAAAGAGCATTGGACTTGGAGTTAGAAGATCATGCAAATATAATTTATTTCTTTTCTTTTATCTCACTTGAATGGGCAGCGGCCTGCCAAGTCCATAATAACCCTTTTTTCCACTGAAAGGAGCCTAGTCACACTGAGAAACATGAAAATAGACCAAATTTGTTTCTGGTGACTCTACACTACTTCTTCTGAACCCAAATATATCTGTTTTTCTCTACTTTTATGTGGTCAGAGGCTCTTCCTTGTCTCAAAATCTAGTCTCAGAAAAAAATCTCTGATATGTGTCAGTGTTTATCAGTCAGTTGCTCTAACCTTACAGTGAATTTCAGTCAATAAACTACTTCTCTCAAGGCTATTTGCATTTTAAGTAACCTCTAATTGAGTGATTAAATACTTTGCAGGCTGTTAACTAAAATGCAAGCATCAGGGAACAAGAAGAAGTACTTTGGGGACAAGGTCCCTGAAGCAACATTATATAAGAGACTCGGTCTTTCCTTTGACTCACCAGCTCTTATGGATTTCTTCTCCATGGGGAGCTGGCCTGGTTGCAGAGTTCTAGGTGGTTCTAAGTCATTAAGACCTCTTCTTCAGTAGCTGCCCTATGCCTGGGCCAACACTGAGGGTTTTCTAGATTGTGGAATAGGAGCTGAAGGGGATATTCTTTAGTAATGCTGATTGCTATTCATGGAGGCAAGGGAGGAGGCTTGGCTTCCTAGTAGACAGTCTGCTGGAATTAGAATGGGAGATGGAAATCAATGTAACAAAGTCAGATAACAGGAAACAAAATGCAGGTGGCCCTTAGGACCTGAAAAAGTATGGGATAAACTTGGCTTAAACTTGGTATACTCAGCTACAAAATCAACTAATCAATGATCTCAGTCTCCCCTCTGTGCAACAAAGAGACTAACTACATTTGAGGCAGGAAAAGCTCTGATGGTCATTGATTCTAACAAAGTCTTGGCACAGCAATAGAGGATCATGGGGAGGAGTTCCAGAGAAAGTTGTAGTCCTCATTTGAGCAGCAAACACAATATAAAGAATAAGGCATATATAAGAAGCCTTATAACAATAGCATTGTTGCCAAAATACTCTTGTCATAAAATACTGATGATAAAGACCAAAAGGGCTATTTTCTGTAACTAGAGATTAACCTGCTTTTAAGAGTGATGGAGGATTAGGAGATACTTTGACTTACAGGGCATAATTGTCTTCAATAAAGTTTTGGGAATCAGAGTACCAAAAATGTTATAGTTCTTGAGATGGCTTTTGCATGTATCCAGACTCTTAAAGAAGGAAAGTCCTCTAAGTGGAAAGGTCAAGGTCTTAATTACACACTGAAATGAATCATACTATTTAACTTTTCTCCAGAAAGGAGAGATAAGGCAAAACAGTCTGACAAATTCTGAAACACTTTCAGGTATGCATTTTTGATTTTCTTATATACTAGGCCACTTACTCCTACTGTGCTTCAGTTTCCTAATCTGCAAAATGAACATTTTTGACCTCTAATATCCCTTCCAGATCTAACATGCCATAAACCAGTTCCACATCTGCATTCAATCTCATGTGATCTTTGAAATGGAAGGGAGGAAAGGCACTGATAATATAAAAATGGGAAAATCCAAGAAGGAATTGCGTTTGAATTTTGTATAGATATTCACTACACACACACACACACACACACACACACACACACACACACACACACACACACACACACACACACACACACACACACACACACACACACACACACACACACACACACACACACACACACACACACACACACACCCCTGTGCTCTTTTCATTTTAGGGTGCCTAACCTAATGGCTTCATCTTCTAAGAGTTCAATTATAATTTCTATGCATATTCTCCTTAGTTCTAATGTCACACCTCCAACTTCCTCTTTATATTTTAGGCAGGAAATCTGCCTGAAATCTCCGAACAGTAATCTCAAACTCAATATGTTCAAAAGAGTACTCATTATCTTTCTTCCAAAATATTTCCTTAGACTTAACTTTCTTATTACTGTGGAGTACAATACTTTTCTTCTGGGCACCCCATCCCATAGCATCAGTGTCTTCATTTTCATACCAAATATCCAGTCCATTGCCTAGTCTTGTTTCTACCTTTATAACATCTCTTATATATGTTTCATTCTTTCCAATCACAGAGTTATGTCATCCAAAACCTAATATTAATAGGCTTTTTTGGGGGGGTAGTTGAGGAGGGTAAGATATTTGGGGGTTTGGTTCAAATCTGTGACTTCAATATAGGGAACTCCTGGTGGAGGGTTCTGCCAATGTAGATCAGAAACTGGTCTATAACAGGGTTTCTTAAACTTTTTCCACCTAGGACCCCTATTGTGCCCTGGCAGGATTAGTGGGCATTGCATGGCCTGAGGACATGCTCAATGCAAAGTGTGCATGCTTTGCATTCAGGGCCAAGGCCCCTGTGAAGTTACACAATGAAACACAGGCAAGTGCTGCCAGAAACACTCAGATTGATTACGAGTTTGATTTTTAATTAATTTTGTTTGTTTCTCATTCAGAAACCTTTTACTGTTGCCAAATTTTTCACAAACCCATATGGGGTTGCAACCCACAGTTTATTATGCACTGATCTATAACATAGACTGTTAGAGAGTTACCTGGAGAACCAATGTTTAGGTGACTTGCCCAGGGTAACACTACTGTGTTTCAGAGGAAGAAATATGAACTTAGATCTCCTGGACTTGAAGGTTGACCCTCTATCCACTATGCCTATAATAACTATTTTTTGGTAATATTTTTAAGAGATAGCTAGAAGGTAGAGTCCATGTGGTCTACAGAATTATAGGATAATAACATTTATTTCTAGAAAAAACCTTAGAAATCATGTTCAATTCTGTCATTTTATAAATGAAGCACCTGGAGCTTAGAGACCTTAGGTGATTTGTTCAAGGTCATGCAGGTAAGTTAGTAGCAAAGTTAAGATTAAAACCCAAGTCTTCCACTTGGTATTACTTTCTGACTTATTGTAGGCATTGCATCAATATTAAAATAACTTAAACCAAATATTTTTTCTAGCTCAAGAAGGTACTCTGGGAGAAATTATGAGAAACTTAAGTGTTCTTTGTTGGGATATGTAGGAAGAAACAAATATTGAGACATCATTGCAGTGGATTGCAGTTGGTGATGGTAAAGACTATAAAATACACTCTCAAAGGAGGTTTTGCTATACCATGAGGCAGGAAGTTATTTTTCTAAAAATGTTTGCTAGTTCTCTTCAGGGAGGATGATGGACTATGTGATGTCTCTGGGCACCTTCAAAAACAATTTTTTTGATCTGCTATTTTTTTAAAATGGTCTCTAGCAACCAAGAGGAGAATTAGTAACCCTAGACTCTCAAAAGCTCACAGGATCAAGTTGTTGTTTTCAGTTGGAACACATAGGTCATCAATAAATACAAAGTTCTCATCAAGTTCAACTCAGTTCAAATCACAGGGTCATATAACATGAGATCTTAGCATCCAGCCTACCTCTTCTCAATTCATTCCTCTGCTACGGACTCACTTCCTATCTTTCAATCTTCCTCTATAGTTTAATAATCCAACTGTTTACTATCAGCTATCCTTATATTGCTTTCTGCCTTGTCTATCAACGCCAGTTACCATAGTCCAACTGTCTGTTAGCTTCTCTGCTACTATTCATTTGAATGCTTTTGGAGAAAGTAACACAATTTTGTCAACTAGGTTCACTACGTATTTATATTATTTAATTTCCAATGATCTTTCACTGATAAATAACATTCCTTTATGTTTGTCTCATTGATTCTTTATCACATCTTCTACACTGGCTCTTCCAATCTCTCCCCATGAGACATTTTGTAATGCTATTTTATCTCACCTTATCTCATCAGAATATCTTTTAAAGTATCATGTCCATTCCATGCCTCATCCCTGATTTTTTTCTTGTTGTATTCTCTGTTGAAGATGGGGAATTTATCTTTGCCAAGAGTAACCTCATTATTTGTGCTCTTAATTCCTTTCTCTGTCATCTTTCAGACCTTGCTTTCTTCTTATTTTAAATCTATTCTTATCTATTGAACCTTTCCCCACTCTCTATAAATATGCCAAAGTCTGACTACTTGTCTATCCTCATTTCACTTGACCTGCCATTTCCTCAAGCTATCCTGTCATTTCTTCCTTTCATAGTCAAATTCCTAGAAAGGAATTAATATTCATTGCCTTCCCACTTGCACTCCCACTTACTTCTCAATTCCATATCATTCAACTCTGATCCCAACATTCCACCAAAACTGATCCCTTCAAGATAAGCAAAAAAATCTCAACTTCTAAATCCAGTAACTTTTCTAGGTGCTCATTCTAGTGGACTTCTCTTCAAATTTTGATGCTGTTCAATCACACCTTTCTCTTAGATACTCCCTTCTGTGATACCACTCTCTCTTAATATTCCTCTAACTGCTTCTTGTTTTCCTTTTCTAATCATCATCTTTCTCTCACATTAAGTTTGGGCTCACCAGTTTTCATGGATTCACTTCATATTTTTATAAAGATAACTCATGAATCTATATATCCAATTTTCATTTCTTTTTTGAACGTCAGTTCCAATTCAACAATTGCATCTTCACTTGTATGTACCAAAACATCTCCAATGCAATATGTCTGAAACAGAACTCATTATTTTTTTCTATGAGACCCACACCTCCTCCAGACTTCCCTAATTCTATTGAGGGAACCACTATCCTTCTAGTTATGCAGGTTTATATATAACCTTGTCTTCATCTTTACATCTTTTCATCTTTTTTTTTCATTTAGAACAAGTTAACATGTCTTTCAGAGACTGCGTCTACAACTTCTCTCATGTTATTTTTCTCCATTTACATAGCCCGACTATAGTTTTGATCTTATTCATCTCTCACCTGAACTACTGTAATAGCTTCCTATCCAGTCTTTGTTTTTAGGCTCTCCATTCTCTAATTCATTCATATTGTTGAAAAGAGAGATGGGAGGGCTATTTCAAAATGTGAATGAATTCACTTAGACCTTCTCTGTAGCCATTGGGAGCTTTATTGACACAAAAGCAGAGGGCCTGAGATTTAGTAAGGTGCTAAACAAAGGCAATGATATAGCAAAAGGACCAGGTTTATATAGGATGATTTTAGGGTTTCCTGATGGGGGCTGGAGATCTAGGGTAAATATTGCAAGATAAAGAAGTCTTGCAAGATAAAGGCACAGGGTGAGGACTGAATGTCACAACATAAGGAAATCCCATTCCCCAGGATGAGGGGTGGGGACAGGGACTCTTAAGGTCCAGGATAAGGGGAAGTTTTGTGTTAAGGGGAGACTTTAGGGCACAAAGGTCTTCACAAAAATCATATTATTTTTAACTCTTAGGGCACTGTTTCTATCCACATCAATATGGCTGGTAAAAATTACCATTTTTAAGACAAATTCTCATCATTTCACTCCACAGAACAAAAAATCTTAAGTGACACAGTGTTCACTCTTATTACAGAAAATGAAATTTCCTAACCTGGCATTTTTCCTCTACCTCCATTCCTACTCATTTCATATTGTTTCCTCTCCTTCAATCTCCATTACAGTCAACATAGGCTGTAAGCTTTACCCTACCACTGACATTTCATCTCCCTCCTGTATTTCTTTGTACCCATGGTCCTCCATTGCAGAGCATCACTCCCTCATTTCTATCTCTTAAATTTTCTAGTTTTTTAAAAAAATATGGCTCATATGCATTCTAAAGGAAGACTTTACTGATGCCTGCCTTCCAAGTCACTAGCTTTTCCTTACTCTTGAAATTACTCCATATTATTTTTGTATTTATTTTTCCAGGTACATATTGTATGTCCTCCCTTTAGTAAAATGTAAATGTATGAATAATCTAGTCTAATTCTCTCATTTATGATGGGCAAAAAGAGGTTAGTTTATTGAGTAAGGTCACAAAAACGTAGTAAGTGGAATAACTAGGATTTGAATCTAAATCATCTCACCCCATGTTTGGTGCTTCTTCCATTATACCATGTAGTTTCAAGTCAATGAACATTCATTCAGTTATATTCCATATATATTCGTTAAGTTCCCAACATATACAAAGCATTATGCTAAGCTTTCCATGAGCAAAAATGAGTAACACCATGTTATGCACTGTGATTATGAACTGCTGAATTGACACTTACCTTGACAAGAGCTTTCAATTTATAGGATGCATGGAATCTGCCCTTTATTTCTTTCCTTTTTAAAAGTCTGCCTTTCCATGATGAATGCCAAGCCTAGGAGAGGAAGAGCTTTTACCCTTCTCCTACTTTGCTGAATGCTGGTAAAATTACCAATTGTAGCTCCTGTAATTTCTGCCTGAAGGTCATCTGAGAGGAAAGAGCCATCTAAAGAGAGTCATTGACTACTCTAAAGGTTAGTATTTACCATTAAAAGAAAACAGAAAAAATTAAATGAGAAGGAAATGAGGAAAAGAAAAACAATGATATTGAGATATAAAAGGAATCATACAAATGACATCTTGTTGCAAAAAGAGAAAATATTTAAAACAAAATATCACAATTATAATTTAAACGACAAAGATCATGTGGTCCAATCTCAGATTAATTACATTAAGAGTGAGCTGATAGTTCTGAGTGAGTGCTAGATGGAAGTTGTAAAAGCACTGAGCTGTGAATAATTTGTGACTTTTGTATCCCTTTATGTGGATAAAAGCAGAGCAATGATACGAACCTAAAGGTCCCATATTGTCCTCATTTCATATGTATTTCCTTTGGAATATAGTATATGGAACCCAGAGAGTAAGGACAGTGTGTGTGTGTGTGCGCGCGCATGTGTTTGTGTGTGTGTATGTATTTCTGATTTTCATTTTATAAAAGGGTCACAGCTTTACATTTGTCTTTTAGTCAGCAACTAATGAAAACAGGGACCATTTTGTGTCCTATGTCAATCCTTTCCCCTCACCCCCTCCCACCAATTCATTATTTATTGAAAGCAGCAGAGCCCTTTAGATCCATAGGCAAACATTTGATGTACATTTTGTAAATTACAGAAATACAGGCCTGGCTATGTCATCCTAATAATGCTGATATGATCAACATGTGGATTAAGTATTTTGCATGTTGTCCACAGTGAATTTTTTTTTTGACCATTCTAAGGCCCAAAGGGACAACTTTGTTTCTCTTTGTCATAGCTAATTGCCTGTTAAATCCTAAACATTCACCAAACGGATTGGATTCACTCCATCACTCAAGAAATCAAGGCTGCAAGAGACCTTACAAATCATCTATTCCGTTTTTATATTCATTTTTATCATTGTGAACTTGACAAACAACAACCATGTAGAAAAAAGAACAGAAAAGAGGATTGCATATGAAATCATGAATTTCTATGACACAACTTTTTAAAATATGTACCAAATTTAACAATAATTCCAAAATCATTCTGCTTATTTACCTCTTTCTGAACTTCTGTAACTTTTAAAAAATGTATTTATTTATTTGTTTTCAGTTTTCAAAAATCACTTCCATAAGTTTTAACTATTCTCTCCCTCCCCAAGATGGCATGCAGTCTTAAATGGTCTCTATACATAAATTCCTTTTAAATTCATTTACACACTAGTCATGTTGCATAGAAGAATTATAATGAATGTGAGAAACCATGAGAAAAACAAAATATAACAAAACATAAGAAAAACAAAATAGTGAGCTTCATACTTCATTCAGACTCCATAGTTCTTTTTCTGAATGTGGATGACATTTTGCCTTATGAGTCCTTTGGAAATGTTTTAGGACCTTGCTTTGCTGAGAACGGCTGCCTATCTAAATCAGTCCTCACATGCTGTGGCTGTTACTGTGTATAGTATTCTCTGGTTCCGCTCACTCCACTCAGTGTCTGTTCATATAAGTCTTTCCAGGTTTTCCCAAAATCTACCTGCTCATCATTTTTTATAGCACAACAGTATTTCTTTATATGCCGCAACTTGTTCAGCCATTCTCCAATTGATGGGTATCCCCTTGATTTCCACTTCTTAGCTACCACAAAAAAGAGTTGCTATAAATATTTTTGTACAAGTGGATCCTTTTCCCATCTTTATGATCTCTTTGGGATATAGCCCTAGAAGTGATATTGCTGGGTCAAAGAGTATGCACATTTTTATAGCCCTTTGGGCATAATTCCAAATTGCTCTCTAGAATGGTTGGATCAGTTTACAGGTCCACCCACAATGAATTAGTGTTTCAACTTTCCATATCTTCTCTAACATGTATCATTTTCCTGTTTGGTCATGTTAGCCAATCTAATAAGTGTGATGTGATACCTCAGAGTTGTTTTGATTTGCATCTCTCTAATCTGTAATGATTTAGAATAATTTTTCATATGACTATAGATGGATTTAATTTTTCTCTGAAAATTGTTTGTTCATATCCTTTCAGCATTTATCAATTGGAGAATGACTTGTATTCTTGTAAATTTGACTCAGTTCTATATTTATATATTTTATAAATGAGATGCTTATCAGAGACACTAGTTGTAAAAATTCTTTCCCAGTTTTCTTCTTCCCTCCTAATCTTGGTTGCATTGGGTTTGTTTGTGCAAAAAATCTTGTCAATTTAATGTAATCAAAATTATCCATTTTGCATTTCATAATGTTCTCTGTCTCTTGTTTGGTTACACATTCCTCCATTCTCCATAAATCTGACAGATAAATTATTCTTTGTTCCTCTAATTTGTTTATAGTATGAGCCTTTATACTATGTCATGTATCCATTTGCACATTATTCTGGTATACAGTGTCAAATGTTGGTCTACGCCCAGTTTCTGACACACTGTTTTCCAATTTTTCCAACAGTTTGTATCAAACAGTGAGTTCTTATCTCAGAAACTGGGGTCCTTGAGTTTATCAAACAGTAGATTGTTGTAACCATTGACTGTTGTGTCTTGTATACCTAACCTATTCCATTGATCTGCCTTTTTATTTCTTAGCCAGTACCAAGTGGTTTTGATGATTGCCACCTTATAATACAATTTAAGATCTGATATTACTAGGTCACCTTCCCTAACATTTCTTTTCATTAATTCCCTTGATATTCTGGATCTTTGTTCTTCCAGATGAATTATGATATTATTTTTTCTAGCTCTATTAAACAATTTTTGATACTTTGATTTGTATGGCACTGAATAAGCAAATTAATTTAGATAGAATTGTCATTTTTATTATATTAGCTCTGCCTACCCATGAGCAACTGATATTCTTCCAGTTATTTAGATCTGACTTTATTTGTGTGAAAAGTATTTTATAATTGTGTTTGTATAGTCCTTGCGTTTGTTTTGACAGGTAGACTCCCAAATATTTTATAATGCCTACAATAACTTTAAATGGAATTTCTCTTTCTGTCTCTTGCTGTTGAGCTTTGTAATATGCAGAAATGTAAATGATTTATATGGGTTTATTTTATATCATGCAACTTTACTAAAGTTGTTTATTATTTCAGGTAGTGTTTTACTTGATTGATTAGGATTCTCTATATTGTCACATCATATGCAAAGAGTGAAAACGTAGTTTGCTTATTATTATTCCTTTTTCTTCTCTTATTGATAAAGCTAATGTTTCTAGTACCATATTGAGTAACAGTGGTGTTAATGAACATCCTTGTTTCACCCTCCCATCTTATTGGAAATGCATCCAGCTCATCCCCATTACATTTAATGTTTGCTTATGGTTTTAGATAGATGCTACTTATCATTTTAAGGAAAGCTTCAATTATTTCTAAACTCTCCAATATTTTCAATAGGAAAGGGTGTTATATTTTGTCACAAGTTTTTTCTGCATCTATAGAGGTAATCATATCGTTTCTCTTAGTTTTCTTGTTGATACTATAATTATGTTAATTTTCCTAATATTGAACCAGTTCTACATTCCTGCTATAAATCCTACCTGATCAAAATGTATTATTTTTAGGACAATTTGTTGTAATGTTTTTGCAAATATCTTATTTAAAATTTTTGCATCTACATTCATTAGGGAAATTGAGACGTAATTTTCTTTCCCTGTTTTGGCTCTTCTTAGTTTAGGTATCAGAACCATATTGTATCATAAAAAGAATTTGGTAGGACTCCCTCTTCACTTGTCTCCCCAAATAGTTATATAGTATTGGGATTAATTGTACTTTACATGTTTGATAGAATTCGTTTGTAAATCCATCTGGCCCTGGGGATTACTTCCTAGGGAGTTCATTAATGACTTGTTCAATTTCTTTTTCTGAGATGGGGTTATTTAAGTAGCTTACTTCCTCTTCTATTAATCTGGGCAATTTGTATTTTTTAAAAATATTCCTCCATTTCACTAAGATTGTCAAATTTATATTCATAGAATTGGGCAAAATATTTCATAACAATTGTTTTAATTTTTACTTCATTGGTGGTGAGTTTATGCTTTTCATTTTTGGTAGTGGTAATTTCTGGTTTTCTTCTTTTTTTTAATCAAATTAAGCAAAGGTTTATCAATTTTAATGTTTTTTTCATAAAACTGGCTCTTAGTTTTATTTATTATTTCAATAGTTTTCTTAATTTCAATTTTATAAATCTCTCCCTTGGTTTTCAGTATTTCTAATTTGGTGTTCAATTGAGGATTTGCAATTTGATCTTTTTCTAGCTTTTTTCACTTGTACATCAGATTTATTGATCTCCTCTTTCTCTATTTTATTCTTGAAAGCATTCAGAGATATTAAACTTCCCCTAAGAACTGTTTTCACTACATCCCATGAGTTTTGGTATGTTGTTTAATTATTGTCATTTTCTTGAATGAAGTTATTGATTATTTCTATGATTTGTTGTTTGACCTACTCATTCTTTACGATTAGATTATTTAGTTTTCAATTAATTTTAACATTGCATGGTCCTTTATTACATATAATTTTTATTTCATCATGATCTGAAAAGGATGCATTTACTATTTCTACTTTTTTTTATACTGAATTGTGAGGCTTTTATGCCCTAGTACATGGTCAAATTTTGTGTATATACCATGTACCACTGAGAAAAAAGTATATTCCTTTCTAGTTCCATTCAGTTTTCTCCAGAGGTCTGTCATATTTACCTTTTCTAAAATTCTATTTACTTCCTTAACTTCTTTTTTTATTTATTTTGAGATTAGATTTATCAAGTTTAGAGAGGGAGAGGTTGAGGTCCCTCACTAGTATAGTTTTGATGTCTATTTCTTCCTAATTCACTTAACTTGTCCTTTAAGAATTTGCATGCTATACCACTTACAGGATATATATTTTGTTGTGATATTATTTCATTGCACATGATTACTTTTTTGATTAGATATATTTTTGCTTTTGCTTTGTCTGAGATTAGGATTGCTACCCCTGATTTTTTTACTTCAGCTGAAGCAAAATATATTCTTCTCCAACCTTTTATCTTTACTCTATTTGTATCCCCCTATTTCAAATGTGTTTATTGTAAATAACGTATTATGGTTTGTAATCCATTCTGCTATCCACTTCTGTTTTATGGGACAGTTCATCCCATTCACATTCACAGTTATGATTATTATCTGTGTCTTTCTCTTCACCCTATCTCCCCCATTTATCCTTTTATTTCTGTCTTCTCCCTTCCCTTCCTCAAGTGCTTTTGCCTTCCACCTCCCTCAATTTCCCCCCTTCTATCAGCCCTCACCCCCCTTTTTTCCCCTTTTCCCTCTTACTGCCTGCAGGGTAAGTTATATTTCTACACTTAACAGAATATGTTTTTCCTGCCTTGAACTAAATCTGATGAGAATAAAGCTCAAACAATGCTCATCTCCCTCTCTTCTTTCCCTCTCTTACAATATGTTTTTGTGCCTCTTCATGTGATGTAATTTACACTTTTCTGCCTCCTGCTTTCCTCTTCTCTCATTACAATCCCTTTGCAACCATTAATTAGGCTTTCTAATCATCACATCATTTAATTTATATTCTATGTATATCCCTTTTAAATATCATAATAAATATACAACTCTCAAGATTATCAAGTATCATCTTCCCATATACAGATGTAAACAGTTCCCTCTTATTGAAGAACAAAGTTTTTCCCCATTTACCTTTTCATTCCTCTCTTGAGTCTTATATTTGAAGATGAAATTTTCCATTAAGCTCTGACCTTTTCATCAGGAACTTCTGGAAGTCCCTTATTTCATTGAATGTCCATTTCCTTGCCTGAAAGATTATGCTTAGTTTTGCTGGGTATTTCATCCTTGTTTGTAGTCCAATCTCCTTTGCCTTATGGACTACCATATTCCAATCCCTCTGATCTTTTAATGTAGAAGCTGCAAGGTTTTGTATGATCCTGACTTTAGTTCCATGATATCTGAGTTGTTTCTCTCTGGTTGCTTACAATGTTTTCTTCTTGACCTAATTAATTCTGGAATTTGTCTACAATATTCCTTTGATTTTCCAATTTGGGGTCTTTTTCAGGAGGTGATCAGTGGATTCTTTTGATGATTATTTTACCCTCTGGTTCTAGGACCTCAGGCCAATTTTCCTTGATGACTTTCTTGGAAGATACTTCCAAATATCTCCTTTCATCACAGCTTTCTGGTAGATCAGTACTTCTTAGATTATCTCTGCTGGACCTATTTTCCAGGTCATTTCATTTTCCAATGAGATATTTCATATTGTCTTCTATTTTTTTCATTCTTTACATTTTTGTCTGACTGATTCTTGATGCCTCATAGAGTCATTAGCTTCTACTTCTCTAATTCTAATTTTTAACAAATTTTTTTCTTCAGCTAGCTTTTGTATCTCCTTATCCATTTGGTCAATTTTATTTTTCAAGGAGTTATTTTCTCCAGTTAGGTTTGGTACTTCATCATCCATTTTACCAATTTTACTTTTTAAAGATTCATTTTCTTCAGTGATTTTTTTTTCCATTTTACTTTTAAAAGAATTGGTTAATTTTTCTTCTGCCTCTCTAATTTGGTTTTTAAAATCCTCCTTGAGCTCTTCCAAGAATTTTTTTTGGGATTGATATCAGTTCATATTCCCCTTTGAGGTTTCAGTTGTGAGTATAGTGTGAATGTTGTCCTCTTCTGAATTTGTATTTTATTCTTCCCTTTTCTGGTAGTAAGATTCTATGGTCTTTGTTTTTCTAGGTTGCTTCTTGTTCATTGTGATTGCCTTTTCCCTGCCTTTTAAAGTTGATCTCTGCTTTTGGGACACAGGGTCTCTGTCCCATGCTTCTTGTGCTTGTGGCTATGGGGCTGGTTACTGACTTTGTGTGCTGTGGCCTCTGGTTCTGTCAGCTAGAAGCTATGTAATGACCATCTTCCCTGGTGCTGAGGCAGAACTAGCTGGTCTGTGCCAAGGTCAAGACCAGGAGAAATCTTTCTGAGTTTCCCCAGGATTACACAGAAACCCACAGCCTGAAATGTATGAGAGGGATGATCTAGCTGCTGAAGGTCTCTTCCTCACCTAGGGCCCTGATGGAGCACAGCTACTGGTGGACAATGGCCCATTCTTGTTTCTACTGATTCCCCTGGCTGTGCAAAGGCATGCCTGGGTACTTGGTGTTGTTGCTTGCCACCTCCACCACGCCAGGGCTCAAGATTTCTTGCTGGTCCTCTGAGGTTGAGTTTTCTGGATACCTCCAGGCTTGCCCTGATCCCCTTCAGCCACAGCAGGAAGGACACTTCCCTTTGATCTCCCTGGCCTCCCAAGTTAGAAGACTGCTGTACCCCTTCTGCTGGCTCCACTATTCCAGGATTTTTCCTGAGATAATATTTTCTGGGTGTTTCAAGGTCATGGGGGGGGTGGTGAGAGGACTTGTGCTTTACTCTGCCATCTTAGCTCCTGGAAGTTCAAATAGGTGACTTTCAAACATTTATTCTGTGGGCTGATAGCCCCAAGAGTAACTGCTACAGCTGACTTAGGCCCTCTCACCCAGCTCCACCAGAATCCCATCCTGTGCTGAGAGGTTTGGGAATTGTCACTGAATTGGTGATTCAGTCTACCAGGTCTGGCTCCCACTCTGATATTGTCAAGTGAAGACCTGCGCACTCTGCAGTCTGGCATAACAGATGATCTTCCCAATTCTCTTGGGCTGGAAATCTGTCACACTCTGTCTCCTAGTGGATTCCGCCACTCTCAAATTTGTTTAGATTCACTTTTTAGAGGTATCTGAAGGAATTTGTGAGAGAGCTCAGGTAGGTCCTTGCTTTCACTCCTCCATCTTGACTTGCCCCATCTACAGTGAATTCTTAATCCTGGAAGGTTTTACTTGCTACAATCCAGAATACTTGCCCTGTGTACTCAATGGAAATGCAAACTCATTTTAAATCAACTTAAACAAAACAGAATTAAGAAGAGAAACTGGCTTCAAAATTAACCTTTGAAAGAAAGTTAAACAGGAAGATTCATGTAAAATACGTCCTGGTATTAATGATATTTTAATCATGCCCTCCCTGTTTTGTATTTTTTATCTCCATTATTCCCTTCCAAATAACTGGGTGTAAACAACATTGGCTTTTCCCCCCTTCATTAATAAGCCTTCAATAAAACAGTCAAATTCCACAAAGAAAAATAATTTCTTCAACTAATGCTTCTTTTTATTATGCAATTTATTAAAAACTTAATATTGTACCTCAGTACAACCAAACTTGCTTAGTAATTATTTACCTTCCATTAATGTCAATGCATGAAATACCATAACAACCTGTTAGCCACTCTCTCTACATCTCAACCCATGCTTCTTTAGTTTGTTCAAGTTGGATTCATTTCTATAGCCCTTTGGTTATGAAATGCTGTAGCATTACAGAGAAGGGCAAATGAGTCTTGGTTGCTGACAGAGAGAGTCCTTTGGGTCTCTTCCTTTGGAGTCTTGTACCAAGTATTCATAAAGCTGAATCAAAAATCATTGAATCTCTGTCTCTCTCTGTCTCTCTGTCTCTCTGTCTCTCTCTCTCTCTCTCTGTCTCTCTTTCTGTCTCTCTCTCTCTCAACAACTCCCTTTCTTTCTCTATCCCTCTGGGACAGTTCAGGAAAAAAGACATACAAGCACCCACTGAATGTCAAATCAGAGATTTGCATTGCCTACAGAAGAATTGCCAAAAGTCTTTTTTTTTTTTTAAACTAAGTAGATATTTAATAGCACTTTCATTGTTAGACCCATTTTGGCCTCCAGTTTTCACACGTATTTAAACGTAGTCCAGTTAATCTGATCTTGGATTTTTTTTAAAGTCTGTTTTGAGCTCACCTTCAGGCATCTTCATTTAACTCCTTCCCAACACCTCTATCTCCACTAGTGACTCCATTATGCTGTCCTCTGATCTAGCTGCTCTTCAGAATTTAGCTGCTGATTCCCCAAGTCTGCCTTAGATCATACCAGTGTGCTCAAGGGCTCTTCATCCATTCCAGCTCCAAGTTCTAACAATTTTAGTACTTCAGTTGATTCATTGATATGGAGCCACTCTCTATTATTATAATTCAATAGCCTATCCATGCCTTTTCATCTTGTACAAACTTTTGGCCCTATCCTATATACTCTGCAGGGAGAATCAACTCACTTTGCTGGAAATTTGCTCTAAGTTAGGGGTTCTTGACTTTTGTTATGTAATACATCTCTTTGGCAGTCTGGTGAAGCCTATATCCACTTTCACAGATCGATGATAGATAGAGATAGGTAAATAGATATACATATATGTATATGCATACATACATATACGCATATATGTGTGTATTTAATATACATACATGTATGTATGTATATGTATATATATATATATCAAAGAAACCAATTATATTAAAGTATAGTTACATGCAGATTAAGAACCTTTAGTCTTTTAACACTTTATGGGTACCTGAGTAGCACTTGGGCTATAATGGCTATCTGACTACACTCTCCTAGCAATAGACTGTGTCTACTGTTTGAAGAGCATGCTAGCTGACTATGGAGACCATCCTTTCCTCAAATTTTATTAGATGGTGATGAAATTTTAAGTTCTTATAAACCATTAGAAAATTAAAATGAGATATGCTTTGGAACATAAAGTTTCCATGAAGACTTTAAAAACTTCAGTTTTTAACAAAGAGTACAATAATATGTAGAAAGTATGATGGAGAGGACAAAATGCAATAAGAACTCTTTGTGAAAATATTGGAACCAAAATTAATAGCTTGAATGGTAAGCCAATATATGTTACAGACTGCCTAAAAACTAGACTAAATCAAACAGCAGTCAATTACTTTATGAACCAGCAAGAAATATTAGCATAAAAGTTTACAAAAAGGAAAATATTTAAATGACTTTATACAAAATCAACTCTCCTGGGAAAAGGTCAAGGAGAGAGGATTTAAGCATCATTGGATTCTCTAGAAATCATGATATAAAAGTATTGATACTATATTTCAAGAAATCATAAATGAAAACTGCCTAGATCTATTAGAACTATAGGATACAGATAGAAAAAAAAGTTGAAAGGATCCCCAAAATGAAAAGTTCTAAGATTGTCATACCTAAAATCCAGAGTTGTCATATAAAAAATTGAAATATTTTTAAAAATATACTAATTTTTAAAAATGTACTAATAGGAGTTCTGAAAGAAAAACAAACAACAATTTTGGAAGTAATGTTTGGAATTTATTATATACTTTTTAAAGGAAATAGTACAAAATGTAGATTTATAACTTCATATATAAACTTTCCATATGTATGTGCTCTGCTATAAAAATAGAATAAAATAAAAAAGGGAGCACAATTTGAGTAGAAACATCAAAAGGCTGCTCTGAGGATCAGAGAGCTATGGTTGACTTCACTGGAGAAGTGGAAGCTGTTATCTGCCCATAGCTATCATCTCGTATTTCTCCTCCTCCTCTTTGTGACTGACCTCTCAGAGAAAAGCATGCATGGTTGCTCTCCTCTCTTCTCAATTGCTTCTAAACTTTCTGTAATGTTGCTCATCATTCAACTAAAATTCCCCTTTTCAAAGGGACTAATGATCTCTTGATTTTCAAATCTAATAACCTTTTATAAAATGTAATCTTTCTTGACCTCTTTCTGGTATTTGACACTGTTATTTATTATCTCCTTTCTCCTCTCCAGGTTTTTTTAAAACTGTTTTTTCCTTATTCTCCTCTTGTATGTCCCCTTGTTCTTTCTCACTATGCTGCCCAGGTTCTTTATTTATGCCTTTCCCTTGAAATATCTGAGCTAGTCCTTTTGTCTTTCATAACATATATACTCTTGCTTAGTTACCGTATCAGCTTCTATGATTCAATGATCATTTCTGTACAGATGACTCCTGGATTTATTTATATAGCCCAAATCTCTCTGCTGAGCTACATTAACACATCTTCAGTCTCTTCTTTGAGATCTCATGTTGGATTTCCCATAGACATTTCAAACTCAGCATCAGAAAATATTATTTCTCCCTCCCCATATAATACACCCTGTATCCACTTCCTTATTACTGTTATACCCCCACCACCTTCCCAGTCATACAGGCTAACAACCTTAATTTCATCTTTAACTCTTCATTCTCCTTTGCCCCACATATCTAATTCATTGCTAAATCTTGAAATTTCTTCTCTACAACATGTCATGTGTACATTTCCTTCTTCTCTATTCACAAAGTCATGACCCTAGTTCTGGATTCTGTTATATTTCACCTGGACTATTACAATTGCTTTCTAACTCATCTCCACTCCAATCTATCCTTTACTTGACTGCCAATTTCAGTGTCCTAAATTGTGGGTCTGGTCATGTCACTTCCATGTTAAATAAGCTATGGTAGTTCCTTCTCACCTCTGGGATCAAATATAAAGTTTTCTGGCATGTAAAGCCTCTACAACCTTGTTCCTTCCTACCTTTCCAGGCTTGGTATTCCTAACTTCCCTCATTGAGCTATGTGATCTAGTTCTTCTTGATTTCTTCAAGTTTCTTGAGCAGACTATTCCATCATCTATTTCTCTGCCCTCTAAACTCCCTACCTTATTTTCTGTGGCTTTCAAGACCCAACTCAAATGTCATGTCCTGCAAAAGGTCTTTTTTTGATCTCCCCAATTGTCCCTTTTCATATTACATTCATTTACTCTGCACATATCTTCTAGGTAACTAAATACTTACCTATTGTTTGTTGGCTTCCCCCATTAGAATGAATGCTCATTGAGGGCAGGTACTGAATTTTTAAATTCATTTTTTCTTGTTTTTGAGATTTTTTTTATATCCCTAAAGTTTAGCAATGTATATGACACCCAGTAAGCACTAAGTAAATCTTTCTTTTCTCACTGAGTAACCTGCTCACTGAGTAGCATATTTCTCTTAGTGAAGAAATTATCTTACTCTGTTACAAATATATTTGATTTCTTTCCTGACAATCATTGACAGTAGAGCTACATATACAACCTAGAGGTCAAGAATATATTTTCTTGAAAAAATTGATTTCACTTTGGATTGTCTTAATAAAAAAAGTGTCAATGATTAAAAATGAAAACCCAATTTTTTTTTAATATTGATGTGCTAGCCAGAAGTTCTGCAGGCTTCTTAACCATTTTCTTCTTGGTTCTGTGGTGTAGCAGAGAAAAGTATTTGTGCATTTCTTTGAAAGAAAGATTGAATTCAGTGGAATAAGATACCCAGGAATTGGGAGTATAAATTGTCCATCCAATCCTTGAAGGATATTCTGAAAAAAATTTGAAAATATTGCTCTAGTCAGCTAAATACCTGATAATTGCTGTAGAAACTGTAAATTGTGAAGGATGATGTGGGGTTAGCTTCCACTTCATATATGGACCCTTCTTTAACATGCAGCAAATACCCGTACTTAGTGAGGAGAAAAAAGAACTTCAAAACTGTCTTCAGAGATAGTGGGGACTTTTTTTCAATTGTGCTCAGAATACAAATCACATCAATAGATGCACTGATGAGGAAATGATTTTAACCCAGAGCAGTTGATTATTTGCTCTGTAGGAAAATAGAAATGCAGCTGTAAAGGCAATGGTATTGTCAGGCTTCTTTGAATATTTGTACTTTGCCAAAACTTCTCTGGTGTGGAGAGAAGGGAGAAAGGAAATTAACTTGATTTTCTCAGCATAGTCTTTAAATAGGAGACATTTCCTTAGGATCATATAGTCCCAGTTGTCTGAACATAGTTGTTTAGGGCTTATCTTCTTCCTTCTTTCTACCAAGGCAACAGAGACTGGAGTTAAATCTTCAGTAGTTTTGTTTTGAAAACAAATTGCACAAACAAATATGGTCCTGCTGGGAGGCAGGAAGGGAAAATGAGTATGAAGCAGACACTTTATATAAGGCAAGTTATGATTAATTTCTAATCATCAATTTAAGGACTTTTCTCCCCCTTTTGTCTTTTTTCCCCACTTACGCTGGATATGGCCTTTCTTACAGTCATCATTAGTAGTAAAGAACCTAGAGTTAACATGTCTAAAGGGAAAGTTTAATTTGACAGGGTCAGTAATAGTTTTTCCTCCTTGTTTCCATTACAAGATGTGGAAAAAGGCAAATGCTTTTGCCTCAGCTAGAATACTGGCAATTTTCCTCCTCTTTAAAGTGTTTATAAGTGGGGGAAAGAGATCACCTGAGCCCTCAGGACATTGTTAAGTTTTTATTTTCTCTCTGCCAATATCTGTCAGGGGTAAGCTAAATGATCCCACTTTCTCCTTACTTTGTGCTTCTCAATTCAGCTAAACATTTGAATGCACCATTCTCATCATGACAAGGACCAAAGAAACAGTAAACTACTGACTGTCAGTCTGTAAGTTTCTTTTAGGTTTTTTTTTTAAAGATATATTTCCACTGATGTTCAGAAATGAAAGAATAGAATACAGTGGGGGCAAAACAATGTGCTGAGAATAAGATAAGAATTCTGCATATGTACACAAGAGAGTGACTGGAATGAAGAATACCACCATCTCCATCATCGTCATCATCACCACCACCTTATCAAAACAAGGTCTTTTTTAAAAGAAATATTTTTATTCTGAATTTTTTTTACATTTTCTTCTATCTTTTCATTCTTTAGATTTTGTTTGACTGATTCTTGTTGCCTCATTGAGTCATTAGTTTCTACTTGCCCAATTCTAATCTTCATTGTAGTGTTTTCTACAGTTAGCTTTTCCATCTCCTTTTCCATCTGACCAATTTTTCCCTTTAAGGAGCTATTTTCTCCATTTAATTTTTGTACTTCTTTTTCCATTCGACCAATTTTCCCAGTTAGGTTTTGGGTTTCCTTTTCCATCTGATCAATTTTCCCAATTAGGTTTTGGGTTTCCTTTTCCATTTGATTAGCTCTTCCTTTTAGGGAATTATTCTCTCCAGTTAATTTTTGAACTTCCTTTTCCATTTCTTCAATTTTCTTTTTCAGGGTGATGTTCTCATCAGTGAATTCTTTTTTTATAGTTTTAAAATCATTGGCCAGTTTTTCTTTTATATCCTTCTTCAGACGTTCCAGGTAATCTAGTTGTGCTTGCGAGAAATTCATAGTCCCATCTGAGGTTTCAGATGGAAGTACAGTCTCAGCTCTAACTTCTTTGGTGTTTGTGTTTTGGTCCTTATCCCCATAGAAAGATTCTATGGTTTTTTCACTTTTCGTCTGCTTTTTCCGATTCATGATGTTGGCTGAGTGTTGTAGCTTTTGGTTCTTTCAGTCAGAAGGTACAGATCTTTAAGTTGAGCTGATGTGTGTCTGGGCTAAAAGCAGGCTTTTGTTTTTTGTTTCCCCGATCAACCCTGGGGTTAGCTTGTTAGGTGTGTGGGAGGTGTGGTCTGGTCTCAGGATATCTCCTCAGCTGACTTGAGGCAAAGGCAAGGTCAGGGGATGATGATCCCAGCTTCCCTATTGTCTTCCCTTTTCCCCTGGAGGGCTGGGGCACGCCTAGAAGCTAACGTGTGTTCCCGCCCCTCCTGGGGCTCATCTCCCGGCTCTGATGCTTGCCTGGGTCTCAGTGCGAATTTTCTCTGCCCTGGGTCGTCTGTCCCTCCAGATCGCCTCCACCACAGTAGGAAGAATCCCCCTTTGCCACTTTTCCAGCCTCTGGTGTTATGAGACCACCCGCCCCCTTCCGCTGTTCCCGCTGATCCAGGATTAATCTGGGGAAGAATTTTATGGTTCCCTCACGGTCATCAGGGGGGAGGAGAGAGCACTTACTGATCACTCTGCCATCCCAGTTCCTGGAAGTTCAAGTAGTGACCCACCGAAGTCCGTCTTCAGGCTGAAGATTTCAAGGGCTGCTGCGCTGATGTCTGGCACTCAGCGGCTCTTACCGGCTCGGCCTGGCTTATCTCCTGCTCCGCTGGTCTCGCCCGCCACTCTCGGGCTCCTCTGGTCCCCTCCGCCCTGCCGCGCTGACCGCGCTGCGCTGTGCGCCAGGGTCTTACCCCCGCGGAACAGATCCCTCCCGTGGACCCCCAGTCCAGCCTGGGCTCCGAATCCGTCAAAGTCCGTCACCCACTGGATTCTACACCTCCAAAGTCTGGTCAGACTCTCCCCCCAGAGATATCCAGAGGAGTTTTTCCAGGAGCTTAGGTGAGTCGTTGCTTTCACTCCGCCATCTTGGCTCCGCCCCCTTTTATTCTGAATTTAACAAACAGAAAAAAATGAACATTTCCATATGCTATTAGGGAAAAAAAGAAACAGGACTGCATATGAAAATGTGAATCTTGATTATATGGGACTGTTTTAAAACTATATATAAAATGTATTATAGTAGTACCAGTACTGGGCTGCTTGTAGGAGTCTCCTTCTGAACTTTCTGTTGTTTTCTATGTGTATTTTCATAATTTTTTCCATTGGTGCTCTTTTCTTTCTTTTATTCTTTTTTTGGCAGCATTATCCCCGACCCTCAAGAAACTTAACCTCTGCTTGCCTCAGAGGATAATAGCAC
Source organism: Notamacropus eugenii (assembly GCF_028372415.1). Lineage (NCBI taxonomy): Eukaryota > Metazoa > Chordata > Mammalia > Diprotodontia > Macropodidae > Notamacropus > Notamacropus eugenii. Next base: position 231,014,681 of record NC_092877.1, on the reverse strand, counting down.
CAGCATCTCAGGGTTGTTGTGAAGATAAAGTGAGATAATATTTGTAAAGTGCTTTTTAAATATTAAAGTCCTATAAATTACTACTGTGCTAATGGTATGATTATTATTAACAGGTGTGTATATTTAGTGAAAACAATGCCATCCATTTCAATGGCTGAAAATGTATACCTTGTTTTGTACTTCTAGTCCATCATCTCTGTGTCAAGAGTTGGGAAGCATGATTCATCATCAGGTGTTTGAAGTTTTGATTGAAGATTGTATTCTCTGAGACTTTTAAGCTTTTCATTGTTTGTTCTCTTTGCTGAGTATGGCAGCACATGCCTATAGTCCTTACAGTGGAGAGTAGGGCTGGTGGATATAGCTTGAGTTCAAGAGTTCTGAGCGATAGTAGGGCTAAAGCCAATGGAATATTTATAATATACTGTCTGACAGCAATACAGTGAGCTCCTACAGAGCAGAGGGCAAGTAGACTGCCTAAGGAGTAGCAGACTGATCTAAAAAAAATGTTGATTAAAGCTTCCATGACTAAAAGTGAGTGGCCAATGCACTTCTAGCCTACATGGTATAGGGAGATCCAGGTTCAAAAACAAAACAAACTAACCAACTAAACAGTTGCTTTCCTTTTAATATTGTTGACGTTATATAAAATGTTCTCTAAGTTCTGATCACTTCATTCTGCATCAGTTCATGCAAATCTCAGGTTTCTCTAAATTTACCTTTCATGATTTCTTGTAACACAGTAGTATTCCACTATACTTATGTGCCACAATTCATTCAGCCATTTCCCAATTAATGGATACCTACTTTTTAAAAAAATTCTTTGTTACAGCAAAAAAAAAAAAAAAAATAAGAAAGAAAAAAACAAACAAACCAACACTTCTTTAAATGTTTTTGTACATATGTATGATTGGGACACATGCTTAGCAGTACATTCTCTCAAAGGCTTTGCTCTAAAGTTTTGGATTTAGTTACAAATCACCTCAAGGAATATTTGTATCAATTTATGACTCCACTAATAAAGAATTAGGATGCCTTTTCTCAACTTCCCTTACACAATTGTCATTTCCTTTTTATGCTATCTTTGCCAATCTAGTAGGAATGAGGCAAATCCTGAGAATAACGTTAATGTGCATTTATCTAATTATTTATCTTATTATTAGTGATTTGGTAAATTTCATACAGTCATTGATAAGCTCAATTTCTTCTCTTTAAAATTGCTTGTTCCTATCCTTTGACCAGCTCAGACGTAATTGTAATGGGATGTACAAACAAGATGTTCCATCTGAATATTTATAGAATAACATGACCTTAGAGTTCTAAGGGACCCCAGAGACATTTTAGTTCAAATTATAACTGAATGGGAATCCAAGTTACCACAACCTTACTAAGCAGTTAGGTAGGCATTGCTTGACTACTTCTAGCCCACTACCCCTAAGGCAGTCCCTTATACTTGTGAACATCTTTAATTCTTAGCAAGATTTTCTTTATATTAAGCTTAAATTTGTCTGCAATTTTACTGATTGGTCCTAATTCTTGCTATTTGAACCAAGCAGAATACTAACTATTAATACTGATATGAACCAAGATTATTTGATGGTAATGAATATAATGCTATTATTATATAAAGATTCTATTATGTGATCAACATGCAATAGAATTACTCCTGCAGAAAGTCATTGTTCTCATTGGTTCATAAAATAATAATAAACCCAAGCCTTACAAACATTATACTCCCATTAATGACATTGGTAGATTTCTATGTTGGCTACTAGAAATGGGTGAAAAAGATGGTGGCCAGTAAGGCAGTAATAAGCATTATAGGCTTGGAGATTTATAGTCAGAATGGGATCTCGGAGCCTACTTAGTCTGTTCTCCTCATTTTAGAGGTGAGGAATTGAGGCCCTGGGAGAACATGACTTGCTCAAAATCAAACAGGTAGCAATTGTCTGAGATGGAATTTGAATCGGAGTCCTCTAATGCCAGAGCCAGGAAACTTTCTAGCTTCCCTAGCTTTATCTAGCCACATTCCCTGCAAAATGTTTAGCATTTCTTAACTATATATCCTGAAAGAAGTTTCTATATCTAAGAAATCCTTGATCTTCTATAGATGAAATTATTGAGGGCAAAGATACCCTGAATAAGCTACTTTCTACCATCATTTGTTTTTTAATTGATGTTACAAAGTACAGGATTATAATTTAGAATACATGAGTACCAAGAGAAAAGTAGATAATGTGTGAAATATGTCAAGTCATAAGCCTACCTTGTGGGTCTTATCATTTTCAGGAGTACTATGGTGTCACAGTTGTCTCCTGCAAATATTACGTAAATTAATCTCGGTCCAATTTTTCAGACACAATATTAAGGATAACTATTGTAACAATGACATGGTTCATTGAATAATGAGGACCCAAATAACAGGACAAAATGTCAGATTATCATTCCATGTAAAATATAAATGTCAATTATGAAAAGAATTTGCTTGCTTATTTTCTAGTGTTGTATTATACAAAATTAAGTAAGTAACATATCTGCTGATTTCAGGAAGTTTCATGTTACTCATACACACATATATAATTTTTCCCCAAGTCACAGATTAGTGCATTGAGGTTCAGAAATTGTTAGGCAGATTATGACTTTTGTTACTTCATCTGTAAAATGGAAGTTTTTGATGAAATGATGTGTAAGCATGATAACCTCACCCTCTGAATGAAAAATTAGAGCAGATAATATAGAAAAGATACTGCTTTTTGCAAAGTATCTTTATAAGTAGATTTTTTCCCTGAAACCAGACAGACGAAGAAATCCTGGTACATATATGATACCTATTTTTCTCAGTTTCTTTTCAGTTTTATCATTTTCTGATTCCATGGTTCACTTTGAAAGAATGTAGTAGACATCACTTTCTAGGACTTTTAGAAGGAAACAGAATACAGACAGACAGGGCCACTCACACCTAGAAATATATTGCACTACAGTGAAAATTTATGGTAACTGTGTTAAAAAGCAAGCATAAAAAACGAATACTTTTGAGTCAGTGCATGGTGACCAAAAGAAAAGCTGAGGGAAGGTTTATTTTGGCAGTGGAGGATGACTTTGTAACTTTTGGTGTCAAGAATATGGCCACAATTAAAAGTCTTCCCTCTCCCCCCATTAAGTTCTTTTTTGGTGAATGAAGATGAGTTCTAGTTAGGGTGCAGGGGATTTCTTTAATCTTCAATAATCCCCTATATTTCATTCACATTATTCCCAAAGTTAATGCCCAAGATACAAGCTATTGATAAATTGCTAACACAAATTGTATAGTAAATTGTACAGTAAATTAGTCTATTTATCACTTAGTATTTTGTCTATGACTATACACAAGAACCCTATGCGATGATTATTTACTGCTGACATCTCTGAATGCTATGGCCAAATAGGTTATGTGGTCATGTAACTCTAATTCCATTTTCTGTGACAGACTTGAAATGTCAGAGGGCACATCTAACAAGAAGTAGCACCACAGACTACATAATATTTCATTTGGAAAAAATGCATATATAAGACTTTCTAAGACTGTTTAATCTGGTTAATGGTTTAGTTAACTCCTAGTTCTTGAGAAGTACATGTGATTAAAAACAGTTTCATTGATTTTTATGAAAAATATCTTTATTAAAAGTTATTAGTTTTTTTAATAAAGCTGTAAATGGCAGTGAGTCATAAAAATAGAAGGTAATAAGGAACAGAAAATTGAACCGAAAGGCAGGTAATTGGTCAGGAACCAATAATACCCTGTCTTCTATTTGGGGAGTTCCCCCATTTGTGGTACGTACCCTCTCCTCACCACACATCATAGAATTCCTCCCTTCCTTTAATACTCATTCAGCTGATGTGCCATCTTCTAAAAAGCCACTTTGACTCATTTCTCCCTCTCTCCCTCTCTCTTTTTTCATATGTCCTTTATGGTTAATTTGGGTATTCATAATAGTCAAAATAACTTATTTGCTCAAAGTCATTCTTAAAAGCATATTACTGTTACTATATACAATGTCCTCTTGGTTTTGTTCATTTCACTCTTAATTTTAAAAGAATTTCTCCTTCCATCTCTTGCTGCTGGGTGTTGTTGGTAGTATATAGAAATGCTGATGATTTATATGGGTTTGTTTTATATTCTGCAATTTTGCTAAATTTGTTAATTATTTCAAGTAGTTTTTCAGTTGATTCTTTTCAAACTATGCTGTTAGTTATCAAGTTCCATTTTCAAAGTATTTGCAAGTTGAAATTGAGCCCCCACATCCCTGAATTTGTTCAGGTTTATTATAAAAGAATTGGTCAGGAATATTTCCATTTTCTTTCCTTTATAACTCCATTAGAATTGAAAATGAATCTCTGTGCACTTTCTCTGTTGGCTTTGTTTTCAATATTAACTATCAATTTCCTATGATAAGTGTAGTTAGTAGCTATTATCTTTTATGCATACAAACACATAATTAATGAAGGGTATAGATGTAAGAATTAACTTTTGTTTCATGATATGACATTTATAGATTTATTTTTCATTTTTACTGAGAATAATTTTGTGACCAAAAATGTTGGAAATTCATGTTCGGAGACATTTAAATTATCTTCAAACCTCATGTGAATACATTTCAATTTTGTCATGCCATCAGTGACAGACTACACTAATAAATTTGTCCAAATTTTTATTATGTTGGTTGTCATTTAATAGTAGAACCAAAAATGTATTTCACGTGCTAAAATAATCTTTCCAGCCAAGCTAAACACCAACTGTCCAAATTATGTTTGTTTTATGGTGCCAGTAAAATAGTTTGAGCACAGAATGTGCGTGCAGTGATTTCTACTTCACTCATGCCAAAATCTTAAAATGGCGCTACCTGTGAACTATAGTTTATTTGCAAGGGACATATAAACAAAGAAATGGTTCACAGAAATTTGCAGGTATGCTTTCTTCCTTCTCAATATCTAAATTCATAGAAAAAATTTCTGGAAGGATCAGTATTCAATTAAACTTTTGTACTAAATGTTGAATATGAAAACAGTTGCTTTTCAACATAAACATGTCTTCTGGAAACTTCTGTAATACATGTAAGGTTTGAAAGATAGAGAAGCACATTTGTTATCCTAATTCAGAGATAATTGCTTGCCATTAGGTTCATAGGCACACAAATTTTTCTCATTTCTGTCAGCTAACTTGTCAGTTTTCTGAACTCCATCTCCATCTGTCCCTCTAGTGACAAGCCGAAAGTCATTTTTTTTTTCTCCACCAAAATAGTAATGACTGGCAAATTCAAATGTCAATGAAGCCACAAGTATGGATGGAAAGATGTTCTGTCTGTCTATCTGTATCTGTCTGTCTGTCTGTCTATTGATTTATCTCTCTGATAGCAATCATTTAAAACTGGTTTTGTTTCCTCCTCCTTCCCCCAACATCATATAAATTTACATGCTTTGTATATGTCAATGATGTAAAAAAATCATTGAATTGTTCAATAATTATTTACATTGTGAACTTGGGTAAGAAAAAGGACACTGCCTATATTCCCTCCTATAGATGCAAAGTAGACTTCCTTGTTGCATAAACTCTAATTACAATCCTACTTATAATCAGGGAAAAAGTTTGCATATTTGAAGGAATGGACATTTTTCTACTTCAGCAGAGCAATCTAAAGGAATATTGCCAAGTGAGAAATGCATCACAGTTCCACAGTAGTCACAGTATCTTATCACATCCATGCTCATGACAGTGCCTTAGGGCATACCTTGTCTTAGGACTGTGCAGTCCTCCTACTATGGTGTATTTCCACTGGTAAAAACAGGCATATGTGCAATGGCTAATTAAAGGTTCCCATTCCTAGGATGTACTTCTTCATCTCCATTTCTTAGAATTTCTAGCTTACTTTAAAACATAGCTCAGGTGATACCAAGGCTCTCTTTGTCCCTTTGGTTGTTAGTGTCTCTCTCCTGAACACACTTTGTGTGTTTTGCATATACTTAAATGGACTCATCTTGCTCCTCCTTACAGAATATAAGCTACTCAAAAGTAGAAGCTATTTCATTTTTATCTTGGTATTCCCAATTCTAAGGTGTTTATTCATTGATTAATATAATATTGATGAGTAATATTTCAATAGTGCCTAAAGGTTTGCAAAACACTCAACATAGAGAAATAACACCCCCAAGCATAAGCTGGTGTCACATCATCTTTTCTTTGGACTCTAATCATCCTCCCTTCATTTAAAGAAAATTTACCCAATTATATCTGCATAATTCCTCCTTATATCCACCCTTGCATGTGGAAATATATTATGTTTAGAGTCTCGCAGACCTTTTTCTCCCACTTATGGCACTTGTTGTGTTTGTCCTTCATTTTCAAAGAGGATCATGAGATCAGGGAAATGATGACATAACTTGCAGTTGACTTTGATCTGAGTGAGGGAGGGTTGTGCAAGATCACCAGCCTCACTTTCTCCTCCTGAGCCATCTGGATCCAATGACCAGATACTCATCAGGATGACTGGTGATGGCCCAGGATACAGTGGGAGAACCTTGCCCTTTTAGGCTAAGGCCTTTCAGGTACTCACTTAAAGTGAGGTAATGCCCATTCAGGTAATAGGCCTTGCCTTTTTAAGAAGTGAGTTATTAAAGAAAATGAAACAAAAAGAAATCAAGCTGGGAGGGGAAGACCCTTAGGGTTACTGTATTAAAGAGAAACACTGGCACTTGCATAATGATCATCCCTTCCTTTATGGAAGTTGCTTCAATTTGGTATTCCTCTAGATTAATTTCTATCCTATGTGTCTGTGATCAAGCATCCTTATATGCATAGTCCTCAGTCAAACAATATCTATTATGTATTGAAAACATCTTATGTGCTTTTTATTTAAAACCCCTTTTATGTTTAGTGGGTTCCCAGAATTCCTACCCCAAATGTCTTTCTACCCCAAATAACTATCTATGCAGTGAAATATCAGAGGCATCAGGTGAACATTTCCCTCTTAGGAATAATATGAGTTCTGTACCATTAATATACTGTTATCATTTATTTAGACAGAGCAAAGCTCTCCCACCTTACCAATGTTGCTTCTAGATACTAGCTCTTAAGGTTGTAAGAGGAACCTGAAAGGCTTTTATCTGATATTATTTAGACTGCCCAAGGGCAGTGCAACTGGCAGTGGAGAATGGTATTAGGGAGCTGTCTAACTGAAGTTAGAAGATGCAATTGATCTCTCATGAATGGATATAAAAGTATATATGCCTGCAAGACTCAAAGTAACACAAATTTACTCAGACTGTGAATTTTAAACTATCCTTAATTCTAGTATCTTAACATTATGCATTACTTTAGCCTAGGTTAGATTTTCCTCCATTATATTTTTCATTTAAAAATAATTTTTAAACTTAATGATTATCAGTAAGATCCTTTAGGTGGCTCAGTGGACAGACTGCTAGACATAGAGTCAGGAGGATCTGAGTTCAAATCTGGTTTCAGACACTTACTAGCTGTGACCTAGGCAAGTCACTTCACCCCATTTGCCTCAGTTTCTTCATCTGTAAATGAGCTGGAGAAAGAAATAGCAAGCTACTCCAGTATCTTGCCAAGAAAACCCCAAATATGAGTCATAGAGAATCAAGACATGACTGAAATGACTCAACAACAAAAACAACAAATCATCAATAAACACAAACATTCCAACTGACATAAAACAAACGAACAAAAAAGAAACTGTGAATTTCTAGTATTCATCATTTGTTTTTAAAAGTCATATGTCAAATTAAACACAGTGGTAATTAAATTGCCACCTACTATCTCAGAGGAAAAACAAAACACCTAAGAATTTAGTGATAGGAGTGGATCTAGAAAATCTAGGCTTTGATTCTCTGCTTTTGCTAAAAAGTTGTAGCATTACTTCAATATCCCAGAAGAACAGCCCTGTCTAGCAAAGAAGAGAAAAGCCCCAAATAAAAGGAGCCCATGTTGAAGCAGCCCTATCTATCAGGGAATTTCTGTGCAGACTGTCTCTGAAGAAAACAAGAGACACAAAGTCCCATAGTCTGTAGTCTTTAATTGCCTTGGGCCAAGTCCCATACACACGATTTCTCACTTTGGTTCTATAAGTTTGTGTCCATTATCTCCCATGGATACTATGTGTATCAACGTGAGAATGTGTCCCCTATTTATAGGTAAAATATTATTATTGTTAGTATTTTTGCCTTGTCTTACTAAATGTTTATTAGTAGTTAATGGAATACATCTTGATTGATTTATTAAATGAGAAGCGCAGCAGTAGGAATTCTATATCTAAAGTGTATTGCTGTTATGTCCTCGAACCTCAATAGTGATTTTCATCAGTGGCCACTCCTCTGGGAAATGCACAGCCTGCCAATATTGATGCACTTTGGGTAAACAAGCCAAATCAGAGAGAAGAGGGAAGGGAGGGTTAATCCATGTGCAAGCTACATTTGAAAAAACACTTCAAGTTATACTGAATAGAACTGTTGGAGAGCCCAAGCCAAGACCAGTCAAGGGTTAATGGCAGTATTAGAGAGAAACCAAAAGGGCTGCCATTCCAAAGTTTCTAATACGTTACTATCCCCAAAAATGTCAAATTAGAAAAGGAAAGAAATTTTAGATAGAGCCAGCATAGGGTACAGTTTTGATTTCCTTTCCTAACTGGAGTCATTTCTTTACCCATTCATGTTATTATGCTCTACCAGTCTTTCAGGGGGAAAAAAAAGCTCAACCCTCCCTTAGTATTAGCTTGTTTTAAGAGAGTTACAATGATGACAAAAAAGTCCCAAAATGAAAGACCTGAGAATGATTAAAAGTCTACCTCCCTGAAAAATCCTGCCTTAAGAAGAAAGGTCTGGCTGTATTATATTGGGGGGGAAAAGTTAAAGAATTATTAGATTATCGACTTCAAGTACCTCACCAGCTATTTGTCACTTTGAGGATTAAATGTAGAGAAATGGCTCTAAGCCATTGTTGAAACTGAAAATGAACACACCTTCTTAATATTAGGGCTTAACAGTCCTTGAGATGGGTTCCCAAGGTGACCATAGTATGTCTTTCCTCGGAGAACTTGCAAGAAAAGAGAGCAGAGAGGAATCTGTCCTGTGTGGTTTCTAGACAACCAGTCTAATCTGGTGACAAGATGATGGACTCAACTACCTCTTATGGTCCCATCCATCTCAGTGATTGACTCCATGAGATCATATTGATCACCACACAGCTTAATAGTTGTGAGTTTAAAAGGGAGCATGAAATCAATTACCACAAGAAAACGCTCCATATCTGGATAAACTTCTAAAGAGAACCTAGAAAACAATGTCTGGAAAGAGGTATTATTTTCTTGTTGTTGTTGATGTGTGTGTGTGTGTGTGTGTGTGTGTGTGTGTGTGCGTGTGTGTGCGTGTGTGTGTGTGTGCGTGTGTGTACGTACATCTCTTTAGCAAAGGCTTTATTTTTTCTCTATAATGTCCTTAAATCTATCAAGAAAAACAGGTTTTATCACATCAGGTGCTAATTTGCTTCCTGGAGCATTTAAATGAATTTTCTATTAACAATGCAAATGTGTACTTTCCAATTTACCCACTACACAATAAAATCTAATTTAAGGCAATTAATGTTCATTAATAGCCCCATCTGTATGTTTATCGCTTTATCCTTAAATACCGGAGACATGGTATCCATATTTTATAGCTCACTTCTTATCAGCATGAAATCTTCTCCTTGAGGGAAATTGCAAGACTTACATATACTTGAGTCTGATGTTTTAGGGGGAATTAAACTCCTTATTTCTTAGATGAAGCTGTTAGAGCCTAAATGTCTCCTCATACCCAGAAGGAGTGAACTGTTAGTGTGTGTGTGTGTGTGTGTGTGTGTGTGTGTGTATGTATATTAGCATGGTTTTCTCACCTTTGCGTGACCTGATAGTGACGGGACCACACATTTTTGTCAAGGATTAATATGTCTTCTGATCTCCACAGTTATTATTCCCTGTCTCTTGTTTTGTAGTATTTTATCTATACTTATTCTTTACTGCCAGGCCTAGAGGCCTGAGGGCTACCCGAGTCTTCTTACCTCACCTCCCGAGGTCTTCGGTTGGCCAAACCGGATGCTCGTATGAGAGAAAGGACGTTCCAGAGTCGAACAAGGGTTGAGCTTTATTTCAGGGTCTAGTTACAAGTGCAGGGGATTCTTCCTTAGGAGGGATAGAAGAATCTCCCAAGGAGGCAAAGATCTTACAATAAGAGACTGGAAGTAGAAGTACAAGCAGGGAGAGAGGGGGAGGGGAGAGAAGGAGAAGAGGAAAAGCGGAGCCTTGTGTCCTCTTTGGCTCCTCACGTGCTAAGAGAGCTTTCAGGCTTCCCTGATCCTACTTAACTCTCCAGTTGCATAGTTTGCATCTAAATACCGTGCTGTTAGATAACAATAGTGTGCCCAGATCCGGGACAATCTCGAGGGCGGGGAGATCTCTCTCCCATCATGTTTCTCACGGGAAGAAGCGGAAATACACGAGATAGCTCGGTTCACCTCGATTCCCAGCCGTTTCCTGGGGGGGTCTCGTGAGAGCTCTAAGATTTAGAAGTTCCCACCTTTACCCGCCCGAGACTGTCCACACGGAATTGAGCTTCCAACCCCAACACTTTACTTTTCTCTTTGCATGCTGTATCCATTCTCTCACCCACAAACAGAATGTAATCTTCTTAGGGTAGGGAACATTTCACTTGTCTTCTTCTATTCTCAGGGCCTAGACTAGTGCCTTGCACATAATAAGCCCTTAGTTTTCTTTTTTCAGTGAATGTATGAATAATAAAATGAATCCAAGTTGTGACTTGTTCCTCACTGGGGAGGTTTAGTCCTTAGTGTTTCAGAGCAGTGGTCAGATCAGCCTACAATACAGGTTAGACTAGGAGGCAGTATGTTATAGAGGAAATAGCACTAGGTCTAAATTCTGAGGATTTAGGTTTAAAACCATCCTGTACCATGAACTATGTGATGCAACCTCCATGGGCCTCAGTTTCTTCATCTGTAAAATGAATAGTTGAGTTCGATGGCTTCTGAAGTCTTTTCCAGTTCTAGGTTGATGATCTTAGATGACTTCCAAGGTTCCTTCCAAAGCTGGGATTTTCTTCACTCTGGGACTTGCTATAAGTTGTACCCTTTGCTCAGAAAGCTCTGTCTCATTGCCTTTATCTTTTGGGAACTTGCCTCCCTTCCAGTTTTAAGGTTCAGCAAAAATGTGACCTTCTGAAGGATGTCTTTCCTGATCCTTCCAGTTAGTGTTTATTTGCCTTCTGAATGCCTAACCAAAGTAGTTTGTATTTTTTAAAATATATTTTGAATTTACTTATTTATGTGTGTACATGTATTATTTCCACTCAATCAAATATAAACTCCTTGGTGTCAAGACTTTGTTTTTATACAGATATCCCTACCACATGGGGGGGTGGTTTAGGGGTGCAACATTTTTACCCCCCCCCAGTAATCTGGAAACTTCATGTAAAATTTTTTGAACCTCCCTTTGTACCACAGAAGAAGTCAGAATTATTATAGTATTAAAAGATAAACTATATTGTTATTATACAATACTACACATATTTTATGCATTTCTGAGTTTAATCTAAACTTTTTTGTGTGTTGTATGCAGCTTCCAAGAAACTCTACAAAAATTCCCATTTAATTTCTTATGCCAGCATGCAATATATTGAAATTGTAATGGGGAAAGTCATGATGTGGAAGAGATAGGTATATTCTCAATATCTAAGATACTGTCTAGCATGTAATAGGTAGTAGAAGCGCAATGAATGCTTACTTATCAATTAATAATGTCTTCTTTATTTTGAAATTATTTACTTGCCTTTGGAACTGAAGTATTAAAACAGAGAATCAATTTTCTCATTGTTATTTGCTATATCAAGGAACAAAGATTGCCCATTAGTTGAAAATGTTATAATATTTAAATAGAAGAACCTCTTTCCTTAGTAACATTAAATTCATATATACCTATTGCTTTCCCTCAATCTACCATGCCCTGGGCACTGTCATTGAAATAAATGATAATAAATAAAATAATGATAATAAACTCCAAAAGAACCTGTTCTTTTCAGAACTATGCTGTTTATTATTCAGTCCTCTTTTTCTCTTCAAGATATTTGCAAGTCAAAATTGGGATAATTGTTTTCCTAAAATTATTCTTCACATGATCATGAAGAGAGTAGGTACCTAATAAATGCTTTATTGAACTGAATTCTGCGAAGTACAGAAAGAAGCCCTCACAGCCATACTCTAGTTGCTTTTTTTCTTTCCCATTTCTGTCTTTCTCAATCTCCATTGGTCAGCATGGCTGGGAGCCTGACAGATTTAGAAATGGTTACACTGGTATCCTGGCACACAGCGCGTGTGGGAATATACTTGCTTATTGGTGCCCTGTTTAAAAAAAAGTGGGTCCAAGTAAGTAGTCAGGGAACCCTGGAGGGAGAGCTTGAAAGTTTTCAATTTCCTGTGGCTAGTGAATCTGCTACGACCACAAATATTTTGGAGGTGGCCGGACTCCTAGGCTCCCCTGGCTTTCCTCTTAGTGTGTTTGTGAAGCTCAACTTAACCTAACTCCATGATTTTGCACTGGATCAGGGGCTCTTAGCTTGGTCTGTGGACTCTTTTTTTTTTTTTTTTTTTGGATATATTCTGTTAATTGGATTCTTTTGTAATCCCATTTATTTTGTGTTATACACTTAAAGACATTATTTTGTAAAAGGTTTCTACATGTCACCTTGCTGCCACAGGGGCCATGCCACAAATAAAAAAAAGTGATGAACTCATGGACTAAAGAGAGAGCTATTTAATGAGAATCATCAAAACCGATTAGAGAGGAATTCTCAGATCATAAATAAACATCATAATACAGTATAAGTTGAATTACTAAATGCATTGGCCATAAGAGGAATCAACAATTTAATAACATATCACTAATGACAAATACAACATAAAAATCTATAATAAAAATAGAATAATGACAATGTAAAATATAAAAGGTATGTAATTTTCCCTATAAAGAGGAGTATATTTCTACTCCTACACCAAGTTGGTCATTTGTGGACAGGTTTCCAGGTATACTTTCCTAGTAAAGAGAAAAACAGAGAGAAAATAGAGTGGCCATGAAGAGATAGGTCCAAATAACAAAGTCAGTCCTTCTCAGTCCTGGGAAAAGAAAGGTAAACAGAGATAGACAGATAAAACTTATTAAATGTTTACTATATGAGAGGCATTATCTAAACAGTGGGGATTTAAATACAAGCAGAGGGTTCTTCCCCATAAGCAACTCAAATTCTAATGGGGATGACAGCACCCAGAAGGGATCTGGAAAAGGGAGGCACATGTAGAGTTTAAGGTTGAAAGTGTGAGGGTGTAGAATATGAGGATAATGGTGATGGTTGTACCTCAAAATTGTTTTAATTTACATTTCTCTAATCAATAGCGATTTAGAACATTGTTTTTCATATGACTATAGATAGCTTTGCCTTTTTTATTTCAGCTGAAGCATATTAGATTCTGCTCCAATGCTTTATTTTAACTGTTTTTTCTGTGTGTTTTTGTTTCAAGAGTATGCTTTGTAAAGAGCACATTGCTGGATTCTGGTTTCTTTTTTTTTTTTCTTTTTAAAAATTTAATTTTTTTTCTTTTAAAAATTTTCTTTTTAAACATTCATTTCCACAAAATGTTGAGTTCCAGATTTTCTCCCCACCTGTCCCCTACCCCCACTCCATAACACCTTGCCTTCTGATTGCTCCTTCCCTCAATATGCCCTCTATTCTATTACACTCGTCCTTTCCCTTATCCCCATCTTCTCTCTTTTCTTGTATGGCAAGATAGATTTCTTATTTCCCAGTTGTATGCAAAAAAACAATTCTCAACATTCATTCCTAATACTTTGAATCCCAGCTTCTCTCCCTTCCTCCTTCCACACCCATCTCCACTGAGAAGGCAAGTAATTCAATATAGGCTGTATAGGCTTAGTTTTGCAAAAGACTTCATGTTGAGTAAGACTGTCTATATTTCCCTCCATCCTATTCTACCCCCATTTATTCTATTCTCTCTTTTGACCTTGTCCCTCCCCAAAAGTGTTTACTTCTAATTACTTCCTACTCTCATTTGCACTCCCTTCTATCATCCTCCTTACCCCACTTGTCCCCTTCTGCCCTACTTTCCTGTAGTGTAAGACATATTTTCATACCAAATTGAGTGAGCATGTTATTCCCTCCTTAAGTCAATTTGAAGAGAGTAAGCTTTACTTTAACCTCTCACCTTCTCCCTTTTCTCCGCCATTGAAAAAAACTTTTTCTTGCCTCCTTTATGAGTGATAATTTGCCCCATTCCATTTCTCCCTTTCTCCTCCCAATATATTCCTCTCTCACCTCTTAATTTTATTTTTTAGGTATCATCTCTTCTTATTCAACTCACCCTGTGCTCTCTGTCTATATGTGTGTATATGTGTGTGTGTGTGTATGTGTGTATGTATGTGTGTAATTCCTCCAACTGCCCAAATACTGAGAAAAGTCTCAAGAGTTACAAATATCTTTCCATGTAGAAATATAAACAGTTCAACTTTAGAAAGTCTTTTATGATTTCTCTTTCCTGTTTACTTTTTCATGCTTCTCTTGATTCTTGTGTTTGAAAGTCAAATTTTCTTTTCATTTCTGTTCTTTTCATAAAGAATGTTTGAAAGTCCTCTATATCATTGGATGACCAGTTTTTTCTCCTGAAGTATTATACTCAGTTTGCTGAGTAGGTGATTCTTGGTTTTGATACTAGTTCCTTTGACTTCTGGAATACCATATTCCAAGCCCTGCAATCCCTTAATGTAGAAGCTTCCAGATCCTGTGTTATCCTGATTATATTTCCATAATACTTGAATTGTTTCTTTCTAGTTGCTTGAAATATTTTCTCCTTGACCTGGGAACTCTGGAATTTGGTTACAATATTCCTAGAAGTTTCCCTTTTTGGATCTCTTTCAGAAAGTGATTGGTGGATTCTTTTAATATTTACTTTGCCCTCTGGTTCTAGAATATCAGGGCAGTTTTCTTTGATAATTTCATGGAGGATGATGTCCAGATTCTTTTTTGATCATGGCTCTCAGGTAGTCCCATAATTTTTAAATTGTCTCCCCTGGATTTATTTTCCAGGTCAGTTATTTTTCCAATGAGATAGTTCAGCTTATCTTTTATTTTTTTCATTCTTTTTGTTTTGTAATTTCTTGGTTTCCCATAAAGTCATTAGCTTCCATTCTAATTTTTAAAGAACAATTTTCTTCAGTGAGCTTTTGAACCTCCTTTTCCATTTGGCTAATTCAGCTTTTTAAAGCATTCTTCTCCTCATTGGCTTTTTTGGACCTCTTTTTCCAGTTGAGTTAACATATTTTTAAAGGTGCTATTTTCTTCAGCATTTTTTTGGATCTCCTTTAACAAACTGTTGACTCGCTCATCATGATTTTCTTTCATTGCTCTCAATTCCCTTCCCAATTTTTCCTCCACCTCTCTTACTTGATTTTCAAAATCCTTTTTGAGCTCTTCCATGGACTGAGACCATTGAATATTTATTTTGGAGGTTTTGGATGCAGAAGCCTTGACTTCTTCTGACGTTGTGTTTTGATCCTCCTCATATGAAAGGATGAAAGAAAATACCTGTTCACCAAGAAAATAACCTTCTAGAGTCTTGTTTCTTCTCCCTTTTGGGGACATTTTTCCAGTCAGTTACTTGACTTTTGAGTCCTGTGTCAAGAGGAGGGTATACTCTGGAGATCTGTAAGTTCTCAGTTCCTCCCAGGTGGTACAATCAAGGGAGAGAAGTTTACTCCTCTCTTGGCCTGCACACTGGTCTGGGAGCAACCAAAAACTTTTCTGCCCAGAATCTGCAAATAGAATTCCCTCACCACAATTTCCTCCAGCTCCACCACATCAGAGCTTCTCCTCACCCCAGGGCCAAGTTCAGGCCTGAGGTTCAAATCAGTGGCTGAATTCCCCCAGGGGCTCTAGGCAGAGGGCTCCAAAAATAGAAGCTGCTGCTAGAGTGCCTGCTGTCAGTGTTCCAGACCATGATCTCCTCTACTGAGTGAAAGAGATCTTCCACTGACCTTTGAAGCTGTCCGTGGCATTTGAGGGTTGAGCAATCTGGGAACTGCTGCTCCTGGTGGCTCCCTGAAGCCTGTTCTGGGTCCTGTCCCTGCTGGGCTCCATTCTGTGCTGGGCTGCACTCCTCAAACAGGTGGATTCTGGTTTCTAATCCATTCTGCTATCTGCTTCCATTTTATGGGTGAGCTCATCCCATTCATATTAACAGTTATGATTGCTAACTGTTTATTTCCCTCCATCCTGTTTATTTTTCTTTTTTTCCATCTCTATTTTTATCTTGTCTCTCCTTGAAGCTATGTCTTGCTTCTGACCACTGCTTCCCTTAATCTACCTTCCTATTTATCATCCTACAACCTCATATCTTTTACCCCCTGACCCTCCTATTTTCCTGTTGTTTAAGATAGATTTCTATACCCAACTGCTTGTGTGTATGTATATGTATGTATACACATGCATACAAGCATATAATCATATCTATATCTAATCTATCTATTTCTATTATCTATCATCTATCATCTATCTATCTATCTATCTATCTATCTATCTATCTATCTATCTATCTATCTATCTATTCTTCCCTCTTTGAACCAATTCCAATGAGAGTCAATTTTAAGCATTTCATGCCACCCCCATTTTTCTCTTTACTATCAAAGCTCTTCCTTGTATAACTCTTATGTGAGAAGATATTTTCCCATTCTACCTATTCCTTTCCTCTTCTTTCTGTTTATTTCTCTTTCTCACTCCTTAATATTTTTTGAGATCATTCCGACATAATCAACCCATATTCATGCCCTCTGTCTATGTAGCCTCCTTCTAACTATAGTAAGCAAATGATAAAGTTCGTAGCAGTAAAATGTATCATCTTATCATATATGAATGTGAACAGTTTAACTTTATTGAGCCCCTTATAATTACTGTCTTGTTTAAGTTTTTATGCTTCTCTTGAGTCGTCTCTGTGAATGTGGGATTTTCTATACAGCTCTAATCTTTTTATCAGGAACACTTGAAAGTTCTCTATTTCATTAAATGTCCAATTTTCTATCCTGAAGGATTATACTCAATTTTGCTAGGTAGGTTATTTTTGGTTGTAATGCCAGCTCCTTTGCCTTCTGCAAATCTAATTCTTCTGTTCCTTTAACATGAAATCTGCTAAATCTCTGTATACCTGACTGTGGCTCCACTATATTTCAATTGTTTCATTTTGGCTGCTTGCAGTGTTTTCTCCTTGACTGGAGAACTCTGGAGTTTGTTTTTAACCTTCCTGAGAGTTTAATTTTGTGATCTCTTTCAGGAGACATTTGGTAGATTCTTTCAATTTCTATTTTACTTTCTGAATCTAGTAGCTTTTTATGGTCAAACTCTTTTTGTTATTGTTGTTTGCTCATTTTTCTTACCTCTTTCTTGACTTTGAGCTTTATGTTAAAGTTGTGTTCTGCTTAACTGGGGATGAGAAGGTACTGTCCCAAATTTCAGGCTTTTTCATGCTGCTGTTTTTAAAAATAGTTCTGGAGGTCTGCAAAGTTTAGTGCTTCCAAGGTATTGTTATCCTTGGACAGGTATGGCCCATCCTCAAAAATATTTTGCATCTGACCTCCCCTAATCTTCCCTCCCTTCTCTCAGGCCCTGTGCCTGTTCTTATACCTTCCTTTTTTACTTCCCTGTAGGATAAGATAGATTTCAGTACCCAGATGAGTATGTATGCTATTCCTTCTTTGAGTTAATTCAAATGAAAGTATGGTTCATACACTCCACACTACCTCCCCCATCAAACCCATCCACTGTAAAAGCTTTCTTTTTTCACTTTCTTGCTTACTTTTTTATGTTTCTCTTCAGTCTCATTATGTGAAAGTCAAATTTTCTATCCAGCTCTGGTATTTTCATCAGGAATGCTTGAAAGTCCTCTATTTTATTGAATGTCCATTTTTTTCCCTGAAGAATTATACTCAGTTTTGCAGAATAGGTAATTCTTGGTTGTAATCCTAGATCTTTTGCCCTCTGGAAACTCATCTTCCAAGCCTTCTGATCCTTTAAATTGGAAGCTACTAAATCATGTGTTATCTTGACTGTGCCTCCACCATACTTGAATTGTTTCTTTTTGGTTGCTGGCAATATTTTCTTCTTTACCTGAGAGATCTGGAATTTGGCTATAATATTCCTGGCAGTTTTTATTTTGGCATCTCTTTTAGGATGTGATCAGTGGAGTATTCAACTTCTATTTTACCTTCTTGATCTAAGACATCAAGGCAGTTTTCCTTGATGATTTCTTGAAAGATGATGCCTAGGCTCTTTATTTGATCATGACTTTCAGGTTGTCCAGTAATTCTTACATTACCTCTCCTGGATTCAATTTCCAGGTCAGTTGTTTTTCCATGAGATATTTCACATTTTCTTCTATTTTTCACTGCTTTGACTTTGTTTTATTGTTTCTTGGTGTCTTGTGGAGTTAATTCTAATTTTTAAGGAATTATTTTCTTCATTGAGCTTTTATACCTCCCTTTCCATTTGGCCAGTTCTACTTTTTAAAGAGTTCTCTTCATTGGATCTTTGTGCCTCTTTTACTATTTGACCTATTCTATTTTTTAAGGTGTTATTTTCTTCTGTATTTTTCTGTGCCTACTTTACCAAGCTAGTGACTCTTTTTCATGATTTCATATATTACTCTCATTTCTTTTCTCAATTTATCTTCTGTACTCTTATTTGATTT
Source organism: Notamacropus eugenii (assembly GCF_028372415.1). NCBI lineage: Eukaryota > Metazoa > Chordata > Mammalia > Diprotodontia > Macropodidae > Notamacropus > Notamacropus eugenii. The sequence goes on along the minus strand of NC_092877.1, from coordinate 230,995,846 downwards.
TTAAAATCCTTTTTGAACTCTTATAGGAATTTTTTGGACCTGAAACCAATTCACACTTTTCTTTAAGGCTTTGACTCTAGCATTTTTGACTTTGTGGTCTTCTGACTTTGTGTTTTGATTTTCCCTGTCACCATAGTAACTTTCTATGGTCAAGATCATTCTGCACATCACATATGACTTTGCATGATTCTGAAGCTCAGAAGGTAATAATATGGTCTCTCCTCTAATATTCATTCATTCAATATCAGATAAAAGCAAACAGAGACAAAAAGAAACAATTGCCTAATGCAGAGGTGGGGACCCTGTGGCCTCAAGGTTACATGTGGTGCTCTAGGTCTTCAAGCATGACCCTTTGAATGAATCTAAACTTTGCAGAACAAATCCCCTTAATAAAAGTAAAAAATCCCCTTAATAAAAGTAAAGCTTGTAGTCAGTAGAAAGGCTGCACCCAAGGACCTAGAAGGTCACATGTGAATCTAAGGCTGTAGGTTCCCTGAATACAGGTTCAATGAATGACCCATAGCAGTCAAGGTTATGTTATAATGTAAATATTACAGTACTTGTCATTACATTTGCTTCTCTTCTCACATGGAGACTCATAGGATTTTTTCATCCTGTGCAGTTAAAAATTGCATTTCATTGTCAAGCTGACAAAAAATAGGATCTCTGTTTATATTCTGAAGTAAGGAGAGCCAAGACACTTCCAACACTGATATCTGAAAGCAGGCTCATCAAATTTCCACGTAGGCAGATACAAGGTAGAACAGATAGTATCTACTCTAAGGACCTTGATCTCATTGATAAATCTTGTCACTATGCTTGTATTTTTATCCCCAGCATTTAGCAGAGTATTTGGCATATAGAGAGCACATAATAAGTCCTTTACCTTTAGACAGACAGGTGGCATAGTGGATGGGACACTGGACTTGGAGTTAGGAAGAGCCAAGTTTAAACCCTGCCTTAGAAAGTTATTAGCTCTGTGGTTATGTACCAGTCATTTAACCTTTTGTATGTAGCTTGATTGAACATACTTGTTTGCATGTCATTTACCTTGTTAGACTGTGAACTCCTGGACAGCAAGGACTGTCTTTTACCTTTCTTTTTACCCCTGGCACTTAACACAGTCCCTGGCATAGTAGGTGCTTAATTAACATTTATTGACTCACAAAATATTTCACTTTCACTTTCAGTTTTCTCTTTAATAAAATTGGGAGAATAGCACCCCCTACCTTATACAGTGGGGTCACCTTGTTGGTTCAGTGGATAAGGCACTGGGCCTCGAGTCAGGAAGACCTGAGCTCAAATCTGACCTCAGACTCATACTAGCTGTGTGATGCTGGGCAAGTCACTTAGCCCTGTTTGCCTGTTTTTCATCTGTAAAAGAAGAAAATGGTAAACCACTGCAGTATTTTTATGAAGAGAACCCAATGGGTAGTATGGTTCACAGAGTCAGATATGACTGAATGACTAAATTATTATTTAAAAGATTATTGATATAACATTATAGAGTCATTGTGAGGATCAAATGAGATGGCATATATGAAGCTCTTTACAAATCATATAATGTTATATAAGTACTAGCTATTATTATTATTAGTTACTATATCTTCCTTTCTGTCTCTTTCTGTTTCTCTCTTTTTTTCTATATAAATGTTACTACACTGAATACTGATACAGTAGGTATTGTTGTCCTGGGTGCTATTTCAGTGTACACATCACCTGTGCCAGGCCTTGCTCTGTTGGGCACAGCTGCTTTCCAAAACTGCTTTACTAAACATGTGGTCTTTTCTGGGGGGTGCTGGACACAGAGCCATTGGGCACATGGCTATGAAGTTTCTTTCTGAATGCTTCACATTTCTGGATTCAGTTGAAGTCTTTGGTTATAGTGATATTTCTTCCTTATGAGAACTATGAGTTCTCCCATCTTCTCTTAGTTTATTATGAAAAACTTCTTTTTTTCTTTTTGAATAATTTTTAGGTAAATAGTCTTATTGTCCTCAGCCATATATGAACAATAGCTCTCCCAAGAGAAAGAAACAAATGTGTGTGTGTGTGTGTGTGTGTGTGTGTGTGTGTGTGTGTGTGTATACATTTACCTGAGAGACCCTGTTTCCTTCCATATCAAGGTACTCTCAGTTAGGTAAGACTTCAGACTTAATCTTTACTATAAATTAAAATTCCTATCCTCAGGGTTTGGGTCTTCAGGAGTGACCTCATTAATTTATTTTGAGCATTCTGTATACTTGCCAAATTCAATCTCTGAAAGGGAAATTGTAGTTGCTTGTCATAACTCCAAATAGGTTTGGACTTTGGTATTTCTTCAGTTTTTTTTTTAAACCTGAAAACTTCTGCTCCCTGTTAATTCTAGATACTTCTGGTACCCTCACTCTGTTAATTATTTCCTGTTTAACCTCTATATATACCTTGTTAGTATATATTACTTTGATTGTTGTTGAAAATTGTTTCCCCTATTAGATTGTATGCTCCTTGAGGGCAGGGACTTTCTTTTACCTCTTTTTGTATCCCCAGCACTTAGCACAGCATCTGGCACATGATAGGCACTTATTTAATGATTGATTGTTTGGTGGCTGTACTATGTAGAGGAATGAATGGACAGGTAAAAGGCACAGAAATAAAGCTAAGAAGCACAACAAAGCCACTGTCTCTCCTAATTTCCTACTCACATTCCTTTCCTATCCCTTGCATAAACTGTTGAATTTACACTTACATATTTGCTAATGGGAAACAACACAAAGAGGGGAAGAAGTATGTGACCCATAAGCCTAATCTTCACATTTTAATTAATGTTTTACTGACCCACAGACTTGATTTCTTACCAGTAATTATTTTTAGGTTCTAGGCCTTCAGCCAATGCTGATTTGTCATGCATGTAATGCACATTTTAGTTAAAGTGTGAAGCCAGTCAGGGTCAATGTTAGCCTTCTAACCTCAAGATTAAAGGAACAAATCCAAGCAGGAGTTCCTTTTTAACAGTTAAGCAAGGTTTTATATTACTTGACTTAATCAACTAAAGGGAATCTATCATTTTCTTTTTAAAAAGAGAAGATCTTTATTTTTAATATTTAGACAGAGGTTTTATCGTTGTTTCTGTATGATGAAGGGTGGAAATACATGACATCAGTAATACTTTCCTTGATATATATATGTATATATAACAGGAAAATCAGCTCCCATGGTAATAAATAGAAGAGGAGATTTTCTTGGCATTGTATTCATAATTCTTTTTTTGAAGTCCTATTCCTCTCCCCTCTCTCATGGCAATAGTGGCATTTGGTTGGTAAGTTTATCTGCTGAACAGGAGGTGAGTAGGCTGGTGTATCCTTACTGGCCATGAATATCCATTTTTGGCCTCTTTATTTCCTGTTAGAAGTATATTTTCTGGGGGGGTTCTGTTTTCTGCTTTTTGATTGGAAAATAAAGTGATAATACCAAAATAGTGACTTTCAAAATATTTTTTTTTCTCTTCTCTCTTCTAAGAGTTCTTTTTTAGGGGAAAAAAGCTTTTAAAAGATTTTGCACAGCTCCATCTACACTTTAAGTTTTACCTCCAGGCATGTCATGTTAACATTTGTTGATAGTTATTTATATGTATCTATATATACTTACAGACCAAAATATGGATGAAAAGATTCTGTAATATATGTCTATACTTAGAAAGATGATTCTTCTTTTGTCAGGGAAGAGCATTAGATGAAATAAAGCACTATATCTAAAAGTACCACTTGCAATTTTAATTAATGCTGTCCTTACCCACATATTGATTTCTCTCAAGCAATTATTTTTAGGTGTTGGGTCTAAGGCCTGTGCTAATTTTCATGCATGTAATACATATTGATCATATCGGACTTGTCATTCTCACAGCAAATGAAACTAGAATATAAAAAGAAGTTGCAGTTGAATGAAATAATGGTTCAAAGGTTCTTTTTGAGGTAAATGAAGAAGTTGATTTTATCCTGAATCTGATGGCAACAAAAATGTCATTTCATGGGCTATGTGGCTATTCCATCTTGCAGAATTCATTATAATTCAATGCAATTCAATTCACAATTATTATGTACCTTTTAAGTGCAAAGTACCAATAAATGCCATGAATATAAAGACTGAAACAAAATATTTCTTGAATTTCAGAAATTTGTATTCTATACAGACATATAAACTGTTCACAACACACAAAGTAAATACACAGAGATTTTGTGTTACTACAATCTAGGGCTCAGGAAATAAAGGCTTTATTTAGGTAGGAAGTGATATCTGAGTTGAGACCTGAAGGATGCTAGGGATTTCAAGGAAGGAGATTGAGGAGAGAATGCATTTTGGGCTGGAGGCATAAAGTGTCAAAATGGAAGGCTGACAAGGAATCAGAGGTGGAAAATGGAAGGCTTCCTATAAGGAGCAAGATAAAGATAATTCAGGCTGAATTGTGTAATGTGAGATTAGAGAGAAATGTGAAATAAATCTGGAAAGGTATACTAGAGTTTCGTTCGCAAAAGACTTTAGGTCTGAGACTTAAAGAGTTTGTATTTTTATTTGTAGGCAATGAGGATACACTGAAGTTACTGGGGAAGAAGAGTGACTTGGATATAGGAGACTGTGCAGATTACTTTCATAACTATGTAGAACAGATAAGTCAAACTTTCTGGGGATAAGCAGGCAGCAGAATGCTGGGCTGAGACCAGAACCAGATTAAAAAGTCCTTGGGATATACTTAGCAAAATAAATAAAAATACAAAACAACATAGATACTGTTTATCTGTGATTTTCTAAGCAAATATTCAGGAATCCATTTCCATTTTATTTCTACATAATTGGTATAAGGAATTGATTAGAGAGGGGAGACACTTGAAATAGGAAGATCAAATAGAAGAGTATTTCTGTAATAATTCACAAGAAGTGATGAAGAATGTAAAATCAAGATGACTTGGCAATTCATTGTATATGGATAGTGAAAAAGAATGAAGAATTGAGAATGACTACATGGTTTCAAACTTGTATAACTGAAATGATAGAGGATCAACCGATAGAAATAGGGAAGTAAGGAAGAGAGGCAGTTTTAGGAGGAAAAAGTAATATTTCATTTTGGACATGTATTTGAGATACTGATGGTTATGTATAACCAAAAGAATATCTAACTCAAGCAATTGATGATGCAGTATTATATCTTACAAAAGACACAAGGAATGAATGTATAGATTCAAGGGTTATATTCATAGAGAATATCTCATATATAATATGATATCATATATAATCATATCTCATGGAGCTAATGTTATTATCTAGACAAAGTGTACAGAAGAAAAAGAAGTCCCATAAGAGAGCTCTGAAGGCATACTTATACTTAAGGGTCTGTCATGGGTGATTATTCTGCAGAGACAGAAGGAATAGTTAAAAAGGAAGAAAAATAACCAGGAGAGAGTGTTCTCAAAAGCTGATGGGAGAGAAAACATAATAGAGGAAGGAAAAATCAATGTCAAAAGTATGAAGATGTCAAAAAGGATGAAGGCTAAGAAAAGATCACTAGATTTGTCATTAAAGAGATCATTGTTAATCTTGGAGAGTACAGTTTCAGTCAAGAGATGGGGCCAAAAGCCAGACTGCAAAAGGTAGAGAAGTGAGTGGGAAGTGATGAGTTGAATGCAAAAAGTGTGATTGGCTTTTTCTGGAGTGTATCTATAAGAGGATTATAGGATGATAATTTAAAGGAAAATTTTTTTGAGAATGGAAAAAACCTAGAAATAAGCAGAGGAGGAGTCAGTGGGTAAAAAAAAGTCTAACAAAGATTTGGAGATAGAAGTGAAGATAATTGATGGAGCAAGATACCAGAGAAGCTGGGAGAAGTTAGGATCAAGGACACATAGAGAAAAGCTGGTCTTGTGTAATCAGAAGCAAGGTAGGATTCTTTTGTTTTTGTTCTAGGAGTTTTTGGAGTTCAGATTTCCAGACTCATACTAAATTGTAAACATCTGAAGGATTAATCTCCTTTGAACCCTGGTAATTCATAGCTGCGTTGAGTCATGTAGGTTTCCGTGCCATATGGCTCTTAGCCTATTAGTTGAAAGTCCATACACTTACATGCATACATACTTATATGTATAAACATATATGCATTATATATGTGTGTATGTACACATATGTGTGTGTATATATGTATGTATTTATATATATGTATACATATATAGACTGAGGTGAGATATTGCCTTGGGGCCTCACTCATGGGAAGAATGTCTCTTTGTAATTTGGTCAGACAAGACTCTGGCTAGCCATTGCTAAGTTCCTCCCCCAACCCCCACCTCTGGCTTTGTGAACCAAGATATTGGTGTTTCCTGATATGGTGAATATGTGTCTGTTATTTTGTTTAGATAATTTGGAGCCCTGTTGGATTCTTTCTTGGTTACTCACTTCTCTCTGTTTATATATCTTTTTCACTGTTTAATTAATTAAGTTAATAATTTTACTAACTCCTTTGAAGTTGTCTTTCCTTTAGAAAAGCAGATCAAGAACCTGTGTTAACAGCCTTTCTTTGTGCTGATGTTATTGGTCTTACACCTCCACAGTATCTGCTAGTAGCGTTCCCATTACATTTGGCATAGTTAGCAAGATCTACATAGACTAAAGGAAGGTATGGGGGGGAGTTGCTCATGGAAGGATGTTTAGCTGTGATTAAGGGTCCCCTGGCTGTGAATGTGAATCATCAAGACTTGGAGAGAAAAACTCTGACGGAGAGGAGACCTCTGATACCAACCCTTGTGAGAACACTGGAATACTGGACTGGAATAAAGAACTAAAGAGGAGAGTATGGGATTTCATGAGACTTGGATAGTTATCTGTTGTTTTCCAGTTAATGTATTATTTTGCTATGTACAGAGCCCAGGAAGGGCTTCCCTATGTGAAGCTGGAGGGGGACAGGTTGCCCCAGAGTTGGGGTGGTGCAGGCCAGAGACAGAGTCTGGGGGCAGGAGTCCCTGGAGCCTTCTGTGCCTGGATCCAGGCAGGAGCAGGGAGAGCTTGGAATGGAACAGTCTCTTCCCCCATGAGGTGGGACATGGAGCAGGAGCAGAGAGCTGCTTGCATGTGAACCCAGGCAGGAGATAGGAGTGGTTGGCCCATGGACCTGCAGGAGGAGGAAGCCTGGAGCCCAGAACTCAGCCCTGAGTCAAGATGGAAGCTTTGCAGCAGGGCAGGAACAGTGAGTGTGCTTTTTTGCCATGTTTCCCTGGGATGAGTTGGAACCCAGAGTGGGGGTTAGTCTGTGGAGGGATGGGGGAAGTGCTGTAGCTCCTGGGGACCCAGCCTATCGCCTTCCTGTTGACTTTGTCATCCACCTGCCCCTCAGGACTTGGAAGCCAGCGCTGGAGCAATGTTAGAACTTGGAATCTTTGATTCATTTGAGCATGGGTGCACCTGAGAAAGCCAGGTGGAAGATTGCAACAGCAGCATGGGGAGAAGGATATACCTCCAAAAGGATTTTACTTGGACACTCTGTTTGAATTGAGAAGATTGTAACCTACTGTGACCTAGAGGTGTAGCGTATTGTGTTCTCTGCTACCCCTAGGGATGTGCTATGTAAGGGAAGAACTTGACCTGGGATCCCCTGATTGAATAAACTAGAATTGTGACTATATTATGGTATGTACTTTTGTGTCTCTATAAGGCTATGTGGCCACCTTGGTAATAAATTGTTATGAATTGTGAATGCTTTAGTTTCTTGAACAAGGCTTGATTTTACTAAATGGAGGACTTATTCTGTGTGATTCAACTTTAAATAAATATTTATAGCAGCAGCCCTCAGGTGTGCTGGGTTGATTGGCATTACACCTGGTCGATGAAAACCATGATATTTGCCTCTATGCATATATGCATGTGACTGTGCTTGCACACACACACACACACAAAACCACACACACACAAAACATTTTGATGATAATGACAGCCTATATTGTAGATGAAAAAATGTAGGGAAGTCCTGGGAACAATTTGATAACTCACCAAATTATATCAACATGTACTTTTATGCCAGGTGATTTCAGAGTATAAGTGAGGATGGTGAAAACAAAAAGCCTGAAAATATAGCTCAGGAGTGGAGTAAGAAACAAAGGAGATCAAAGGCTTACTGTTTAGACATATTCCTCACATCTATATATCATGAACATTTCCATAAAAGGGAGAGTTTGGAGGTCCCAGATATTGCAAGGAAAAAATACTCCCCCAAACAATAAAATTGATTATATTTTCATATGTTAAAGCAATTAGTTACTGATGTGGGATTTATTTCTAAACCTGCTTTCTGTAGTTAATCATATTCATTGAGATATTAGAACAAAGACTGATAACAATCAACTTTTTAAACAAGCTGTTGATACTAAAAAAATAGGAAATGGACAAAAGAACAGATAAAACATTTGTTAAGGCAATGAGGCAACCAAAAACGTGTAGAGACTATTTCAGCCAACAAACTTTTGGTCTTCTTACCCAGTAAAGAGATATGCTGAAATGCAACATTAATTTAGAATATAAACTCATTTAGAAAACCTTATGGAGGAGGATGATTGAAGATTATGAGCATTATTGTCACATAAAGCAGGAAGAAGTAGTGAAGGGAATATGATGTTTATAGAAAGTATGACAAGAGACTCAGTAAGCCAGATCAGTGCAAGGACATTTAGGGGTAAAGAATAGATGAAAAGAATGGAAACAATCTATCAGATTTTTATAGCAACTAAGTTTTTCATCAATGATAATGCAGTCAATAGAATTCAAGTTAATATCATGTGCTGCAAGAGAAAATGGAAATGACACTGAAAAAAAGAACATAGAGCATGCAGCTCCACTATACCAAGGTGACATTGAAGTGAGATTTTGTAAGCAAACCTCAGATATTGAAACATCCTCACTACAGACTGCAAAAAATTAACATCTATTCAATGACTAGAAAAAATATGCTCAAATAGTCAAACTTATCTACTAGGAACTTACTCTTCTCTACAAAAAGATAGAATTCCAAAATAATATATGCAAATCCCAAAATACCTTTGAGAATTCAACAAAATAAACTGCATTTTATTCATAACTTTACTAAAGATGAACCTACATCCATAATGGCCCATGCATTATCTTGACCCATAAAAATTCAATAGCAATGTTTTAATAAATGTATCAAATACTTATAAACTCCAAACTATGTGGAAGAAATAGATTGCATAAGAGAGAAATCTAGTAGAAGATATTTATTTTTTAATTTAACAACAGGAAAGGTTATATATAATTCTTTTTTTTATTAATTTCTTTTTAGTTTTCTACAATCACTTCCATGTAGCTTTGATTTTCTCCCTCTCCTTTCCCCTTCCCTCTATCCTCCCTCCCCAAGACAGAGTGCAATCTTATATAGGTTCTACAATACATTCTTTTCTTTTTAGCTTCTACATTTTTTTCATGTTTATTTTTAGTTTTGAACATTCATTTTCACAAGATTTTGAATTCCAGATTTTCTCCTCATCTTTCCCCTCCCTCACCCCAAGACACATGCATGCTGATTACCCCTTCCCCTATCTTCCCTTCTATCATACCCCTCCTTTCCCTTATCCCCATCTTCTCTATTTTCTTGTAGGGAAAGATAGATTGCTATACCCCATTACCTGTATTTCTTACATTAATTCCTTAAACATTGAGTTCCAACTTCTCTCCCTTCCTCCATCCACACCCATCCCCACTGAGAAGGCAAGCAATTCAATATACACTGTACATGTGTAGTTATGCAAAGGACTTCTAAAATAGTCATGTTCTGAAAGACTAAATATATTTCCCTCCATTCTGTCCTGCCCTCCATTTAATCTATTCTCTTTTTTGACCTTGTCCATCCCCAAAAGTTTTTACTTCTAATTACCCCCTCCTTCCATTTGCCCTCCCTTCTATCATCCCCCACACCTTACTTATACCCTTCTCCTCTACTTTCCTGTAGTGTAGAGTTTTTTTCTCCAATATTTATTTTGCCTTCTGCTTCTAGAATATCAGGGCAGTTTTCTTTGATAATTTCTTGAAAGATGATGTCTAGGTTCTTTTTTGATCATGTCTTTCATGTAGTCCCACAATTTTTAAATTGTCTCTCCTGGATCTATTTTCCAGGTCAGCTGTTTTTCCAATGAGATATTTCACATTGTCTTCTTTTTTTATTTCTTTTGATTTTGTTTTGTAATTTCTTGGTTTCTCCTAAAATCATTAGCTTCCATCTGCTCCACTCTAATTTTTAAAGAACCATTTTCTTCAGTGAGTATTTTTTTGGGTCTCCTTTAGCAAGCTGTTGACTTGCTTTTCATTATTTTCTTGTATTGCTCCCATTTCTCTTACCAATTTTTTCTCCACCTCTCTTACTTGATTTTCAAAATCCTTTTTGAGTTCTGAGACCATTGCATATTTTTTTTGGAGGTCTTGGGTGTAGAAGCCTTGACTTTTAGGTCTTCCTCTGATGATATGCATTGTTCCTCCTCATCTGAAAGGATGGAAGAAAATACACATTCACCAAGAAGGTAGCCTTCAATAGTCTTATTTTTTCCCTTTTTTGGCTATTTTCCCAGTCAGTTACTTGACTTTTGAATACTTTGTCAAAAGGAGGGTATACTCTGGGGACTTGTAAGTTCTCAGTTTCTCCAAGGTGACACAATCAAGGGAGAGGAACTTACTCCTCTCCTGGCTGGTGTTCTGGTCTGGGAGCAACCACAAGCTTTTCTGCCCAGGATCTGTGAGTAGAATTCCCTCTCCAGAACTTGTACCAGCTCCACCCCACCAGTGCTCTTCCTCACCCAGGACCTCTACTCAGAACTGAGACTGAGATCAGCTGCTCAATGCCCCCAGAGTCTTTAAGCCAAGGGTTCCAAAAGTGGATGTTGTTACCTCAGTGGCTGCAGCCACCTTGGGGCTGGGGCTCAGGCAGGACCTTACTCCCTTCTCATCCAGGTGAAATAGCTTTCTCAGTGACCTTTGAAGCAGTCTTTGGCATTTGTGGGTTTAGAAACCTGGGAACCACAGCTGCTGCCTGTGATTTCACGCCCTGAAGCCTGCTCCAATCCTGTCTATGCTTTGCTGCTCAGCCAAGGCTGGACTGTCCTCTTCTCTGAGCACGGTGTGATAGACCTTTCCTGTTGGCCTTCTAGGCTGCCTTGAGCTGGAAATCTCTTTCACTACGTTGTTTTGTGGCTTCTGCTCTAGAATTTGTTTAGAGTCATTTTGTACAGATATTTTATGGGTTATGGGGGGGTAGAATTTCTATAGGTTTGTCCTATTCTACCGTCTTGGCTCTGCCCCCCAAATACATTCTTATTAATTATATTTTCACCTTAGCCATGCTGCATTTAAGAATTAAAATGAATTGGAGAAACCATGAAATAAAAACAAAACATAGCATAAGAGAAAATCTTCTGCTTCATTCTGTGATCCAGTTCCATAGTTCTGTCTTTGGATGTGTAAGATATTTTGCCTCAAGAGTTCATTGGGGATTTTTTAGGTCCTTGTATTGCCGTGAAGGGCTAAATCTACCAGGAAAAATTCCTCATACACTGTGGATATTGCTATATACATAGTTCTCCTGGTTCTGTTCCTTTCACTCAACACCAGTTCATATAAGTCCTTCTGGGACTCTCTGAAGTCTTCCTGTTCATCATTTCTTATAGTACAATAGTATTCCATTACATTCATATACCACAAATTGTTCAGTCATTCCCCAATTGCTGGGCATCCCCTGGATTTCCAGTTTTTGGCTACCACAAAGGGAGCTAATATAAATATTTCTCTATATAAGTAGGTTCCTTTCCCATTTTTATGTTCTCTTTGTGATACAGTCCTAGAAAGGATATTTTTGGGTCAAAGTGTATGCACATTTTTGTAACCCTTTGGGCATAATTCCAAATTGCTCTCCTGAGTGGTTGGATTGGCTCACAACTCCACCAACAAGGAATTATTGTTCCAACTGTCCCACATCTTCTCCAACATTGATCATCTTCATGTTTTGTCATGTTAGTCAATCTGATAGGTGTGATATAATATCTCAGAGTTGTTTTGATTTGCATCTCTCCAATCAATAGTGATTTAGAGCATTTTTTCGTATGACTAAGGCTTGCTTTAATTTCTTCCTCTGAAAAGTGCCTGTTCATATCTTTGACCATTTTTCAATTGGGGAATGACTCATATTCTTGTACATTTGACTAAGTTGTCTATATATTTTGGAAATGAAGCCTTTATCACAAACACTTGTTAGAGGAATTCTTTCCCAGTTTTCTGCTTCCCTCTTAATCTTGTTTGCATTGGGTTTGTTTGTGCAAAAACTTTTCAATTTAGTGTAATCAAAATTAACCACTTTTCACTTCATAATGTTCTCTATCTCTTGTTCGGTCAAAAATTTCTCCATTCTCCATAAATTTGATGATACACTATTCCTTGCTCCCCTAATTTGCTTATAGTATCAATCTTTATACCTAGATCATGTATCCATTTGGAGTTTATTCTTGTGTACAGTGTCAGGCCCTGGTCTATGCCCAGTTTCTACCACATTGTTATCCAGTTTCCCCAGCAGTTTTTGTCAAACAGTGAATTCTCATCCCAGAAGCTGGGGTCCTTGGGTTTATCAAGCAGTAGACTGCTATATTCATTGACTTCTCTTCCTTGAGTACCTAACCTATTCCAGTGCTCTATTCCTCTATTTATTTGCCAGTACCAAGTGTTTTGATGATTGCTGCTTTATAATACAATTTGAGATCTGGTAGGGCTAGACCACCGTCCCTAGCATTTCTCTTCATTTATTCCCTTCATATTCTGGGCCTTTTGTTCTTCCAAATGAATTTTGATATTATTTTTTCTAGCTCTAGAAAATAATTTCCTGGATGTTTGATTGGTATGGTACTGAATAAGTGAATTAATTTAGGTAGAATTATCATTTTTATTATATTAGCTCAGCCTACCCATGAACATCTGGTGTTTTTCCACTTACTTAGATCTGATTTTATTTGTGTGAAAAGTACTTTGTAATTGTGTTCATATAGTCTCTGCGTTTGTTTTGACAGGTAGACTCCCAGATATTTTATAATGTCTACCATAGCTTTAAATGGGATTTCTCTTTCTATCTCTTGTTGTTGGGCTTTGTGAGTAATATGTAGAAGTGCAGATGATTTATGTGGGTTTATTTTGTAACCTGCAACTTTGCCAAAGTTGTTTATAATTTCTAGTCATTTTTTAAACTTGATCCTTTGAGATTCTCTAAGTATATCATTGTATCATCTGAAAAGAGTGATAATTTTGTTTCTTCTTTGCCTATTCTATTTCCTTCCATTTCCTTTCCTTCTCTTATTGCTAGAGCTAACATTTCTAGTACCATATTGAATAACAGTGGTGATAATGGGGTATACATAACTCTTATCATCCTGTCAGTTTTAGAGTTTTCCCCAAGGGGCTTTCAATGAGACTGAAGATGAATTGCACTTCAACACTTCCATTCAATTATAAAACACAACACAACACCTACATTATTTTATCCATCTACATAGCTTCTGAACATTGGATTTAATAACAAAGTAACTTGTTTGAGGACAATTCCTATTTAAAGTACTTAGTAATAGAGAATGTACCTATGATTTCATTAGTTAAAAAGAACTTGCAGGTGAGCAAACTTCATCCTCTAATGCATGAGGAGGAGGAAGAAGGAGAAGGAGAATAAGAAGAATTTTTAGCAAACTTGAAAATATTATAGGCAGAATTTGAAATCTAATCTAAAACCTCACATGTAATAGTTCTTTACATTTTTAAGCACTTCACATACATTATCTCATTTGATCCTCATGGAAACCATTGTAGGATAGCTGGTATTTTTATTATCCCCATTTTATGGCTGTGTAAAGTGGGGGTCAGAAATGTTGTTACTTGCTTAGGACCACACAGCTCATGCATGTCAAAGTCAGAATGTGACCCCAGAACTATCAACTACTAGTCCAGTGCTGTTTTCTCTATATAATGCTGTCTCAGAGAAATCCTCTGAAATCAGAGACTAATTCAGTTTTGTTTTCTTTACCCAGTTCCTTATAACATAACAGGAGCTTAGTAAATATTTTTTAGTTTCTAGATCTATAGCAGCTGCCCATTTTTTTTATGTGATGCAACTGAGAAGCACAGGTAAAATGATTTTCCTAAGATCTAATACATAACTAGTAATTGACCTAAAACCCAAGTATTCTGACTCCAAGTAACATGCACTCTTGCCCACACATTATTTTCCCCCAAACCAAACTTGTGGCTGAATAGAGGAAATAAGATGAGACAAGTAATACACCATGATGAAGAAAAGAGAATTTAGACTAATGACTCAGATGGTTATCTTTTCATTTCCTTTTCTCTATCCTTTCTTCATATCATATGACCTTTTTGCTTGAAGCAAACTGAGCAGCATCTTTTCCCTGGAGGTTTTTAATCAGTTATTAACCTTTCTGATTAAAAGCATGCAGCTATTTAACTGAACTGAATTCATCCCTGATGTGTCTCTCTTTCAACTAACATTCATCTGAGTGAGTGGGTAGTAAAAGAGATAGATGTGGGGTCTATGTAAGAAATAATTTTCTAACAATCAAGCCTGCCAGAAATGGAGTGGGTTGCTTCATGAGGTGGTGAGCTCACTGTCTTAGGATATGTTTAGGCAGAATAAGGATAACCAGCTGTGAGGCATGATAAGGAAAGGATTGTTGAATGTGATATGGGTAGGTGGAAAGGAGTTTAGATTACATGATTTCTTATCCTTTGCTTTATCACGAATCCCGTTGGCAATCTGGGGAAGCCTGTGGACCCGTTGTCAGGATAGTGTTGGTTTTTTTTTTTTTTTTATGTTCATAATTGAAGGAAATTCTAAATTTCAAATAAGCTGGGAAAATAAAGATGTAAATTTTTTCCACATAGACCTCAGGTTAAAAACTCTTGGGTTAGAAAAGTTCTAAATTCCATTCTGATTTGAAAATTTAATATTTCTATAATTCTAAGTCACTACTTTTCCCCTTCCTGGGCATACAAGGGATCACCCTGGGAGAAAACCTAACCCCTGGTTTTTTTGGTTGTTAAATAGGGCCTTGAACCATGAGACTTCTAGCTGTTCTTGGTATTACTTCATCAAAATTACTTTCTTTTGTTTCCCTTTTCTCTTTAAAACATACCTTTTGGAGTTATTTTCTTGTCCTCTTTTGGCTTCCACTAGTCCTTTATCTATGGTTACCTATATCTACCCTAATCCTTCAACCTTGGGTCATTTTAATGATGATGAATCATTGCTTTGGTTCATGAGTGGAGCTGGTCAGACAGCCTAGTCCAATGTCTTGAATTTTTTGAATTTATTTCATTTAATTTTTATGAATCACTCAATCAACTCAATCATTCAATCAACAAACTCAATAGTCATGTGTTGATCACTCAATCAACAAATATGTATTAAATATATGTTATTGCTGGGGACTAGAGATACCAATGTAAAGAATGAAATAATCCCTACTTTCAAGGAGTCTATATTTTAAAGGATTAGAAACTCTTTAGAATTCCTACTCTTCTTGATTACATCATTACTCTTCCCCCCACTGCTTTCTGATGCTATATTTTAAAGTCAAGTCATACTTCTTTTCCCATTTTTACCTTATTATATCGGCACTAGCGCTGAGATTATGCCTTAGCTAGTATTTATACATGTGTGCAATACTAAGCCAAGGTAAAATTGTAATGTAATCAAAGTTCCCCTTAGGGCAATAGCTGCTGCTTCTTTTGGGGATTTCCCATTCCCTCTTACAGAGGGCAGATTTTATATCCCTTTCCTGTTAGAATTTGCTACCAGCATCTATTCAGCTAATGACTTAATAGACAACAACTCACATCAACAACATTCAGTAATTATTTATTAAACATCTGCTGTGTGCAGAGTACTATTCTTAGTGCCAGAGTTGATATAAGATACACAAAACCTAAGCCTGCTATATCTAGTCATGGAGACAAAGCTAAGAAAAGTGATGGATACAAAAAATATGTTATTGATATGGTGGAATTAAAACACTATAGGAGTTCAGAGAAGAAAGTAGCCAATGAAATTTCATTCATTCAACAAACTTTTAGCTAGCTATTAGGTAAGTACAATGTATTATTCTTGGGGGTAGATGGCAATTAGGATGAGAAACACAAAATTCTATAAGATAGTATATATTCTTTCAAGGTGATCCGAAAGGAAAGATAAATTTTATGTATAGTGTCACGTAAGTGCCTTCGAGAGGTGTATAAGAAAATGCTATTTATAGTTATCCAAAAGGGAAGGCTGCTACTGTAAGAGACAAATAGAAGAAGGCTTCTTGGAAGAGGTAGCATTTGACTTAGGCTATACAGGATAAGAATAAATTTATTAAGAAATGTAGGGAGGGAAAAAACAGTTGGGTGGGCTTTGTAATCACCCAGTAGAAATTCCCTGTTCTTTAAGGACAGGGAGGATCTCACTCTAGTGCCAAGCAAATTGCGCGACATATAGCAGGCACTGACTTGCATATCATGGCCCCCTCCCTGATTCTTGGTCCCCTTCAAGAATGAAGGAAAGCAACAATGACAATAAATGCTTCTTAATTGATTTATTGAGGAAGGAAAATGCAGGGCAGGGCTATCTCCTCTAACACTTAGTATTATAGAGGTAGGAGTAATGAAGGGGTAAGTACGAGGTTGAGGGTTGATGGGGTATAAAGCGCAAAAGGTCAAGATGGCAAAGGATTCAAAGATGGATGAAAGGAATTTGGTGAAGTGACTGATCCAGTAGACAAGACTGGCTAGGGCAGGAAAATGAGGTCAGAACTGGTCAACCCAAGGAACTGATTATGGTCAAGATGAGTTATGGAAAGAATTTAAAAGTGGGAGAAGCTGGATGGTAGTACATTGTGGTCAGTGGAGGATACTTCAGAGTTTAGGTTGGAGGCTTTATAATAATCTCAAATGATGATAACATTTAAGGTATGATAATCATGGTGGATAGTAGAAGTAGGATAGAAATAGAAATTATAGGAGTTAAGGATTTCAGAAAGCTTGAAAATCACTATAATGATACTGAAGAATGTGGATGATGGCTGGGAAAAGAGCAAAGAAAGGTGTTCTCAGCTTGGTGCTAAAAACATGGAGAAATGTTAATGAGTGGCAAAGGTTGGTGGCAGCTAGCTGGCATAGTGGATATTGTGCCCGACTTGAAGTCAAGAAGACTCATTTTCCTGGGTTCAAATCTTGTCGTTCCATGTACTAGCTGTGGGACCCTGGACAAGTCACTTTACTCTGTTTGCCTTAGTTTCTATATCTATCAAATGAACTGGAGAAGGAAATAGGAAATCCCTTCAGTATCTTTGCCAAGAAAATGCCAAATGGGATCACAAAGAGTAGGGCATGACTGAAATAACTGAACAACAACAAACAGCTAGTGACAACCATGAAGTTTAGAAGATAGATGGTGCTTTCAGATGATATGGTCTTCAAAAAGGAAATGGTTAAGGGATGGTGGCAGGACCAATGTTTTCAACCTGCAACAGGAACAAGGAATATGATAATTGTACCTTCATGCCCCATGAGATGGGAAAACGTGGAATGAAAAGGTTGCAACAACTGTTTAGGAACACACACACACACACACACACACACACAACACCATACAAAATAACTAAAATGAAGTATGAGGGGAGAACAATTTTATATTTTTTGCCTTTGTCACAAAATAAGTTAATTAGGAATCTGGCCAGGGTAGAATCACTTAGTTATGAAATTTTCAAGGGCAAGCTTGATTCTCTTGAGTTCACTGAAGTCAAGAAGGTTAAATGTTTGTAGGAAAAAGAGATCTAGCATGAAGAAGTAATTTATTTAGTGATATTTAACTCTTCTTCCCTTCTCTTGTTTCTAATAGGTGCTAGTTTTTGTCAATTCTACCTTTCAAGATCCTTGTTTTAAGCTTTGAATTTCCATTCCCACCATATTGAATTTCAATCCCTCATTAAGTCTAATTTAGACTAGACCAAAAATATCCTAATTTGACATCCTACCTCCAAATCGTCATACAAACTACTACTATGTTATTTGTCCCAATTTTCTAGAGATAGCTACCAGATCCAGTGAATAGATTGCCTGTACTAGGGGTTGGGAAGACCTGAGTTCAAACCTGGTCTCAGATACCAGCATGACCCTAAACAAGTCAGTTAATCTCTGTTTGCCTCAGTTTCCTCATCTGTAAAGTGTGATAATAGTAGCATATACTTCTCAGGATTTTTGTGCAGATACAGTGAGATAATATTTGTTAAATGCTTAGCACAGTGCTTAATAGTAGGTGCTTAATTATTATGAATGCTACTAATAATAAATGACCTAAGATCATGTTGGACTAGATGATCTTTCCGAGGTCCCTTTTAGCTCCAACATTTTATAAAATATGCTACTTCTTCATTTAAAAATTTTCAAAATTCTCTGTTACTTACCAATTTAAATCTAAACCACTTAGTCCAGTACTCAAAGGATCATAGGATTTATAACTAATAAGAGACTTAAATGCTATCTAGTCCAACATCCTCTTTTCTGACATGTGACCTGAGGTCCAGAGAATTTAAGCTACTTACACAGATAGCTGAACCAGGATTTCAATCCAAATCTTCTGATTCATTCATTGGTCCTCCACAATCTATCCCCAGTATAAATGTTCATTATTCTACTATGCAAATTCTACTGCAATACCTTTTTGTTGGTTTCCTGATTCCACTCTCTTTTACTATAATCTCTTACTATAATCCATTCTTTATCTTGCTATCAGATGAATCTTTCCTGTGAAAAAAAATCTGTTCATTCCTCTGCTCAGAACTCTTTCATGACTCCCTATTTAATAAAGTCCACCCTCCTTAGGTTGGACTCAAGGTTTTGCAACACCCGATGTTTCTCTACTTTTCCAGCTTTATTTCGTATTACTTCTGTGTTCATGTACTAGGCTCTAGTCAAAGAAGACTCTTGAAATCCCTTCTATACATTCATCTCTTTCCTATCGTTTCTATTTTATCCCTGTGCTCCTACAACTACCACATTTTGGAAGGTCTTTCCTCCAAATACTACTTATTAAAATTGCCTCTCTTTCAGTATCCAGCTTTAGTACCACCTTCTCCATGATACCTCTATTGATATCCAAAGAAATGGGAATTATTTTTCCTTCCTTGCATATCACTAAATCTCTCATGCTATTAATGGAACAGTAAGCCCAAGAGTCCTAGGAAAAATAACATCCCCACCCCACCCTAGAGCACCTGGTCTCATTTCAACCCAGCACTACCTCTCACCTCATCATGTATCATCAAGGGAAACAACTCTTGTTGACATATAACCTGGAAAATTACTCAAGAGGTGCTATAGTTCCAGCTTCTTCAGAAGTCACGGCCACTGAGTACCTAGAAAAGAAAGATCTCACCATCAGAGTTCTTGATGTCGAACTAAGGATCACCAAATGCCCCAACTTCAGAAACGAATGTGATGTTGTCAATGGAAATGTAATGAAGATGTATTTTTATGCACCAGAACACAACCCTAAGGGCAGATATTCACTTTTTTCTACTTCAACAAATACTAGAAAAATGAACAAGTATAAAATTTTCTTTCTCTTCTTCCATATATTTATGTACATGCAAAAATCTTGTGGCACACTGTAGATTTGAGTTAGAAGAACTGGCTTTGAGTTTTGTTTCTGCCCCCTGTGTACCCTAAAACAAGAAGGTAAATTAGTCTGGCCTCGGTTTCTTTAGTTGTATGATCAGGGAACTAGGCTATTGTAGGGAGTCTCTGAAGTTCCTTCTAGTTCCCAATCCTGTGATCAATCCTTTGAGGTAGCTGTGTATATAAATTAAGATGTCATAGCTATTTGTTTGTTAAAATCAACATTTGTCCTTTTTTTCTAATTTCATTTTCTATTTTGAACAAAACACATTCCAATCTGGTCCTTCCTAACAGAATAAAGACAGTTTTTAGAAAGAAAGATTAATAGCTCTTTGTCTTTATGTCTTTCCTTTCTATTGTTTCTATAAAGCTATATTTAAAGACTTGTTGAATCCCAGTGAGTCTTGGATATATACCAAAGTAACCTACTGTCTCCAGGTTTCAGACTGAGAAAAGTCTTTATTGTGAGAGAATATCAGAGCATTTCAATCAGGCAACCAAGTCAACATTCATTAAGCACTTCCTGAGTTTCCAACCCTGTGCTAGATACTGGAACTGCAAACACAAAAATAAAATTTTCCTTGGCATCAAGAAACTTGAATTCTATTTGGGAAGACAATATATATGCATATAGGTAAATGCAACCTATATGCAAAATAGGTATTAGGTATTTGGTAGGCAAGCAGGACTGCATGAAATCTCATTCTCCACATCCCCAGAGATCTCACATTTCCTTTTATTTGGATGTTGTTAATTGATCTAGAAAGCACTTCATAATAACAGATTTTTGTTCATTAAACTAAGTTGCTTCGGGTGTATTTGTGGAGAAAAGCTCGTTAAAGATTAATAAAGGAAAGAAATTCTTGCATCAATATTTTTCAATATATTAAGGGCTTGTTGCTTTTGTCTTGATCATGGTGAAGTCATGCATGGGCTGATGTATTTTCCATTCCTCCCCATGTCTTTTTTATTACAAAATGAGGAAAAAGAAAAAAAAAAGCACAGAAAAAATAATCTTATTAACATGACCTATTTTTATTAGTAACTTTATTTCTTCTCTTTCTATATAAGTAGGAAGTTTTAATTAATCCATTAGAATGTATGTAGGTTTCCCCCAGCCCCTCATTCATTCTGAAATAATTCAGTTGTACTAAAAATAGTGAAGAGAAGGTAGTTGTGAAGTTTTGTTTGATAAGATGTCATTGTCAGACCCTTTTGTATTACCCATGTTCCCCTGTATGCTTCATATATTTACAGTATTCTGTGCTTATCCTTCTTAATACTGACAGTATGTCAGTAAGAGGGCATCTTAATTTCGCATCTACAACATCTAAATGTCAAACATTGGTTCTTGCAGCTAGAGCCCAACTATATATAACTTCCCCCATTAAATCTGTCTTATCTGTGGCACAGTTAGAAATGTCAATTAAAAAAGGAATCTAAATTCATTTTTTTTAAAAAAAAAAGCAACTCAGTGACAATGCCATGATATTCTCCAATCTATCTGTCAAACAGTCTCCCGTCCTCCCCCATTTTCTATTTTGATATCTTAATTAAGCTTTGATAATGTGTTGGCAGAATTTGTTACTAATGGACAAAAATCTTCCCAAGCACCATCCTTTTCATTGTACATTCATCATGACTCTGCACAATCAAAAGTATTACCGTTTCTGATTTTTTCATTGTTTTTGGCACCACCCAATTTATGGATTCACTGTCGCTGCCCACATCAAGGTATAATATACATAGCCCTTTGGATGCAGTATTAGGAACCAAACCTAATTCTGATAAAAGCTTGTGCTTTATACTCAATTATCATGCTATTGTGAAATCATCGTAATGAAGAATAAAGCCTTCTAATATGCTTAATTTCTACTATTGTGTTTTTATTATTAATAGCTATTACTGCCTTATATTTGAATAACTTTCAGTTTATAAAGCCCTTTCAGGTACATTATCTCATCTGTCCTTGCAACAATTTTTTGAGATGGGTTAGAAATAAATCAATTATCAATTACTAGCACCTACTATATGTTACATACTGTGCTAGGCCCTAGAAAGAAAAAAACAAAATGAAAAAGTTCCCACCTCCAAGCATTTTATCTTCTATGGGAATAGGGGTGACAAAATGTATACATAGAAGTATATAAAAATGAATATTTTCATTGATTGAATCTGTGATTTCTGTTAGTCAACAAGCTTTTTTTAAAGTTCTTGCTATGTATTAAGTACTGTACTAAAAGCTAGTGATACACAAAAAGGCAAAAACACAGTCCCTAGTTTCAGTAAGCTCACGTTGCCATGGAGGAAACAACATACAAACAACCATGTGCATTTGTAGGGAACTCTCTGTGAGGAAACACATTCTATTATGTAGATTTGTAACCTCCTGGCAGTTTTTAATTGCAGGGGTGATAGGATGTTCAAATATTAACCAACTGACCTAAGGTCACAAAACCAGCATGTCAGGGTTGGGATTTAAACCCAGGTCTTTCTGACTGTGATTCTCTATATACTACTCCTTATGTTTCTTGGATATAAGATTTTACCAGAGGCATTTAATGCAAAGATGTCAACTCTCTATTACAGTAGAATACTATTAATATCAAAAATATTTATAAAACTAATTCAAGGTAAGTTCTGACTGTGGGCATAGAGAGGCATTAATGGCTACATTATTAGGAAAAGCTTCATGTGGAAGCTGAGCTATTACCCCATTAAAAAAACAAAAAAACAAAAACAGAACTGAGATTCAGCATTTAAGTTACTTGCTTAGAGGTACACAAGTGTCAAAACTAGAAATGCAGGCCCTTGGGTTCCAAGATCATCAAAGTGCCCTTTTCCCTATACTACACTAACATAAATAGAAGTATTTGAGAAAAAAATTTAACAGCACAGAGGAGAAATTAGACCTTAACTTTTAGGAAAAACAAAAACAACCCAAAACAAATAACCAGATTCTTCAATAATTAGAAAACAACTTTTCCTTGATCTCTTTCCTTCTCCCTATTCTATTCTAGCTCTCCTCAAAAAACCTTTTTTTTTTATCATTTACATAAGACATCCTTTAAGATGTTTTTAGGGTTTGGTAGCAAAACTCCAAATGTCATTAGAAATGTCATTTAAAAAAAAAAATCATTGTGCTCTATTCTGCAGTAAGAACATCACAGAATAATCGTCATGTCATCAGGAATCATGTGAGACGTGGGCTGCAGGGTGTTGGGTTTCTTTCTTCAGTTTTCTGGCAGAAGGCGTTTCTGTGTCTAGCATTTGTGACTGACTCCTTCTGTGAAATGAACTGTGTGACCCAGGCAGCCTGGGAGTTATGCTGAGAGCTAACCTCACTTTCTTGGCCACTTTAATTCCACAATGCTGATAAGATCCCCCTTCAAAATAATGCATGTGATATAGAGAATACTTTGGTTTGGCAAAACAGATTGGACATTGAGCTCCCCTACCCATATTGTGGTGTTAGAGTACCCCAAATGGAATGAATTTGCTCCAAAGCTGCCACTTTGTTTGGTTTCTAGTGGCCTAAATAAACAAATTATTTTTTCTTTCTGCTCCTTCTTTCTCCGTCATTTTTCTTTTAAAAATATTGCTGTACCCTTATTTCAACCTTGATGCCCATATATATGTTGACCCTTGGCCCACCCTCTGAGGACCCCCATGAATTTAAGTTCAAGTAGGGAAATATTTAATGGAAATTTTACTGTCTTGACTCAGTTTCCCCCTACCCAGTTTAAAAAAAATAGTAAAAAACTTCCAAAACTAACTAAAGCCTAGTTTTTTTGGTTATTTATCATGGTTCTTGTCCTTTAATCAGGACAAAAGTAAACATTAAAGTAGTATGAGGGGAAAAGTATGAACCACATTCCTGAAGGAGCTTCCATCCTGAAGGAGTAAATGTGTCCATCCATTTCTTTCCCAGAGCTCCTTCAGATTCATGGTTCAGAAAATGAAGACTTGGGATCAGGCTCTCTGTATTTGGGTGGTACTCTAAGATAGTTTACAACTCAGTTAACTGGATCTTATTGTTCCTCCCATGTAACAAACACTTCACCTGCAGCTCTGACCATCACCATCATCATAGATTATCCTCCATATCTCATAATCACTCTCTCCTCCCTTCTTCCTCTTAGAATCCATTACCTTCTTCAAAATTCAGCTCAGGTATAGCCTTTTGCATGAAGCTTTTCCTTATCCCCTTGTTACCAGTGGCTTTGTTCCCCTAATAACACTTGATTCTATGTTTATTCTTTATCTTTTCAGATATTGTCTTCTCCATAAAACGAAAAATTCTTGAAAGCAATAACTTTCATTTTTGTCATTGTAGTCAATGAATGATACCTGGCATATACTTCCAAATAGTTCTCTAACCTCATTAATTTGAAAGTGATATCCAGTGTTGGATTCATGGATCCAAAGAAATCCATGCCTTCCTATCTTGTGCTCCTACAGTTACGGTTTCAATGAATGGAAGAATATATGTGTAAGATCAATTGCATTAGCCTTTAACCTAATGGTTATTGTCAAATGAAATTTCAATTTGATAAAAGCGTGGAGAATCATGGGGGAGGGAGAACTTAGGGAGTGAAGAATTTAAAGACTCTCTTAAAAACCATGGCTAAGAGTGAGCTACACTAAATGTGCATATTGACAGGATGGGATAAGAAATGGTGATGAGAGCCAACTGGTCCTTGAAGTCTATTTCTTGCCAAAGTAGCATGTCACTTGATTGATAACTTCCTTGGAAGGACTCCTCATTCTGAACTGTTCTCATTGTGCTGTGACCTAAGTGCTTAACATTCTTGTACCTTTGACACTTGAACTGACAATCCCAAACAGCTATCATTTGGCAGTGTAGTTCATGACATGATATGTTCTGCTAATTGCAGTACATCTGGCTGAGAAAACTGACACCTGGAAAGCTAACAGAAGAATCCTTGAAGCAAGAAGTCACCAAGTTGATTTAAAAATTCCTTGTGTAGAAGAGAAATGTTGCCATTTTGTACCCAGAGCATGTATGACTTGACCTGGTATGGACACTGGATAAAGGCAGGCAGTTAAATGAAATGATCGGTGCTTTAAATGAAAGTCTACAGAGCCAATAAATGACTTCCCAGAAAAATTAGACTCCTCTGGTATTACATTCTTCTAGTTGTAATAGATAAGTGTCATTTGACCTAATGCCTATGCTTAGAAGATGCCAAAATAACGAATTGAAAAGTGGAAAAGTCAGAACTGCTATTCAGTATCATATGGAGCAAGACAGAACTTTATATTCAATTCATAGACTTGAACATGTGTTTTTGCTGAATTCAGAAAAGAAAATATCTTTCACATGTACAAAATCTTTCTCTTATTATTGCCAACTTTGTATTTTTTCCTGAGCCAAGAATTTGTGCATGAACATTCTGATATTGGAAATAACATCCAGAAAAATCCCTTTCTGAAGTCTTTCAGTGGTGTGAAGATGACCCTGGATTCTTCATAGCTAGACCTGCAGGATATAAGCCCTAGATCCCAGCAAGCTGGGAAGATTTTGAGTATGAGCTGGTGATGGACTGCATCTCACCTTTGACAAACTGCCTAGTTCAGGTTTCAAAAAAGTTATGACTGACCTCAAGATGGTGAACTCTTTCACCTACAACAACTCCTTAAGACTATGCATACAGAAGTATGGGGATGGTCAATTAACAAACCAAAGAAATCATAAGTCTTTTGAAATATTTAAGCAAATAGAAGAAAGCTAAGGTTATCTGAATTTTAAATGTCAGTCATAGACATATTAAGAAAAAAACAAAATTAATATCTACTTTAACACTTTTAAAAAAAATTTCCAAAAGGACCATGTACTATTTCCTTTTCTTGACTCCAATTTAGAGGTTGTTCAGTCATTTCAGTTGTGTTTGACTCTTCGTGACCCCATTTGGGGTTTTCTTGGCAAAGATACTGGCTTTCATTTCCTTCTCCAGCTCATTTTACAGATGAAGAAACTGAGGCAAACAAGGCTAAGCAATTTGCCAAGTCTCACACAGCTAATAAATATCTGAAGTGGGATTTGAACTCTGGTCTTCTTGACTCCAGGACTGTAACTCTATCTACTATGCTGGGATCATTGATCTGCCAATTACGAGCTATGTGATATCTATCAATCCACATTTATTAAGCAACGTAATAATGTTCCAGGCACTGTGCTAAGATCTAGGAATATACAAAGAGGCAAAACATAGCCCCTTTCCTCAAGGAACATGCAATCTAATGTAGAGGGTAATATGCAAACAAATACATACAAAGCAAGCTACATACAGGATAAACAGTAAATAATTAACAGAGGGAAGGGACTGAGATTAAGAAGTGTTGAGAAAGGCTTCCTGTAGAAGTGGGGATTTTAATTAGGACTTAAAGAAGGTAGGGAGTTGAGTAGACAGAATGAGTAGACAGTGAGAGCATTCTAGGCATAGGGAAGGATCAGAGGAAATGTCCAGAGTCAGGAGATGAAGTATATTGTTCCTGGAAAAGCCAGGAGGCTAATATCACTGGATCAAAGATTACATGTCAGAAAAGAAGGTATAACAAAACTGGACATATAGGCAGGGACTAGATTATGAAGAACTTTGAAAAACATACAGAACATTTTGTAGTTGTTTCTGGAGGCAATAAGAAACCACTGGAATTGACAGAGTAGGGTGTTGATATGACTGGTTGTGTGTTTTAGAGAAAAATCACTTCAGTCTTTCAATGGAGGATGGCTTGGAGTGGGGAGAGACTTGAGGCAGGCAGACTCACCAGCAGGCTACTGCAATAGTGCAGGCATGGGGTGATGAAGGCCTGTACCAGAGAGGTGGCAGTGTCCGAGATTCAAGAGATGTTGCAAAGGTGAGAAATGAAGGGGTTACAGTAGATGACTTAATGTTCCTTACAGCTCTATATCAATAATTTTATATTGTCAGCCTATATTGCAGCTGTGATAGCTTAATTTCCATTGAACATCTATAATGTGTTGTACTTAGTGTGCAGAAGAGACAGGCCCTGTCATCTGAAAACTTGCATTATAAGTTTCATGACTTTAGGCATAGCTTTTTAAGCTAGCATTTATATAGGACTTTAAGGTTTGCAAAGCACTTTACATGTATTATCTCACTTAATTCTTCCAATAAACCTCAGAGGTAGGTGTAATTATTATTCACCTTTTAGAGATGAGGCATGGTAAGGCTAAGCAACTTACTTAGGGTCATGCAGTTTGTAAGTGTCTAAGGCCAGAATTGAATTCAGGACTTCCTGGCGCTGGTCCACTGATCTATCTATGGTACTACCTAGCTGCAGAGCATACATATCTATCATAAATATATCAGGAGATGTAGCTTCAGTTGTTAAAATTAAAATGATTTGTATCCTTGCTCCAAAGAAATTAAAATTATATTAAAAAAATAACACCCACAGTGTGGAAACTTGACAACTCTAATATTTCAATTCTATCTTTACTTAGAATAACTTCCTAAGACTTCAGCAGAATTAAGTAATGTGTTCCACATTCATGTCATGCAATTTAGAATTCCCCCTTAAAACTTAAGTGCCTTAGAGTACTTCAAAAACCTAGTTTTCCAGAATACATATTTTGTGCTTAATTAATGGCAGTGAGACAAAATTGCAAGTCATCTATAGCAGTGGAACTCAGAGTGGAAAGTAATTTCATTTCTGGAATATGTAACTTTACCCACCTAAGTTGTTACTTCCCTATGGGGAGAAGAACTTGTCATTAGGTTTTCACAGGAGGAGGAAGGTGTGTGCCTGCAGTTACCTGGTGCTCATCATCACCCTCTCTCATTATCATACATATCTCCTCCAATTTGTGATGTTATTTGCTCTGCATACTCAACTTGAAAAGTCTCTTCTTTCTCTATTTGCTCAAGCAGTTGATGATCTCTCAAGCCAACAAAAATGCCTGAATCAAGGGAAAAAATTTTTTTATTGATGTGAAAATGAGATTGTGGTTTAATCCACAATATTTTATTCCAAATTTCTTTTCATAATTATGATTTTTGATCAGTTTTTAACAGTGCTACAGTGTTGTGTATCTATATGAAAGAGTCCAAAACAACTTATAAAATATAATCAGTTCTTAGTCCTCTTCACAGTTTGTATTTTAAAATGGTCACTGTTCCAACCCTAAGAAATGGTGGCAAAGCTCCCCTGTACTTCTGCTGGTAGGGGCAAAAAAATGTAAAAATTCCTTGAGATAGTAAAATGGAGTAATGTAGTAGATGTTGACAATCATTTAATATCATTTTTGGACTTTAATAAGGGTTCAATTAATTAATTCAACCTTGAATTAATTCAATTAATTAATTCAATCAATTATTGATTGATTTAATCAATCAGAACTGATTTAATTAATCAATTAGAATAAATTAATTAATTGAATTAATCTCCTCTTTGTTCTCTGAAGTAAACTTAGAGAATACCTCTTCCTTGTCAACAAGGCCAGATGGGGCTGCCTTAACATTCTTTATGAAACTCTTAGCCCAAGACACTATCTTGAATAATGAGACTTTCTATACCTTAATATTTTGTGGACATGTACTATATTATGGCATGTTAATGGTAAAGAAACACAGATATCCTGGGTCATAATTTCAACTGAAACTTTGTCAACTCTCATTTTATTGTATTTACAACTTATCCAATTAAGAAAATTCCTTTTGCATGGCATAGTTAAATACAAATAGAGACCATAAATCTGAGGAATGCAGACATCCTTGAATTGTCCTAAAACAGATTTAAGCCTGGTCATCCTTGTTTCAGACTGTCAGAAGTTTCTTTCAGGCTCCGTGATCATGTATTTGCTAGCTTTAAAGGAATAAATAATATGAATGCAATCTGTTTGCCTCTTTTAAACAAACTTTCAGGTCAATAGTATATAACTAAGTATGGCAGCTAGATGATATAGTGAATAGACCATTGAACTTACAATTAGAGAGAAGCTATTTAGTATCTGCCTAAAGCACTTAACTGTTTGCATGACCTTGGGAAAATCACTTAACCTCTCTCAGCCTCAGTTTCTTGATTTGTAAAAGAGGGATAATAATGCACTTAACTCACAGGATTGTTATGAAGAAAAAAATGAGATATTGTATGTAAAATTCTCTGTAAACACCAAAATGGTATAAAATGTTTGTTATTAAACTAGCAGATGAGAAAACAACATTGAAAATTGGATTCTAGTAAGGAATTTGTTTTTGTTGTTTTTAGGTCATCTCAGTTATGTCTGACTCTTCATTACTCCATTTGGAGTTTTCTTAGTACAGATACTGGAGTGGTTGACCATTGCCTTCTCCAGTTTATTTTACAGATGACAAGCTGAGGCAAACAGGGTTAAGTGACTTGTCCAGGGTCATGTAGCTTGTAAACTTCTGAGGTCCTATTTGAACTCAGGAAGATGAGTTTTTCTGACTCCAAGCCTGGCACTCTGTTCACTGTGCCACACAGTTGACCCTGGAATGATGGTATGAAATAAAAGGTACCATGCTATTAATTGAAGTCATCTAGACAACTACTTGGAATTTAGAGATAGCTTTATTAGATATTTCTGAGAATCAACATGGTATAGTGGATAGGGCATTGGATCTGGAGTCAGGAGACCCTGATTTTAAATACAGCCATAGAGACTTACTAATAGGCAAGTGATTTGATTTTTAGATTCTTCAGTTCCTCAGCTTTAAAATGGAGAGAGGGGTTAGGACTTAATGGTCTCTAAGGTCCCTTCCCATCCCAAATCTAATACTCAACTCTAATGTTTTATCCTATAACCAACCAGCTCTACTACCTTATCCTATCTATCCTTGGGGTGAGGGGAATGAGACAAATACCTAAAGTGACAGGATATGTTTTACCAGGACATTATCATATTTGATAAATTTCATAACATCCTGGCTATGCTATTTGTCTGTGAATCATGGAGTATGACAGTCATAGAAGAATTACAGTTGTGCCCAAAGGGCAAAGAAACTGCCCATTAATCACCATAGTTTTCTACCAATGATGATGAGTAAATAAATGCAGAAGACATATTGTCAAGAACATGTCTAATGAAAGAGGAGTCAAGGATGCCAGATGATCAGCATGAATATTGCCCTGGAGTTCACAGGAAAGCCTATATGGAGCCTGTCCAGCCTTGCTTCATATCCCACTCTAGCAATATACCCCACCACTGCATGTACATCCCCTCTTCCTCTTCCATCTCTTCCTTTGGAAACCATAAGCAAATCAATACTGCCATTGTAACTGGAAGGGCAGCATCAGTCTGTTCTTCTATAGCTCCACTTACCTTCCCTGTGACTTCCCAAACCAAAACACCCTATCATGGTGAACCTTTTCCTGTAGAAATTATCTTCCTCCTCTGGTGTGTGAGGCTAAATACAAGGGTCAGAGAAGTGATCAAGTTTTCTCTCCCCTTTCCCAGCATTTAGTAGTGAATACTCTAAATCCAGTCTTAAACTTTTTCCACTCCCAACCCCCTTTTGTAACATTTGTTGGATTTGCATGGCCTGAGGTCATGTGCAGTGCAAAGTGCTCATGCTTTGTATTCAGAACCAAGGCTCCAATGAATTTGCAATGAAGCATGGACAAACTCTGCCAGAAACACCTAAAATTCACTATGCATTGGATTTTTAATTAATATATGGTCATTGCTCATTCAGTAACCTTTTACCATGGCCAAATTTTTCACAAACCCATATGAGGTCAGGGTCCACAGTTTAAGAGGAGCTGCATTGAGTAGTTAATTCATAGTGGCAAATATCCTCACCTTCCCCCCAAGACCACTAAAAAGTAAAAGAAGACTCAAGGCAAAACTTACGTATTTTTATTGAAGTTTATTAAAGGATTTTAGTTATTATAAAGGTGAGTTGCAGCCAGCCAGATTTTCATTAAATATAAAATATTCGAAGTACAAATGCTTCTCTTGACTCCCTTGGGTACTTCCAAATGAAGCACACACTCCTTTAGATTTTTAAAGATTCTTCAAATCCTACACTAGCCCTCTTCAGGCTGACTTAAATACTCATATCCATGTGAGAGCAACAGGATGTCTTTGGAAGCAATGCAGTTTCAGGCTGGATTACTTCTGACATTAGTGCTTAGCAGTGAGACCTCTTGCTCTTCAAGTGTTCTTGAACATCTACAAGCACTAATTGACCAGGTGGCATGTGCTTGAGCTCATGGACAGTCTTTTTTGAGTGCTAATTAGTCAA
This sequence comes from Notamacropus eugenii, assembly GCF_028372415.1. Classification (NCBI taxonomy): domain Eukaryota; kingdom Metazoa; phylum Chordata; class Mammalia; order Diprotodontia; family Macropodidae; genus Notamacropus; species Notamacropus eugenii. Next base: position 230,964,878 of record NC_092877.1, on the reverse strand, counting down.
AGCAGAAGTGTCAAGCTCATGGACAGTTCTTCCAGTACTCATGATTGGCTTTTGACCCTCAACAGCTTCAGATATATGAAGCTAATGTGTGTGTGTATGTGTGTGTGTGTGTGTGTGTGTGTGTGTGTGTGTGTGTGTGTGTGTGTGTGTGGTGGGGGGGAGAGGTGAGGAATCTATGATGAACAGGTTCCCATAATTAACCTAACGGTAATATATATTTAATGACATTGGAAGATGACAGTAATATTGGGATGAACAATCTGCCCAGTAAAGATAATAATAAATGTCCTGAGATTAACTTTGACAGGAACCAGTGTTATCTTAGTGTGGGGATGGGTGGCAAAACCTTTTGCAAAGGATATAAGAAAAGGACAAAAATTTATTGCTCATATGACAAGGAAATGTATGAGGCTACAAGAAACTATGCTGTAAAGAAAATTATCAACATTTATGCAAAAAAGGAATATAATAAACCAAAAATATCTTTTGCTTAGGCAAAGGAGTCTCCCAAAATAGGGTTGCATTTTAAATTATACTAAAGAAATACTCATGTCAAAAATAATAGTAATAAGAACAACTAAAATAATGCAAGTTTGATCCATCACTTAGAGGCATTCTAGGAAATAGAAACCCATAGATCAGTAGCCCTTCTTACCATGGAATAAGTCACAGCAGTCAAGATAAGGCACTGACTAATGAAAAGAAAGATCGCCCAGAATATTCTGCCTATGAGAATGTAAGGTCCTTAAGAACAACGACTGTCTTCATTTTATATTTGCATCCCTAGTGCTTAGCGTAGCACTTGATACATCTCAAATGTTTAATAAATGCTTTTTAAAAAATGTACTCCAGTTAGTCATAATTGCCATGACATGGCTGAAATTGTTAAAATAGAAATGAGATGTTTTCATGCTTCTGGCAAATTAAATCAAAAGAAGAAATACAGGTTCTACCAAATTGGAAAGGCTTTGAGTCTGGTTGTCTATATCTGTCATCCAGGGTTCAGTTTAGACAAACAGAGAAGTGTTTATGCCCAGAGGGAGGTCTCCAGGTGATTTTTTTCTCCCAGCCATAGCAACTCAAGATAATTGACTAACCAAATTATGGGGGCGTGGAGAGGAACAGGGACAGTCATCCTCTGTAGAGGGAATTCTGATGTAGTTGAAAGCATGGAACCTTGAAATAAGTTGTGTTTCCAAGGACATCTGCACGCCTACAAGCTGGGCTATACTACGCCTCTTTTGCATTTGGTATTCATCTGAAATGACAGTGCAGTTAAACACATAGAAGACTGCCATCTCTCTCCTTCTATGCCCTCTCTTCTTCCCAAGTTGCTGTCTATCTTGAGACTAAACAATGCGCTGGATTTGCGCATTGCAATGCTTGCACAGCTGGCTGACTTTTTAAAAATCTACCGGTAAATGTTTCATAGCTGCCAAGGTTTTCAGTGCAGCAGGGCGTCAACTATATGCTGAACTTGTCTTAGTGAAGGAAAGACTATTGTAGGACAGTTCATATTCGAAATGTTATGTCATAATGGGTCCAAAGTAGTTTAGATGAGGCTATTAAAATCCAGAGGAGCAAAATTTGAGTCCTCTGTGGTGTTTCTGCTGAAGCATGTGTTATTTTTTTCTCTTTTTTGAAATATGGTCACAGTTGGCTGGAAGTCAATTACTTTGAATTTGGGTAACTTATATTTGTAACACAGCTAGACAGGGTGGATTTAAAGAATGACTACAATGTGGAAAATGTCCCCAAACATGCTCACAGCTGAACACACTTTGGTATTTTAGATTTGTTGGAAGTGAAGGGCAGAAAAGAATTATATTATTTCCAATTCATTTATCATCCAATCTCCGATGAATTCAAAGCATTTCCTAAACTTTCAAATTATCTGACAGTGTGCTTGTCCATCTAAGGCAGGAAGTTCTATGCATAGAAAAGAGCAACAACCTAAATGGGACATTATCATTCAAAGTGGGGTCATAGCAGAATTGGAAATATAACAACAATAAAAACAAGGACAATCGGTATCATGGATAGGGAGCCAACCTTCAAGTCAGAAAGATTTAGATTCAAATCTTGCCTCTGACACAAGTTGTCTCTGATTCTCTAAAGTCATTTAACCTGGCAGCTCTCTGCAGTGATGTAAATTTGAAAGAAATTCGCTCACTGGGAGCTCCCTACACTGATGGACTCACAGTTCGAATACCATCCTTTCCCAACAATCCCAACTACAACAAATGTAGATTATCCTTTAAGGTTTACAAAGTAATTTCCTCACAATAATCTTCTAGGAAAAATACTGCAGATAGTATTTTTTCCATCTTACTGCCGAGGAAACTGAGGGTCAGAAGAACAGAATTTCAGAGTCTGGAGGCAGGAACTCTCTCTACAACAACCAAGATGTCTCGTAAGTACTTAATAAATGCTTGTTGACTTGGCGTTACTGAAGGGGGGGTTATCACTGATTTTGTAAAAAGAAACTCAAAATCTCCCAGGAAGATCATTATAATTTTGGGTAACTAATTGTTAAGAAGTTTTTCCTTTCATAGAATCAGAATCTGTCAGTCTATAATCTCCATCCACTACTCCTACCTTTACCTTCTGAGGATAAGCACAAGTCTAAACTATTTTCAGGAGTTATTAAATCAGGATCTGGGAATATAATTGATCTCCTTTGTAATTCTATTTTATTTTGTACATTTAAAAACATTCACAGAAAGGGGTCATAGGAATGACCAGAAGGTCAAAAGTGTCTATGATTAAAAATAAAGATAAGAAATCTTGCTTTAGATACTCAAAGAATGGTTTATCGTGTTCCCTCTAATCCTGGGCTTTCTCCCTAGTTGCTTCAAAGAATTCTCATATATTTAAGAAATGATTGACTCTCATGGTATTCTTTCAAGACCCTTCACCTACCAGCTGTCCACCTCAGGCTGCTCACTCACATCTCAATATTTTCCCTAAAATGTGGTATTGAAGAAAATACTCCAGATGTAATCTGATAAGAAAAGGTTGTAGCCCTAATCATTTCCTGTGCTATAAACATTATGTCTCTTTTAGGTAATTGAAAATTTCATTAGATATTTTGGCTGCCGTGTTGTACAGTGGACTCATGTTGAAGTTCACTGATGTTCCTAGCTATTTTTAGCATGCATCCTCACTGTCTTGTACATAACTATGCAGGTAAGTTTTTGAAATCAAATGTAGGATTTTGCGTTTATTTTTATTAAGTTACTTCTAATAAAACTAGACTCATTGTCCCAGCCTGTCTAGATCATTTTGGATCACGGATCGGAGAACCATATGTTGGTTAAATGATTAAGATCACGCAGTTTGTAAATGTCAGAGTTGATGCCCAAACCCAGTATACCAGAGCTCTTTCCACTAAACCCTGAAGAGAAGGAGGAGGAAGATTCTTTAGATTGCAGGAACATTTTGTGAACAGAGGAGGGAAATAGAAAAGGGGAAGTTAGCAGGGAGAATGCTTATTATCTTATATACCAGAAAAAGACAAATATTACTTTTCACCAGGACTATTTTCATAGCCTCCCTGTTAGGCCCTCTATTTCTCATCTCTACTGTCTCCAATCAGGCCTCCACATAGATGCCAAAATAATCATATGGTATAAATCTAGCCATGTCATTCCTTTGGACAAAAACTTCACAGGTTCCCATTGCCTCTAGAAAAAAGTACAAATTTCTAAGCTGCCTCGAGATTCTATATAGTCCCATTTCAATTGAACTATCAAGCCTTATTTTGCATTACTCCTTTATAAGTACTCTATAGTCTAGACAAATTGTACAACTTCCCAAACAGGACATTCTTCCTCGCTGTGCATGCCATTCCCCATACCTACAAACTCATCCACCTTTTAATCTTAGAATCTCACACTCATTGATTCCCATAGTTGTTAATGCTCTCTGTGCTTTCAAATTAACTTGAATTTAATGATATGTATTCAGAATCCATCTGCCTCCGACCTACATACATCTTGAAGTTAGAGGTTATATTGTTTTTATTGCTGCATCTTCTTCAACTAGCACAGTGCTTTGCACATAATTGATATTTTAGTATAATTTATTATAGCTCTAATTTTTACATTTAACAACTTTATGTTTCTTATATTCTATTTTATAGTTAATTAACCTTTTATATAATTTAGCATAATTCTAATTTTATATTTAATAGTTTGTTATATTCTGTTTTATATTTCATTAATATTTTATAAATTGAACTACAAAATAAGTGAATGTACATTTGAATCTCATGTATATAATTTCACCAAGATATGTGAATGGATTTGGTGACTTTTTATGGTGGTGCAGTAGACAGAGTGCTTGGTCCAGAGTCAGGAAGACCTGAATTTAAATCCAGCCTCAGATTCTTACTAGCTATGTGACCCTTCACAAATTGCTTAACCTTTCTATACCTCAGTTTCCTCAACTGTAAAATGAAGATAATAATAGCGCCTCCCTCTCAGGGTTATAGTGAGGATAAAATGAGATAATATTTGTAAAATACCTAGCACAGTGCTTGGCACATAGTAGGTGCTATCTAAATGCTTATGCTATGCCTTTCCCTCCCCACCCTTTAGAACCTCTCTTGTCTCCAGGGTATTATAAAAAAACACTTATTGTCTGTATGTAGACTGATGCGTGCTATTTTCTCTTTTTCCTTCCTTAAGTTTTCTTCTGTAAAATGACTAATATGGAAACATTTTGCATGATTACACATGTGTAACCTTTATCAGATTGCTTATCATCTCAGGGAAGGTGAGGAGGTGGAGGGAGAGAGGGAGGGATAGATCTTGAAACTCAGAACTTTAAAAAAATGTTAAAAAATGTTTTAACCTATAATTGGGGGAAAATAAATTATATTTTTATAAAAAAGGAAGCTCTTCTGTTCCATAATGCTGTCCTTGGCAGTGGGAACAGTCATAGCTACTAAGACTATTATTTGTATCATATTTTTACTACGAGATTTTATTATTAGTGACTCATTTTGATGATGGTGAGAAGGGAACAGATGCCTAACCAAAGCAGAAGGCTGAAGGAGAATTACTTTCTTAATGTTTATTACGATCATAGGATTTAGTGCCTAAACAGATACTCTATACTGTAGCCCAACTACCAATTTTTCTAAGAAAATTGAAGGCTAGAAAGATTTAATAACTTGTTCAAAGTCTTAATGGGTTTTGATAAGGTGTTTTTATTCTAACAGTTCACATGCTTTATCCACTAGATTTTGAGTCAGAAGACTGGAGTGAGAAGGGATGAAATGAGGGGTAAGGGAGTTCAAATCCTTGTTCTATTACATATTCACTAGATGGCCTACAGGTGACTTTAAACACACTTCATCTCTTACCATCTTCCAGGCCTCAGTTTGGTTACCTGTAAAATGATGAGATAGGACTAACTCATTCTAAAATCTCTTCCAACTCTAAAATCTTAAGATGTTACTTATAGTTGTGCTGCTACTCCTGATTGATGCCATTACTTTTATCAAATCTTATAAAGGTCATTGGTAGTTTTCTAATTATTTCACTAGAGGATCTTATCATGAATAAGTTACTGTAATTTGTGCCCAATAGTCAACTATGACCCTCTTAGAAGCATGAAAATATGCATGCAGCTGGGTCCTGATTAGTGCTAACAATGAATCACATAAAGGGTTCATACTATTCGAATTCACATAATATATATCCATTGGAGAAGAACAAGTTGCCAATTTGTACGTAATATGTACATATACATATAGATAGTAAATTTCAAATTTTATATAATAAATTTCAATTTGACACAACAATATGTAAATCAAAATTTTTAAATAATGTGAATAATGTATGTGAATACATATAGGTTTTCAGTACTAGAATGATCTATATATTTTTTCTTAATATTTTAATTTACAGTATAAGCATGTTCAAGATATATATATACATATATATATATGTATATATACACTCCTCATTCTTCTTGGATCATCTGAAATCTTTGCTATTCTTCAAGTCAAAATCATGTCCCAGATCTTCTGTGGCATGTGGGTCATACAGTGGAAAGAGCCCTAAGCCTGGAGTCAGGAAGACCTGAGTTCAAATCTTAGGTCTCACACACTTAAAAGTTGTGCTATGCAGGTCAAGTCATTTAACCTTATTTACCTCAGTTTCTTCAACTGTAAAATGAAAATAGTAATAGTGTCTACCCCAATAGTATCTACTCCCAAGTTTCTTGTGAGGATAAAATGAGATGTTTGTAAAGTGCCTGATACACTAAACCAATTCTTGTTCTCTCTTTCTTTCCTGGAAGCTTTCCCTTTCTAATAATTCCTACCAAAAGTGATCTCTATATCCTTAATAGTACCAATTATTGGTGCAATTCATTTGGCACCTATAATTTATTAACTTTTATTGTTATATTTATATGTTTTAATATTCTTTAATATTGAAGACTGATGTGGGGCAAGAGCCATGTCTCATACTGTTTTGTAATTTTCCATCAAAGTATCTGGTATGGTGCTTTAGACGTAGTAATCTTTCAATAATGTTGGATTTATAGAACTGATGTGTTATAGTGGGAAATACTTTAGAGTTAGAATAAGAAGATGGGTTTGAATTATATTCTTACTACATTCCCGTTCTGTAACTTTGGACTTAAACTTAACTTCTTGGGGACTCAATCTAGTCATCTGGAAAATAAGGATAATAATTGAATCCTAGAATCTGAGGACTGGAAGGTATGTCAGAGAAACCTAGTCCAATATGTTTCTGAATAAGGCTTTCCAGGACAGCATTAGCAACAAGTGACCATTTAACTTCTACTTGAAGAATTCCATTGATGTAGAAACCTCTCTGTCCTGTCCTATCCTGTCCTCTCTGTCCAGCCCAATTCATTCTGGGACATCTTTAATAGTAAGGAAGATTTTTAAATTTGTTTTTCTCATGTTCATCTCAAATCTATTTCTCTGTAGCTTCTACCTATCTCTGCTAGGCCTTTTCTCTATGGCTAAGTAGAAAAATGGTAAGTTCTCATTCCCATGGTAGTAATTGAAGAAAACATTTGAAGTCTGCCCTAAGTTGTTTCTTGTACTATCAACCCCACAAGGTTGTTGTAAGGAGAAAATGAAAGCGTGCTGTGGAAATGCAAAGTCTTATATGATAGTGAGTCATTATTACCAAAAGTCGGTTGTTATTTGAAAGTGCCTGTGTAGTCAAAATGTCTTTACCTGCAGATCTAATACAAATGCAGCAAGATTCTGACAATGTACTTATTGAATGTTGTTAACTTCTCTAGCAATAGTTCTTTTGTCCTGAATTGTAATATTTTTCAAAGTTTGTTCCCTGTATCACAAGGGCTCAGAATAATGTCCAGCAAATAGCAGGCAATTCATAAATATTTGCTGATATTGAACAAATATTATTTTCTAGTGATGCTGATAAATGGCCAGTTTGGCTTTTTTTAGTATAGTATAAAACTCCAACCCTGGCTTTGTGTGCTTATATTTCAGTACACTGTTTTTCAAGCACATCGGAGGTTGGTGTGTTGCGGTGACCTGGATGGCTAATATACAGTCTGCTGTTTTGAAGATTTGTTGGCAGTATTCATGGGGGGCCAGGGAAATTGGACTGTTTTGAGATGTTCTCCCGCTACCCTTTATGTGCTCATGTTTAAAATTATAGTGAAGTAAAACTAGTAAATCTTTCCCATTCCTCCAGGAAAATGGTGATATATGTTATGGATAACAATTGCTTTGTATGGATTGAACATTACAATGTGATAGGCTAGGCACATTTGTTTTAAATCCCAGACATGGTCTGTAAAATGGGTTTTAGGGCTTTGTAAAATCAACTCAGGAAAATTAATGAGAAATATCCATTTTAAATACAAGTATAAAGAAGAAAAACATCTGCTTTCTCGATTCTGAAGATACCAGACTGACAGTGCTCTTGGCAAGCATAAGTGAACACACATACTTCAGTTTCAGGCATTTACTGGTGAAATAATATCAGAGGGGACAGTTAATTGCAAAGCAGTATTCTTATAAACAGAAGATACATTTCTAAACAGCTAAATGATGGACTTGAGAAGGTTAAAACAGGCACTTACCAAGACCTGAAATTGATAGATGATCACGAGGTACTGTTATGCTGTATTAGGTTGGATTGAGTAGGGCCTTTGGTATAGAGATCTGATACCCCATGTGAGCGATCTCTGAGCTGGACTTCGCAAAGGCGTTGGCGGAAGCTAAGTCGGGGGGTTTATATACATTGCATGCAAGAAAAAAAGATTGGAAGACTGACTCTTTCTAAGGAATTCCTTAATCTTTTTTTCAGATCCAGCTGAGTATGATACATTTCTAAAAGCCTGGATATCTTCTTTAAACTGTGTGTGTGTGTGTGTGTATGTATGGGTCTATGTATACATGACTTCCCTGGTCCCTATTTGCTCTCAACAACTTGTTATTATAATAATACCAAAAACTCTACTGGCTAGATTACTCAAAATGGAAGGTCTGGGACATCTTACAGAACTATTAGCTGAAATAGTCGCTGACAACAGGGACAAAATACGCTCCCAAGCCAAACCAATATTTAAGATCCCTTATGCAAATGATCACACGAAAACAGGAAAAGCACTTGCTTCAATAGCAGATTGCACAGACTTCCTAAGCTATGTCTTGCTTAATAAACCTGTTGGGAATATTTTCCAGTTGAGGAAGACTTCTCCTAAATGCATAAGCCACATCAGATTAGCGTACGCTGGTGGAAAGCTCAATTGCAAAACCAAAACCAAAACCTCCCCCACCTTACCCTGGCCCCCAAACAAACAAACAAAATACGTACAAGGAGAGATGTGATTCTACCTCATAACCACTTGTGAGTTCCAGTTTTGTTCTGGTTTAGGGAAATACATCTCCACGTGTAATCGGAGAAAAGCAGCTCTCTACAGATTATAGATCAATTCAGAGTAGCATAAGGTATGTATGACATCTATGTGTGTATTTCTTTCTGTGTGTATTTAAGGGTTGTGCTAAGTGCTGGAGATTAAAAAAAAAGAAATAAAAGCAAATGACAATCCCTGTTATGATGGTAATGATAAAAGCTCACACTTATATAGGGCTTAAAATGTGCCGGGCACTGTGTTGCACTTTATAATGATTATCTCCTGTATTTTCACAACAACACTGGGAGGTACGTGCTACGATTACCCCCATTTTACAGAGAAGGAAACTGAGGCCTAGAAAGAGTGAACTGATTTTCCTAAGGTTATATAGGTAGAAAGTGGCAGAACCAGGATTGAAGACATCTTCTGACTCCAAATCTAGCTACTTGGCCTCTAAGGAGTGAGGAATCTTTCATGCATCTTCCTTACCAACTTACTCACAGACTTCCAGTCTTTTTGTTCTTGTTCAGTCATGTCCAAATCTTCATGATCCAATGGATCCTAGCATTTTAGGTCCTTCTGTTCTCCACTATCTCTTCATGTCTGTCCAAGTTGATGTTCATTGTTTCCATGACTCTATTCATCTTATCCTCTTACATCCCCTTTTCCTTTTCCCTTTAGTCTTTCCCAACATCAGGGTGTTTTCCAATGAATGATGTCTTATCATGTGGCCAAAGTATTTAAGCTTCAGCTTCAGTATTTGACTTTCAGTGAATAGCCCCAAATTAATTTCTTTAAGTATTGACTGATTTAACTTTTTTGCTGCCCAAAGGACTCTCAAAAGTTTCCTACAGCACCACAATTTGTAAGCATTGATTCTGCAGCACTCAGCTTTCCTTATAGTCCAACTCTCACAGCTATACATTGCTACTGGAAAAAAACCATAGCTTTGACCATATGGGCCTTTGTGGGCAAGGTGATGTCTTTGCTTTTTAATATGCTATCCAGATTTACCATAACTGTCCTTCCAAGGAACAAGTGTCTTTCAATTTCCATCACTGCGGTCTCCATCTGCAGTGATGTTTGAGTCCAAGAATATAAAATTTGGCACTGTTTCCATTTCTTCTCCCTTTATTTGCCAGGAAGTGATGGGACCAGTTGCTAAGATTTTAGTTTCTTCTTACATTAAGCCTCAAGCCAGCTTTTACACTCCCCTCTTTCATCCTAATCAAGAGGCTTCTTAATTCCTCTTCACTTTCTACCATCACATCGATATCATCTGCACATCTGAGATTATTGATAATTTTCCTAACAACCTTAATTCTGTCTTTTGATTCATCCAACCTGGCATTTCACATGATGTAATCTGCATATAAGTTAAATAAGGTGGTAGTACAGAGAGGTATTTTAAACATACTTAACTATGATAGATGGGTTCATATTCTGACTCTATCTATATAATATTTAGAAATTTATTTAACTTCCCAGGGTCTCATTTTCCTTATCTGTAAAATGAGGGAACTGGATCTTCTAAAATTCCTTTCTAGCTCTAAATCTACCATTTGCCCCAATATTTTCCATCTAGTCAGACCTCTTTTTTATACCTTACTTTTCATTTTTTTTTAAAAAAAAGTTTTTTGGGGTGGGGAACAGAGGGAAAGATCTAGATCCCAGGAATAATTTTTGGATTTTCCCTGTCAATATCTTTATCTGTTTCTTTCATTCACATGAATGGATACCCTCAACAACGATTTAGTTTTGAACTTGGCTCTGCCTCAAACAACCCAATGTCTTGCTTGTCTGCATCATTACCTCATCTTCACTAGCTTGCAAAGTCTCAAAGAAGGAGGCCACAAGCTCTATGTGGAGGTAAGGAATGAAGAATATTATTTAAATTGGCACTAGGGCTGAGATGGTTTGTTCTCAGGGGACTACCCAAACTGTCACAATGGGCTTTCCTAACTTAAGGTGAGATTTAATTAAAGGCAATAATAACATTGGTCAGGGTCATATTATAAGGCATATGCTTGCACACAAAAGGATTTTATTCCATCACTCAGGTATCACTTTGTATGCAGATATGGTATACTGCTTATGATTTGCCATCAAAACACAATCAAATTATCTTTGTTTGATCAATTTCTATCTTGAGTTTTTTATAAATTCTTGACGAAAGCAAAAGCTTTTCTAGACCCCCTTTCATAACTCTCATCAGACTTTCAAAACCATGTTTTTTTCTTATAAATATAGCACAGACATCTATATTGTGCTGTTTTGGGCTCTTTATAGATCGTGTAGAATAAGAAGAGTCTGCCAGGCAGGAGAAAATATAGAAGATGCGATATAAGCTTTGGCATTTTGCAATGCACACTCCTATTTGATATAGACAGACATTATCAGTAAATATTTTCATGGTGTTCTGAACTTATTAAAATGTAACTTTTGAAAAATTTCCCAGAGACTTCCTAATGGTGGGCATTGTTAACTAGCATGGAAACTACCTGTAAGGAAAAAAAAATAAGAACGTCCATTTATACTTCATGGAAAGTTGTTGCCACTGGGGAAATGAATGCATGGAGTATTCGAAATTCTAACAAGCTATTGATTTTGGTTTTTTTGTTTCTATGTTGGTCTGTATCCTCATTCATTGTGTCAGATTCCTCCTGTTGCATGGCTTTCACTGTAGACTTTTGTCATAATAGTTAGCTAAAGCTTTGTTGGAATGATTGCTGAACCCAGAGTAAGGAGACCAAGACCTGAGTCTTGGATCCTCTGCTTGCGAGTTAGGTAATTCAGAGCAATTCATTTAGCCTTGTTAATCCTCAATTGTTTCATCTTTAAAGTAAGCAGAATAAAATTTGTACTACTTGCCTTACATAGTACCCCATTTAATTCAACCTCAACAATTAATCATCATCTCTTATGGGCCAGTTACAGTGATAAATACTGGGAATACAAAGAGAAAATGAAATATTACCTGCCTTCAGTAAGCTTAGAGTTCTTCATAACAATTAGAGCACCATATGCAACTTTGTTATTATTATCAGTGTATCTACATGACTTTTTGGGAAGGAATACACCAGAGCAGATGGGTGATAGTCTTCATGGATTTGCCTGATTACACTTTTCAGCAAAACATTTAGTTCAAATCAGCATGCCCTGCTAGAAGGAAGGGAGGTTTGCAGCCAAAATATTTAATTGGCAGCTCTCTCGTAACTGACAAGCTGCCAGAAGGCCATATATAAAGGATTACTGTGGTGACAGACTATTATAGATGAGCGTTTTAAGATACTCTGGAAAGATGAGGTGATGTGAGCCTTTCTTCATGTTAGACCCGATTACAGTTTTATAGTAATCTCTCTACAAATGGTTCCTGAATAAATGCTTACTCTCTTTATCTGTGCATGTCTTTGTATGAAATAGGTACACTATAAAGAAAAAGGGGAGGGGAAAGTCTGGCCTAAAGAAATATGCTCAAGAATTGGAATTTGCCTTCAATTAAATTTAAAACATTTACAAGCATGTATGTGTAGGGCATTATGTTAGGTATTATAGATCCAAAAATGAAACCACTTTTATCCTAGTGGAAATTATTTTGTGCTGAGGGATAATGATTTTACACAGTTAAGTAAATAACAACTAACCAGTCAATAAGTAAGCTTTTATTAAGCGCTTGCTATGTGCCAACCATTGTACTTTATGCTAATGATCAAAAGTGAAATAATTAAAGGAACTTGCATGCTAAGAGATGACATATCTGTAGGTGTAGGGGGATAGGGCCCATTGGAGATTGCTGAGTAGAGGAATGACATGGTCAGATCAATATTTTTGGAGTATCCATTTGACAACTATGTGGAGAACAGATTATAAAGTAGGAAAGATTAGAAGAAAAAGGGACACCAGTTAGGAGTCTGTTGAGTCAAGAAGTGATGAAAACTACTTTAAGGTGGTTGTTGTGTAAGTAGAGAAAAGAGAGTTGGCATGAGAAGATGCTTTAGAGATAGAATCATGAAGATTTGGCAGCTCACTGAACATGGTGGGAGATGGAGATGAAAGAATTAGAACTCACTTGGTTGACAAAAAGAATGGTAGCCTTAATAGAAATAGTAAAAATTGAAAGAGGTGTAGATTTTGTGGTAAATATAGTAAATTCCATTTTGTATATAAGTAATTAGAGATGTCTTGAGGACATCCAAGTATTAATAATTATTAGACAAAGCCTTCAATAAATACAATAGCCTATATAGGAATCCTCAAGATGAACACCCACCTATAATAGTTTTTTTCCTATATTCTCATGGATAAGACCTAACAAATAGTGTTCTTATTAGAGAGTAAGACTGGGTCTGAATTATATGCCTCTCTGCTATTCCTGAGGATGCTTACAGCGAATCCACAACCCCTCAGTCTGCTATTAATTCATCATCTTATAAATCATTTTTCTTAGTGGGTTCAAAGACAATCTATAAGAAATGATCTATAATCAAACCAGAAATTACATTAAAAGCATAATATCTTATGCCCATCAATTGGGGAATGAGTGAATCAGCTGTGTTGTATGAATAGAATACTATTGTTCCATAAGAAATGATGAACAGGAAAGATTTACATGAGCTGATGCTGAGCGAAATGAGCAGAACCAGGAGAACATTGTCTGTAGTAACAGCAGCATTGTGTGACGACCAGCTTTGATAGACTTAGTTCTTCTCAGTAATGCAATAATCTAAACAGTTCCAAAGGATGGAAAATGCTATCCACATCCAGAGAAAGAACTATGAGGTCTGAATGAAAATTGAAGCATTCTGTTTTCTCTCTTTTTTCTTTCTTTCTCATGGTTTTCTCCTTTTATTCTGATTCTTCTTTAACAACATGATGTAGTGGTCATTTAAATGGGAAGATCTTTCCCATTCATTAATAGGCCCATGTGACCTGCCTGGGTCATATGGAAGTCTGAGTCACATGGAGTCTGTGGAGGGTGGAAGAGGAAGAAGCAGAGCTAGAGCAGAGCTGAGGGCAAATTAGTGAGAGAGCAGTGAGACCTGAAGGATGCAGACAAGCCCACAGCTGGCTTTGAGTGAGAGAAGGGCATTTTGTTTAATGTGATATGCTTGTGATATATTTAATGGAGCTGATTTGTGGGAAGCCTAGCAGAAGGAAGGCTTGGGGCTGGTGGTATTCTCTGAATTGTTATTATGTATAGATTTTTGTTATTATGATGGATTTGGCTTTCTGGTGTCTGAATAAATGTTTTGATTCTATCTTCCATGTGGAGAGTCTGTTGTATATTGTGATTCAGAATTGTGCTGGGATATTCATGGCTACTGTAGGTGCTGTGAATATCGTGTTGGCACTACACAGTAGTAATGTGGAAATATGTATAATTATAGATTTATAGCCTTTATCAGATTACAAGCCATTTTAGGGAAGGAGGGAGGGAAATTTAGTACTCAAAAATCTTAGAAAAGTGAATGTCAAAAATTAAAAACAAAATAATTAAAAATTGGAGGTAATAGACCTGTGGTATTCTATATTCATAAAAAAAAGGTCATTTCTCAAAAAAAAATTAATAATTAATTAACTCCTAGAACCCACCCTGATCTCTCAAAGCTGCAGAAACCTTTTCCCATGGTCTTAGTTTTCTGCCTTTATCTCAAATCCAGAGATGAATCCTTAGACAAGCACAAATCTTATTGACAGTATAATATATTAACAGCCACAAAATAGTAACAAAACAGTAACAAAGTTAATGGAATTCATCTCAGAACTGCCATTCAGGTATCTTCACTTCTCTCAGGAATTCTTAGAATGTCTTCTCGACAGAATAAGAGTTAATTTAGTTCACATCTCATCAAGAATGAAAGACAGTGAGTAAACTTATTCCTCCATCTGGAACAAGAGTTCAACGTCTCTCAGACCATCTCTTTAGATTCTCTCAAAGGTGACAATTAGCTCTCCAAATCCCTCACAAATGTATGGTGTTCTTAAAATGGCAATTAACAGTCAGTCCCTCACAGATGCTTTCTACCATGAAAGCTAACTGTCTCTATCTCTTCAGGAATGGGGTTCTGTTAGATCTCTCTCAGTGGTTCATAGACTCCTTCTGCCATGACAGTTAACTCTTCAGTCCCAAGGCACAGAATGTTGGAGGCCTTTGTGAGAAAGACCATTTAAGCTGGGGTTATATTTATATAAAATTTTTGTAGTTTTCCTCACTTTCTCATGTTACATGGCAGAAATTGTATAACAGTATTTGTAGTGATTTGCTCATTTGCTTATCCACTCAGAAACTTTTCCCAGTGTGTTTGGTGCTACAGTATAAATCTGATTCAAAATTTCTTGATTTTTCTACATCCTTTCTTTATTCTATCAATCCCTCTCTCCCTCTTTAGTAGGTTGTCCAGAAAATGCCTCTTTTGTAATTCTATTTATTTCTCTTCTCTCTCTTTTTTTTTTAAATTAAATTTATTTATTTAACTTTAAAACATTCATTTTCACAAAATTTTGGGTTACAAATTTTCTCCCCTTTTATCCCCTCCCCCCCCAAACACCAAGCATTCTAATTGCCCCTATGACCAATCTGCTCTCTCTTCTATCATCCCTCTCTGCCCTTGTCTCCGTCTTCTCTTTTGTCCTTTAGGGCCAGATAGCTTTCTATACCCCTTTACCTGTATTTCTTATTTCCTAGTGGCAAGAACATTACTTGACAGTTGATCCTAACACTTTGAGTTCCACCTTATTTACCTCCCTCCCTCTCCACCCCTTCCCTTTGGAAAGCAAGCAATTCAATATAGGCCAAATCTGTGTAGTTTTGCAAATGACTTCCATAATAGTTGTGTTGTATAGGACTAACTATATTTCCCTCCATCCTATCCTGTCCCCCATTACTTCTATTCTCTTTTAATCCTATCCCTCCCCATGAGTGTCAACCTCAAATTGCTCCGTCCTCCCCATGCCCTCCCTTCTATCATCCCCTCCACCCTGCTTGTCCCCTTATCCCCCACTTTCCTGTATTGTGAGACAGGTTTTCCTACCAAAATGAGTGTGCATTTTATTCTTTCCTTTAGTGGAATGTGATGAGAGTAGACTTCATGTTTTTCTCTCACCTCCCCTCTTTATCCCTCCACTAATGAGTCTTTTGCTTGCCTCTTTTATGAGAGATAATTTGCCCCATTCAATTTCTCCCTTTCTCCTCCCAATATATTTCTCTCTCACTGCTTGATTTCATTTTTTTTTAAGATATGATCCCATCCTCTTCAATTCACTCTGTGCACTCTGTCTCTATGTATGTGTGCGTGTGTGCATGTGTATGTGTGTAATCCCACCCAGTACCCAGATACTGAAATGTTTCAAGAGTTATAAATATTGTCTTTCCATGTAGGAATGTAAACAGTTCAGCTTTAGTAAGTCCCTTATGACTTCTCTTTGCTGTTCACCTTTTCATGGTTCTCTTCATTCTTGTGTTTGAAAGTCAAATTTTCTTTTCAGCTCTGGTCTTTTCATCAAGAAAATTTGAAAATCCTCTATTTCATTGAAAGACCAATTTTTCCCCTGAAGTATTATACTCAGTTTTGCTGGGTAGGTGATTCTTGGTTTTAGTCCTAGTTCCTTTGACTTCTGGAGTATCCTATTCCATGCCCTTCGATCCCTTAATGTAGAGGCTGCTAGATCTTGTGTTATCCTGATTGTATTTCCACAATACTTGAATTGTTTCTTTCTAGCTGCTTGCAATATTTTCTCCTTGACCTGGGAACTCTGGAATTTGGCCACAATGTTCCTAGGAGTTTCTCTTTTTGGATCTCTTTCATGCGGTGTTCTGTGGATTCCTTGAATATATATTTTGCCCTCTGGTTCTAGAATCTCAGGGCAGTTTTCCTTGATAATTTCATGGAAGATGATGTCTAGGCTCTTCTTTTGATCATGGTTTTCAGGTAGTCCCAAAATTTTTAAATTGTCTCTCCTGAATCTATTTTCCAGGTCAGTTGTTTTTCCAGTGAGATATTTCACATTATCTTCCATTTTTCCAATCTTCTCGCTATGTTCTCTGATATCATGCTTTCTCACAAAGTCCTTAGCCTCCATCTGTGCCATTCTAGTTTTGAAAGAACTATTTTCTTCAGTGAGCTTTTGAATCTCCTTTTCCATTTGGCTAATTCTGCTTTTGAAAGCATTCTTCTCCTCATTGGCTCTTTGAACCTCTTTTGCCAATTGAGTTAGGCTAGTTTTCAAGGTGTTAATTTCTTCAACATTTTTTTTGGTTCTCCTTTAGCAGGGAACTGATCTGCTTTTCATGCTTTTCTTTCATCTCTCTCATTTCTCTTCCCAGTTTTTCCTCCACCTCTCTAACTTGATTTTCAAAATTCTTTTTGAGCTCTTCCATGGCCTGAGCCCATTGGGTGGGCTGGGACACAGAAGCCTTGATTTCTGTGTCTTTGCCTGATGTTAAGCATTGTTCTTCCTCATCAGAAAGGAAGGAAATGTCTGTTCTCCAAGAAAGTAGCCTTCAATAGTCTTATTTCTTTTCCCTTTTCTGGGCATTTTCCCCAGCCAGTGACTTGACCTCTGAATATTCTCCTCACACCCACCTCTCCTCCTGGTCCTCCCAGCCAGCGTTTGGGGACTGAGATTCAAATGCTGCTTCCAGCCTTAGGGCTTTTGGTGGGGGCAGGGCTGCTATTCAGTGTGAGATTAAGTTCAGGTGGTCAGGTCAGGGCAGGGCCGCCTCTCAGGCTCAGTTCCCTCAGGGGGTTTATGCACAGACCTTCCACAATGGATTCAGGCTCCCGCCCGCTTGGGGAGCCCAGGTCTGCAGCTGCCTCTCAGCTTCTACCTCCTGGGAGGGGCCTGAATTATGGGGGCACCCCATTCCCCTGTCAACCCGCCAAAGAGACTCTCTCACCGACCCCCGTCACCTGTGGGTGGAGGTACTTGTGCGTCCGCTGGTGATCCCATCCCTGAAGCCTGGTCGGATCTGTTTCTCTCGGTGCCGCGGCCGCGGCAGGGCTGCACTCAGCTCCCAGTCCTGGTGCCCAGTCCGCAGCGCGAAGGACCCCCCGTGAGAGGTTTGCAGGTCTCTCCGGAACAGAAATCTCCCTCGCTCCAATGTTCCGTGGCCTCTGGGTGCAGAATTCACCGTGAGTTACTTTCTTGTAGCCGTTCTATGTGTTGTGGGTTCGGAGCTATGTGTATGTGCGTCTTTCTACTCCGCCATCTTGGCTCCGCCCCCAGATTCATTTCTCTTCTCTCTTGAGAAGCATAGTTTCCCTTATGTCTTTCTGCAGTCTTGGAAGGGGATGATACCAAAGACAAAAACAACAGCCAGGGATGACAATGATGATCATAATTAGCATTTATATAGGCATTAAAATTTGTAAAGCACTTCCCAAATATCCGTTCTTTTAATCCTCACAATAACCCTTTATGGTAGGTGCTCTTTTTAGCTCCATTGTACAGATAAGGAAACTGAGGTTGAGAGGTTAAAGAACTGGGCAATTATATAACGTAATAAGGGCCTGAGGCAGGATTTGAGCTCAGGTTTCTCTGATGACAAGTCTAACACTCTCTCTTTTGCACTGCCTTGTTTTCTAGCTGGGCTGACGAGACTCATAATTCTTCACCAATCCCCTGAAGTCCCAATCTCTACTTATTAACTTGACTATTGGTAGTCATGCGTTGGGATCTGGGATGTTATTGATAGGGTTATGGATAGGGAAGGGAATTGAGAAGGAGAAGAATACCAGTATTGATGCTGTGGTAAAGAAATGTCCTCTGCATACCATTGATAACTTTTTCCATGAGTTTTCACTTTGCTGCTCATTTTGCCTCCCTTTTTTTTGCTTTATGGGTTTGTTTTCATCATTTGTCACATTCAGAATATGCATTTGGAACTAATATTTTGGGAGAATCACTGTGTGGGAGAAAGTAAGATATTGGATGAAGCCATTTCTTTGTAGAGGGAAAATATAAGAACTAGAGCTGAGAGTTTGAGGTGTCTATACCATAGCTAATTAAATCATGCTTGGTGGAGCTGAAATACAGAATGATTCTTATGGAGTAGTGAAGATAGATTATTTAACTAATTAGAACAACTAAGATTTGAATTTTCAGGTTTTCTCCATAAACAAACACCTGTGGGGAAAGAGATTTTTTTTTCTCTCCATCTGTAAAACCACTTAGCATTGGGACACTCCCATTATGGAGTATCTTCAAGGGCTCTCTTATTAAATTAGTCGCTATAAGGACTAACTGCTTATTTCTAAGTTGATGGGAACATTAATCACGGGGTGCTTTCAGTGTGCTAGTGTAGATCCCAAGAATGAATACAATTAAACTACATTAAAATTCCATACTGAATGATTCAGAGAGCCCATTTCTATATTAATATTAATGTCTTTATGAAGTAACAGATGTTCTTTTTTCTTTTGCTTTTTTTTTTTTTGTGTGTGGGTTGGGGGTGAGGGAAGGGGACTGACAGACTTTTTCTGGCATAGACCATTGGTCATATTAGTAAACACCCATAAAGGTGTATTTTGTAATCCTAATTTTTGCTCATTTTGCCTCCCTATTTGTTGCTTTATGGGTTTCTTTTCGTTATTTGTCACATTTAGAATACGCATTTGGAACTAATATTTTGGAAGAATCACTGTGTGGGAGAAAGTAAGATATTGTTAGTCTGCTGTTTCCTACAATGCTCTATTTTAAAGGAAGTGGCACAGTCTGTTCTTTACAAAGTCCACGCTGTCATATTTGTTTGAAAAGGCTATCCATGACCTAAAGGATATTGATAATGCCCATTTGAAAAGTTCAGCTGCCAACTTAGGCAAGATGATAACTAAAGATTGGTGACCATATGTAATCTGGATTTAGGAGATTCACTTTAATTTTCTTCAGTGCCTTGTTTTTTGGGTTTTTTTTTAAGTATGAAAGGCTGTTTTCTGTGCTGTGAGGGTGGCAAAGCCGGAAAACTGAATCCTTTTCGATCTGCCAGTTTTTTAAAATAGGTAGATGATTATGTATCCTAAGCTTACTATTCTGAAAAAAGGAAAATGTTTGTTGTAAGTTGTCTTGCTTTGGGCCTTTTTAAAAAAAAAAAAAAATTTTACAGGATTCTTTACAGTCTCCCTGGAGTTACAATGTAATCCAAATTGTTCCAGCTATTTATTCCCACAGTAAAATACCAATTGGCTAGAAGCAGGACCTAGAGGGAAATTAGGAAGAGCTAGTCTAAGAACATTCCTCACAAAGGATAAAGCCTGAATTGAAACACTTTTAGACTAACATCCTTAAACTCTCAGCATCTTTCATTTGAGAATTGGCTATAGTCCTGTCACAAAGACTCCTCTTTAAATTAAAGTTACAGTGGCCTCGCTTTGACCCTTAATGCACATTCACTATGACTAACAGTGCCCATTAATAACCAGTGGAACTCAAACTCTTTTGCTTTTTTTTTCCAGTTATTTACATTCTTTATTTTTTTTCAAAGAACTGAAAATCTTAAAGCACCTGAATTTGAGCAATCATATCATCCTTCCTCCCCTCCTTTCTTTTAATCCCTTCACTAAGTGTCAAATTATTAGAATAAGAAGCTGAACTATTTTAGACCAACATGTAAATATAGCAAATGTTGATTTATTTTTGCACAGAAGCCATATTAAAATAGAACAGACACCAATGGCTAAAAAATACCTACTTCTATCCTTGACTTTATGGGGTTTTGTGTCAGATTCTAGCTGGGAGACAAGGTAATTGGTTCATTTTGAAGCAGTGCCTTCACTGCTCCTGGCCCCAACAGGACTATTTGATGCATGAGTCTGTAGCACCAATGCAATGCCCACAGCTATTGATACGCAGGCATATTTCCAGGGTAAATTCACAAAATATAAGCTCTCGTCCTCAAAGACAGAACCAAAATATTTATTCAAGTACATGAAAACCAGTTCTACCATAGTAACCACATAGTTTGTATACATTACCAATAAAGGGAGCATGGCCATAGCCAAGCCTTCCCTCTATCCGACTTTCCCACAATAGCTCCCTTAGGCAAAACACCTCTCTCTCACTCATGCTTGCTGCTCTGCTCTGCCTGTTGCCTCTTTCTCAGCTCCACCTCACTCCCTCTTCCTGTTCCTTCAGTTCAGCAATCTCCTTCCACCATAGGCTCCATGTACCTCAGACTGTGGACTGGGTCAAAGATCAAAGCAGGTCACATAAGTTTTTTAAGGGGTAGAAAAGATCTGCAAATTCCTTTATCATTCATTTCAGAGTCACAAAATGTTTTGTCTTTTCCTTATGATCAGTCAATCAATAGAGCACTGGTGATGGAAAAAGAAGCAAAAGACAGTCCCTGGCCTCAAGAAGTTCATAATCTAATACAGGAGACAAAAAGCCAAAAACAAAGTATAGATAAGTTATATTAGGATAAATTGGAAATAATTAAGAGAAAGGGATCACTAGAATTGAGAGAGTTTGAAAAAGGCTTCTTGTAGAAGGTAGATAAGATGAAGAGGCAGAACAAGCCAGGCATGGGAGACAGCCAGTGAAAAAGCCAGGAGTTTAGAAATGGGGTATCTTGTCCATAGCCCAAAACAGACAATATATCTGCCTAAAGCAAATGTTTTACTTCTGTCCCCTTGTGTCTGATCCTCGGGCTATAAAATAACTTGTCAATATACAAGACAAACACCCCAGGCCAATTTTCTGTACTGGAGATACTTTGGTTAATCAGTGGAATCACATTCCCTAAGAAATTATTCTTACTCTCTCTGAGTGACCAGTCTGATCACTAGTTTAAATAAATTGAAATATTTATAAATTGAAATATAAAATGACTTTGGAATTTTATTATATATTTTAAAGGAATAGCAAGTTGTACATAATAGATTTATAGTTTCATGTGCAGCCATCTTTTTTATTATACTGTGTTACGGAAATGCTTGTTTTATTCCAAAATTAAAAAAAAAAACAAATAAACCTTAATAGTTTTACCGTTTACTGGTTGTGTGACTACAAATAAGTCACTTTAATTTTATCCTCAGCTTGTTGTCCAGTCATTTTATTCATCATATCCAACTCTTTATGACCCCATTTAGGATTTTCTTGGAAAAAATACTGGTGTGATTTGCCAATGCCCTTTCCAGTACATTTTACAGATGAAGAAACTGAGGCAGATAAGGTTCAGTGACTTGGTCAAGGTCATAGAGCTAGTGAGTGTCTAAGGCCAAGTTTGAACTCAGAACGTCTTATCTTCTGCTCTTTCCACTTTGCCACTTAGCTGCCCAGTCCTCAGCTTACTTACTATCAAATTGGGAAAATAGTATTTGCATCCTGCCTCATAGATTTACTGTGAGGAAAGCACTTTGTGAAGGGCATATTTATAACATTTTGAGCTGCTATGGTTTTAATCATCACAATAGGTAAAATAATATTCTTGCAGAGTCTGGAAGAGCAAACATTTTTGTTTAGTGTTCTGGCATTTTAATTTGTCATTTAATTTGTCATTTTAAATAGTTGGTTTTGTCTCCTACTAGTTGTCATAGAAGCAAAGAGGCACTGTACTACCAAAGTCATGACATTTCTGTCATGACAGCATATCATTAAAACCACAGTTTCATTCTATTTTCATTTTGTTTAAGCTACCATATTTTAGAGAAGACAAATGAAGTTTTAATTACTGGCATGATGGAGAGAATGATTAATTCAATAATGTATTAGCTCATTGACATTCTAAATTATGAATAGACAGGTCCCAATTATGGCTTTTAAGAACGAAAGTCTAGATTTCAAGTAACTCTTAGAAAGAGGTTAAATGTACATATACACCTTACTTTCAGTAGAGATCTCAGTACAGATTTAAAATTCCACACTATAAAATTCATAGGATTGGGAGGAAAAGCAAAAAATATTTGTTAAGAGCCTACTATATTCACAAAACTTTGATAATTAGAAAGCAAGTCCTTGGCTGTGAGTTTCATGTAGTCTAATGAAAAATTTAAGACAGATTCTATATAATCCAATAGTTCAGTGGGTCAATGAATGCACTCATTTGTGCATTACCTCTAGAAAAACAAAACAGTTCACAACCATCCATGGTTTCCTATTTCATCTTGGCTCTTGTCTCTAATTTCCAAAAAATTCACCACAAGGGGACCAATCAAAATGCTGGATGAACTTTCTGACACTGTTTGGATACTACTTCAGTAAATGGGCTATACCCATTAGTTAGTTCTTCATTTCAATGTATGATCAACACATTTCTTCCCAACCTTATTTCTATATATTTTTTTCATAGAATCTTTTATAATACTTATTCCATATAATTTCTTACTTGTAATGTGTTTCGGGCACTGATGCTTACATATGTTTTTCTAATGTTCTTTGACCCTTAATGTCTATTTTTCTTTAATAAAATATGTGTGTATTTGTTATTTTTTTGAATCACTTTTATTTCACACTGATTCTCTGTACCCCTAGGAGATGCCTCTATGTAAATTTCTTGAGAACAGGGATTGTTTAATTTTTTTTGTCTTTGTATTAACAATGTCCCACACAATTCCCAACACATAGAAGGTGCTAAATGAATGGTTATTAATTGACAACAAATATAACATATTGTCTAAACCATGGGATTTGAAGTCAGGAATATGAGTTCAAATGTTGTCTCAAATACTTAGTAGCTGTGTGACTGTAGATACCTAATTTAATCTCCTTATTTCTCTGCTTTCTCATCTGTAAAATGAGGGGGTGGGACATGTTGGACTTGATAGTTCCTAAGGTCCTTCCCATCTTTAAATATATAATCCTAAGTATAGTCAAGCAGAGCAAATCAACACATTTATCATTCATGACAATGTGTGCTTCATTCTGGTTGCACTTCTAGTCCACCACCTCTCTGCCAAAAGACAAGTAAAATGATTGACCATTAATCTTCTGAACTCATGAGTGATCACTGTGTTTATCAGAATTCTGAAGTCTTTCTTTGTTATTTTCCTTTGCATTGTTGTTAACATATGTAAATTCTTGGCAAACATTAAAGTATTAACATAAATGCTAGCCTTTTAAAATAATTGTTATTATATGACTTGAGCTCCCTGAAATTGATACTATATGACATCAGCTCCTTTAAAATTGTTTCTTCATTAACATGATCTCCTGTGCTTGTACTTGGTCTTGTTTAGCTACATTACTTTTCTTTCCATTTTCTCAACTTGCAGTGTGACTTGGTGCTCATGGTGACTCAAACATTCTTGATGCTTAAAGGGCATTATTTTACTTTTTTCTTCTCATCTTTTTCTATGATCCTGGGGCAAGTTGCTATACTGCTAATATTCTTTTGTACGTATATACATATATGTATGTGTGTATATATATGTATATATATATATATATACACTACAGTATAGTACATTTAAATCAACTGCTTTTGTAGTTGAAGAAAGTATTAAGATGTAAGATCATCTTTTGTAGGATCATTAAAATCATTTTTGGTATAATTCTAGTAGCTAACTAAACAATTGGGATGATAGGCAACTCTTCCTGTTCCAACGTAAGCTTGATCACCTTGGCCAAATTTCCCTATTTTGAAAATGTTTTTATTCACTTTATCTTGGTGAGCATGTGTATTTGATATGGTAACACATATTGAAAACATTATTCTTAAGTTTCTTATGGATTAATATTATATCCGGGGAATTGTGATTGGTAGTTTGGTCCATGATGTTTTCCAGTTCTAGTACAATTTATTAGTTGACTTGTACTGAATATTTTGAGGCCTAAATTTGTAATATGAAGATTTGACATCTGGTAGTCTATAAAAGAAAGAAACCTTCAGATATATAATTCTTGGCATCATCTTGATCATATCTGGCTTCACTGTGTCTACATAATTCCTTTGATTTGCCTGACTAGATTCTATATCATTTTAAAGAATGAAATGAAATAACATTAGTGAGCCCATGTTATTTCCTTCTCTAAGTACCTTCTCTCAATTGTTAATTCCTCAAGCTAGCAGTTCGTCTATATCCTCTTTTTCATTATCCAATTGCAACCCCCACTTCCTCATCTCTAAGTTCTCACATTTCTTCTAAGTACTCACAAAGCCCTTGTCTAATAACATAATCTAGAATTTTGTCAGGGATAGATATCAAGCTTATCCATCTCTAGAAACTGGAAACCATCGTGATTATGGTGGTAGTTGAAATCATGCTGGTAGATAGGTAGATTCCAAAGAGGTGGACAAAGGGAGGAAAAAGTAATAAAGTATTGGTGCTATCACTTGGATGAACTGTTAAAATGTATTTGAACAAAATTGGTGAAAATAGAGATGATTCTATTTTGCTTGACATAAAGAAACACATAGCCATAAGGTTGGAAGGAAGGTCTAAAAAGCAGAGTAGTATAATGGGAAAAGCACCAAATTCCATTGAGAGAAACCTGGATCCTTCTTCCAACTGTGCCTTTAACTTTTAAGTGACCTGAGGCAACTCAATTCATCACTCTAGGCCTTAGTTTCTACATCTGTCAAGTAAAGAGCTTTATATTAGATGATACCTTAGAAGTCTGGAATTCTAATATGATGGATCATGTGTCCTTTTGATTGATCTTGAAGTTATATTCTAATAATGTATAGATGCTTCTAATCCAGGGGTTATAGTAGTTTCTGTTTTCAAATAGTGGGAAAAAGAATTTATAAGATTCTACCTGCCATGTAATAGCTTGTATAGGTACATATAGAGGGTATGCTGGGTGTACTTATACCTACCACTTACTTTCCCTGAGGGGAAGGAGAACATAATAGTAGGGTGCCAAAAAGATGAATCATCACAAAGTAGATTGTGTAAAATGGGTTGATAAGGCTTTGCTTTAGATCAGCTACGTAAAAGAATGGGGCAGGGATAAGACAGGACTCCAAGGATTCTGACATTGACATCATCAGAAAGGGCAGAAAAGGGATGGCAAGGTCATTCAGAAGGCCTGAGAAGGACAAGGAATGAGTGAAAGGATTTGGGGCATTGGGCATTAGTGGATGATGCCAAAGAATGCAATCTTACTAGTGCCATATCAAAAGGGGTTAAGGAGTAGGTGGGAGATTACAAAGTGGAGGCTGCAACTGGTAATGAAAAGGAAGGAATAGATGATCTGTGAGCTTGAGGAATTAACACTTGAGAGAAAGGTTTTTTTTTAGGCTAGGCAGTGTTTGTTAGCTAAGGGGATGGAGTGAGTAGAGGAAAGGTTAAAGATGTAGGAAGAGACAGAAGGTATGAAAGGAAACAGGTCTTGGAGAAGGTGTTATGGCATAAGTAGAGGGGATAACTTTGGAAAGGAGGGTATTTATATTTCTCTTCTTTTTCTGAGACAGAAGGAAACAAAGAACAGATGAATAAAGATACAAGATTTAGGGATTTCATGTAGGATGTGGCAGGTCTATTTCCTAAAAATGGTAAGAAAAGGAGCCTCTCCCTGTTAGCCAGGATCACACAGAATAATAATAAGTCAGTTCCCTGGAATTGTGTATCATAGCCAGGAAGTTGCCCTCCGTTTAATCATCATCCCTGCCTTATTCTGGGTATAGTATGTATGTTAAATTATGAAGCACTTTGAACAGGAGGAGAAGAAAAAAGGCAAACCTGAAGAAAGCCATGACTAGTCTCAATTATGAATGCATATATATATATATATATATATATATATATATATATATATATATATATATATATATATATATATATATATATATATGGAGAAAGACAGAGAGAGAGAGAGAATACTCTTTTCATCCTAACCTACTATCCTATCTCTCTCTATGTTTCTCTCTCTCTCTCTCTCTCTCTCTCTCTCTCTCTCTCTCTCTCTCTCTCTCTCTCTCTCATCTCTTTCTCTCTCTCTCCCTCCCTCCCTCTCTCTCCCTCTCTTTTTCTCTCTCTCTCTCTCTCTCTCTCTCTCTCCCCTTTGCCTTACAAGATGCTGTAATCACACTAGGGTCCATTTGTGCAGGGGGAGAATGAATTATTCCATTCAGCAGCCAGAGTCTGCACCTCCTTTCCCTTGTTCTCACTCAGAGACCTACACAAAGAATAAAGTGAAAAACAAGGGCAGTTTCCCAATGTTAGTCCTCAGAATGAAGGTGAGCTAATCGTGATCAGTCTTAGGCCTTCTATTGACCAGTAATGATCTGAAGTAGAGCTGGAGTCTCTGAGGTCCAAGGACAGACAGCATCATCAGTGTCAGTCAATAGAAGTCACAGAAGAATGAGGACCTACCAGCTCATAGACTCCTGGGCTTTAAAGTAAAGAAGTATAATCAAATATGTCAAGGGGATATTGAATTTGTAAAGCTTTAAACTACTCTGAAGAAAGGCATTAAATACTAGGGATCTTTGTTTAAAGAGAATGGGAGCAGAAGGAATTCAGTTACTGTGCTGTGTGTGCATTTAGAGGGATCATTGTTTTACAAATTCTCAGGGTCTGTGTTTGTGCTAAAGGAATGAACATTTCACTGATGAGCCACTTGATTTTTCAGTAATTATTAGAGAGCAGTTAATGAGTCTGGAGTCAGTGACCTAAGAAAACAAGTAGATACAGATCTGAATCTGAGAGTGTCTGTCATCTGCTGGTTTATACCACTGTGAAGTTTTTTCAAAATAAGGAATCTTGAAAAACAACAAGAAGAAGGATATAAGCAGGGTTTGCCCTATTCTGTCTCTTCAACACCTTCTCTGTTTGACATAGTCCTTGACTCTCAGAGGACCAATTAACAAAATCACTTCTTGGAGCAAAGGACAGAGAAATATTGATGTATGAAATTAACCTTGTTCAAAAGACTTTTGTCCATTATTCACTTCTTTGCTCATCCCCACTACAGTTTCTTTCTTTCTGTTACCCTTTTTGTCTAATCTCATCTCATCCTCTGCCCATCTTTTTTCATTTCCTCTTGCATCCTCAGAGGCATTGTGGGATGAAGGATAGAGAGCTGATCTCAGAATTAGGGAGACCCAAGTTTAAGGCCTGTCTCATATACTTGCTGTGAGAGCCTGGGTACAGCACTTAACTTCTTAGTGTTCTAGACCAGTGGTGCCAAACTCAAATAGAAATGAGGACTACTAAATAATACTTAAAGATCTCTGTGGGCTTCATGGCTGACTTAGAAAGCTGCATGTCTTTCCATATTTCTTTTTTTTTTTTAATTAATATATCAGCACATGAAAAGTAGATAGGAACTGTATTTTAATCTGGTTCAGGATGCATTCAAGAGTGTTGTGGGTTGCATATACTCCATGGGCCATGTATTTGATATGATTGCTCTAGTCACCTCTCTAAGATGAGAGACTGCAGAGAAGGTGGCAGCCTACCCTTGTAGGGAGTTTCCTATGCAGAAAAAACAAATCACAGGGACAATACCTATAACTACCTTCATCTCTAAACTCTCATGCCCAGTAACTGAATGAATCGGATGAAATTGGATTTGGTAATAATTTTGGTGTACCTGTAAGGAGAAAATACCAGCAATTTGTTTAAACATTTTTAGTTATGTCTAATTCTTTATAACCCCATGGGGAGTTTTCTTGGCAAAGACACTGGAATTATTTGCCATTTTCTTCTCCAGCTCATTTGACAGATGAGGAAACTGAGGTAAACAGGGTTAAGTGACTTGCCTAGGATCACACAGCTAGTAAGGGTTTGAGGTCAAATTTGAACTCAGGGAGATGAGCCTTCCT
Source organism: Notamacropus eugenii (assembly GCF_028372415.1). NCBI lineage: Eukaryota > Metazoa > Chordata > Mammalia > Diprotodontia > Macropodidae > Notamacropus > Notamacropus eugenii. The sequence goes on along the minus strand of NC_092877.1, from coordinate 230,936,287 downwards.
GATTCCAGGTCTGGCACTCTATCCACTGCACTACCTAGCTGCCAGTGCTTTGTTAATATGATTAATAATCCACTGTACTAGAAGCATTTCTCAAGTTCTTAACTCGATATAGTTGTAAAACCCAAACCAAGTCAAGCAAAAACAAAAATGTAAAACCACAAGGTGCTAGCCAAATTGGTTGCTCCTTTCTCAGCCAGGGGCATGAGGAAAGATGGCTGTCAATTGCTCATTGTTTGGGTTTCCTTTGTTGGGTCACACAAGTTTCTCATTTCAATGAGAAGTTTATGTTTATGCGTGGAACTTCCTTGCTTTGACCTTTTTTCTGTAATCCAAACACTGAAACAGGATGCACCTCAAGTGTTAATATCCACATGACATGCAATGACTCTCACAAATCTCATGCTGGACAGAGCCCTGAGGACAAATGTGACCCTAACTCTTATTGTGTCCTTCGAAAGTCTCTCTATTTAATCTTCAAATATTGGTGAATATGACTTCAGCATTTCTGCATCATGATTTTCTTATACATCTGAACAGGAATCCAGCTTTATCCCCAGTAAGCTAGACTAATTCTCTGGTCCTGTACAACTCTCTTCAGCTAAAAGGTGGAGTCACACCCTTGCGAGTATTAGATGGAATATTGTTTTAACCAAATTCATTTGGATTATATCTATTCTAGATATTGAGTGACAGTTCATGTCATTATTTTGTGTATTAAATAAAATTGCTCCACTGTAAAATGAGAAAATCTTGTCATCTACCTCATAGAATTGTTTAAAGTAGAGTAAAAAACACATAAGTTGTCATAATTTTTATTATTGGGTACCAAATTCCCAGTACAATTTGCTTTAAACTCATCAGCCAAAGAATGTATTCTAAGAAACAGAACTCTTAGGAGAGTCTGGCTCTATTATGTGATACTCCATATGCACATTCGGTGCATTTGAAGGGCTCAGTAGGTCTCATATTCTTCTTTCTATGCAAACAAAGAAGAAAAAAGAGAATGTAAGTGATTTTAAAACAAGGAAAGAACATAAATGGGTACCAGGGTCTGGCTAAATCGAATCAAATGGGATTTAAAAAAAACTGTGCAACTCAAAAGCTTATTTTCAGAAGAAATTGTCTTCAAACTGGCTTCTAGTGAGTAACATCAAATGGAAATCCATTTGCAGCTATAAAAAGAATCTACTAGCTTTTCAAGTTTTCAATCCACTTTGATGTTGCTAAACATCTTTTTCTCCTGTCTCTTTCTTCGTGTGAAATTTTCTTAATGTTTATTTTTTTCAAGGAGGGGTTGTGTCAGAAATTCTCCTCTACCCAAACTAGAAAGAAGCAGGAATAAGTATAAGCATGTTGACATATTAGACATAGAAGTTATAAAATATTAGCTTTAAATATTTTATAACTTTAAAAATCATTGATTATCATTGAGCAAATAGAACTTAACTGGTTTCCCTTGCATAAATACATATTGAGGGATTGTTTCAAGTATGTATTGGATCTTAATGTTTCTCTTTGGAACCATTGTCATTTGTCATAAAATATAGATTCAGGGATGTTTAAAACACACATTATTTACCTGGCAGGGCACAGTGGCTCCAAGAGATGCATTATGTCCTATTTTAAACTCCTCATAGAAAGTAGTTCCTGAACACCTACCAGATGTGAATGTTATTTTGTACCAAAGGGTAAAGAGATTATGCTGCTGAGTTATTTGTTACATGTTTTAAATAAAAGATGCTTTCCAAGGTATGTGAGTTGAACCAATTTCTTTACTATTTGTATAAATGATTTACTCTGTGTGGCGATTTGGCAGGAGGCAGTCAGCCAAGGTTTAGCTGAAAGCTCATTTTTAAGAAGCCCTAAATGAGAAGTATAATATGTTCTATTTTAAGTATTCTGAATCGAAAGCTAAGAGAGTTTATTTTTTTTTTATAATTCATGTGTGTATGGAATGTATCTGTTCACTCTTTATTTGCCTTTTTTTGTGCTGGGATCATTCCTCTTCAAATAGAGTCAGAAAAGTTGCCAAAGGTAGAATTAAGAGCCTTTAATAAAAGGGAATGTAATAAGGTGAAATTAAATAGAGATAAATGTAGTCTAAGCTTGGGTTCTAAAATATCAACCTTACGAGTACGAAAAGGGGGTTATATGGCCAGATAGTGATCCATCAGCAAAAGAGCTAACGTTATAGTAAGTAGAAAAAGGTTGATATGAGAAAACAGGGTCATGTGAAAATTATGAAAGCTAATGTGACATTGGATACATTAAGGCAGATAGAGTACCCAGGTCCCTCTGTATTCTGCTCTGTTCAGACCACATCTACAGCATTTTATTCATTTCTATATGTCACATTTTAGGAAAGGCATTGATAAGAAACTTTAATGTGATTGTCATTCCACTACTCTAAAAAATGCAATGGCTCTCCATTCTTCCAAGATAAAACACAATTTTCTCACATTGCCCTTTAAAGACCCTTCACAATTCTTTAACTTATTTTTTAGTCTAAATTAATGTTGCTCCTTTAAGGGAAGGGACAGTGTGATTTTTTGACACTGTATGCTCAACACTTACCGCAATGAGATGAGCACATAATAAGTGACTAATAAATTCTTTTCTAAATTCCATACATATCAGATATCCTATGCAATGTTATAAAGATGGGGACATGGCAAGTTTAGATCAGGGAATAAAATAATCATCCAATTTGACCAGAATATAGAATACCCAAAGGGGAATCATATGAAGTAAAGCTGGGAAGAAAGTGTTAGAACCAGGTTATGGAGATCCTTAAATGCCAGACCAAGGATTTATAATTTAATCCTTTTTCCCTAATCATCTTTGGAAATAGAAGTAGTAGTGGTATTACTAGGTCAAAGGATTTATGTGGTTTAATAACTCTTTGTGAATTATTCCAGATTGCTTTCCAAAATGGTTGGATCAGTTCATAATTCCACCAACAATGAATTAGTGTCCCAATTTTGCCATATCCTCTCCAACATTTGTCATTTTCCTCTCCAATCATTTTAGCCAATCTGATATGTATAAAATTATATATCAAGGTTGTTTTAATTTGCATTTCTCTAATCAATAATGATTTTTTCATTTGACAATAAATTATTTTGATTTTTTAATCTAAAACTGCCTATTCATATCCTTTGACAATTTATCAATTAGGGAATGAATTGTATTCTTATAGATTTTATGGTCTAATTGTAGCCATCTCTAGGGCAAAGGTGGGGAGGAAGGGAAAAAGAGGGAAAAAAGAAATTTACGTGATAATTTTATTATATTTAAAAGGAATAGCAAGTTGCACATACAAGATTGCAGTTTCAAGTGTAATCATCTTTTTGATTATACTATTATGGAAATGCTTATTTTACTGCATAAATTGAAAATAAAATAAATAAAAATAATCCTATTTTTAACAGGGAAGAACTGAAGGCATTTTTAAAAAAAAATGTAGCAGAGAAACAGTTTGACTAGGATGGTTTATTCGGAATTAATTATTCAAATGTGTGTTCGTCCTTCATTGCCAAAGAAGACCATGCCATCAGAGAAATAATGATATGATTTGCTCTTGATTTTATTTTTGAGTGAATGAGGGCTGCGCAGATCACCAGCCTCACTTCTCCTCCAGAGACATTTGAATCCAGTGACCAGATATTCATCAGGATTATTGGAGATGACCCAGGATGAGGCAATTGGGATTAAGTGACTTGCCCAAGGTCACACAGCTAAGGGAGTGTCAAGTGTCTGAGGTGAGATTTGAACTCAGGTCCTCCTGACTCCTGCACCAGTGCTCTATCCACTGTACCACCTAGCTGCCCCATTCAAATGAAATACATTTATAAAAGACCTACTATGTGGTAGGCAATGGAGATAGAACGACAAAAATGAAAGTTCCTTCAGGGAGCTTATATTCTATCAGGGAGTCTATTATGGAGGTAACAAGGGAAAGTATCAGGGGCAGCCTATCAAAAAAAACAGAGAGGAAATAGAACTTAGTGTGTGAGCCACAACAAGCCACTTTGGTTCCATTGAACTTCTCCTGAGTAGGAGTAATGAATGATAAAGCTTGAAAGGTAAGTTGAAGTAAGGTTGAAAAGGGCTTTAAATGTTTAAAAAAAAAGGATTCATTGATACTTGTGGTAAGAGTGGGCCTCTGGAACTTATTGAGCAGAAAGATTAAATGGTCAGGTCTGTGTTTTAGGATTATCACTGTGTAGAGGATGCATTGGAGAGGCAAGACACTTAGGGAGGTTACTGAAGAAGTCCAGGTGAGAAGAGATATGAGCCCGAATTAGAATTGTGGGTGTGTGAACGAAGAGAGGGGATGAATGTGAAAGTATTGTCAAGATAAAATTAATAGAACTTGATAAGTTATTGGAAATGAGGTCTGAGGGAGAGAGGAATCAAGGATGACTATAAGGTTGTGAATTGAAATGACTGGACAGATAGTGATGCCCTTAACAGAAATAAGAAAGTATGTAAGAAAGGTACGTTTTGGGTCTGGAAGTAGGTATCAGTATCGTTTTGGCTGTGTTGAACTTGAAATGTCTATAAACAAACATACAGTACAATAGGCAAAATGTACAATAGTTGGTGATGCTAGATACCAACAGACACATTTGATCATTTTTAACGTACCAACAATAGTTGAACCTGTGGGAGTTTATGACCTCACAGTTATTTTGGCAGTGGTATAAATAATAGATTAGTCTTTAATATCTCTCTATGTACTGATTATTTTCCTGTTGTTTGCAAGCACGGCTAAATCTCTCCCATCCTCAAAAACCTTCGCTAGTTTCCACTAAACTCTCTAGTAATTATCATATATACCGCCTCCATTTCTTAGTCAAACTTCTAGAAAAAGCTGCCTACAATCATTTCCTGCCATTCTCCTCTCATCTATGTCTTGGCCTCTTTCATTTGTCACTTGAATAAACCTGTTCTCTCCAAAGGCACCAAAGTGTTCTTAATTGGTATATCTGATGGCTTTTCTCAATCTTTACTTCTCTGCAGCATTTAACATCATCGACGTTCTTCTTTCTCTCCCCTCTCTTTTCTCTCCTTTCTCTCTTCTCTCTTTCTTCTTTTCTCTGTTCTCTACCTCTCTACTTCCCTCTCTCTTTCTCTCCCTGTATCTCTTTCCCTCCTCTCTCTTCTCTTCTCTCCCTCTCTCTCCTTCTCTCTTTCTCTCTCTCATCCTCTCATCAGCTCCCCCAAGAGCTGTTATTACTTCAATGCAGATGACTCATATCTTTAAATCAATTTGTGCCTTCACTTCCTCATCACCAACTGCCTGTTAGACTTTTGAAATTAAATATTCTGAAGGTTTAACTTGTTCACACCTGAAATCATTCCTAAAGTCATCCCTCTCCTGAACTAATTCTATCACTGCCCTCTAGTCGCTAAGGTTCACAATCTGAGAGTCTTCTTCTACTCCCCATTCCTACTACCCCTATATTTCTGATCAGTTGCCAAATTGTGTTGTGTCTGCCTCTACAACGTATCTCAAGTCTGTCCCCTTCTCTTCACATAACCACCACACCAGTTCAACCCCTCATCAAGTCTCACTCAGACTGTTTATAAAAGTATCTCTTCCTTAATCCTTTCTCAACTCCACTAAACCTCTTCATATTTTCTAGAGAGAATTTTCCTAAAGAATAGGTATGATCCTCTCCCACCTTCTCAATAAATTCCATTGGCTCCTTATTAATCCCTCTAGAATTAAATTCTATTTGGCATTTCAAACCCTTGACAGCTTTGACCCAACCTATCTTTTGAGCCATATTATTCCTTTTGGCCATCCTAACAGTGCACTTAAACTCACTTTCTCATGGTTTTTCATAAACAGCACTCCATTTCCCACCTCGGTGCCTTTGCATTGGTTATTCCCAAAACCTCCTTGTGCTCTCCTTCTTGAAATCCCTGGTCTTCTATATCAGAGCTAATGTCACTTTGTAAAGGACATCTTTCCTGATCCTCTCATCTACTAATATCTTTCCTCTATCATAACCTTGTATCTATGTTTATATACCCATATGATAGTCTGTCATTTCCCCTTATAGAATGTGTACACCTTGAGGAAAGGAGCTTTTTCATTTTTGTCATTATATTCTTAGCACCTATCATAGTTCCTGGCATTTAGTAGGTACTTAATAAATACTTATAGATGGATTGAAGGTACTGCATAGCTTTAAGAATCTGACTTAGGTGTTTAGCAAGATTTCTCTCTTGAATGGCATAAATTATTATTTTTTAAAGAAAGCTGCTTTAAAAGCATGGCATAATACAAAGTATCACAGAATCTGTTCATATAGTATATAGTTGGCTGAGAGGTACATATGTGAGTGATGTTGTATGCAGTTCAGATTACTGGCAGGTAATTGAAACTGCCTACTCAAAGTCTGGAAGAAAGAACTCATTTAAAAATTTAGCAGATCATTGCTAAGTGATATCAAGTTCCTCAATATATCTGAAAATGGGTTTGAAATTGTAGTTAGCTAAGTACTCATTGAAAAAAAAGCTGCCTGGTCCAGGGACTTTGCACATGGAACTGAAGGTAGTATTATAGTACATCTCCCAGCCATCTATCTACTTTGTGAACATTGCTGTCTGACCTACAGTGCTTTTAATTCTCCCTTTCCAGAACTTCCCCTTCCGCAATAGACCTCCAGACACCATACTCCATCCTTCCTTTGGGTGTTAATCTGCTCCATTACCCTCAAAACACCTCAATATTCCAGCCACCATTATTTAGTATGTGTTATCACCAGCTATTATCATGGAAGCTCTCTGAGAGCACAGACTCTCAGTTTTGTATTTGATTCTCTAATACCTAATACTCTGATGCCTCTTAGTAAATGCTTAATAAATGTATTATTGTTATTGTTATTAATATTCATTCATTCATTCAATTCAGGTTCAAGCACCTATATTTCCTCCTGTGTTGCATGGTAGAGATGCCATTTTCAATTTCCTGATTTTGATTAGCTGTGGCAGTAGTATCCAGAATTAGGAAATTAGGGAAATGGGAAGCTTTGCTAGGAAGATATTATAATAGTAAAGTTGGAGGAATACAGAAGAAAGATAGATTCCGGAAATCCTGAGAAAGTGAAATCGACAGCATTTGGTAACTGATTGGATCTGAAAGAGGAGAAAGAATGAAAAAAAATCAAAGATAAGCCCAAGCTTGTAAAGTTCAAAGTCTTAGTGAATAGTGTTGTTAGAGATGGATACTGAGATTTCAGAAAGCGGGAGAGACCAAGGGCTAAAGATAATGTGTTAGATCCTGGAGTCATCAAAAGTGAAAGACAATCATTTGTGCAAGAAGGCACTAAGATTAGACATTTGCCTGCAGCTGTGGGGGTTACCATTTACTTTGCTCATGATCAGCAAATTCCCTAGATTTTCAAGAATGGCAGTGTGTTCCTTCAATGTTGTTACTGGAGCAAGTTACCATGAAAGAAGCAGGATTATGTTCGTGACAGAATGTGGAAGACTTTTGAGTGAATCAGATACAGTTGGGTTTCTAGAGAACAGAATGTGGTAGAGATCCTTTAACTTGAATAAGAGATATATAGCATAAGGAAAGAGTAGGTGCTATGCATGGCTGGTAGAAGATAATATTCTCTGCTGGTCATTCAAAATCTGGGGCAGTGTATGCCTTTGGGTTCTGGTGGTCTTCTACACAGTCATATTAGAATTTGGGAAAGAATCATAAGAGAGTAATGTTGACTGTAGACATCTTATTGGCAAAATTTTCTGAGCTCCCATTAGTCTCTTCAGAGGGAAAGAGAGTATGTAGGGGGAAACCTGTGACTTTAGGCTGGATAAGAGGGTGTGTGTATGAATCCAATTCAATAAGCTGTTTGGGACATGTTCATTTTGAGGGGCTGGGGGTGCAGCCAGGGAGAGATAACAGCTATTTTTAGAAGGAAGATACAATTACCATAAAATATTTTTAGTATCTAACCTCAAAGAAGTCATGGCCTTAAAAGTTAGGAATACTGATAGAACTTTTCTATGAAATATTTCCTGAAATGACAGTAAAAAATGAAATCCCAAGAAAATGGTAACTATTAAAGATATATAGCATATATGTTTGTATGAATAGATATGTATACACTATTTCCTTTTCATGGCAATAGGCTGCATACCACATGAACCTTTTTGTTTTATGTTTTTGTAATGTTTATGTGTTGTAACTTTAGGAATCATTAAGATTTTCATAAATATTTTATCTCTGTAGAAATATAAATGTTCTATTTCTAGGACTATAAAGCAATTACATGTTTAGAAGTACTATTTTATTGCAACAAAGGGGAGAGTGTTCATGATATGTGGCTTATTAAAGCCAATGTAGTTCAGTTCAGAATGAGTAATTGGCATTGTAATGATTGTTTTCCATTATTTATTCTAGCGTAGCTATGTGGTACAGTGAATAGAGTATTGGATTTGGAATCAGGAAGACTGATTTTTGTGAGTTCAAATCTGATCTCAGATACTTGCTTGCTGTGTGACCTGGGCAAATCACGTGACCCCATTTGCCTCAGTTTCTTCATCTGTAAAATGAGCTGGGGAAAGAAATGGCCAACCACTTCAGTATCTTTGCTGAGAAAACCCCAGATGGGTCATGAAGAGTTGGACATGACTGAAAATGAGTAAACACAACAAAAATTATTTATTCCACATTGGACTTTCTTTGTGCTTTACAGTAGTCTTGTGGTGGTTTGGTAGCACACTTGCCCAAAGCCCTGAATGAAGTGAATGGGTATTAGTTGAGGAGTGCCTTTTCACTTGCATCTTGAATCTAACTTTGATCCCTAAGAATTTTAGGTACTCTTTGAGAAAGTTCTGTAGTTTAGAGCTTAGTGTATATCCTAATCTGATGCTTCATCATGGCATGAAGTTGACCCTGGATTGCCAGTGGAGAATAAATTCTGAAAAGTTCTACCTGCCTGGAAAACCTTCAAGTATGGGTCCAGTGATCAACTATCATCTGAACCTCTGCCTAGCTAATCTTGGGAAGGCCATGCTAGGTTTGGTGAGAAGATTGACCACCAGGGGACTAATTTTTTTTTTTTTTTTGGTCCATTCATCAAGATAATCATGGAGAAACAAAAGGGTTATATTATTCATGAATAAAGGGCACACCCACACCATTGAAATAATACTTTTGCAGTTCTGAAGTCAGTATAGGATGACATGACTTCCAAGAGCATCTCTTCCTCCTCTTCCTGTTTCATTATTTTCTTTCATTTTGGGGGGGGGGGGACTCAATTATTTCTTCCTTCCTTCCTTCCTTCCTTCCTTCCTTCCTTCCTTCCTTCCTTCCTTCCTTCCTTCCTTCCTTTCTTTCTTTCTTTCAGGTTCTACAATCACTACAAAAAAGCTTAGATTTTTACCTCCCCACCTATCCCCCACCATCCCCCTCCCTCCCCAAGATGCCATACAATTCTATATAGGATCTACGTATACTTTCCTATTGAATACGTTTTCACTATAGTCATGCTGTATAGACAAACTAAAATAGATGGAAGAAATCATATAACAAATCAAAACATAATACACACACATATATAAACATGATCTGCTACATTTTGCAAATGAATTCCATAGTTCTTTCTCTGAATGTGGAAGGAATTTTGCTTTAGAAAACCATTGGGACTTATTATTTTCTTTTTAAGTTCTTGCATTATTATGAAGTTCCAAGTCTACCAGAAAAAACTCTAGCACACTGTGGTCATTGCTGTGTACAAAGTTCTCCTGGTTCTGCTCCTTTCACTCAGCATCATCATATAAGTCCTTCCAGGCCTCTCTGAAGTCTTCTTGTTCATCATTTCTCATGGCACAATAGTACTCCATTACATTCATATACCACAACTTATTCAGCCATTCCCCAATTGATGGGCATCCCCTTGATTTCCAGTTTTTGGCAACTACAAAGAGTTTTGGCGACTACAGAGTCAGTTATTTCTTTAACCTGTGTGTCCCATACTGAATGCAGCAGATAGAGGTGCATTCTCAAGCATTGAATAGAGTGAGATGGTCTTTTGTAGCCTCAAACTATTGCATCTGCTTCCTTGCTGTCATTATGAAGTTGTAGTAACAATGATGGTTGCGAGAGAAGAGGCATTTGTCTTTCTGGAACTATAAACAAGGTCAAGTAAATTGAGAACTGATATATCTCTCCTCTGAATGAAGGCCTATAGGACTTATTCTATTATATAACATGTGATTTGATATTTATTGCCATGGATAGTAGAGAGGTTTTTACCATTTCCCCTCACTATTATGTAATCTGATTAAGGGTAAGGACTATGTCATTGAAATCTTGGAAGATCAGAGCTGGAAGATGTTTTAGGAATCACCTGATCCAACACTTTCACCTTATAGATGAGGGAAATGAGATGAAGGGAGGAGAAATGACTTTCCCAAACCTACACATCAAGTCAGTATTAAGGATAGAACTAAGATTAAAGTTTCTAGGTTCTCAGGTTAGTTGTCTTTCCATCATGTATAGTTCTTCCAACACTGGAGGCATTCATTAAAAAGTTATTGGCTGACTGATCCTAGATACACCTATAAAATTCCTTCCCTTGTTTAAGAGAGCTATGTCTAGTGGCGAGAACATAGGTCTTGGCAGTCAGACACTTAATTCCGGTTCTTACACTTACTAGTTGTGTGACCTCAGACAATTCATTTGAATCTCAATGAGCCTCAGTTTCACTATCTATAAAAGGGAGACAGTAATACACTTAGCACCAACTTTGTTGGATTGTCGCATAGAAAGTTCTCCACAAGTATAAACATGGTCCATTTTTATTTTGAAAGCTTCCAATGCCACCTTGCTCTATGATCTTCAAACTTTGCACTCTTTCCCCCCAGTATCTTTAGAGATATAGGCTATTAACACAAAGAGATATTGGAATGATGAGATATTGGAATTCTGTGTTTTCATGGCTATAAACATAGTTTCTCTGTGATACAAAAACACAACTGTCAAGTGTGTATCACTCCAATGCCAGGAACTGTCCTAGGTACTAGAGATACAAAAAGAAAAGAAGAGGAAGGAAGGAAAGAAAGAAGGAAAGAAGGAAGAGAGGGAGGGAGGGAGGAAGGGATAGAGGAAATGTCCTGTGCTTAAAGGAACTTACTTTATATAAAAGGAGAGAACATGTACACACAGGTACATACAAAATAAATACAAAGTAATTTGAGAGAGAGGCATCCTCAGCTGTGCATAACAGAAAATAAAGATCAAAAAATCTATCAGAAACATGCAATGACTGATTAGGCTTCAAATAACTACTTTTGCCAATATTTTTCTAAAATCATCATCTTTGCTTCTCCAAGAATGATCTTAGATAGATAAGTTTTCTACAAAACTTTATTCTATTTAATGTTAAAACACAATGGAAGTGAAGATTCTCTTTTTTCCCCCTCTCCTTTCCACCCTCAGTTCTTAAAACTAGGTAGACCTCTGGTTTCTAAAATTCTAACTTAGCTGTGTCTTATAGTCATTTGTAGTGTAGCGTGTACTAAGGAAATATTATTGTTGTCTATCATACAGTACATTTGTAATGTCATTAAAAAGACAATTCAAATTAAGACATCTTTATTTTCCATTTTGATATGATGTATCCATTTGAGGGTTTTAATGAAAAAGAAAGAAAATCCCACAAAATGCACCATCATATAGTGCAAATATTACAGTAGAATTCAATTCTTCATGAGAAATTAAAGTATAAAATGCCTCAGTCCTTCCCTCACTAATTGTCTCTTGTTTGAAGCCAACATCAAATGTCTTTGGGTGCCTGAAAAGCAGTATTTTAAGTATTTTTGGTTTATTATCACCTTAATGCTGAGACACTTGGATATTACTTTAGAAGAAGATATAGCATGTTAAAAAATATCTTAATCTGCTTAATGACCTTATATTTGCCTCTACTCTGGTAAGCTAATGATTTGTGTTTCAGTCAGGAATCTACAGGGATTTACCAAGCGTAAAATAATGGCTCTGAGCAAGATTTGTCTGCAGCAAAAATTGGCCAGCTAATTACAGTGTGTGCTCTAATGATTGTTTTTTATAATAATAACAACTTCAAAATATTTCTGCTTAGTTAAATTTAAAGATACATCCTAATTTTGATAAAGTACAATGAAAATAGGTGCAAACTGAGCTAAGGGAAATGCCATCTGATGGCTGAAAAATAATGTGCCTTTTACTTTTTTAATAAAGCTTTTCAAAATACTTTTAAATTCATTTCCATTTGATATTCATTTTATTAGAAAAAGGTATTTGCATGACATAAATATTTTTTATATCTTCTGCAACCCCTTACCAAAGTCAAAATTGTTTTTAGAAGCAATAAATATCATTTTTTCTAAATTAAATGCTCTGAATTGTTCATTGTTTCCTCTTTGCCTTTCTTCTGTACCGTATTTTATTCTTCTGCCCAGTTTTCTTCACTCTTACACATTTATACCCTTCCATATTTCTTCTCTCCAAGACAGGCTTTATCCCTAGGAATGTGATTCTTTTTTGTTCTTTTTTTTCCCTTGTCCTTTTCATTATACCCCATAAACTCTCTTTAGCTGTAACTGTCCCATTCTGTGAACTATGATTTTGTTTAACTGAATCCAAAAAGCTTCCATGAGAGCTCATTCGCAGCTTAGGTATTAGTGAGTTCTCCCTTTCCCTCTCCTCCCTCTTTCTCACTGCTTCTCTTTACTAGAATCCTTCTCTCCTGCACCCAAACTTTATAGGTTGGATGCAGTCACTTTGTTATGCTAGACATTCTATGTGGCATCTCTATTGTGTCCCAGTTTTACATGCTGCAGTCAATCAAGGTCTTTTCTTTTAATGAACTAATTCCCTTGAGTCAATTTCTATTTTTTTTTTTTAGTTTAAACTCTTTTTTCTTTCTGTAGTATTTTTTCTTTTTTAGACTTTTTCCTTTATAGATTAAGAGCTAGAATTCATCCTAGTATAATCCAGTCTCATTTTACAGATAAGGAAATTGAGGGCCCAAGAGGTAAAAATCACATGATGATTGCCAAAAAAATCACATCGGGTAAAAGTGATAGAACTGGGATTTGACTCTAGGTCCTTTGGTTCTAAATCTATCACTTTTTTCTCTGTTTCACACTGATTTCTACCCTGCCCTCTTCTATATCACATTCTTGTTGCAAATTATAAATTTTTCTTATTGAAAATCTTATTGAAAATGGACTAGGATAAATAATTCTGAAACTAAAAAAGTCTGCTTTGATTTTTAGAATCTTTCATTTTACTGAAGTTATTTTACCTTTTATAATTTTTATTTTATTTTTAATTTGTGAAATAAAATAAGCCTTTCTATAATGTAATATAATGCAAAAAGATGATTGCATGTGAAACTGAAAATTTATTATGCACAACTTGGTATTCCTTTTAAATATATAATAAAGTTATCATGTAATTTTCTTTTTTTTCCTTTTTTCTTCACTTCTTACCACCCACCCTAGAGATGACTACCATTAGACATAAATGTGTGTGTATGTATAATTATTCTGTGTATTTATCAATTCTTTCTCCAGATGCAATATGTATGTATATATATAGTTTTGTTTTGTTTTTTTAAATGTGTCCTATCACTTTCATACAATCTTGGAAGTAGAACTGGAAGGCATCTTAGAATTCATTTTTTTCCACTCCTTTCACTGTTTTATAATTTGCAGTTGGAGACGAAGACATTAAGTGGTTTTCACAAGGTCGCATAGGCAGTTAGTGAGAGAAGTAGGATTTGAATTCAGGTCCTCTAATTCCAAAGCTAACACTCTTCTTACTTTTCTATAATCCTCTCTCCTCTCCTCTTTTTAAAAGAAACTAAAACTTATATTCTCTTGGTCCATTCCTGTTGCCACATTTAAAAACTCTTTCATCTTATAACAGGAATTTGACAATGCTCCAAAAAATAAATTTTTCAGCTTGATAAAAATAAGTTCAACTATGCATTTCCACAACATTATAAGGAAAAAAGGTTGTACTTTTCATAATATTTTTTCTTTCTTTTACACAGATTGGTTTGGCCCAATTTCCTTTCTTGTAAGTGTTTCCAAACTGGTAATATATACATTTAAATGTGTCCTTCAATCTGGTGTTACCACTACTTTGTTCTAAATATTTGGCTTGGAAGGAATAAGGGAACTGTTCACTTCCCTAGGTTCACACCTGGATGGTATCACATAGCAGATGGGTATCCTCAGAAACACATTTTACTTAATGCATCTGTAATCACAGACTGAGAACTCATGTAGTCCAAACTAAGATTCCCTCCCTGCCTAAATCCATAGCAACCTGATAAAACCTGGTTTGTCCCTGGATTCCTCCTTTCCTATAGATCTCTGCAAACAATTACTTCCTCTACCAGAAAAACCATTCTCAAAAGTTACACATACCTACACTAGAGATGATGGCCTAAATAGTATGACAACACGGGGAAATAGACAGTTCTTACAAAGAGAAAAGAAATGGAATCCCCATGGAAGCTGTGGATAGAGGGAAGCTTACATTTCTTAGGCTCACAGTGAATGTAATAGAGCGATCATACAGCAATCACACTAACCACATGATGAAGAGGACTTCAGTCTACAGTAGATTACAACCAGAGAACTTCTCTTCTGGCCTTTATGCCTTTGCTGCATTCAACTGGAGAGAATCAATAAATCAAAATGGTGCCAGCTGGAGAGATCTATTCTATTTGCATATACAGCTTCCCTCTCTCCCAGTAATTACAACTTTCCATATTGCTCAAATATGAAATGGGCAAAGTGACGCTTGTTTCTTCTTGCTACCAATCACTTTATGGAAATTCTTCCTTTGAAAACAGTCAGTTTTGGGTTACTTCAGGTCATGTTATCATTTTCCACAACACAGCTGACACTGTCTTTCTAAATTCCCCTTGTGTTCAGAAAAGACACTATAGGTTAGAGATTTCTTCAGACTTAAATCTTATGACTTGAATTTAATTTTTTAAAATTCTATGGTTCTTAACTTTATAAAAATTCTTTCTCATTTCACCCTCATCATTTAGAAGACAGGAAAATCAAAACAAAATTCCTGTTAAAAGTACATATAGTCAAACAAAACAAATTCCCACACTGACCATGTCTAAAAAAATATGTCTCACTCTATACCCTGAATTCATCACCTCTTTATCAGGAATTGGCCATCATGTTTCATTGTGAATCATTTGGTGTCATGGTGAATCATTGCATTGTTCAGTATTCCTAAGTCTTTCAAAGCTGTTTTTCTTTACAATATTGTAGTATATCAACAATTCTTATAATTTACGTAAGTTAGCAATAGAGTGGGCAAGCAGACCTAACTGAAGCAACATTGTACACCAAGGGAGAGACAATAGGTAGCTTGTGCCAGTGAAGAAAAAGAACAGCATCTCCTTGACTATTACCTCCCCTCACACCTTGAGGCAGACATGCCAGGATTTGAACCCAAGAGTCTTAGAAATAACAGTGTCTCCCAAACCACAAATTTACTTTCAAACATCTATATGATAAAAAGAAATTATTGTAGAGAAGTGACTGTCATCACCATCAAGCACAATTACTCATTATCACTAATGGTCAGATAAATATATAAATATATAAGCATTCAACAGCCTGTAGGTCCCACTTCCAGTCTAGCCATTATCCCAGGCACGAATTCCTGTGGAAAAGAAGCCAGTCATCCCCATTGACTGTCACACATAGGGCAAGCAAGGCAGTCTGCGTAAAGCAACAAGCCATTTTGAGGAACAGATAGGAGGCATCATGTGCCAGGCAAGTCAAATCACTTTCACTGTCTCCTCCCTCAGACCTTGGTGTAGACAGCCCAGAACCAGAAGCCTTGGAAATAGCACTGTTTCCAGTTCACTATTCAAAGCCATCATCCTGAGAAGCAACTCCTGCGGAGATGCAACCTGGCAACTGTTCCTACAGATACCATAGCCATAGCTACTGAAGATGCAGAAAAGAAAGATTTTTGCTCAAAATTGTTGGCAAAGGTTGAACATAAGAAGCTGATAAGAGTTTATCAGTGGAAATGGCAATAAAGAAATGGAATTAATATCTGCTTTGCGTCTGTGCTCTAAAGACCATGGGACTTTTTCATTTGATTTGCAGTTGAAAACTTTCATATATATATATATATATATATATCTCCTCCAATAGTGTATGAACTTGAGAGAAGGAACCGTTTTATTTATCTGTCTCTCCAGAGCTTAGCACACTGCTTTACACATAATTTAGTTATTCATTCACATACACAACCCCCAATGTGCACAGACCTTTCTGCCACTCTCCCTATGCTGACCTCAGTTGGAAATATGACTCACCGTGTCCCTCTTCCCCCAACCCCTTTGATTACCTGATATTCTCCCCCCACACACATCTATATATACACACACAGACATATATATATATTCACACACATATATATGTATATACACATGTGTGTACATATATATGTGTGTATGTAGGTATGTATACACATATATACGTGTGTGTGTGTATGTATGTATTTGTTGGGCAACTCAGATATATTCCTTCAATATACTCTGCCATCTTGGCTATATCCATAACTAGATTTTTTTCATTCCCTGATTATACTGAATGAAGTTGACCCAATATCAACTGGTCAGAGACCCTGAGACTTGTCCTTTGAGTCAGAATTGCCTGCAGTGCTGAAATTTCGACCCACCCATAAGAGGCTAGAGAGCTAAGATAACAGAGATAGATAATTACAGGGCTTTGTCATGTCATTGATAGTGTAATTATGAGTTCATACTGGTGGTTCTAAGCTCAATAGGTCAGAAATTAGGTCTGGAAGAGTCAAGTGTTTCCCCAAATAGGTGGGCTGATTTCAAGAACTGAGCAACAGAGTCCTAATTAGGAAGGTGGTTTATCATCAGAAGCACTGGATGAATTGCAAGGCTAATTAGCAGCCTCTGGGGCCACTTTCCTGATCCCCACTTGCATTGTTGGGTAGGATTTCCAAAGGGTGGCTAACTACTATCATCTTTAGGATAACAATGACCATGGGAATCTCTCAGGAACAGGCAAAGCAAAGAATTGATTTCTCTGATTTCCAGAAGGTTGGGGATGAATGATGGAAGAGACTCTTAACAAAATGAGAAAAAAAGATCTGGTAAGAAGACAAAGAAGAAAATATAAGGAACCCAATTTAGAGGCATATGAGGGTCAAGAGGTGGAAAGGTAGAAGAAAGTGATGCAAAGGAGAGAGCATTTGGAGATTTGCATGAGAAACCATGTTATCCTAGAAAGAACTTAGAAAGCGTCTCTGGGGCTATGAAGGCCTAAGCAGGGAACTGAAAGATTTGGAGGCCTGGCTGGTATTTTTATCTCTGTTAGCAGTTTTAAGTTCCCTTAAAAAGGAACAGAGGATGTAGGAAGTGACTAGGAAGTTAAGATAGTATCAAAGATTTCATTTTCTGAACCATCATATAAGATAAAAGAAGGGCAAGTTCTTGGCTAGAAATAATACAGAAGGAATGAAAGAATCAAATTGATAACAGAGGACATGAGAAAAAAAAAGGTCCAGGTACAGTAGTCAAATGAAATACTGCAGAGGAGTCAGCGAACGTGACACAGAGTATTAAGGTACAGGAAGAGATACTCAGGAACTTGTAGGAAAAAATGAGGAAGAGAGGCAGATATCATATACTATGACATGAAGCATGTGTCATGAACTTGAGAGTCTAATATGAAAGGTAAATACTGCCCATAGAGATCACTAAGTCTTGAAAGGAAGTGTTTCATGACTCGGATATTGCAATGGAAGGATGTGCCTTATTTCAAAACAATAGGTTTGACATAAAGGTCAGTGGGGTAGCATTGTACCATCAAGATATTCAACGGTGTGGAAATCCTGATAAGAGAAGCAAAGGATAAAGCACTATATTGTGACTCAGAGGAGGAAGGTGAATCAAAAGAACTGTTTTAGTGGAAGTATACTAAGCATCATCAGGATGCTGGTGGTTCTAAGCTGTTTAGGACAGAAATTAGGTCCTGAAGAGTCAAGTGTTTCCTCAAATAGGTGAGCTGATTTCAAGAACTGAACACCTCATTAGGGAGATGGTTTATAATCAGAAGCTTTGGATGAATTGCAAAGCTAATTAGCAACCTCTAGGGCCACTTTCATGACTTCCACTTGCATTGATGGGTAGGATTTCCAAAGGGTGATGGAATGGCATGATGACTTCTTCATATAGACTACAAAGGTGGCATGAAAGCAGGTTAGATTTGTGATGGGAAACTTTTAACAAGTAAGATATGTGCTGAAAGAGTCTCTTTGCTAAAAACAGAGCAGCTGGCAAATTCTTGATTTATCTAACTGATAATTTCGCCTTCTGAAAGATAGAGAAAAAATTAAAGAAAGAGTATGACTAGTCTGGTCCTGGATTCTTTTTTTTCTTTTTAAGTTTTATTTCCAATTTAAAAAGTATCTATTCTCTTTTCTCTTATACCCTTTCCCCTGAACTGGAAAAATGAAGAAAAATAAAATCCTTGTAATAAATATGTGTATTCAAGCAAAACAAATTCCTATATTGCTAGTCCTTGTTCTGACTAATAAAGGGGAAATAGTGAAGTAGGAACGAAGGAAATCTTGGGGGACAGTGGCTATGTGCTCTTAGTTTGTGATGATACATAAGAAGAGACATACTCAGCATTATCAAATGTGTTCATAGGACCTTAGGAAAACAACATTTGAGGAGTACTGTAAGAGGACAGAGAGGATTCAAGTTCAGAAAACGTCTTAAAGGGAAGGTGAAAAGGAATGGTAGTCTCCAAAGAATGAAGTATTAGTTGTGTAGTCAAAACTGATTTTGAAAAGAAAGAAAACAAGAATTATATGACTTAATGGAGAGATCAGCAATGAATTTAGATTGAAAAACTACAAATGCAAGAGATGGAAATACAAGCAAGGAACTAAAGATAAAGCTCTACATGTGCTAACGCTTTTGGTAAATGCTAAAAACAATGAAGGAGGGCACTTTTAGCTTAGAGGAAGCTAAGGAAGATCCAGGAAGGAACTGAACCTCTACTTGATGTGAATGGAAAGAAGACAGATGGTGGAAAGAAGACAGAATTATTAGACTCCCTATTTTGTTTCTATTTTCCCTATTGAGAAGAATTATTTTCAGAATGTGATGGAGAGAACAAAACTGTTTATTGGGGAATGAGAAACAATAGTGTTTTTGTTGTGCAGTTATGTCCCACTTTGTGAACCCATGGACCATAGCATGCCATGGAATCCATAAGAGGAAGATATGGTGAGTCTCTATTTGCTCTTAATCAGTTCATTTACTTGACCTGGAGCTTATAACCACCTGTATCCTGAAAACACTCGTTGGTAGGATTGTTGAACAACTGTTAGTAACATCTCCTGACTTTCCAGAAATGGAAAATGTAGGACATTTCAAACCAGAGTGTCATAGGATTCAGAGGTAGGAGGGGCCTCAGCAATCATCTAGTACAATTCCTTCATTTTATAAATGAGGCAACTGGGTCCAGAGAAGTGGCAGCCCAAGGTAGTAGAACAGGAGAGGCAGGATTTGAATGAGGTCCCAAGATTTCAAGGTTAGCACTTTTTTCTCTGTCCCAAGCTAATAAAAACTGATTGAGTAATAGCCCCCCACCCCCAAACCAAAACCAGAACAAATAAACAAGCACTGAGGGGCTGTAGTTCTCAGTTCTCACTGTTGAGCCCCATCAATGTACTTCCCATTAACATTAGGCAGTAAGATTTTAATTAGCTTTTACAAAAGGCATTTGCTAAGAGAGTCTAGTAGGAGGAGTTTGTGCAACCTTCCTGGCCCCCCAAAAGTCTAGGGATATGTTCTCCCTCAAATATAAATAAAATCCAGGTTTAAGCTTAGGTTATAATTCTGATGAGCAGATATGGAATATGAGTAGAGAACACACATGGCCAAAGAGTAAATTCACAATTTTTGGTTTTCTGAATCCATAACAGGCATTCATCTCCAGTGCAAGGGTCACGCCTTTTTCTGTCAGTATCTCTCCATGTTTGTCTTCAAGGTATCATCGGATGCACTGCCTGCTCTGATAACATGGACAGTGAAGGAGAGTGAGAGAGAAGAAAGAAGGAGAGGAAAAGAGAGTGAGAGAGAGAGAGAGAGAGAGAGAGAGAGAGAGAGAGAGAGAGAGAGAGAGAGAGAGACAGAAAGAGAGAGAGGGAGGGAGAGGGAGGGAGAGACAGAAAGAGAGAGAGAGAGAGAGAGAGAGAGAGAGAGAGAGAGAGAGAGAGAGAGAGAGAGAGAGAGAGAGAGAGAGGAGAGAGAGGTTTTCTTCTCCCCATCCCCCTACCTAGTGATTCCTTCTCAGTAGCCTGAGTCTGGAGTCCTTCATTACTAGGATGCAATTTCTCCTGACATTAATACCCCAAGGACCATGGTTAACTTGTTGGATGAGTCAATCACAATGTTCTCTTAAATAAATCAAAAATGAATTTATAATTGATAAAGGGATAACTAAGGATACACTTTTTTACACATTTTTAGAACTTAGTGATCTCTGTTGCTTGATTTGTTGATTGAAATAGGAGTATGGAATCACCATTCACACTAATATTATACAGAAATAAAAGGCGATTGCTCTCCAGTGAGGGCGAATTCTTTGCCTCCGTGTTTTCCCTGATCATTACCGCCTTTTAAGGGGTTTTACATCTGAGGTCCAAAGAAGACCTACTTCCTCTGATGTTTATGGAGCCTGATGGCACAGTAACTTGGACTTCCTAAGGTAACATCTCCAGAATTAGAAGATAGATCTTTGGGTCAGAGGGCTCTGGGGAAATAACTTTCTCTTTCTCAGTCATGATCCCTTTCATTCTGTGGGGTTGAAGATTTTAAGTTATTCATAAGGCAAGGGCCCTCACATATTAATATTGCATCCCCAATCAAATAAATTGAATGTAGAGAGAGTTGTCCCTTCTCCCCACTCCCTTTCCCATTTAAATTATTTGAGGAAAATAAATTTTCTGTCCTAAGGGATATACTTTTTGATGAATGGGAATAATAACTGGAAAAAAGACTAAATCAACTATGAAATCAGCAGGGGAGAGGGAAGATTTAAAAGCATTTTTGCTCCTTTTCTTTTTCACCAAGATGTCATTGAACAGCTCTGGGGAGTAATGAGCCTTCCTTACCTGAGAAACTGATGGACTGTTTGCTAATGTAACATGCCAGAAGACTGGCAGAAAGTGAAAAGAGGAAAATGCCACTATTGTCACCTCTTTTTTTTCAAATATCAGGAAAGAGAAAGCTAAGACAGGACTTGGGGAGATCCAAGAGAGAAGTCCATGTGACAGAAGCTATAAATCACTCTAGAGGTCTTTGGGAGTAATAGTTGCTTATTCAGTTGACCAATCAATCAATCAATGAAGCATTTATCAAGCGCTTACTATGTTCCAAACACAATGCTAAGTACTGGGGATGCAAAGACGAAAGTGGAAAAGAACTCAGTACTCACATACGTAGCAAATATATTTTCACATACACACATTTTGTTTAGTCTCTTCGGTTAGGTGCTACATATATTCATACATGCGGGCATGTATGTGTTCCATTTATGTATTGTATGATGTAATATATGTGTGTGCATGCATGTGTGTGTTGTATGTAGTAGATCTGGGAGAGCTGCAAAGACCAGAAAAGGCTTCATGTAGAAGTTTCATGCCTGATCTTGTTCCTAAAGAAAACCACAGATTCCAAGAGCAAACTTATTAGGGAGTGACAAATGGAGACAATAATGGGGGGGGGCAAGTAACAGTGTGGTATTAAGAAAGAAAGAAAAAAAGGGAGGAAGGAATGAAGGAAGAAAGAAAGAAAAGAAGAAAAAAGAAAGAGAAGGAAAGAAAGGAACTATATGTGTGTGTTATATACGTATGTATGTATATATATGAAGTAAGGATGCCCAATGTGCATAAATGACAACATATGTATGCGTGTGATCCATCTCCATCTATGAGGATGAGCTTATGGTTCTTTGTGAAAAGAGAAACTAGGACTTTCTTTGACTTTCTAAGGAGACTACAGCAGTATTTGGAGAAAGGGGGAGAGGGGATTCTGATTTCTAGTTGTAGGAAAGGCAGCATGGTGGCATAGTGCATAGAGGGCTGGACTTGTAGTAAGGGAGACCTGAGTTCAAATCAGGCCCCAGATACTTATTAACTATGTGACCCTGGGTAAATCACTTATCCCTTTTTGCCTCAGTTTTCTCATCTATAAAATGAGCTGGGGAAGGAAATGGCAAACTACTCCAGTATCTTTGCCAAGAAAACCCCATGGACATTTTGGTCCATGAGGTCATGAAGAGTCTGACATGACTGAAAGTCTGAATAACAACTGAAAACAAGCTTTCCATCTCCTCTTGTCTAGAAGTAGAATTCTAGCTTTGAAGACTGGATTCCCAGGCCCACTGGGCAGCGCTGGACACAGTGCTTCCATTGACTTCAAGGCTAATGCTATACATAGGTCATTTCAGTATACAAATCAGTGTTGAGGCAGAATGTTTAACTTCAAAATGTGGGAATAAAACCGTGCAGTGTAAGGATATATAAGAGTAAACAGTGACAAATAGAAGAAACAGGCAGAGTATGAAAAATACTTAATGTATGACCATTTTTTCATTGTGATCTCTATTTAATCATTTCTTTGATTCCTCACGTTACCTCTTCTGTGGTCCAATGACATATAGTGAAGTTTTTCCTAAGACTGCTTCATGGATATTTTTGAATCTCTCAATATGCTTGATAATTTTATCCTTATTCGTATTTTGAATTCTTCTATAGTCAATGTAGTACAGTAGAAAGAGAGCTGGACTTGAAATCAGAAGAACTTAGAGGTTATAATCTCAGTTCCATACTTAACTAACTATATTATCCCAGAGAAATTACTTAGCTTTTGAGTCTCAGTTTCCTCATCTGTAAAATAAGGACAATTTGTGTACTACTTGACAAATGGTATAATGTATGGAAGCACTTTGTAAAGGGATAGATTAATGTGATTATCACCTCACATGGTATGAGAAAATTATTTTGCAATCAATGAAGTAAGCAAGCAACAAGTATTTTTAAAGCACTTACCTTGTTCGAAACACTGCGCTAAACACCAGTTGAAGTGAATACTCATCAGGGATATGTATTGGGCTGTATTTACTTCTCTCTCTATTCTATTTCACTTGGAGATCTTATCAACTCTTATTTATTCAGTTATCATCTCTTTCTTAATGATCCTCAGATCTTATTGAGCCCTAACCTACAGATTTATATTGTTAACTGCTTGTTAGACATCTTGAACTGAAAGTCCATAGTCATCTTAAGCTCAGCATATCCAAAACCAAACTTACTATCTTTCCACCCAAACCCTCCCCTCTTCCTAATTTTCTGATTACTGCTAAGGGTACTGACATTCTACCAGTGTTTCAGGCTTGTAACCTAGATGTCAATTTCTACTCTCTCTCTGTCTCTGTCTCTGTCTCTCTCTCACCCTGTCTCTCACCCTTCCATCCCCACCAGTCAATCTGTACCCAATCTTCTTGATTTTACCTTCATAACATCTTTTGTATATGCTCCCTTTCTTTTATGACATGTTTACCACCTGGTATAGGTCTTAGTCTCCTCATTAAACTATTACAATAACCTGTTGGTTGGTGTCCCTACCACAAAGACCTCATTTCTCCACTTCATGCTCCATTTGGGTGTCAGATTGATTGTCCCAAAACAAAGGTCTGCTTACTTCATCCTTCCTCAGATTCAGTAAATTCCATTGGCTTTCTATCACCTCCAGGATCAAATATTAAATCTTCTGTCCCTCATTACCTGTCCTCTCCAGTCTTCCTACACGTTACCCCACATACTATGTCATTCATTCAGTGACATTAAGACTCTGCAAATGTGAGTTGCTCAATTCAATTAGCATTCATTTGCTGTCATTTTCCCCTGTGCTTACCTTGGATGTTGCTTACCCAACCCTGCCCCTTTCAATCTAGTCAGTCTCACAATTATAACTTCTGTGCATGTCCAACCTTTATTTCTTGCTTTTAGTAACCTCTGTACCAAACATTAGGTCTCCATTTTCACTTGTGTGGATGCCAATTCCCTATTTAATTTTGTCTGGAAATTTCATTAATGTGATACTTACCTCTTCTTCCAGATCACTAATGAAGCTGTTAAACCAGACCAGGCCTGACACTCATTCCCATGGCATCCTGCTGGTCACCTTCTTGCAACTTGACACATTGCCATTTATCATTACATTTCCTTAAGGGTCTGTCAGTCTATTTTCAGTTCTCATGACAGTGCTCATATCCAGCCAATTTATGTTAATTTTCAAAGTGATCTTTCATAGACTACTATATCAGGATTTTCCTTCATCAACTGTATAACATCATAGCTCTGCCATCTCCCTGCTGTGTTTCAATTCAAAGCAATAGACTATATATACATAATATATATATTCAGTTTATTTATTTTTAATTTTGAAAACAACAGCAAAATCAACTGAAGCATTTAGACTCTATCTTCATTGCCTTTAAGTACTTGGAAGGTGTGCTCTCTATTTTAATTTATAAATGACATCTTGCTATGAATATATGTGGACAGTGAATGCACAGTCTGAATAGGACATGAGAACTCTCTCTGTGGATACAACCTGTCAGGGACTTTTTAGGTAAGTACTAGGGAGCTGTCTACGCATCATATAGGGTGACTTGCCCAGGGTCACAGAGCTAGTAAATGTCTGAGGCAGAAATTGACCCAAACATCAAGAGTTCATGACCGATACTGTCATTTACATTGCCTCTGCCAACAGTGAAAGCAAGTATAAATTTGCAGCTGACATATATATATTTATATTTATATATGTATATACATATGTATTTTAAAATTGCAGAGAGTGTTGTGAATCATGGCATGTCATTTTAAATGATTCAGTGAAGTCTCTGAAGGATGTTCTGAGGGGGAATCAAGCATTTCAGCCCCTGAATGATTTACTTTTTTTTAACCAACAGAAATATGAAGGCTCTTAGAAACCATATGTAATATCATGTACTCTGATGGAATCAGTGGTAATCAGATGGCAATCAGTGCCCTTGCATGTTCATTCACTATAGGGGTAATAAGGAAGTGGAAGGAGAGGGTTATGGTTAAGAGGGAGAGGAAAGAGGTGCCTTTGTACAATTATCCCTTTTACTTTGTGGGGGTTGGGAACACAGGGCCCTAGTGATCTGGAAAGTTTCTGTAAAATTTTTTGGCCCTTCCCTCATACCAGAGAAGAAGTTTGAATTTTTTTTTCTTTTATAGGGTATTTATAGTACCTTGTTGTAAAATTTGGGTTAAATATTTGGTATATTATGCAATATAATATTTTGTGTATTTCTGAGTTTCTAAACTTTTTTCTGTTTAATCTGATGATTTTCATGGTCATCTCCAGCTTCCACAAAACTCCCCACAAATTCCCATTTAATTTCTTGTGCCAACCCATGATATATCAAAACCACAATGGGGAAAATTGTGATGTGGAAGGGATAACTATACATGTTTGGTTACCCTTAAGAGAGAAATTCCATACTGCTTATCCTGATCAAGTCACTTAACTCTATCTGCCTCAGTTTCCTCATTGGTAATGAGCTCGAGAAGGAAATGGGAAACTACTCCAATATCTTTGCCAAAGGAAAACAAAAAACCAAAAGCAAACAAACAAAAAAGAGTCGAACACAATTGAAAAAAATAACTGAACGACAGAAACAGTATGTGTAAGGAAGAAAATAAAACTCCAGATAGACTTTATCTTTGACCATTTTAGTCATAACACTTCTTCCTTGGATCATTGCCCTAATGCAGCTTGTTAGAAGGTACCTCAGTGAGGGAAGAAAAGGCCAGTTCCACACCTGTGGTGGTTCCAGCTTCATTTTTCATGAATCCGTAAATGGTCACAAGTACCTAACCATTGTCATGGCTTAAAGTAAGACTGTATTAAGTCAAGGTTACAGAACTAAATCATCCTATCTTTCAGTGAGTGGCATATTCAAAGTCATTTTCTCTAAAAATACTCCAATTTTCCTACAGAAATTCCACAGTCACTGCTGATTTGGCTAGCTCAGAAATACATCAAATATTCAGAGGCTTGAAAAATGAGATTTGTAGTATGAAAACACAGATGATTGTAAATGAGAACATTCCTGGCCAGGGATAGTTTTCCTCTGCCAATCAGTGTTATCATGGCCATCCCATCCTTAATGTGATTATTTGCTAATGAGAGGCTCAAATGAACAATGCCCGCAGCCATAGTAGCTGAGTGAGTCATAAAGTGACCATATTCAATTCCTTCACCAGGCCATGATGTCTGTAGGAATTTTCTTCTCTTTATTCACACACACCCTTGTGCTCCTCCTAATGAGGATTCCATTTTTTAAAAATAAGACAAGGAATCTCTGGCATTCAGAATTCTGAAGTGCTAAAACATTAATAGTTAAGAAAGAATCTTAGAGACCAGATGTTTGCAGCCCACTTGAAAGTTATGAGGCCTTCAAGATGATGCCTTACCAGATGGTTTAATGAGTTGTTTTGGTCAAAAATATTTATCATCTGTTGACCAACTATCTGGGGAGAAGTGAGCATTGACCACACTTATCTAGAGGGGTTTGCAATTCTTAGATGAGAGACTCATTGGGCACACTCATCATTGGACCTATTATTAAAGCTTTGTTGGACCTACTAGAACCTGCATTCCAAGGGAAAACCTTGGTAGAGCAAGGTTTGTTTCTATATCACAACGTGGCATGATATTAGGACTTTTAATGGACGAGGAATTATAAAAATAACAACTCATTTTGCATGTATATATATGTGTTTTGCAGATGAAAAAAGAGTTTTGTATATAAATTGATTTTTCTTCATAACCTTCCTAAACCAGTAGAGGAGACTGGGCTGCTGTATACATTTTGTGAATGAGAAAAATGAGACTCAAAAAAGTACGGTGATTTGTCCAAGGTTATACAACTTGTATGGTAGAGGCAAAGGGGAGTAATAGATAGAGAAATGGCCTTGGAGAAAGCAAGAGCCAGGTTCAAGTTGTGCCTGTGACACTCACTGGCTATATGACCCTGAGCAAGTCATATAATGACTAGAAAACTCCCCAAGACTATATGTTACAGCAAAGGTTCTGACCTGCTTTGCTAGTTGGAGTTTTCACAGCTGACAGTTCCCTATCCCAAGAAATTAAAAGTTTGATCTCTTTATCCCTATACTGCTAATAAATGGAGAATAGAGACCCAACTCAGGACTTTAAAATCCACTCAACAATGCTATCTTTTGACTAATTGAAGTTGAAATATAATGTGTTTTGTTGAAGACAAAAATAAAAGAAATTTGGGTCTATGGTTTCTGTCAGCAAAGGTCTCTAGGTTATAGAAACATCAACCAAAAAACTCCTAAGCACTGGCTGAGAACATATGTTTTGTCATATACCAAGCTGACTCAAGTTATCTCCAGGGTTTCTCAAAAGATCTTAAAATTTATAAGGAAAAAGTCTATTTTCATTTAGTCTAACAAGTATCATTCAATTCTAACTTACCTTCCCAGTCTTATTCCTTCTCATTCTCTTGCATGTCCTTTATATTCCAGCCAAATTCTATTATTAGCTGTTTCCCAAAAATTGTTCTCCCACTTTTGTGTGTTATTGTTGCTGGTGTTGCTGTTATTATTATTTTCTCTTCTCTTCTCTAGGACTAAAATTATCATTACAGTTATATAACCTTGTTTCATTTTATTATTTTTTGCCTTTCTATCACTGTAGTCATTTTTTATTTTCCTTGTTCTGATTGCTTCACTGTATCAGTTCAATATTACTATTCCCATGTTTCCCCGGATTTTTTCCACAAATTCTTTATTTCTTAATGCTTATAGCATTCTTTTATAGTCATGTACCATGGTATGTTTAGCCTTTTTGTGGTCATGGGCACCAATTTTGTTTCCAGTTTTTTCTATCTCAAAAACAGAATTATTACGAATATTTTATTATACATGGGGCTTTTCCATCTAACTCCCTAAGGATTTAAAGTATATGACTACAATAAGATTTCCAGGTCAATGGACATAGCAAATTCGTCTTTTTTGTGTGTATATAACTACAAATCATTTTCTAGAATGGTTAGACCAATACATTCAATTTACAGATCATTGGATTGTATGAGGGAGAGCTAAAACTAGAAGGCAATTCAAAGGTTATCAGCCTGACCTCTTTATTTTACAAGTAAGCAAGTTTAGACTCAGGTAAAATGAGTTGTTTCAGGATCACACAAAAATAATAATAATAGCTCACATTTACATATTGGCCTTTAGGGTTCGCCAAATAATTGACATATATTACTCCAACTCTGTGGAGTACTATTATTGTTACCAGGGTGATAGAGGTGAAGTGATTGGCATAGAACCAGGCATCTAACAGTCTAACTATCCAAGCTTAGTGATTCCAAATGCTTTGCCCACCATCATACCACCTTGCCCATCTTAGTAGGAAATGGTAATCTTTTGAATACAAATCTGTAATGCATAGTGCCCATGTACAACCATTCTAACCATCATTTATATTTATTGGAGCAGATGGTACAATAATTAAACATGCATGGAATCAAATTTACTGACTATTTAGTAAGGCAAACATCAAACTCTCTAGAAATGAACCTGTTTCCTGAAGGTCTCAGTAATTATGTCTCCTACCAATGCTTATGACAAGGTTTCCTCTTTGTCAAATCAGAGGCCACATGTCTCCCCTTGAGGTCTCATCCTAGCAAGTCTCTGTCCATGTCTAGGTATTATCGTGGGATGCTCACATTTCCAAGTATAGGAAACACCGGGGACCATCCTAGTAAAGACCCAAGAAAAGGGTGATCACTGGGGCCTCTAGTGTTTCTTTATGGTTCTTGCTAAGGGAATTCAAAGTTACATCTAAGTTCTAATTGGTGATAATTATCTAACCTTTTTATGATAAGAAACTTTCAATTAAGGCTAATGTCATTAGTGTTTATCAGTTTATCAGATTAGAGACATACACCTATATGTACACACACACACACACACACATACACACATATATATATATATATATATATATATACACATATCACAGCATTAGAAGATGTTTGCTAAATGTGGGTAGCACATACTTTGCCATTAGCAGTTGATTACCAAATCTGGGGACACATTAGTAGTAGGTGGTGAACACATTTTGGGCAGCTAAGTGGTACACTGGGTAGAGTACCAGGTCTAGAGTCAGAAAGACCTGAGTTCAGATATGACTTTCGACACTTATTAGCTGTTTGATGAAAGATGAGTCACTTAACTCTGTTTGTCTCAGTTCCCTCATCTGTAAAATGAGCTGGAAAAGGAAATAGCAAATTACTACAATGTCTTTGCCAAGAAAACCCCAAATGGAGTCACAAAGACTAGGACATAACTGTAACAACTGAAAAAATGTCCAAATTTGAAATAAACACGCAGCTGTTTACAGAATCTGGGGTATACACAACATTGTCAAACTATACCATTCAACTCCTTATCTTATTACAAAAAAAAAAACAACAACAACAACAAAAAACCCCAAAAATAACAACTTCAGCATCTATTTAGTCACAAACTGGAGGCCTGCTTAAGATAAAATGGCATTGTTCATCCTATGTTAACACACTTATTTTCACTACAAGGTCCCTTGGCTCCAAATCCAAACTGCTTTTCAGGACATTGTGCTTCCGCATTTGAGATAGAGCTTGAAGGACATGGTAGAAACTATTGTTAAAATACAAGTTGAACAGTTAGTGCAAATGATAACTAGCATTGATGTCTACTTATCTTCCTGTATTCATGGAAATTTGATATCTCTTGGTTCACATGCAAGAAAGTTGAAACTTATTTGTTGCTCCACTTTCCTAGAGAAGGCAAAGAGAAGTGGCCCTTGCTCACCCTGAGTTCCCAGGATGAATGTGGAATCAGTATTTGAGTAGTCTCAACAAGATTTTATCTCCTCCTTTGAGGAAGAAAGGAAGGGGCAGATTGAGGCCAGCAGATGGATAGCTGTGCTCTAAGTGGATTAACTCAGTGTATCTGGCAGCAAGGCCAGGGCATAAATGATACTTGAACAACCAAGTGCCAGATACCAGCTAGCAGGCACTTGTGGGAGGGAAAAGTAAATGGGCTATGATGTTGCTAAGCAAAAGCATTTTGTTAAAATGATCCATTGTTTTTCTTCAAATGAAATATAAATCCAGAAGAGAAAACAATCAGTTCTTTATTTTGTTTTAAGACGCAATTTCCCTGTGGAAAACAATTTACTGACACCAGAAATATGTTTTATGGAGAAAAGTCTACATCATTGGCTTCCTTTCAATGTTATATGGTATTATAAAATCCTTGAAATTCACTAAATTTGCATCTTGTGACACAGCACCCATGTCTTCATATTCCTGGTGACTTCCTTCATTTTCTCCTCTAATGCCTGATCTGTTTTATACAACTATTCAACTAAAAATTGTTTGGAAACATGGTCAGGTTCTGATTATCAAGATTTACAAGAGTGAGTCACTAATGTCATGATAAAAAATCATGATGGTTAGTGCTACTTTTACTTAATTTTTACTCAGTTACACTGACCCTAGCCAGGCCCTCATTGTTTTATTCTTTAGATATAACCTCCTATCTGTTTATCCTGGCTTCCCTTTTCTTGTCCATCTGACTTTGATTTAAGTGCACCATTATTAGCAAAGGGAAATAAAATACTAGAAAAACGAAGCTTCAAGACAAATATATAAAAAAGAGTCAACATAGAATAATGAAATGAAAATGAATTAAAATATGGTCAAAATTAAAAATACAAATGTGATATATAAATCTGCCCATCTCTTGGGATAAGAATAAATTTGCCTTTAGTACAAGCATCATCTAGGAGAGCATCTTTCAAAGGAAACTAGAACTTATCCAAAAGTCATCATGTAGTTGAAAATATTTTTTCTCTCCCAACACAACCATATCCATGCACTGGAGGGAAAAATGAGTCAGTGATACAAGACTGAACCAGGGACAGCCTAGTTAGTATGCCACAGAGAGGAAATGTTGGGTTAGACGCTGTACACTTGGTTTTTGACTTATTATATTCTATTAAGAAGTTAGTTCAGTCTGTTTCAAAGGAATTTGATCAAAGTAACCTAACCAAATATGAATTAAATGCTATCTGAGAAAAGTAGGAGATGCGTGAGGTTCCTGTTAGCTCTCATAAGATTAAAAAGACAAGCACCAAAAATTAACAAGACTACTTAGTCTCAGCCTGGTCCTTAATGTAAGGATCACCCTCTCCTCCCTCACAATAGATCCACACATGTGCCCCATCAGCAACTGGTAGGTAAGCACCTAGGGGACAGGGACCATATCTTCTTTTTCCTTTCATATCCTTTCTTTGCCCATCTTCTGCCCCTAGAATGGACAACCACTCTACACAGAGAATGCTCAGTTAGTGTTCTAGAGGCAGCTGTTGACACAGTGAGAAGAGCGTTAGGCCTGGAGTCAGGATGACCCAAATTCAGATGCAGGAAGGCTTAAATACTCTAGTATCTCGTTGTGTGACTCTAGGCAAGTCACTTAAGGTCTGTTTACCTCAGTTTCCTCAACTGTAGAATAGGTTACAGCAGCAACCTTGCAAGATCGTTGAAAGGATCAAATGAGATAATGTTTGTAAAGTGCTTTATTGATGTTTATTCCCTTTCCTCTTATCTGAATGAGAATTACACTGAAAACAAAGTGCCTTACATAGGAGAGAATTATTAAGTGCATAGGGCAGAAGGGAAGCATCCGCAAAGCTAACCAATTCTGACTTAATTATAAAATATGGAAACTTTAAAAACTATAGTTATTTTAGTTTTTGTTGTTCCTGTTCTTTGTAGTTTTCAGTATTTTTATTTTTATCTTTTATGTGTTTGAGAGGACAGGGAAACTTCCAGATTTATTGTCGTGGGGAACTCCCAGTAAAGGAAATTCTACTGATGCAGATCAGTAACTTATCTGAAATTAACCATCTTAAAGAGCTCCCTGGGATGCTGAGACTTGTGGGCATACAGTTAGGATATATGAGTGCCAAGACTTGAATATGTATCTGAGATTCTACTATACCTCGGGGACTTGGCATATTTAAAAAAAAAAATGTATCTCTGCACCATGAAAAGTAGTATTTCCTGACATTAGCTATATGTAAATTTATAAAAAATAACAGCAAAATGTCTAATTTCATATGCCCTTCTTTGGGCTATACTCTAGCCTTCTGCCCACCTTGCCTAGGTTTTGACATTTTTAAAAGTATAATTTGTTTTTATAATAGAGTGGCTAGGAAAAGATCAGATATTTCTTTTTGTTTCTTTGAATTTTGTTGAAAAAATAATACAACCTGCAAGACTGAGTCACTCTATCTAAACACTATGACAACCTACCCTGATTTTCACTACCAAAGTCCCAAAGAGCAGACCTGATCATTACCTAATTAACCTAAGGATTTTCCCCAGTTTGATTCTGTGACCATAGCTCATCAAGAAATGTAAATGGCTACTCAATGCAATACATCATTGTGAGTTGTTTTTTTTTTTTAATTTACAAACCTTCATTTTATTCTTTGCAACTAAAATAATATACTTGAAACTGGTTTGTAGAAATGAAACCTAGATTGGGGACCAAATTATGGAATAGGGTCTATAGTGAGGAAACCAGTCACTGCTGGGGTGGGGGCCTTGGGCTCCCCAAGTCTCTCCTTTATAGCTCCCCACTCCCCCTCTCTACTGTCAACAGAAGCTCTGGGACAGCTTGCAGCTAGGGATGTGAGCTGTGAGAGACCCATCCTTGCAGTCTCACCTTGGGATGGAAGAGAATAAAATTAGAGAAAGTTGTCTGTGGTATATCTGAGTCACTTTAGTCAGGTTCCTGCTAAATCCCTAAATCTGGGAGTATTACTGAAATCTCTTGGAGTTCTGATTTAGCCTTTATGTTTCTCCTTGTCTTGGTGTCCTGGCAGGGCAACCCACTGTCTCCCTTTGCTTCTGGTCCTTTTCATGTTTAAAAAACAGTAGGCAGAGAAAAATTCAAATAATCTCAATACCTACTGCCAGGTTAAGGTTAAAGAGAGGAGAGAAGACAGAGACTGTGAGACAGGGAATATTGCAGGCCAAATGACCCCCATCACTATGCTTGAAGGAGGAAACAGGCCCACAGGGGTGGCAAATATTTGACTAAGACCGCACCACTGTGGAGTAAGCCACTTGCGAGCCAGCTGGTGGAGTAAAAAGGCACCCCCCTAACCAGCTGTGACAATGGAGAGGCTATTTTACTTCTCTGGGGCTTGGTTTGCATCAGTCTGTAAGGGAGATTCAGCTCTAAGGATGTATAGGGTTCAAAAGAGGACTCAGTTCTACCAGGTTCATGGTTTAAAAGTCCTATCATTCTGCTCTGGGACAACTTTTCGATAAACCTCAGTCCTCATTCTTGCCCAAAAGAGTGGCCTCACACCAAACTTTGTGGGCCCCACTGGTCTGTTTGATAATGTTCTCAATTTTTTCTCCTGTCCTTTATATGTGAAAATAATACTGCTGGCCTGTCCTCTGTAGAAAGAGATGCTCTGTCGTGTTTTCCCTACTAATGGTGATGAGCTTACAATGAGATTTCCATTCGCTCTGACCTGGTTCCTTATGTGACAAAGGACATATGCTTTCATGTCTGAGCCTTGTCCCCCTTCTGGTGAGTGATCAGCTTCCTCTTGTGAATTTTGGACTTTGCTATTATATACCATGTCTCAGGACACTTTTTTGACTAGGGACTGTGTCTTTAATGGCTCCATTTGGGGTTGATTTTTGTGACTAAAGCACCAGGTGTGGGGAGACCTGCCTTCTCACTGAGGCCCACTCTTCCTCTGCCAGGATCAATTCCAAAGTAAGTGGGTGCTCATGGCTGGCAGTGGCATCACTCTCGGTTTACAAGCTCTAGTCAGGGAGGCCACAGAATAGCAGTCTGCGGGAAGGGACCTGACATGAGTGAGCTGCACGACACCATTCTGTAGCTTGGACAAACTGATGACTTTCTAGTCTTCCCCTTGTGACTCATCTTATCATCCTAGTAAGCCCTTGTTTCTTTCCAGTTCCAGGTTAAGGTGCAGGAAGATGTGTCTGGGACTAAAAAGATAGGTCAATGGGAGGCCCAGTGACCATGAGAGAAAATCCTCATCTCTAGGCCATCCTTGAGTTGGGTTAGGCAGGTTTCTCAGAGGAAGGCACAGAGGAATACTGAAATCATGAATACTGAAGACATTAGTTCTAATGCATCAAAACCAAATCAACAATCCTCAAACTCAAGAAGAAAATAGTCAAGCCCTATGGTAGGAAAACATGCTCTGATTCCCAGGTCATGCTACAACACTGGAAAAGGAGACAAAGGTCCCAAGCACACAAGGGCCTTGGGGAGCAACCCCTACTGGTAGGCCCTAGTGGGGAGAAAAGAAACAGTCAGGTCTGGCTGCTCTGATACTTGTAGATCAGTGAAGCTGCCTCTGAAAGTCTTCTTAGCAGAATCTGACAGATCAAGGCGAATCCACCACTCTCCTGCATGTAAGCAGCACATGGTCAGAAACAGAGATTTACTCTCATACCTCATTATGCCTCCTCATAGTCCTTCCTGAAGTCATTAGGTAGGACGAGGACTTTTTGATGCATCTGCTGATCATGCTTGCTGGGTGGATGGAGCACAGTTCACTTGGGTGGTCCACAGCTGTTGTTTCAAGACTCCTGTCCTTAAAATTTGATCTATTATGTTGAGAGAGGGGGGAAAGGCTATTTCTGAAGGGGCTGAAAGGTTAAGGATGTAGGTGACAGTTCCATAAATGTGCTTGAGAATTTGCAATATCATATATTTGAAGTTCCAGTTTCTTTGCTCTAAATAGCTACTGAAATAGCTTTTTGAAAAACAGTGTGAGAGAAAAACATTACATTTGCAGCTGAAGTCTCTGCCCATTATGGTGTGTGTTTGACTCTGCCCATGATTCACAGAAGAACACCCTTCCAATCAGGCACTGGGGAGGCGCCTCTACTACCCCTAGGCTTCAATCAGGTTGATGAAGTAAACTCTTTGACTCCAGAGGGGGAAGAGTTGGTTTTTATAGCCATGTGTGTCTCCAAGGGGGTACAGTAAAGAACAAAGATTAATAACCTGCCTTTCTCCTCTAGCACTGTGGGTGAGGTTCTTGTGCAGTGACAAAAAAAGTGAGGAGTGTAAACCACCCTGAAAAGATCACCATTGCTTAGTTAAAAAACAATCCATAGAGTAAAAAACCAGGCAGTTTCTGACATTATAATCTAGAAAAAGCTGTGGCAAAGACTCAGTGGTATTTAGAAGAATCCCATGTCATCAACTCCAAATGCAAAGGAAGATAACTTTTCAGTGATTTTAGAAAATTCTTGAAATTTCAAAGCCAGTTTCCTTATTGTTGTTAGTTTTCTCCAAGACTGAATAAGGAGTGGGGTGAGATTCCTGAGTTACTCCTCAGTGATCTTGGTTTCCTGATGGACAACGACCTCAGTCTCCAACATGTGGAGGTATTGTTCCTTGGCTTCTCTGATTATATGGAAAAGGACTTGATCATGATCAATGTTGGTATCTCTTCTGATCACAATTCTTTTTTCAATCTGAGATCCCACGTTTTATGGTCTTGGTAATCTGAGTCTGCTCAGATCGGTGGTACTGCTTGTAGTATCTGATGTAATGGTCTGAGCTGTCAGCAAGATACCTGGGTCTAAGTCTCTATTACCCTCATAGGTCTGGGTAGCCTCATAAGTGATGGTTTTTGTCTCAGTGGGAACAATGGGGACATCTTTGGTTGAGATTTCACTTTTTCCAGCATTAGCAGCACCTGAGATGGTGAGTGTCTGAGTCTTCACCGGGGGAGGCTGGAAACTTTGAATGAGGGTGGGGAACCCTGAACTCACTTGAAAGTCAGGATATGGTCCATTTTGCTTTGCAGATAGCTCATTTGGTGTAATGTGGTCTTCACCACCCTCTGCCTCTTTTTCACCAGTGTACAACTGACAGGAAACAGGTATTTCTGAGAGCATGTAATTCAAGATCTTTAAGGCACCAGCTTACTCTTCTATATATCTATACCTACCGTACTTGGACAGCAGCATCTGCTTGTTACCATGGTACATGCTGCCCCATGTACTTTGACTCCTGTCTCCTTGTCCAAAGTCATGTCTCTTTGGAGACTCCAATGGGGTTATCATGGTATTCCCATTCAAAGTCAAGGTTTGGTCTCTTTGTCATGGCATCCACTTCCTCTTTGAGAATGTCATTCATAGTTCCTTCTCCTGAGGGAATCTGTCCATTGAGGTTCAGCATCTGGAAAGAGGAGTGAGTTGACAAGCACTTGTCCCATTGGCTGGACCATGGCTCTGGAACAGACTCCAAGAAGCTCTTCTTGAGCTCATTAATGCTGACATGGGACTACCTGATCTCTTCCTGAGTCTTGTCTAAATCCTCCTATACTTCAATGGGCTCTGATTCCACTTGTTCACGTGTCATTTCTTCCTTTTTTTCTCTCTACTTTCACAATTTCTTTTTTCATTTTAGAGACTATGCCATTCAAGGTACCAGGGAAGCTGACTTCTAGACCATGGCTCTGATCAATGACTGGTGCCAAGGTAGACTGTTGAGTTCCTAGTTGAGGACTTGTCTGGTGTCTCTACTACTCCAGCTCAATCACGGTTCTGAGAGCTCCATTTGCTTGCTGTATGCTTAAAATATGATGCAGGCCTGTCAATAAGAGCACTGGCTTATCTAGTTTGGGCCTGGGAATGGTCACAGTAACAAAATTTGGATCTTAGGCTTATGTTGGATCCTGGGTCTCTGAGATTCTACCTTATGTGGTCTTGGTAATCTGAGTCACAGTGGTGCTGCTTGTGGTGTCTGATATAATGGCCTGAGCTGTCAGCAGGACACCTGAATGGTAGTCTGAAAAATGTATAATGCTCTAGGCATACTTTCCACAATGTCTTAGCTACTCAAGAAGTGAGAAGGTCAAATCCGGTGGTAATTTCATACTGCTCATGCTCTCTAGGTCAAATCTTGATAAAAAAGCAGCCATATTTATAGGAAATCTTCAGCACTTTGGGCCAAGGAAAGTGGTTAATTCTCAGCTTTTCTCTGTAAACAAGGTCAGTGGCACATACTCCCAGTATGATGTCCACTCCCTCCAAACCCTTTGCTTTATGAAGGTCAGATCCATACATGGACAGCTTCTTGTCATTCTCAAGTAATTCCAAGCCAGCTTGTGCTGGAGTCTAGACCTATATGACTTATGAAGTTCCATGATCTTCTTTTCCAACTCTCTGGTCTTGTGTGGGGCCAGTTTACATTTACTAATAATCAGGACCATGAAGTTCTTGGTCATAGTCTCCCAATTAAGACTGGACAGTGTAAGACCTCAGCAAAGCTAAAGTGGCAAAGGAGCAAGGCAGTTGACCTCTAACAATGTCCTGTCAAAGCTGAAGGCATAAGTAATAGCTGCTTATATCTTCTGATAATTGGACTGGATCAGGTGGATAAAACTTCACATTGAATGTAAAATTCCAAAGAGTCTCATGAAGATATTTTTTTCCTTTGGCAGAATTCAGCCAAGTCTTGAAAGTTACATTATTCCATACGGCTAGACAGAAGTAGTCTACTTCCAGTAGATTCAGGGATTCACATACTCTCCTTATGAAATCTTGTCCTCTAACCTGTTTGTCCACCATAAACTGTCATCCAGCAAGGGCACCTTGCAGAACATGTTTTGGTGTCTTCTGACAACTTTCTGGGAAGACCCAAGCTCTTTTTCAGTTTTTGGTTCCACACTTTCTTTTATCAGTCAATTGGACCTTTCTTCAAATTCTTCTCCTTCTTTAGTTTCAAACTCCAGTTTTCCATACTTTTCCTGTGTTTCTGAGCTGCTTAAAGATTGAAGATCCAAAGACAGGTCTGTTTTAAGTTCAGGTTCAGGGGAAGCAATGGGAGCCTCTTCATCAATACCAACCCCAAACTGTTTCTCTCTGACCTCTCTATCTTTTATCCTTAGGTAATTCTATTTCATTGCCTTCATCTTCAGAGACTTGAGACTTAGACCTCTTGAGAAAATAGGAGAACAGAAGGGACAAGCTTCAGCTTTCTGATGTCTGTTCTTTGTTCTTACTTAAGTCCTTGTGTGTGTGTGTGTGTATGTAATGAAGTGTCCCCATTGGAAGCCTTCTACTTCTGTTCAGAATGATTAAGCCCGTTAGCTGCCTTGTGCAATGACTCCTCCAGCTGAGCCTCTTGTATTTTCCTTCTGGTGGCCCTTTCACCTTCTTCCTTCTGCAGATGGTGCTGTGCCTTCTTCGACTCAGCTACTAAGTCTTCTCTGGTCAGAAGATAGCTGGGTGGGCCTAGGGATAAGGGGCAGGACATGCTGAACTCCACATATTTCTAATGTTAGTGAAATGAAGTTGCTTCTTATTCAGTATTTGATATTTTAATGGTGTCTATGAAGCATGTAGATTTCAAGGCCAAAATTATGTTGACTTTTGCCTTTGATAATTTGCTCTTTAACATTATACCTTCAGTTTGAAAATCACATTTATCTCTCCTCCCTAAGCCTTTCCCTAGCTTTTGATGTTGCTCGGGGACATTTGCTCAGACTGACAGTCATGTTGGTAATTTTCCTTTCATATTTGTAATTATGTGTCCTTTGAAAACTATATTCATTTCCTTTGAATGACGATTTATGGAAAAAATCTTTATGGTAATATATTTTTGGTACATATGTTGGCATAATGATTATTGTACTTAGACATTGTTTTGTACTCAGTATATGTCTATTCAGCTGTTAAAATTTTTGATAAAATTATAACCAGAAATTCATGTTACATCTAATGTTATTCCTAAGATATAAGAAACTTGAAGTCATGGGAATTAATTTTACTAATTCTTTAACTGTTCTATGAATAGATTTTTCTCTCTAACTGATTCTATCTTATTTTTCTCCCTCACTCCCCTAACATAAAGTATATGCCTGAGAAAATGCCTATAACTTACAGAATAAAACAATTTGTAGAAATATAATAATTAGGGTATATGTTTTGAATTCGTTATAAAAATTAACATTTTAGAATAAGTAATCATTCCACAGCAAATGAATAATAACTCAAAAAAATCAAGCAGACCATTGGTTGGCTTTGAATCAAGGAAAATCTGGTTTCAAATCTTGTCCATGACACATAATGGCTATGTGATTCTGGACAAGTCACTTGAACTTTCATAGGGCCTAAAGTCTAGGCAACCTTTCTAAGATTATAAATTACAAAGAAAGTATTGACATGAATTGGTAGGGGGAATTTCCTTACCTAGGCATGCCTTGCACCAGTGAAATCACAGGTTTTCCTATTACTGACCTTATGTTCTTTCAAATTGTTTCCTTTGCCTGTGATATTCTTCTCTCTCTTTATTTTTTTCCAAAACCTACCTCTTTTCTAAGGCTCAGATCAAGCCCTGCCTACTCCAGGAGGACTTGACTTGGACATGGTGGTGGTGGTACTGTGGAAAGATCACTGACTCTGTAATCTTTATGGTACCGGAGTTCAAATATTACCGTTAATACTTAAAATGTGACCTCAGTCAAAACACTTAACCTTTAATTTTTGTTTCCTCATATTATAAAATGAAGGGGGTGGAAGAGATGACCTATGAGATTCCTTCCTGATTCAAATCCTGCCTAAGCCTCATTGATCTCAGCACCACCATGATGTAGCATTCAAAACCTAACCAGAAAATTTGTCCATAATTAGTGTTTTATATGTATATTGTCTATTCAGTTAGACTAAAATTCAGCCAACTAAGTACAAGGTACTGGGAATGCAAAGGTGATAAATGGAATACAACTTTATCTCAAGTTCACTTTTCAGCATGAGGAAATAGGCAAATACCTACAGTATGATACATAGTAGAATGTGGTAAGAATGGATAATCAATTTATGAAATTATGAAATGGGATCAGGAATGCCCAGTTCTTTGTGTACTTAATGAGAAAGATTGTCATAGTAGCAGGAAAAGATGGCTGTCATCACACTTTAATAACCACACAAGAGGTGGTATCAAACAGCGCAGAAAGTACAGAGACAAGCAGTGAAAGGGGTACAGAGGTAGATGGCATGGTAATGGGCCAGGATGCTGAAGGAAGTCAGACAGTGTGAGGAAGAGGATGGGGAGGGGAAGAGGCAATAGTTTATAGCCTCTAACAGTGGATTGGAGTTGGGAGCACTTGGCAGTATGGCTCCAATGGAGATAGAAGAGTGCTGGAGGAGCAGGAATTGGAGGTCTCATTTCTATAGGGTCTTGGGGGGAAACAAAGTGAGTAACTCTTATCTTTTGGATTAGTTTACTAACATATCCAAATCAATTCAGAATTTTCAGAAAGACTTTAAATTAAAGTGTCCATATCATCTCAACATTATCACCATCATTTGGTTACAGGCTGATTTCCTAGAATTTGTCTAAATATCTAGGACCAAAGATCTCTGAATGCAAGCCTAGATGGCTTTCTCCAATTCAGCACATATAAGTAGGATATGATTTTTGGTTAATATATGATACAATTTGTAAATTATATTCCATTGATCTATGGGATGGTTTTTATGTGACTTTCAATTCCTGTATGTAATCTTACATCATGCTATTGCCCTTTTATACTGGTTACTTATAATCTTACTAACTATACTGACTGGGAGTTGAAGGGAGGATGGTCAGAGGAACCAGAACAAGATACAATTTAAACGCAAGGAGATAGAAAGTGATATGATTACAAAGAACACTTCTAGTTGGGACAATCAGAGAAGGTTTGGTAGAGGAGGAAGCAGATGAGCTACATAATATGTAGGAGTTCAATAAATTATTGTTGAGTGATTAGTTGATTTAATGCAGCACTTGTGGTATTTCAACAGGTAGAGCTAAACAGCTAGGAGGGTTTCCAGATGTGGAGAACTGGTAGAAAGCAGTGTCATGGTAGCAAAGGCTCGATTGATTATCAAGAAGGAACTGATCAATCACATCAAATACTGTAGAGAAGTCAAGGAGAGTGATGATTATTAAAGGGAAATTCAAGTTCAGAGCTTTAGAAAGAAGTTTACATGAGACATGTAATATTAGGAGTTTCCCCAGAGAGAAGATAAATACAGATCTAGAAGTGTATCAAATTGTCAAGAAATCTGAAGAGAGAGAGAAGTCTTATGAGATAATCTTGGGCAAGAATCTTGAGGAGAGAGAGACCATGTGCTATACATCTTTGTATCTCTCAGCACTAAATACAGTACTGAACTTATAAAAGATACTGAATAAGTACTTGTTCATCAACTGATTTATTTTCAACATGGATCCACCATATGTTTTCTTTGAATAGTGTGCTTTTGTACTTCATTTTAGATATGACTTCACTGAAAAAATCAACTTACAAGCAATGTTTTAGAAATATCAATTACATAAAATAAATTACATCCCTAATCTCAGAAATTAACATTTGCTACAAAAAGCTTACTGAAAGTCTCTGAGGCATGCATTCCACTGGTGTGGAAAAAATGGTTCACAATTATTTCTTAGTGAGAACATCCTCAGCTT
This sequence comes from Notamacropus eugenii, assembly GCF_028372415.1. Classification (NCBI taxonomy): domain Eukaryota; kingdom Metazoa; phylum Chordata; class Mammalia; order Diprotodontia; family Macropodidae; genus Notamacropus; species Notamacropus eugenii. Next base: position 230,894,511 of record NC_092877.1, on the reverse strand, counting down.
TGTAATTCCCTTCATCTGGTCAATAGAGACTTAGCTTTCTCACTTTCAATTACATCCCAACAGTCATTTTATGAGAAGGAACTGATCATTCACAGGGATCATGTCTGAGATGATTTTTTTTTTAGATTTCCACATTAGTCACGTTGTAAAGAAGACTCAGAACAAAGGGAAAAAATCACAAGAAAGAAAAAAAGAGAGAAAATAGTATGCTTCAATCTTTATTCAGAACCCACAATTTTTTCTCTAGATGTAGATAGCATTTTTCCTCATAGGTCTTTTAGAATTGTCTTAGATAATTGCATTGCTGAGAAGAGCTAAGTCTACCAAAATTGGTCATTGCACAATGTTGCTGTTACTGTGTACAATGTTCTTCTGGTTCTGATCACTTCCCTTGGCATCAGTTCAAGTAAGTCTTTCCAGGTTTTTCTGAAATCCTCTTGCTCCTCATTTCTTATGGAATAATAATAGTATTCCATGACATTCATATACCACAACTTGTTCAATTATCCCTTCAATTTCCAATTCTTGGTCATCCCAAAAAGAGCTGCTATAGATGTTTTTTGTATATGTAGGTCCTTTTCCATTTTTTATGATCTCTTTGGGATACAGACCTAGAGGTGGTATTGCTGGATCAAAGGATATGCATAATTTTATAGCCCTTTGAGCTACATCCAGTATGGTTGGATCAGTCCACAATTGCACCAACAAAGCATTAGTATTCCAGTTTCTCCTCATCTTCTCCAACATTTATCATTTTCCTGTTTTGTCATGTTAACCAATCTGATAGGTGTGATGTGGTAGTCTGAGGTGATTTTTGAAGGAAAGTTTGAGCCAACAATTTGCTATTTCCTCATCCAAACCTGGTGAATTTACGTTAGATTGTAGGGGAAGGGGAACAGTCAGGAAGCTGTGAATGCTCTTGTTGGCATGAGGCTTTAACAAATATAGCCTAAATGTGACAGATCATATTCTGGTCCCATTGTTTCCCCAAACACTGCTTCTGTTATCTAACTTTCACCCTTGTGTACATGAGTTATCTTGATGGTGATATTTCCAAGTATTACACCTTGTTCTCATCATTATTACCTACATCTATCTGCTAACACATGTCTATTTATTTTGATATTGAGAATGTCTGACTTTCATGGGGATAATTGCTAATCATATCTATATCTGCTTTCAGAGGTACTAATACTGTTCACTCTGTAGTTAAATTCCTGATTGCACCGGCATGGGTTCTAATTGTATATTGACTCTTTTCTAGGCTGTAGTTGTGGGATAAAGGGATTAGACTTGTGATTTCATTGATGTACAGAAATTCTAGTGAGGATGATTCTTTTAATAGTATAGGCATATATACTTGTACATATACATACACTCACACATATACATATACATACATATATACATACACACATAGATTATAGTGGGCAACCACTCTGTCGCTTAGTCTTAGAGGTTTGCCTTGGGGAACTTTGATAGACACTTCTTGAGGAGTTAACCCATTTGCCCTGGGTAACACAGAGAGTACACATCAGAGAGGCATGTTGAATCCAGATTTTTCCGATGCCAAGGCTGACTATTTATTATAGGCCATTAAAGGTCACCTTGACTTTCATATGTTTAGAGTTTCTTCATAAGATAAGAGGATTATAGATATAAATCTAGAAGGGACCAGAGATTTATGAAGGTTATTAAACAGTCAGAAATGGAAATCACTTCCTGGTATTCAAAGGGATCTGTGAATATCTGTAAAATGATGCAAATAAACTAAAAAAACTTATATTGCCCTTCGGGTGCTAAATCTTTGATCTTATCATCACATGGATGCAGGTATTTCCTACAGGGATACAAATTACCACCCACCCACTCCTTCCCATTCTGGGTGACACAGATTATGTCTTCCCCAAAGCCTACTATGATATGCCAGTAGCCTTCGATACTTTTTGTTCCTTCAAGTCTCAGATAAAAGCCCACTTATTTCAAGAAACCTTTACCAATGCCTTTTAATGTTAGTGCCTTGCCTCTTTTCCCCCCAGTTTATCCTGTTTCTAGTTTGCTTGTGCATAGCCGCTTGCATGTCATCTCTCTGTTGGGCTGTAAGCTCTTCAAAAGCAAGAACTCTCTTTTACTTTTCTTTGTATCTCCAGTGTTTGGCATAATGTCTGAAATGTAGTAAACACTTAATGAAGGTTTCTTTTGAAAATTTTATTTATTTTATTCTTGACTCAAGAAATAAAACAAGCATTTCCATAACATAGTAGAATGGGAAAAAAAGACGATTGTTCATGAAACTACAAACCTGTTATATAAAACTGCTATGCCTTTAAAATACATAATAAAGTTATCGTGTAACGTTCTTTTTTTGTCTTTTTTCTTCCCTCCCCACTCCCATGTTAGAGATGGATATCATTAGACATGTGCATGTGTGTATACACACGTGTGTGTATATGTATGTGAACATATATGCATATACATACATACACACATATATTTGAAACCATTCCATACATATTTAAATTTATCAGTTCTTTCTCTGGATGCAGGTAATTTCTTCCTTTATGTGACTTTGTAGTTAATTATACAAATATATATATATATATAAAATATATAAATGTATATGTGTATACATATACACACAGACATATGTATGTGCATATATGTGTGTATGTATGTATGTGTATATACATATATATGTATATATGTGTATATACATATATATGTATATGTATGTGTGTATATACATATATATGTATATATATGTGTGTATATACATATATATGTGTATATATATATATATATATATATATATATATATATTCTTGTTACTGTATACAAGGTTCTCTTGGTTCTGCTCATTTGGCTCATTATTTCGTGCCAGTCTATCAATATCTTTCCGAGATCATCAAGCCCACCATTTCTGATAGCACAGTAGTATTGCATCCTAATAATATACCATAACTTTTTCAGTCATTCCCAAATTGACAGGCATCCCCACAATTTCTAGTTCTTCAACATCACAAAGACAGCTGCTTTAGAACATATAAATTCTTTTCTTTTTTTCCTAATCATTTTAGGAAATGAATAGTTGCTTCTTGACTGACTGATACCACAAGTATAGCAGTAGAGCTGTCCACAATGATACTTCTCTCACCACATGATCAACCATTTTTTTACATCTTATATTTCTTTGATGACATTTTAATGACATCTTCATAATCGCTTCTGTGTCATGTGTTGTAGCTTGTTCATTTCAATCATATACCTTAAATTACAGCTGTGTCTCAAATAGTGTGAATAATGAATCCCATGAAATGGTCACTTGTGGTTGAATTTGCAGTATTTAAAGTTATAATTATGTAAGTTTTGGTCTTTGGTTCTAGCCTAATGGAAATATGTGATGTACATTCAAATAATGCAACTACTTACAGGGATTCATTATTTGAACTAGTCAGGACCTACCTGTATTAAGATATAAAGTTATTAAATGAACACAAATGTCACTTATGGCCATCATCTCCCTATTTTTTAAGGGGATGATTGTGACAATATGTTGTTAAGTGCTAAAAATTTTAAATCTGTCTTTATCCAAGATGACATAGTAGTGAAGTCCCACAATTTTAGTTTCAATCCTTTGGGACCAAGTATTAAAGTGGATTTCTTTTTGCACTCATTTTTCGCATCAGTGTCATCTTATGTGAAAAGTTTCATTTAGTACGGTGAAGTTTGAATTTCTGTGATTAATGGGAGATGTTAATTCCTTTCTCTTATTAAAACTCTATAAAGGAAGACACTTTAAATGAAATGCATTCTTGCAGGAAATTGCATCGTAATGGTGTTCTTTCTAGCCCACAAGCCACAGGGCTTGGCAGTAGTAATGTGAATCTAGTAAAAATAGCTTGTTATCTGACACACTGGGGAAATTAAGAATGTCAATTAGTCAACAATTGTGGCTAAATTAATTTCACAGAACCATAGAAACTCACAATTGGAAAGGATCCGGGAGGACCTTTTCTCAAAATCCACATATTCTTTCAAGTGTTTTGTTTTTTTTTTACATTAGAATGATTGATTGAAATGTCCAGAAAATGTCTGTGTGTATGTGTGTACGTGTGTGTGCTTGTTGAATTGTTCACAAAAACCACGAGAGATCTATTTTTTCCCTTTCAAAAATAGTAGAAACAGCATATAGCAACTATGGCAACCCTAGCCCTAACCTCAGAAAATCTGAGCATTGTTTTCTTTATTAGCTTTAGTATATGGTCGACTAGTGAATTTTGACTCAGGAGACTGCTGAGTTTGACTATTATCTTCTAATCTTTGTCCCTGAGTGCTTAGCCTCACTTATCTGTAAAATAGGGATAAAAATATCCTACCTAACAGGATTGACATGAGGAACAAATAAGATAATGAAGTACTTAATCTGTAAAATTCGGGAAATGTGAAGCTCTATTTAAATATTAACTATTCATATTTGATTGAATATTTGGATGGCAGTAGAGTTATCAGAAATATCTAATTTCTCCACTCTTCCCAGTTAGTAAAGATTGCACAGTTTTTTCCATAGTAACTACTCATTACACTCTACCAACTGTCCCCAGTTGCCCTCTCATAGCAGTTCTCCATGCTGTGAGTAAAATCCTGTAATTATAGTGGAAATCCTACTTAGTGAATTGCCAATCTTTCTATTTATTTTGAAGTGGGATAATGGGGCCATGATTCATTATAGAGTTTTTGTGCAGGTCTAAATTCATATGCTATTTAAAGCAAAACCAAAAATGCAGCATGGACATCTTTTCTTTGCTAGGGTGACAGAGAGACTGTAATAAATCAGAATTTGGTACAATTCACTTTTGCGATATAAATATAGGGTGGGGTCTAATTTTTGAAGATTTATCAATCTGGTGTTTGATGGGTCACATCACAAAAAGGGCTCTGTACCTTACAACTCTTTTGCCAAGCTGTGATTTATGAGACCGTAGTAACAATAAATCATACTCTTTGGTTCCTCTTTCTTTCTGTCAGAAATAGCATTATTTTGAAGGACTAGACTTTTTTTTTTGTCTCTGATGAAGAGGCTGCCCCCATCATAACATATGAAAATTCAAGTTTTCCTGTTCAATTGTCTTATTATGTGATGATGGAGCTGAAGGGTATCCTATGTGTACTTGACAATTAGACTAGAGAATGTGGCAGTAAAGATGGTTGTTTGACTTTCCTCAGAAATGCCTGGATTTTCCATTGCCTTGATGGGGAGCAGTGCACAATGGAAATTACATCTGATTTTGTATGTTTTCCCTATTTCCTTTAAAGAGAACAGTTTTCAGTGAGCTGAGAAAATGGAAATTCAAATTAAAAGTCAGATTGTAAGCGATATTTATTTTTTAAAAGGCAAACTTCTGGAAAGTAGTAAAGAAAATAATAATCCTTTTACCACCCTTCAGGTAAATAACTAACACAGCTAAAAACCAGAAGCCTTAAAGCAAACAGCAGGAATAAATCAATAACTTCTACATTGAGGGAAGAAATGATTTTCTATTCAGGATATCAAACAAAACTCTCTAATGTGATATTAATGGCTGAATGAACAGACTTCTTATTTGCACTTTTGTGAGGGGGAGTCTGAGGATTGGCACTTGCTCATCTACATCAAATCTGGTAAGAACCTCATGAATAATGGTTTGACATTTTCAGTGGGAAAAGAGCAGCTTGTCTTTAAGTCTGAAAAGCTTTCTCCTTTTGATAGTCATTTTTTCTTCTTCTGATGAGCAGCATTTTTTCCATGTCACCTTTCAGTAAGTAAATGCTCTGCAAGTCAGAGAGGAGAACTCAGAAAGGTAATGAAGTTTTGGCCATCGAAACCAACTTTGCTGTTTGTATGTGCTCACATTCTTTCCAGGGCAGCTTTGTTCAATTCTGCTCCACTCACTATGTTTTATAACAATCATATCCAGAAGAGCAGGAGGGAGGGTGATGAGAAGATTGTGAAGGCAAAATGTAAAGATACAAATTGTGGCCTGTGGGATCTGTCAGTAGTCTACCTGAAACTGAGCGCTGGTTACACAAAGGGCTAATATCTTATTGGACACAATTTGGTCTCTAGTTTGCCTTTCTAAACTTATTGCAACACTCCTACCCATCACATGCTCCAAATTAAAGCAAACTGGAGTTGCTGTTCGCCAAACACTCTATGCACTTTCTCATCTCCTCAACTCTGAGTAAGCCATCCCCTAACCCTGCAAGGATGCATTTTTCTTCTCTTTGTCTGAGTGGACCTACCATCTCTATCCGTTTAAGTCATACTCATTGTTTTCCTACTGTGAAGTTTTTTATTGCTTTTCTGACTCTGGACTCCTGAGAATCTAGTGGTCTTATCTGAACTTTCTGTACGTTGTTCATAGATCTCTTGAAGTTAATTTAGTCCTTCCAATATGGAGATTTCATCTGTGTGGGTTCTTCCTCTCACAGGGATAACTCATTTATATAATGTTTTAAGGTTTTTAAAGGATACTGCTCCTAACTAACCTGTGAAGTAGGTACATCAAGTATAATTTTTATTTTATAGATGAGGAACAGGGTCTGAGAGGCTGTGACTTAAACATGATCACTCTGCTTTTAAGTGCCTGAGACAATGCAGACTCCAGTTTCCTTATTCCAAACCATCCATCCACTCTACCTCCTTCATATACAGACAATCCTCCTTGCCTTAGTGGATGGATTAATGAGTTCCTACGACCAAAAAGAAAATAATTATAATGAAAACATCAATAACATTACTTGCTTTTAATCTTCTTTTGATTAATCTATTCAAACAACCAGCTTTTCCAACTTAAGCTTACATCGTCCTCAGGTGATCTGTGTACAACTCATCACAAGGATGAAGACTTTATAGAGGTTGATAGAATTTGATAATATACTTGTCATATTCAAATATGTGTATGTATGTGTAATACACTATGTGAATCACCTTCTAGAGAAGGTCTGATAGGTGATGTGTATTTTCTCTTATGTCCAGTGTGCTTCTGATGTGATCATCAATTATTTTAGAGGAAGGTGCCTTAAATCTCCCTAGACACTATGAAATAACAGACTGCAGGATAGCAGGAGGTATTTATGGATCTGCTATGCACGACATGAGCCACAAGTATCCTTTATAACATCATTGTCCCCTTCAATAAACCTGCTTTGTACTCTGGATGTAACTTGGTGGTAGGGGTAGGGGTAGTAGGGGTGGGATTCATAGTTCTTAGAGTCCAGATTTTGTTTTCAAAAGTCATATAGCTGGGATCAATAAGGTCCAAATGTAGGAAAATCACAAATAATGTCCTTTCAGTTTATGCAAATTTACTTTCCAATATTAAGTACATGATATCCAATCCTCTTACTCCATGCAACATGTTTTACTATGCATACCAGAAGCATTTCCTAATAGTCTCTGATTTGATCTGGTTGTCATGTGGTGAAAAGTTTTCTTACTTGCTGATTTCACGCTTTCCTCTTGTACAATAGTGCCGCATTTTGCCTTACTTTGGTTAAATCTTCAAACCTTTTTTGGAGAAAGTAAGCAAACTCCACAGGGAGTGGGTTCCGGCCTTAGAGAGAAGAGGGAGAAAGTATTGGCTTTCCTGGAACTTGCCTCCCTGACAAACTTTTGTCCATTCTGTGAAAGAAAAGCTATGAGAAGTCAATCTTATAGCAGTGACAGAAAAGTCACAAGCCACACTCAGTAGACTTGTAGACACTGCAGATATCCCTACCTAGAGTTAATTGTACTCCCTAAACACTTTTTCTGTCAGAGTAAATTCACTGAATTATATTTGTAGCTATGGTTTCAGTACCAGTTCTGAAGGTATGAAGTTGAGGTTTAGAAAACACAGTAAAACCCAACTGAATAGCTGAATATAAGAGCTAATCTGGACACATGCTATTCAAAGTATTGTTTCTTTTGGTATCTTATGCTCCTCTTTTATTGTAGTATATTTGAGCATAAAGATGCTCATCTTTTCTCCATGCTGCAGCCTGCTTGAGTACCTCCCCCAGTGTCTACCCCTTGCTCTAAGAGTAATCTGATCAACATTAACAGTCTTGGAAACATATTTGTCAATTGCCATATGACTCCATTCAAAATCCCAATGACTTCCTGGTCTAAACACCCTTCCTCAGTCATTACTTCCCTTTTTGATATATAAGTTCCTTCCTTTATATTGTATCAGCACTGCTTTTTATGTTGTCTAGCACATAGTAAGAAATTAATAAATGCTTTCTTATTCATTTATTCATTACCAAGGGTGGGGGTCTACCTTACCCAATTAATCATAGAAGACTCAGATTGAATCAAACCATCAAAAATAAATTAGGTATGAATAAGTTCTTAATCAATTTGAAAGGATCATAGAGGCTTTGATTCATAGGATGAAGACAAATGACGCCACAAAGTGAATATCTTTTGAGTAATTGAAAAAGATTAACTCACATCTCTTAGACTATATATGAAAATGGCAGTCTAATATGGAACCAGAAGTCAAATGGACTCCTAATTTAGGAGCTGAGGATTCCAGGTCCCTGAAGGGGAATGGCCTAGGAGAAGGGAGGACATTGGGGAGAGAAGAGTGCCACTCTCTTCCCAATTCCTCTATTCTGCTGACTAGGAGACAGCAGGAGTGGAAAGAAATATGGCAAGGGTAACCTTAAAACCTTCAAGAGGGAAAAAAGAATTATTTTTCTGGGTTATATTAAAAAGGAGTTGACCAAGTTAAAATTCAGAAAATCTGCACTTTCCGTAGCTATCAGCAGAGGTGTGCCCTGTGAACCTCTTGAGGCCTGGAACAATCTTCTGCTTTTCTTTGTATTCTCAGTACTTAGCGTGGTATCTGACATAGAGTAGATGTGCTTGTTGACTGACTTGGAGCCAGTAGCAATATCTCTAGTGCAGCAGTATCTAACAACAATTATCTCCACCAAAATGGAGAGGCAAAGTGAATACAAATCAGAAAAAATGAGGAAAGATGGCGTCAGAATTCTCCAAGTGTACTGACTCTCAGGACTTAAAGTAAACAGGAACTATGAGTTAGCCTTTGGCATATGGGGTCCCTACACATGTGCTTCACTCCAATTTTAATATAAATTTTAATATAATCTCTCACTTCAAGGACTTTGTTTGTGGAAAGGAAGAATGAATCCCTGGTTTAAGGGCATTGTTTCTATAGAACAACTGTCATTGCCATATCTACTTAGTAAATATCCTTCATGAAAGCTAATTGGGTCTGATGGATAATCAATGAGAAACACACCAGCTACTGACAAGTTAGAAATAACAACCGCTCAGCGTTATCCCTATAACCTTGTAAGAAAGATAGCAGCACCTCCTGGCTACCCCAACTGAGAGTGCCAGTGTGAGTAGAGGACATCAGCCCAGAGAGAGCACAACAAATTAATTCCTCTCGCACAGAAGTTCTTCCAGAGGGTCTTCAAGCTTGAATGGGGAAAAAATTATATTTTTATTTTGCTGAGCCTCTAAATTGAAATTTATTCTTTCCTTCAGTACTTTAAATGATTATTCTGAGATGTGCTTTATAGACTTCACCAGAATGCCAAAAGACCCAATGATACCAAAGTTAAGAACACTGTTATGGAATATCTTGTTTTATTCCATAAATGAAAAATAAAATTTAAAAAAAGAAAAAAAGAGCCTGCTCTATACCCAGTAGACATTTAATAAATGCTTGTTGCGGTTGTTAATGTGGTTATTATAATTCATTTCTATAGCATTTTAAGACTTTTGAAGTATTTTCTTTGAAATCATTCTGAGCTCATATGATAGAAAGTTTTATCAAATGCTGGAGGGTTGGGCAGATGAGGGTGGTCCTATTATATAGCCTGAAGGGGTGGGAAACCTGTAGGCTATATGTGACCCTCTAGGTCCTCAAGTGCAGCGTTTAACTGAATCCAAACTTCAGAACGTGTTCCATGAATTTTGGATTCAGTTGAAGGGCCATATTTAAGGACCTGAAGGTTCATATGTGACCGTGAGGCCACAGATTCCCCAACCCTAGTGAAGAAAACTCAAATAGGAGGATGGGAAACTTTGAGTGCTCCATCAAGCAGGTAGAGGTCTCCAACATTTTCAAACTACCTCCATTCTCTTTGTCAGACTTCCTGACAACTCTGCAGATTCCTGCTTCAGATTGCTAAGGAGAGCTTCTTCACTAGGCATTTGGCCTTACAATGACACAACCTTCTAAAGTGCCTAGTATAGTACTTGGCATATAGTTGCTGCTTATTAACTACTTTTTCTGTTCCCTTCCATTCCTATACTCCTCTTTCTCTAGGAGTCAAATTCCTGACTTATAATCTTCCTCTTCACCCCTATTTCCTTTCCTTATTCTGGAGGGATTAAAATGTCCATGTCTATGTTTCCTCAAATAACTCCCACTTCCTAGTACCTCAGTCTTCTCAAATCCCGTGACATGATCTATTCTCACTCAATACCACCTGCAAATAGAAATGGTCATATTTTTCATCTTGCCATAATTCACAAATAAGAACTCTGAATTTCTTTATGCGTTCATTATCTTTTTTCTTTTTAATCTTTCCATCTCTTCATGTGTCTCCTTCCTCCAATACCAACTCTCCATTCTCAGTGACCTTCAATCACTTCCTCAATCAGTACCATCCTAGACCATCATGCTGTTCTGCTATACTCTTCTACCTTCCAGATCTTGACCTCTTGGTGAGTCAATTCAACTATTCACTGTCTCCTTTTCTGGAACCCTTTGCCCCTTGTGCTGTCATCAATTATTCTTTGCCAAACCTCGACTTCAGAGTATTCACACTGCTCCCCTCCTTTCCAATTCACTTCCTGTAGACAGAACTGAAGGAAATCAAAAGCCTCATTTTAATTCTCTGCCAGGACATTCAATTGGTTTCACAGTATTTTAGGAATGTACCAACTAAAAAGAAACGAAGGCCAACTGGATTCTTCTTGCTTGATCTTTTATGGATACAAGTAGCATCTTATAATTATTATAGAAGATACAACCATTATACTGTTGATTTTTAATATGCTATTAATAAAGCTTTTGATTTGATGTCAGTTATTTGTTGAGGAATTATATATATACATATATATACATACATATATACACTCAGAGATGTGTATGTATGCATATGTATACAGACATATACATATTTAAATATGGGTTTTATCTTCTGTTATGTTATGAGATTTTTTCCCCCTCCCTCTCCAGTTTCCCTGCCATCTCTTCATTCTATGTTGGAATACCTTCCTAATATTCTATCCAGGAGGGCTAAGTGAAATCAATATGGTAACAGCAGGCTGCTTATGCCTTCCAGCTTTGCCAAGGAATGTGATGATTAACGGTTGGTGCCTGGCTCAATACCACTCTATTAGCACAATGCCCTGTCCAATCATTCCAGTTGCTCATCGGATTGAATTAATTCTATGTATTGCTTGAAAAATACAGCATGAGGTTAAAAGAAATTTTTATTAAATCCTCAATCAATTATTTTTAGCTTGGAGCAATGTTATTACTGTAGTGTTTTTCTTTTTTTTTTGCCCATGTTTGTTAAAGAGCAATCGATGTACAAGAATATTATGGCTTTAAAATGGAGACGAGGGAAGCTCATTGCCTTGATATGTCCTGTTGAATACCACTCATTTATCTAGCAGCTACGTACAAAATGAAGGCTTTGGTATCTATCAAGAAAAAAAGAGGAATTTTTTTTTCAGTTTTTTAATGTTCTAATATAGTATGTAGCAAATCAATTCCCACTGATTTCTCATACGTGGAATCAATGAAATCCTCACTTCTGTGATGAAAAATCTAGGCTATATTATAATCATTTCATGTTTAAACTATTGATATAGTATCTTCTGGGCATGCTTTCTACCTTAACCCTTTCCATGTTATATTGTAATTAATAATTAAATATAGGGATCAATGTAGATTTTACAAGTGCATAGTAGAAACTGCAAATCATCACTATAGGTTGCAAAAGCACATATTCAAAATTAGGAAGGCATGATCTAATCAATAAAATTATACATCCAAACTTTATTAACTTTGATAGACTGATAGTCAATCTCTATGCCAAAATCAGACCTCAAAATTCTAGAGAAAATAACCAATAAACTGCATAAGTATTGAACCATGATTATAGACCAAATTTTTGTCTAATGTTTTCCAGGCATAAAATTTATAAACAATATATTTACTATGTATTGCCATACTAAATGCTCATAATCACCAAGCTGCATGGAATTAAAATCTTGCAACATCTAGAAACTTAGTAGAGGAGGTAAAAATTATATGGGAACATGATGAGGTGCATGTTATCCATCTATTTCTGGCTTACTGGAGATATGCCATGAATGTTTTTGGTGAATCTATATAGGAAGTGCTAACAGCTTAATAATTTTATTCAATTAACCAAAGCATTTCTGTAGAGAGAGAGCATGAAATATAAAAGAACAGAATAGCAAGAAGGATAATAAATTTTCCTAGGATTGTTTTGATTTGAACCGTATCAAAAACAATGAGAACCATAAGACGATGAAAGCAGACTTATGGTTGTTGTCACATTTTTACAGTGTTTTAAGGTTTGCAGAAAGCTTTACATTAGTTCATTCAATTCCTTCTACACACATCAGTAATTATTAACTCCAAAAATTCAATTCAACTTAACATTTCTTAAGCAAAGCAATATGCTAAGATTCTGGAGACATAAATAGCACAAGTCTTTGGGAAATTTACCATTTAGTAGGGTAGAGAAAACAAAAAAAGTATTCCTTACTCTAATACATTTTGCAATGTGATAAGCCCATAGGAGAAGAACAGAATAGCATGAAAGATTTAAGGAAAGAGGAATCAGTTACAGAAGAGGAGATCAGAGATGGTATTACATAAAAAGCAATAACTGAAACCTTGAAAATAAGGCAATGTTTCAAAAGTGTAGGGGTAGAGAGATCATATCAGGTGGGTGGTGGGACAAGATAATACATTACTCATACAAAGACAGGAATCCCGGTACCAAAGGACTTTTGAGAAGGCTATTTTGACTAGAATGTAGAGTGTGTGAAAGCAAATAGATAAGAAAGAGGTAAGGATTAGACCTAAGAATTCTCATGGCTAGAGAAATCTCAAATTAGGAAACTTCTGTACCAGTGAAAACTGGTACTTTCTCTTCAACTTAGAGTTTTAGGAAGTTACTTAGAGCACTGAGAAACTGAGTCTTGCCCAGGATGTCACAGCCAATGTGTGTAACAGGCAGGACTCAAACCCAGGTTTCTATATTGCTCCTCTATCCACTAAGATCATGTGCAGCATAGAATGTGTGAAGGTAAATAGTAGCATTCAAATAAAGTGAGACTTTGGGATGTCAAGAAAATGAAAACTGCAAATTACACCAAATAGGTGGCACCTAAGTATAGCACTTCAAGGTTTGTGAAGTACTGTACAATCGTATTTAATCCTCACATTTCCGTGAGGTAGGTACTATTGTCATTTTATGGTTGAGGAAGCTGAGGCACAGAGGATAAGTGACTAATCTAGAGAAAGTATGATGGAAAGAGAGATGGTCAGCATTAATTAGTGGGTGACATTTTCTATGAGTTTTCATACATGAAAAATGATATTAAAGGTCTCATCAAGGCTAGGGACAGGGTGGTCTTGTGAGAGGGAAAAATGATGTATAATATAGCCCAACTACTTCACTGGTAACCCCTGAGATAGTAAGAGAACAAGGTGGATACCATATGCCTAGCAGATCTTTTATGGAGGATTTATGGGAAAACATATGGAGAAGTTAAGATCTATATTGGTGGAGAGAGTAGGCATCTCTTGTATGTGAGATAAAAATTCCCTTTTTATCTCATACTCAGCTTGCAGTTTAAGACCAATTGGCTATTTGTCCATTAATATGACTTGATGTCCAGCTTAAATTCAAAGTCAGCTAGAATTTTCTATGTTCCTGATTGACCCTACACAGTCTCAATTACTTAATTCATTTCTGATTCCCTCTTCAACTTGCATGTGGTTCCTTGGAGCTGCACTTATGCTCTGCCTATATTGTTAGATTTTTTTCTAGTGTGAATGTTCTCTCATTACTCATTCTGCAGGTGTCTTCTGAAGGAATGCGATGATTTTTTCCGGAAATTTAGTTCAACAAGAATGTTTTTAAGCTTTAGGATTAAGGCACTAGGGACACAAAGTCATAAAAAGGAAATAGACCCTGACCTCAAGGAACTTACATTTTACATTATCATCTGAATATTTTAAACCCTATTGTCCATGCAAGGACTGTGGAATATTTTCATAGAGTGTTACCTTCTCCTACCTAATCAATTTCAAAATACCTCACCATTCCATTTCTCCACATCTCATCTATTATATACCAAGAGATTATAGGTTAATTTTAATACTGTATTTACCTAAAGAAAACGTCATTTGGAAGACAAGTGTGTTAAAAAATTCTATGAATTTTCCAAAAGTCTGATTTAAATTATTTTTAAGATTATCACTTATAATGAATGCTCTGTCCCCTAATAGCATTAATAATTGAAAGCTGACCATGCAAATATCGATTGCTTTGAGACAGACAGCGGTTTAGCAGCATGTTCTCTTTTAGCCCTTGTAAACATATTCAGTCAATGCTCACTAAGTGTTAAGTGACTAAGTTTTTACTCCTACCTTTCTTTGTCACATTCAACTCTTTGTGACTACAGGGATCGTAGCACACCAGGCCTTTCTATCTTCCACTGTTTCTTAAAGTCTATCCAAGTTTCTGTTCATTGTTTGCAAGACACGCTATCCGTTCATCTCATCTTCTTCTGTCCCCTTTTCCTTTTGCCTTCAGTTTTTCCCAACATCAGGATCTTTTCCAATAAGTCCTGCCTTCTAATTGTGTGGCAAAAGTATTTAAGCTTCAGCTTCAGCATTTGACCTTCCACAGAATAGCCTAAATTAATTTATTGATTGATTTAATCTCATTGCTGTTCAAAAGACTCTCAAAAATCTTCTCCAGCACCACAATTTGAAAGCATCAATTTGGTAGCACTCAGTTTTCTTTTTAATCTTTTTAATGCTGTGGGAAAAACCATAGCTTTGACTATGTGGACCTTTGCCAACAAGGTGATGTCTGCTGTTTCAGTGTGCTGTCCAGTTTTGCCATAGTTTTCCTTTTAGGAGAAAACATCTTTTAATTTTATGCCTACAGTCTCCATCTGCCATGATCTTGAACTCAAGAATATACAATCTGACACAGCTTCCATTTCTTCTCCCTCTATTTTCCTAGGGAGCACTTGCCAAGACCTTAGTTATTTTGATGATAAGCTTCAAGTCAGCTTTTACACTCTCCTCTTTCCCCCTCGTCAAGAGGCTTCTTAATTTTTCTTCACTGTCTACCATCCAAGTGGTATCATCTGCATATCTGAAATTGTTGATATTTATCCAAGCAAGTCTAATTTCATCTTTTCATTCATCAAGCCTGGCATTTGTTTGATGTACTCTGCTTATCAGTTAAAAAATAAGGGGCCTTGGCACACTGCTGACCTAACTACTTGAAAATATTTGATCCATTTTGATACTTTTCTTTCTTTTTTTCCTTCTATTTTTTCCATTTATGGTTTACTTTTGCTTACTTAAATGAGATACTTAGAGCATCAAAAAGTCAGTTTCTTCTAAACAGTTTATTTTTTTTTGCTTTTGTTTTTTTAACATAATTTTTCCAAATATATATATATATAGTTTTCAACATTCATTATTATAAGATTTTAAGTTCCACATTTTTCTTGCTCCATCCCTTAATCCCTCCCCAAAATAGCAAGCAATTTGATATAGATTATACATATATAATCATGTTAAACGTATTTCCATGTTAGTCAGGAGAAAGAAAAAATAAAAAAGTGAAAATAGTATACTTCATTCTGCATTCAGACTCCATAGTTCTTTCATTGGATGTGGATAGCTTTTTCTATCATGAATCTTTTGGAAGTATCTTGGATCACTGTGTTACTGAGAAGGACTAAGTCTACCATAGTTGGTGGATCGTTGCACAATGTTGCTGTTTTTGTGTATGATGTTTTCCTGATTGACTTCGGTCAGGACCAGTTCATGGAAGACTTTCCAGGTTTTTCTGAAATTTGCCTGCTCATCATTTCTTATAGTACAATAATATTCCATTATATTCATGTACCACTACTTGTCCAGGCATTCCCCAATTGATGGGCATCCCTTCAATTTCCAATTCTTTACCACCACAAAAAGAGCTGCTATAAATATTTTATGTATGGGTCCTTTTCCCTTTTTTATGCTCTCTTTGGGCTCTTGCTGCTGGGTTTTGTTGGTCGTGTATAGAAATACTAATGACTTATGTGGATCTATTTTATATCCTGTGACTTTGCTGAAGTTGTTTATTATTTCAAATAGTTTTTAGTTGATTCTCTAGGATTCTTTAAGTATGCCATCATATCATCTGCAAAAAGTAATAGTTTTGTTTCCTTATTGCCAATTTTAATTTCTTTGATTTATGTTTCTCTTTTCTTATTGCTAAAGCTAACGTTTCTAGTACAACAATGAAAAAAATAGCTGGTGACAATGGGCATCCTTGTTTCACCTCTGATCTTTTTGGGAAAGAGTCTAGCTTATTCTAATTACATATAATGCTTGCTGATGGTTTTAGATAGATATGACTTGTCGTTTTAAGAAAAACTCCATTTATTCCTATGTTCTGCTGTATACTGCTGTATTTTGCCAAAACCTTTTTCTGCATCTACTCAGATAATCACATGATTTCTATTGGTTTCATTGTTTATATTGTCAGTTATGCTGATAGTTTTCCTAATATTGAACCAGCCCTGAATTCCTGGCATAAATCCCACTTGGTCATATTATATTATTCTCTTGATAAATTCTAAAATTTTGCAGAAATATTATTTTTTGCCTGCCTGGAAAATCTTTAGTGCTATGTTTTTAGATATACATGTAACCCATAGCCCAAAAAGAACTCTGTTATTTTTTTTAAATATAGTTATCCAAATATATTTTAAAAATTTTACAGACTCCAATTTGATTGCTGCTGAAGATGGTTTCTGATTTTCCTTTCAACTTCACCCCCCACGAAAAACATATTAATTTATTTGTTTTCAGTTTTCAACAAACATTTCTATAAGTTCCAAATTTCCTCCCCCTCCTTTGCTGTGATAGCATGCAATCCTATATAGGTTCTATGCATACATTTCAATTAAACACATTTTCACATTAGTCATGTTGCATAGAAGAATAAAAATGAATGGGAGAAACCTTGAGAAAAACAAAACAAAACAAAACATAACAAAGAAGAAAATAATCTGTTTCATTCTGCATTCTGACTTTATAGTTCTTTGTATGTGGATGACATTTTGCATCATGAGTCCTTTGGAAATGGTTTAGGTCCTTGCATTGATGTCAAGGGCTAAGTCTATCAAAAACAATGGCTGTTACTGTGTATAACATTCTTTTGGTTCTACTCACTTCACTCAGTATCAGTTCCAGTAAGTCTTTCCAGGTTTTTCTGAAGTCTGGCCATTCTTATTTCTTATAGTACAATAACATTCCATTACATTCATATGCCACGACTTGTTCAGCCATTCCCCAGTTGATGTACATCCCCTCAATTTCCAGTTCTTAGCCACCACAAAAAGAGCTGCTGTAAATATTTTTGTACATGTGGATCCTTTTCCCATTTTTATGATCTCTTTGGGATACAGCCCTATAATTGCTGGATCAAAAGGTATGCATGTTTTTATTGTCCTTTGGACATAGTTCCAAATTGTTTTCCAGAATGAGTGTATCAGCTCACAGCTCCACTAACAACGAATTAGTGTTCCAGCTCTACCACATCTTCTCCAACATTTACCATTTCTCTGTTTTGTCATGTTAGTGAATCTGATAGGTGTTATGTGGTACCTCAGAATTATTTTAATTTGTATCTCTCTAATCAATGATGATTTAGAGCATTTTTATATGATTATAGATATTTTTAATTTCTTCCTCTGAAAACTGCTTGATCATATACTTTGACCATTTATCAACTGGAGAATGGTATATTCATTAAGGAAATTGGTCTATCATTTTCTTTCTCTGTTTCACTTCTTCCTCATTTAGGTATCAGCATTGTATTTGTATCATAAAAGGAATTTTGTAGGACTCCTTGGTTGCCTATTTTCCCAAAGTGTTTATGTAGTATAGGAATTAATTTTTCTTTAAATGTTTGGTAGAATTCACTTGTAAATCCATCTGGCCCTGGAGATTTTTTCTTAGGGAGTTTATTGGTAGTTTAATCAATTTCTTTTTCTGAAATGGGGTTATTTAAGCATGTTATTTCCTCTTCTGCTAATCTAGGCAATTTATATTTCTTTAAATATTCATCCATTTAACTTAGATTGTCAGATATATTGGCATACAGTTGGGCAAAATAGCTCCAAATTAATTTCCTTTACATTAGTGGTGAATTCACCCTTTTCATTTTTAATGCTGATAATTTGCTTTTCTCTTTTCTTTATTTTTAAATCATATTAGCCAAAGGTTTATCTATTTTATTGGTTTTTCTTTTCATAAAACCAGCTCTGAGAGTGAGGTTCAAACGATACTCACCCAGTTCCTTCTTTCTCTTTTTTGTAATAGGTCTTTTGCACCTCTTTAAGTGGTGTAATTTACCCTATTCTGCTTCCACCTTTCCTCTTTTCCCAGTATGATCTTTTCTTTCACCCCTTAATTTTTTATATCATCACATCAGAGTCAACTTATACCCCCATCCTTTGTCTGTGTATAATCCTTCTAACTGTCCTAATAGAGGCACAGTTCACAAGAGTTACAAGTATCATCTTCCTGTATAGATATGTAAATAGTTTAACCTTAAAGAATAAGATTTATTTTTCTTTCTTTATTACCTTTTAAAGTTTTTCTTGAGTCTTATATTTGAAGATTGAGTTTTCTGTTCATCTCTGGTCTTTTCATCAGGAAAGTCTAAAAGTTTCCTATTTCATTGAATGTCTACTTTTCCCCCAGAAAGATTATTCTCAATTGTGCCATGTTGTTCATTCTTTTTTGTAATCCAAACTCATTTGCCTCCCAGAATATCATATTCCAAGTCCTCCAGTCCTTTAATGTAGAAACTGCTAAACCCTGTGTAATCTTGACTGTAGCTCTTTGATATTTGAATTGTTCCTTTTGAACTGGTTGTCATATTTTTTCTTTGACATGATAATTCTGGAATTTGGCTATAATATTCCTTGGAGTTTTCCTTTTAGGATCTCTTGCAGGAGATGATCAGTGAATTCTTTCAATGATTATTTTACCCTCAGGTTCTATGATATCAGAGCAGTTTTTCTTGATAATGTCTTGAAAGATACTGTCCATGCTCTTTTTTAATCATGGTTTTCAAGTAACCCAATAATTTTTAAGTTATCTCTCCTGAATCTATTGTCCAGGTCAGTTGTTTTTCCAATGAGGTATTACATATTTTCTTCTATTTCTTCATTCCTTTGATTTTGTTTGACTAATTCTTGATGTCTTAGAGAGTCATTAGTCTCCACTTGCTCAATTCTAGTTTTCAAGGAATTATTTTCATCAGTTACCTTTTTGTGCTTCCTTTTCTATTGGGCCATTTCTACTTTTTAAAAAGTTGTTTCCTTTGGTGGATTTTTTCCCATTTAGCCAATTGTATTTTTTTAAGGAATTGTTTTCTTCAGTCAATTTTTGTCCTTCTTTTCAAGGCTGTTGACACTTTCTTGAATACCTTTCATTTCTTTTGCCAGTTTTCCTTCTACCTCTCTTATTTTATTTTTAAAATCATTTTTGATCTCTTCCAAGGAGGCTTTTTGGGTTTGAAATCAACTTATATTCCCCTTTCAGGCTTCACAAGGAGGCTTTTTGGCATTATTGTCCTCTTCTGAGTTTGTGTTTTGATCTTCTCTGTGGTCATAGTAGCTTTCTTTGGTCAGGGCTTTATTTATTTTTTGCTCATTTTCTTTTCAATTTTATGTCTTTTAAAGTTGAGCTCTGCTCTTGGGGAGGTCAGTGTCCTAGGCTTCTTGTTCTGGGTACCAGGAGCCCCATCACTGACTTTCTATGCCAAAGATTTAGGTGCTGGTAGCTTACCCACTGTGCTGGGGTAGCTATGGCCTAATTGTGTCTGTTGTAGGTGGTAGTGGTGGGAACATGTTCTGGGGATGACAGTTTGCCTTCTGTTCTGGGGTTGGAGACCTCACTGCTGGCCTGTTGGGCCACTGACCTGCTGAGCCAGGGCTGACAGGGCCTTGGCTGTTGATCTGTGCTGGAGCTAAGGGCCTCCCTCTTGCTTGCTCAGGCATCATCTGCACTGGGTTATGTTCCCCTTTTGCCCAAGTGAGACAGACTTTCCTGAAATCTTTCTAAGTTAACTTAAACTGGAAATTTGTTTTATTCTATCATTTTGTAGGTTCCGTCACTTCAGAATCTACTTAGAGGCTTGACTTAACATTGTTTCTGAGGGAAACTGGGGAGAGCCGAGGCGTCTTCCTGGCTTTTCCTTGCCAACTTTGAACAGAAGTTTTAAGATAAATGTTGTAATCATCAGGGATATAAACTTGTAAGCCACTATAATATTAACTATATGGCCAAATATGTTATTTTGAAAAAAATCTAAATAGAAATTTGGGGGTCTTCTCATACAAGTATAAATGTACCAGATAGTAAGTATTGAAAATTCAACAATATATGCTTTGGTTTGGATTGGTATATCAGTAAGCACCCCAACATACACAAGGGGACCTGCTAACACAGGTTCTTAGATCTGCATTCATAAAAGGAAAGCAACTTTTGAGAGAATAACAATCACATTAATCAAACACATGTATCATTCCTTTTAATTAGGCACACATATCATTCACCTAGTTCAAGGGAGTTAGCATCCTAAACTTCAAAGAAAATACAGAGAAATCCAAAAGTCAACAGACATGGCTTCCTCTGACTCACCATAATTCAAGAGACAACTGTCTGACCATAATTACCAAAGATGGAAGCAGGACATCTGGGTTCTCAAAGCTGGGGGGCTTCTTAAAGTGACTTCCCAGAGTCCTCCTCTGGCCAAACAAACACTTCCAATCAGTAAGCCCCAAAATAAAACCCACACCTCAGAGTTTTTATACACTTTTTAGAACCAAAGGGCTTCACATCCCTTGAGAAACAGTGCCTCATTAACAAAAGACATGGGCCTTCTTACAAATCTTTCCAGTCCCTACCATTGGTGAGAAAGATCCTCTTCAGTCACATTCAAATACAGGCATTATACTTCTTGATTACACCCAAACAAAAAAACAGCAAAAGATCCTATTTTACTTGCTGTTACAATTGGATTCTTTAATTTTTCTTTATTTATTTCTATTTTTCATTGTACATCAACTGTAAAGCTTACTCACGTCTTTTGGAAAATAGAAGTAGGAATTTGGAATAAAAGTGTATCAAGAATGTAAATGAAGAGGAGCTCAGAGAGTACACTTCATTCTCCTTCTTTATTTATGGATCACAAATATCCTAGTACAAAAGGTATAATTAAGTCAATGTTCTTTTAATTTATAATTATATACATATCAGTGTATATTGATAGTTATTTTTTTCAGGAGGAATAAAGATCTTTAAAGTTGATATCTAATCAATTCCCCGCTATCATATCTCTAAGTAGTACCTGTCACAATTTCTATATAATATAAAGGGAAACTGAAGAAAATGAAAATGTTGTTCAGTCATGTCATACTCTTTGTGATCCCATGGACCATACTGTCCATGAGATTTTCTTGGCAAAGAAATCAGAGGGGTTTACCATTTCCTTCTCCAAGGAATTAAGGCAAACAGAAGTTAAATGACTTGCCCAGGGTCACACAGCTAATAGGTGTCTGAGGCTGGATTTGAAGTCATGTCTTCCTGATGCCAGGCCCACCACTGTACCCACTGAGCGAACTAGCTGCCTTCTCCTGACACAAATAGAATTCCATTTGGAACCCAAGAAGCTGAGTTCAGATTTTGACTTTGCTACTAAGTATTTATGTGACCTTAAGGAAAGTCAGTTCTTCTCAAGTCTCAATTTCCTTATTTTTATATTTTATATTATTTTATTTTATATGTTTATATTATATATTATTAAAAAATAAGTTGAATATTGGCATATACTAAGTATATTGGCATATACTAAGTTCTGAATAAATATATTATCTATATCTGTCTGTCCTATATATCTGTCTATTTAACTATCTGTCTTACCACCTATCTAACTATCTAACCACCACCTCCTTGGAAGTACATGGATGAATTTTAACAGGGTAAACTTGGATAGGAAAAAATTGTATATTGATTTTCATTAACATCTAGCTTAAATTCAGCATTTATTTTCATTCTAAATGAGGATAACAAAAAATTAATCCAAAAGGGGTTCACATAGGCTTCACCAAACTGCCAAAGAGAACCATAATAAAAGAAAGCAAAAGAGAACCCCTTTTGTTCGATCTGTAAAGTACATGAAACCTGTAGAAAGAAATAACACAAAACCTATAGAAAGGAGAGAAGAGATAGAATACAGAGTTTCTGTCTCCTGGGACAACATTCTAAAATTAAACTAGAAAGAGCCTTGCTTTTCATGTAAAACCTTTATTGGGAAGAAAAAGCTCGTCAGAGCTCCACCTGTGAAACGTACCATCTGAGATGGCAGTTAGGACAGGTGTGTAAGATGTGCTTTAAGTTATAGCTTTAAATAGCCTCATCTGCTTTGCTAATTACCAGAGCAACTTTGAAGATACCTTGTAGCAGGCATCACCCATTGCTCCTTAAGGGGTTTTCTCAAGGCTGGCACTTTATGAGAAAGCCACAGGGACTACGGGTGCTACTGTAATGTTAAAAAAATAAATGTAGGAAAAAATAAAAAAGCAACCGCAACCTGCTGGATATTATACCAGTGTATTCTGCTGAAAGTTGTACAAACCATCAGTGGAAACTCAGTATTTCTAAAAAGGCCTTGTCCTATTGTGGTATGAATATGCATGAATTGGCTAACTCCCCATTCATTTCCCTTCTTCTTATCCTATGGGACCCAGGGATTGAACCTTGTGTTTTCTTCTGCTACCACTATTCAACCTTCCATATGAATTCTTTTGTGACTAGATCCTTTGCAGAAAGGGACACAGATCGTCACATTTTCCTAACCTGCAGTATTTGAAAGAAGCAACAAACTGCCATGAAGGCACAGCTGCCACACCTGTCATAGTTAACAGGACATTTTACAGGTGGGATTCATGAGCATAGCTGCTTTGAATGAAAGCCACATCCTTCAGGCAAGATAGATAGATAGATAGATAGATAGATAGATAGATAGATAGATAGATAGATAGATAGATACATAAAAGTCAGTTATCAAAATAGTAACAAAGTGGAAGAATAAATATATAGATCATGGATTCTTAACCTTTTTTGGTGTCAGACAATTTTGGTAGTCTATTTTGAATATTATTATGAAAAATATACACTAAGGTGCTTAGGATTATAAAGGAAATCAAAGTTAAAAAAAATTGGAATGTCATTTTTCCATTCAAAGTTCATGGACCCCTTGAAATCTAGGTTTTGTAGATGCCCAAGTGAAAGACCCCTGGTTTAGGCATTAACTGGGAAAGGGGAAGTAAGTGTAGCCATGGAGCTAGGATAAATGATTCATCAACTTTCATTTTCTTTTTATGAAAGAGCAAGGAACTAATTAAGAACAGTAGCAGACAGTGCTGGTAATCTGGTCTATCTGTCTGGTGCTTCAGTAGGATAGACTGTCATTGAATTAAACACGGTGTGAAACATAGTTCAGATACACTTGATACAGTAGGAACTGGGAAATTTTTCCCTTCTTCCCTTCTTTCCCACGTCCCATGCTTAGGCACATACTTTCTTTTCCTTCCTTTAACAGCATTTGTTTTCTTTTCTTGAACCACCATTTCATGAGCCCCTTTTCAAATGAGGAGAAAACAAATGAATAAATTAAATCTTTAACAAATATGCATAGTCAAGTTAAATCCCCACACTGACCACATCCAAAATACATCTCATTATACTTTCTACTTAATGATTTAATTAACTCAAGAGTTAAGTACTATCCTTCATTGTTTGTCCTCTAAAATTATGTTTGGACATTGTATTTTTCTAAATTCTTATATCTTTCAAAATTATTCAGTTTTACAAAGTTGTTATTGTATAAGTTATTTTCCTGGTTCTGCTCACTTCCTTCTGTATCAATTCATACAAGTCTTCTCTAGTGTCTCTGAAATCATTCCCTTCACTGTTTAAAATAAATTAAGGTATATAAATGGGAGATCCTTTACCAGCACTGGGATGACACCTCATATGATTCATTTGTTTAAAACAGTGCGAATCCTTTATAGCTTGACCATTAATGTTGGGGTCCAGGAAGCTAAATCATGTTTGTGCTTTAAGAAAGAGCTTTAAATGGCTTCATCTACCCTTTTTAATCACCACAGCAACACTAAAGTCCCTCGTTATCTTCCATCTCTCTTTGCTCCCTGAGGTATTTTTTCAAGGCTGGTGTTTCATGAGAAAGTCACAGGAACCCCAGGTGCTTATCTAATGAGAGAAAAACAACAGCAACTTGTGGGATATTACACCACCTTATTTTATCTAAATCATAGATAAAGAATAGGGGCCCTTTGGAAGGAAATCTATTGATCTTATCTCTCTGTAGGCAGTAGGAAGAGGAACTGAAGAGCTGTTTTGAACTGGACAGATTATGAAGCAAAGTCGTCAGAGCTGAAACCTGGCTCCAGATGAGCCCAATTTTGTTCTCATGTGAAACGGTAGCTTGGAGGCACCCCCTTTTGTGGCTCATGTAAAATAATAAGGAAAGAAA
This sequence comes from Notamacropus eugenii, assembly GCF_028372415.1. Taxonomy (NCBI): domain Eukaryota; kingdom Metazoa; phylum Chordata; class Mammalia; order Diprotodontia; family Macropodidae; genus Notamacropus; species Notamacropus eugenii. The sequence continues at coordinate 230,869,584 of NC_092877.1, read as the reverse complement.
TAATAATACTCATAAAACTGTCTTAAATCTCCTGAAGGCTTTATTACTAGATGCTACAGAGAAGGTAAAATAAAAAGCAAAAAGAGAAAGTCATGGAATTTTTTTTAAAGTCCTGTATAGTAGAAACAGTGTTGTTTTGTCATGTCTGACTCTTCCTGACTCCACTAGGGGTTTTCTTGGCAAAGATACGGGAGTGATTTGCCATTTCTTTCTCCAGCTCAGTTTACAAATGAGGAAACTGAGGCAAACAGAATTTAAATGACTTGCACAGGGTCACATAGGTAGTAAGTGTCTGAGACTAGAGTTGAACTCAGGTCTGTCCTAACTCCAGACCCTGTGCTCTATCCATCGAGCAACCTCTCTGCCTCAAGTAGAAACAGTAGAGCATGGTAGACCAAGAATTGAACTTGGATTTGAGTTCATTCTCTAACATTTATTATCTTTGTGACCACTGAGAAATCACATCTCTACAAGCTACAGTCTTCTCATTTATAAAATGAGGATAAAAACAGGTGCACCAGTTACCAGGTCATTATGAGAAGAATATTTTGTAAATTCTAAACCTGTGAATATTTGAATTACCATCATTAATTCTTAGATTCTCCTTCACAATCTCATATTTTTATTTTTATTCAATTCAACAAACAATTTTAAGGACCTGATATTCACTAGGTACTGTTTCAAAAGTCACCACAAAGCATGAACAAGTAGGAAGTTCATTAAATACTAAATTTTATCCAGCCATAATTGAAATCCTGCCACAAATTAGTCTATCCCATACAGCCGATAGACACTTGGCTTCCTTCCTATTCCTTGCCCCAGTTCTAGGATGATTAAAAAATTTTTTTTAGTTGGAGGGACCTCAGAAGCTGTCTAGCCCAACCACTAGCTTTATAGCTGTATACTTGATGAAACCATACTTAAGTTCTTAGTCATAGTTAGTAATAGTGCCAACCTAGTTCTAAGCTTAGTAGAATTTTATGTCAATTTTAGAATCACCTTGAGTCTTAGGCAAAAGTTTTATCTTCCTGGTTAACCTCTGCAAATCCGAGCTGTGATACATTTCTGTTTTATATCCAACCTGGCTGCTGTAGATCACCTAATGCCCCTGACTTCCTGGATTAGGAAGACACTTATTTCCTCTTTTGGCCCTAACATATTTAGCTCCTGAGTTTAAGGTAATTCTGTATTGTCATTATAACAGCTTCCTTTATTCTTCCTGAAGCTCTCTGTAATTTGTCTTGTTGAAATTCCACCCAAAACTCGGATTCATATTTACATGTCCATTCTGGCTTCCTAAAAGCATATTCACTGATTATTTATAAAGTATGATTCTGTTTATTTTGCTACTCAAACTAGTTCCTTGTCCTTAGTCTTACTAGTCACAATGTGGTCTCAAAATTGGACAGTGTAATTCCTGGTCTGCTTCAGTGTATCAGCTAACTTCCTAAACTCTAGCTTTTAAACTTAGGTCTTTCCATATTACAAAATGTGTCTTTCCTGTTGGACTATTTACTAAGTTTCTTTTTCTAATTTGAGAGTTACTTCCAGCTTTCATCTTATTCATATGTTCTAATGTCTCATAACTCACTCAGGTTTCCCTCTCCCATTGTCTCTCCATTGTATCTAAGTAATTATGTTCCAGAATCCTGTCAGGGTTGGGAGAGAAGGAAATACAAGTTTTAGAAAGCATATACAATGCACCAAGTACTGTTCTAAGGGCTTTTGCAAGTTTATAATTTTGTAATTTTTACACACTTTCAACTGATGGTAAGAGGAGGGCTGTTATCTCATTTTTCATTTTCATCAACTACATATATCTGTTCCATTGCCAAAACTTGTCATTCCTACCTTCTCAACATCTCATATAGATTCTCTTCTCTCCATTCACATAGCTACAACCCAAGTTGAGGTTTTCGTCAACTTTTTCCCAGACTATTGCCAATAGCCTCCTAACTGGTGTCCCTACCTCAAGTCTTTTCCCACTCCAATCCATTATCCATTCAGATGCCAAGGTATGATCATGTCAAACCCCAGCTCAAGTAGCTCTAGTGGCTCAGGATTGTTTGTGGCATCAATTATAATCTTGCCTTGCATTTAAAGTGTCTCATAACCTGGCCTCTTCCTAGCTTCCATTTCCAATCTTATTAAACTTTACTTCCCTCTACATCATCTGTGATCCAGCTATTCTGTCCTCCTTGCTGTTACTCAAATATGGGAGCATTGCATCTCCCATCTCATTAACTTGGAATTCTCTACCTGGAATTCTCCATGCCTGGAATTCTCTGCCTCTGACCTCTTTATTTCCTAAGATTCCTCAGCTCAAATCTGACCTTCTGTAGGAGGCTTTTAGCTGTTCCTTTAGCTCTAAGTACCTTGCACCCACATTACTTTCCATCACCTCCACACAGATCTTGTTCATGTACCTAGTTATTTAAACTCACCCATGAGAATGTAAGTTCCTTCAGAAAAAAAAAATATTTTTGCATTTCTTTGTATCCTCAGTAGTTAGCACAATGCCTGGCACCTTGTGAATATTTAAGAAATGCTTGTTGACTGACTTACTTGAGGATTAGTATTTTCTACTTCTGTGGTTCATAACAAAAGTAGAAAGAGGCAGAACTTCTGGATTCAGTTTTCAGGAAACCATTTGAAATATTTTGTGACCTTGATAAGCTCAAATCACCTCTTCGTAATTCAGATGGTGTTTTTTTTTCCCTGTAAAATGAAGACACTGCTACTTGGCACCTATCTGCTTCTCATGGAAAAAAATGCTGATAAATGAGATTCATAATGAGACAGTCTTTAAAATGCTCTGCATGCCTAAGACATAAAGGTATTTTTAAAAAAACTAAGTGCCATTACTATAAAAAATGCTCATGCCAACCTTGCACTAAAAATCCAAGTCCGATCCTTAGTTATTCCTTTTTATGAAACAGAAAGAGGCCATGTGGGCAGTGAAAAAAGACTGAAGTATTTTAAATTCCTGTCAAAAATAAATTTAATGCTTATATGAAAAACTGTAAATTTAAGAAACATCAAATCTAAGACAGTTTCCTTGAAAATTAATTAAAAACCAAATATATGATTACAGAATTATTTCTTATATATGATAATTTTGTTTCACTAAAATTTCTCCTTTCAAGATGAAAAATGCATCCAAAGTACTTGTTGTATGTGGGGCATTTGTTTAAAATTTTTCCTTCTTGGATTTGTTACAGTGTGGCAAGCTGAAAAAGAATAACTACAATGTATGTTTAACTATTTTCACTTTATGTACAAAACCGTGTATACAAATGTGTTAAATGTGCTTAGAATGGGATTAAGACTTTTTGCTTATGCATTTATGCATATGTGTATATATATATATATATATATATATATGCACACATATATAAACTTATATGTGTCTGTATACACACATACACAGATATTAAACCACTAGAAAATGTCTCATCCAAAAGGTCAGACACTGCACACTTTCTGGATATGGATACAAGAGACAATAAAACAAGTAAGGAATTAACTTCAAGGAACATGACTCATTACAATTGAGAATCTATGGAAAGAAACAGGAAAGAAACTACTACTAGAACTAGAGAACATGAGTACTCTTCAAAGAGAGAAAAGACTTCCATACCCTGTGGGACCAGGAAATAGAAGCTGCCTTGGCTTCCCAGGCATTCAGCATGTGTGCCTCACTACCACTGTCATCTAAGCTTGAGTCTACTCTGTCTTTAGATGTTATGTATGTAGAAAGATATGCTCCACATTTATGGGAAATATTTTTTTTAATTACTGTCCTTGCTAGGGTATTTGAGTATAAATGTCTTTATAAAAGTTAATGAGTCTCATAAACAGTCAATGACATAATTGTTGATGAGAAGCACACTGATGGTGGCTCAGTATTGAGAGTACAAAACTTCAAGGTTATGCCTAGAATCCAAAGTAGCAGCCATTATCTGAGGACCTAATCATAAAATGTGAGTACAGCTTGTGGTAGTAGTCTGCACCAGGTTATATATACACAAATATATAATATCTAGATGTGTGTGTGCTTGTATGTATACATATATACACATACATACACATATGTGTTTATATACATATATATCTATATATGGATGTGTGTTATATATTACATATACATTCATACATAAATAGAGAATAGTGGTACATTCTGATTTTTCTACTGCTTTCCATTCCCTAACAAATATGTGTATATATTTATATGTATATATGTATGCATATAACCAATTTTTGTTGTTTAGATGAGTTCTGTATCTTCTACATGTTGAAACAATGAATTTTAGTGGAGCAGAATGATGTTCAGAACTGAATCATCCTATCTTCTTGATCAGTTGCCTTCTAAATATGGTCATATTCTTACTGTGTTGTTCAAGTGCATATATCCTGTGATATGTACAAAACTAGCTACAGTGCTTATTCATGGAGAAACTCACTGGCTACATGCCCTTAATCAAGACTATTCCTATCCAGGAGAACAGAGTCCATTTCTATGATGCACCAACCTGTTCTTTTTTCCCATAAAACTCTAGATAATTAATACTTGCTAAATTTGGGTTTTCCAAGGGAGAACTGAAAACCATACTGACAACTTGATTATATGGTTGACAAAAATGGTATCTTTCCACAACACTGTTTCTTTTTCCCTTCCTTCTTTTCTGCTCCACTACTCCAGAGACCCTATTTTAAAGTCTTTGGGTCTTGAAATTTCCAGATCCATAAAATTTAAGGGAAAGAGGACATTAATACTTGTGCCCTAGCACAACCCTATTCCAAATGGGGATAACTGTTAAAGAATTTGGCATATGGGTCTTTGGCTTTTATTGGGGAACACATTTATTGGAGAACAGTAGGGTGCTAAGTTTTAGGCTTTCATGAAATTGGCAGAACCATTTGCTGACACAACCTATTTCTTGGAAGAATATAAGCTCTTTGCAGCAGGGGAATTTTTGTTTTCTGTCTTGGAATCTTCAGCAATGTAGGTGTTAGTATGGTAGAAAATCCCTTAGTTTGGAGCTAGAGTACTTGTGTTCAATTCTTTGCTTTACCATTTAATTTGATGTGGTTATAGGCAAGTCACCTAATCACTGTGGCCTAAATATCATCATACGTAAAATAATGAGGTTGGGATAGATAACTTCTGAGGTTCTTTCAAATTAATCATTCAATTAACAAACATAAATTAATCAGACTCCTGGGCATACAACATCATGAGAGAAGCATATATGCCTATAGAAAGAATATACAAAATAGATATAAGGCATTTTTGTCAAGGAGGCAATGAATAGTAGCTGAGGGTTGTGCAGGAATATCAAAGACCTCATGGAGGTAGTGCTTGAGCTGAATCTTGAAGGATACAACTGATTATAAGAGGTAGGTGTGAGGAGAAAGTATATTCAAGTCTTGGGGGATCTGCTAGTTCAATGGCCTACGGATGAGAGATGGACTGTCAAGTATAAGAAACAGTAAGGATGTCAGTGTGGTTGGATCATGGAGTACCTGAAAGAGAACAAGATATAATAAGTCTTGAAAGTTAAGTTGGGTCTATGTTGTGAAGAACTTTGAATGCCAAGCAGAGGATTTCATACTTGATCCTAGAGATGCTAGGCAGCTACTGCAGTTTCTTAAGAAGAGGAGTGACATAGTTAGATTTGTCCTTTAGGAAATCACTTTGACAATTCTGAAGATTAATTAATGTGGAGTATACCTGAGTCAGACCAATTAGGAGTTTATTGGGATAGTCAAGAGAAAAAGAAAATACTGCAATAATCTAGAAAAAAGGGAAATGAGATTCTGAACTAGGATGGTGGTAGTCTGAGGGAAGAAAGTAGTAAAACGTGTTGTGGAAGCAGAAATGTTAAGAGGTCACAATTGGATGAGAGAAAGAGAGGATAATTACTGGAATCATGAACCTGGATGACTAGAAGGATAGTAGTGCCCTTGGAAGTAAATAAGGAAGTTCATAAGAGAAATGAGTTGGGGGAAAAGGTAATGAATTATATTTTAGGCACATTTAGTTTGACATGCCCATGGAACATTCACTTTGAAATGTCCAATAGGCAATTGGTGATGTGTAACTAGAGCTCAGAAGAGAAACTAAGTCTAAATATAGGAGTATTGGAGTTATCTGCATAGAGATGAGCTTTTGGGAGCCAAGGAGATTACCACCTGAGACAGTAAGGAGAGAAAAGGGAAGAGGGCCTAGGATAGAGTCTTGGGGTATACTTAGTTAGGAGCTGTGATCTGGATGATGAACCAGCAAAAGACACTGAAAAAAAATAGTCACACAGGTAGGAGAATTAAAGAAGAGCAGTATTATGGACTCCTCAAAAGGAGACAATCAATATTCAAGAGGAAAGGGTGTGCAATAGCCTCACACATGGCAGAAGAGTCATAAAGAAATGATTAGATTTGGCAATTAAGATATCATTTGTAAATTCAGAGAGAATGGTCTTAGCTGTAAGTCCAGAAGCCAAAAAGCACAAAGAAATTAAAAGTAAGAAGAGAAAAGGTGGAAGCAACAAGAATAGACAGACTGAGAAATAGAGGAGAGACATGATGATAACTTGAGGAGATGTTAGAGTTTAGTAACTTCAGAGGAATTTTTTGATTCAGTTTGGTTTTGTTTGGGATGGTGGAGACTTGGATATATTTGTAGGTGGTAAACAGTAGGTAGATAGAGGTTAAGGATTAGAGAGAAAGAGGTGATTGAATATTGGAGGGAGAATCTGATGGAAACTCCAAGAGCAGATGGGATCAAGAATATATTAAAGCTTTTCTTTGACAAAGAGAAGAGCCATCTAATCATAGAGACCAAAGTAGAAAAGAATGGGGACATTATCAAGAGGATTGAGAGGGATAATTCTAAATCTATGAAGCTGCTTATGAAACCTAGCACAGTTCAGTACCTTCAACTTAGTAGGTACTTAATAAATGCTTATTAAATGGAAATGAAATGTGCAAATATTTAAAAGGAAAGAGCTGCCTATAAAAGAAATGAGAATTTATCACATTTGCTTTTTTCAAATATCCAACTCTGCTTGAGCTAAATTAGGCAGTTTGTAAATTTCCTGTTGAATGATTTGATACAATGAATAGTACTTAAACTGTATTGCCCTCTAAAGCAAACAATAGTAGAAATGATTAAAATGGTTAGAGTCAATCCCCAAATCACACCCACAAACCCTGCACCATCTATAACCTAATTAAGAATATTCTAAAGGCTAATTCTTACTCAACATTTACTCACAATAATCCACTTCTTTAAATAATGAGGACTACATACAAGCCACGCTCCTCATCTAAATATTTTAGAGACTTAAAAAATGTATTACATGAACAATATTACATGATGATTTCAGCTACTATTGTGTTTTTTCAAAGAAATCAAAAAAAGAAAAAAGGAGAGAAAAAACAGCACTAAGCATGACTGTTTTCAAAAGTGTTTCTAAAACAGGTAATGAGAGTGATATGTTTGAAGCTACTTAGTCTCACTAACCAGAGAGGAAAACAAAGATTTTCCCATGGAAACTACAGGGGGCAGATGAGGTGAATATCTTGTAGTTTCATCCTCTGATTCTAAAGCACATGAAACCAAGTCTCACTACCGGGTCATTATATAGATGAAGAAGCTAAGATGAAAAAGTTAAGTGACTTTCTCAAGGTCACTTGTAATTCAATAACAATGACAAAAATCCAGCACTCTTGGCAACGTCATCTTTCCATTAGAACCCTCCCACGTGCCCAGGGTTAATGCTATATGATGCAGCAGACACATGGACTGGATGATCAGAGATGTCTTTCCAGTCTCTGCCATCTCTCTGGTTCTGTGACTCTCTCTTTATTATTCTTTGATAGTTACAGAATAAGCTTCCCTGTACAAACTTTCTGTTTTGCCTCCATTTGCTGACTTTAAAATACTTTCTGGTTGAAAGGTCAAAGTAATAAGCCCATTCACTGATTCTATTTTGTTCCAGTTTGAAAAGGAAAGTCTGGATGAAATGTTAGCCCCTTCAGCGGGTGAAGTCCCTTATACATAGATTGGGTTTTGGTATTGTTATTGACGTTATTTTACAGGGCTGAACTAGCCTATGGGCACATCGAACAGGATCAAGGCAAATGTAGTAATAAAATGGACCAAGCTCCGAGGACAGTATATGGGACTCTGGAAGGTGCCCAATCCCAGACATACTCTGCAGAGTATACTTTAGCTGATGGAAAAAGGAGTTGCCCTGTTATATTACATTTCCCATTACATATATAAAAATGATACCACTGCAAATTTTCCATTGAATTTGGGAAGGGATTAGTTAGAATCATCAGAGAAGAGAAAATCATAGTTTTACGTGATTGATTCATCTGTTATATATAGTCACATAGTTATTATTTTGGTAGAAAGTTTTTACGGCCTAAATTCAGAGATCTGGGATGCTCTCTGTCCAAAAGATATAGTCATTCAGCAACCCAGGTTTATCAGTAAGTATTTATTGAGAACCTATAATGTGCCAGTCACTGTGGGAGACCCTTTGGCTATAAGCACAAACAATGAAACAACCTCTACCCTCACTGAAATTATGAGTCATATATTTATGTAAGTACAATTGAAAAGGGAAAAATAAGAATACAGAGAACCGTCTAATGCAGGTTCAATTTAATTGATTAACTGTTTCTTAAATTGTGTTCGTTCTTTTTGCTGAAGAAGACCATGCCATCAAAGAAATGATGACATGACTTTCACTTGACTTTGCTTTGAGGGAGGGAGGGCTACCAACCTCACTTCTCCTCCAGGGTCATCTGGATCCAGTGACCAGATACTCATCAGAATGGCTAGAGATGGCCCAGGATGCACTGGGAGACCTTGGCCCCTTTAGGCCAAGGCCTATTTGGTATTTTTTAAAATTTTTAACACAGTTTATAACAGATAAAGCAATTCAAACTTTTGGTCAGGTGATACATCTTTTTAATGCATTTACAATATGGACCACAAAAGGATTTTTTTTTAAAACATAAGTCAACTGAGACATAGATAATATTTATGTTCCTAACTTCACAATCTCTTCATCTCCTCAGTATTACTAAGGATAAAAAGACCCTAACTTCATGTTGTTGGTCTAAAGTCCTATGGCTAATAGCTTAATTTTAGGCAGCCTCTGATGTTTCTCTACCCATAATCTATAATAGAATAGATCTGGTATTAAGCTTACAAACCTTTTGGCTATAGGGAATTGCCACCAAGAGTAGGAACATTGAAGGAAAACAATATCTCCCCAACTTCACGTCTATTCCAGGGAGGAGTAGATTGTCCACTTGTGTTCAGTCAGGCTTAAAGTCTGCCAGTTGTCAGTGGGGAAATTGAGTCAGGAGAATCCCACCTCAGCCCATGCTGAACAGATGCTCTCCCACTCTTCCCTTGAGATCACCTATGCAGTTCATACCAGCATCTCATCAGCTTACTGGCATCATGTAATGGAGGCTCAGATCGCTTTTCTTGATTCCCATACCTGGAGTTAGACTCAGAAGAACAGTCACTTAGTAGTCCTACATCATCTGAAAATGGCAAGTTCCTATAGCCAGGTTTAAAATATGATTATAGTTTCACTTTGGCTAAGGAACATCTTTTAGGCAAGCCTTAAGTGGCTTACATGCCTTTCTATACATGTTCTAGTTCCTGATTAAATGGCAATCATAAAATCAAATTTACCATTAAAACCTTGACTTTTCCATCAATGCCAAATTTTATCAGAGGTTACCTTCCTCTTGGAAAGTTCGACTAAAATTCTTTTCTCCAAACTAAAGATATCATTGATTTATTCTCAGTAATTAATTCAGTCTATTGTTTTAATACTAACTGGTTTTACCTCACTTTGTAACGACCAATTTTTCTCCCCATCGCCCCCTCCCCCCACTTCCTAATACCTTGCATTCTGGTTGCTCCTTTCCTCAAAGTACCCTCCCCTCCATCATACCCCATCCCTGTCCTATCCCTATCTTCCTTGTTTTCTTGCAGGGCAAAATAAATTTCCATACCCCTATCGCTGTAATTCTTATTTCCCGATTATATGCAGTAAAAATTCTCAACATTCATTTCTACTATTTTGAATTCCGACTTCTCTCCCTTCCCCCCTTCCTCCCCAGCCCCACTAAGAAGGGAAACAATTCAATACAGACTAAACATGTGTTGTTTTGCAAAAGATTTCCATAGTAATCATGTTGTGTAAAACTAATTATATTGCCCTCTGACCTGCCCTATCTGCCTTATTTTCCCCCCTATAATTGACCTTGTCTCTTCTTGAAAGTGTTTATTTCTAGTGACTCCCTTCTCTCATTTGCCCTCCCTTCTAACATTCCCTTCACTCCACTTGTTGCCTTCTCTCCTACTTTCCTGTGGTGTGATATAAATTTTCATATCAAATTTAATGAGCATGTTATTCCTTCCTTCAGCCACGTGTGGGGAGAGTAGCTTTATTCCCCCCCGCTCCCCTTCTCCCTTATCTCCTCTATTGAGTAAGATTTTTCTTATCTCTTTTATGAGTTATATCCTGCCCCGTTTCCTTACTCCCTTTCTCACCCCTTGATTTTTATTTTATTTTATTTTATTTATTTGTGTGTATGTGGATATCATCTCTTCTGATATAACACACCCTGTACTCTCTATCTATCTATGTGTATGTGTGTGTGTGTGTGTGTGTGTGTGTACAATCTTTCCAACTACCCAAATACTGAGAAAAGATTCAAGAGTTAAAAATATTTTCTTTCCATGTAGTAATGTAAACAGTTCAGCTTTAGAGAGTCTTTTATGATTTTTTTTCTTCTTCCTGTTTACATTTTCATGCTTCTCTTGATTCTTGTCTTGGGAAGTCAAAGTTCTAAATACAGTTCTAAATACAAAGTTCTAATGCAATCTTTTCCTTGCCATGAAATCTTCAAATTTGTCTCTATCAGTGAATGTCCAATTTTTCCCTTGAAGTGTTATATTCAGATATGCTAGGTAGGTGATTCTTGGCTTCAATCCCAGTTCCTTTGACTTCTGAAATATCTTACTCCAAGCCCTTCGATCCCTTAATGTTGAAGCTGCCAGATCCTGTGTTATCCTGATTGTATTTCTACAGTATTCAAATTGTTTCTTTCTAGCTTATTGCAGTATTTTCTCCTTGATCTGGGAACTCTGAAATTTGGCCACAGTATTCCTAAGAGTTTCTCTGATTGAGTTTCTTTCAGGAGGAGATCGATGAATTTTTTCAATATCTATTTTGTCCTCTGATTCTATAACATCAAGGCAGTTTTCCTTGATAATTTCATGGAAAATAGTGTCTAGGCTCTTTTTTTGATCATGGCTTTCAGGTAGCCCAATATTTTTTAAGTTATTTCTCCTGGATCTATTTTCCATGTCAGCTGTTTTTCCAATGAATTCTTTCACATCATCTTTTATTTTTTTAAATTTTTGGTTTTGTTTACTAACTTCTTGGTTTAACTCATAGTCATTCTTTTCCCTGGACTCAATTCTCTCTTTCAACGAATTATTTTGTTCAGTGAGCTTTTGAACTTTCTCCTCCATTTGGCTAATTCTGCTTTTTAAAACCTCCTTTTCCTCATTGGCTTTTTGGACCTCTTTTTTCCAATTGAGTTAGCCACTTTTTAAAGCTGCTATTCTCCTCAGCATTTTTTTGGTTCTCCTTTAGTAAGCTGCTAACTTGTTTTTTAAGGTCTTCTATTTCCTGAGCCAAATTTAAGTCCCCTTTGGAGGGAGGGCCGTTGACTTCCTCTGGCAGTATGTCTTGTTCTGCCTCATCTGAAGGGATGGGGGGAGACACCTGTTCCCCAAGGAAGTAACCTTCTATGGTCTTATGTTTTTTTCCCCCTTTTCTGGGTATTTCCCCAGCCAGTTACTTGACTTCTGAGTTTCCTCTCCACATCCACCTTGCCTCCATATCCCGCCCAGCTAGTGCGTGGGGGCTGAGATTCAAATGCTACTTCCCAGCCTCAGGGCTTTCAGCGGAGGGGCTGCTATTCAGTGTGAGATTAAGTTCAAGTGCTCAGGTGGGGGCAGGGTTGCCACTCAGGGCTCAGTTCCCTCAGGGGGTTTACAAGGAGACCTTCAACAATGGATCTGAGCTTGCCTGCTTTGGGATCCCCTGTCTGCTGCTACCTCTGCTGTTGCCTCCCAAGCGGGTCTGAGTTATGGGGACACCCCACTCCCTTCCTGGCCAGCCAAAAAGACTCTCTCACTGACCTTTGGCACCTGTGGGTGGAGGGACCTGCACTGCTGCTGGAGATTCTGCCCCTGAAGCCTGCTCAGATCTGCTCCCCTTGGTGCCTGGTGGCCAAGGTAGGGCTGGGCTCCATTCCACGTCCAGTGTGCGACAGACCTTTGGTGTTGGTTTTTCAGGTCTCTCTAGAGCAGAAATCTCCTCCACTCCGTTGTTCTGTGGCTTCCACTGCTCTAGAATTTGTTGGGAGTTCTTCTTTACAGGTATTATATGGGCTGTGGGGTAGGAGCTAATCATCTGTGTATCTTTCTACTCCACCATCTTTGGCCAGGGCCTATTTGGTACTCACCTATGGTGAAGTAACAGCAAAGAAAAATAATGATATCAGACTGGGAGGGAAATAGCAACAGTTACCATTGATGATCACTCTTAAGCCAGGAGGGTCCAGAAACAGCCCTAAAGTAGAGTTTGAGCAGGGGATTAGTGTGGTACAATCTTTGGGCTTCAGCATACCATAGGTTTAAGGTTTTGGGAAGGGAAAGGAAGGGAAGTGAATGGAAGGGAAGGGAAGGAAAGGAAAAGGAAGAGAAGGGAAGGAAAGCGATGGATCTATCTATTAAACCCCAAGGTAATTGGGCATCCTTTGGCCATCCAAATTTACCTTCCTTTGGATAGGAGAAGGAAAGGGAGGGGCAGACAAACAGGAGAGGAGGAGCTGAGTTACCTAGCTAGCTGGGTCTCCATACAGGCAGCTGGGTCTGCTCACAGGCTGTGTTCTTCCTTCATTGCTGAAGAAGGCCATGCCATCAGAAAAATGATGACATGACTTGCACTTGACTTTGTTTTGAGTGAGGGAGGGCTGTGCAGGTCACCAGCCTCACTTCTCCTCCAGAGCCATCTGAATCCAGTGAGCAGATATTCATCAGGATGACTGGGGACAACCCAAGATGCAGTGGAGGATCTTGGCCTTTTCAGGGATTCACTTAAAGGGAGGTAATGCCCATTGAGTGAATAGGCCTCTTTAAGAAATAGTCAGGAATGGTTGTTTTAATGAGGAAAAGAAAAAAAATAATGAAATGAAGCTAGGAGGGAAAGAGAAATTGCTAGTATTGATAATCACTCTAGTGGGTGATTGGATGATTGAGCATTGAAAATCAAAAGAATTTTCTGTAGAAGTCCTTTCATGGACTCTGCTGAAACTGAGGCCTAGAGTGTCTAATGAATATTGTATGTGGCCCCACAAGTATCCAAAGACAAAAAGCAACAATTCTTTCAGATGCCTTAAAGTCCAAACCCTTTATATGATATGAAGAGAAACTGAGTCCCAGAAATCTGGATAGCTCAGTGTAAGATCTCTAAAAAGATCCCAGAATTAAATATATCAAGAATTTCAAGAACTTTTGAGCCAGACCCCCTACTGTGACCATAGGAGAAACAGAGGCCTAGGGAGCTTCAGGAGACTGTATGTTATCAAAGACAATTTCATAGACCTTGGGGTAAGAAAATCTTAAGACCATTTAGACTACAAAGCCCCCTTCCAGGTATCTTCCTGAAACTGAGGCCTAGGGAGCCAAATGACCATTGTATGATCAACCAGAAGGGTCCAAGGAATAAACGTGACTAGTCCTTCAGAGGCCTTAGAGTCCAAGTACTTCATGTGCCTCTAAAGGAAATTGTGTCCTAGAGAACTGGATAGAGAAGTGTAAGGTCAGTCCCAAGCTCCTAGGATGAAAAATATCAAGGCATTCAATGGCTTCAGAGCCAGACCCCCTACTGTGAAAGTGGGGTGGGGGGAATGAGGACAAGGGAAATTTAGGGACTTGAATGTAATCACCTACAGATTCCTACTCCTACAGCAAAGGAGACCTTAAGGGCATTTACACTAGAAGTCCCTCCATGTACTCTCCCTGAAACTGAGGGTTAGAGAGTCGAATGACCATTGTATGTGCCCCCACAAGTCTCTAAGGACAAAAAATGACAAGTCTTTCAGAGTACTCAGAATCCAAATCCTTTGTGTGACTCTAAAAGAAACTGAGTCCTTCAAAGCTGAATAGCCTAGTGTAAGATCACTAACAACATCCTAAGATTAAAAAAAGTCAAGGCTTTCAAAAGTTGTTGAGCCATATCCCCTGTGTGAGTGTAGGAGAGACAGAGGCCTAGGAACCTTCAGGGACCTGTATGTGAGTACCTTTAGGTTTCAAGGACTAAAACTAAAAGGCTTTTAAGAGCATTTACATTTGAGGGCCCTCATTGAACTCTGCCTGAATGGGCCTAGAGAGCCTTGGAGACCATTTTTCAATCACCCACAAAGTTTCAAGGACTCAAAATGTCAAGTCTTTCAGTGGCCTTGGAGTAAAAGCACTTCATGTGGCTCTAAAGGAAACTGAGTACTATAGAGCTGGATTGACCAGTTCAAGATCCCTAAGAAGATCCTAGGATTAAAAATGTCAAGGCCTGATTTCTGATTCCAGGAGCCAAGACAGTGGAGCGATCAGTAATTGCTATTTCCCTCCCCTTGTTGACCTTGATGAGCCCAGAGAATATCTCCCCAGGGAAAAACCCTGGAACAATGGGAGCAGCAGAAGGAGTAAACAGATTCTCAGCCCATGAGGCTAGAAAGATCATTAAGGAGGGTCCCTCTTGCTACGGCCAAAGGTAACCAGCACAGGATCAGAGCTGTCCCAGACAGCCCCACCTTAACAAACTGAGAGAAGATCCTGAACCTCAGGGGGGTGAAGTCAACAACTGCCAACACCAGGACCCCAGGAGTGCCTCAGCACCCCAGTGGAACTGAAAAGACCCTAGCGTAGACAGCTGAGGTTGCTATGCTGTAGTTCAACAGAGCAGCCTTTGGGGTTCGGACCACCCCTCCCCCTCACTTAATGAGCTAGCTTCAGGATAACTGTGGGGACAATGCAAATAGACCTCACCTGACCTTTTCTTTCAAACACTAGCCAGCTCAGCACCAGGTAAGCTGCAGCATTTTAGTTTCCAGTTCAAAGAATAAGAGGTCACAACACACAAAGCCTCAAGTTTTATGCACAAGAACTGTGGGACGGAGCTCCCTGTGCCACAAAAGCAGAGATCTACTTTAAAATCCAGGAAAAGGGTTATTATCATGAGGAAGAAGCAAAGCAGAAAAGAAAAGACCATAGAATCTTTCTATGGGGACAAGGAGCAAAAGAAAAATATCAAAGAGGTCAGCATGGAAATTGTACTCCCATCTGAAAATTCAGAAGGGAATATGAACTGGTCTGAAGCACAAAGAGCCTTCTTCGAAGAGCTCTAGAAGGATTTTAAAATGTAAATTAGAGAAATAGAAGAAAAACTGGCCAATGATTTTAGAAATATGAAAAAAGAATTCACTGAAGAGAACAGCTCCTTAAAAAGGAAAATTGGGTAAATGGAAAAGGAAGTACAAAATCTAACTGGTGAAAATAACTCCTTAAAAGGAACAATTGGACAGATGGAAAAGGAGATGCAAAAATTAACTGAAGAAACAATTTGATAAAAAATAGAATTGAGCAAATAGAAGCTAATGAATTTATGAGACATCAAGAATCAGTCAAACAGACTAAAGAATGAAAAGATAGAAGAAAGTGTAAAATATCTAATTGGAAAAATAACTGACCTGAAAAATAGATCTGGGAGAGAAAATATGCGGATTATTGGTCTATCAGACAGCCATGATGAAAAAAGAGTCTGGACAATATCATCCAAGAAATCATCAAGGAAAATTGCCCAGAAGTCCTAGACTCAGAGGGCAAAATAGTTATCAAAAGAATCCACCATTCACCTCTTGAAAGGGACCCCAAACTAAAAACGCCAAGGAATATCTTTGCCAAATTCCAGAACTATCAAGTGAAGGAGAAAATACTGCAGGCAGCCAGAAAGAAATAATTCAAATATCAAGGAACTACAGTCAGGATCAGACAGAACCTTGCAGCTTCTAAATTAAAAGATCAAAGGAACTGAAATATGATATTCTGTAAGGCAAAGAGCTGGGACTACAAAGATTAATTACCCAGCAAAGTTGAGTGTAATATTTCAGGCAAGAAGATGGACATTCAATGAAAAAAGGGATTTCCAGACCTTCCTGATGAGAAGGCCAGAACCCAACAGAAAATTTGATCTTCAAATGCAGGTCTCAAGAGAGGCATAAAAAGGTAAACAGAGGAAAAAAACCTAGTTACACAATATGGGCAAACTGCTTACATCCCTATAAGGGAATATGATACTTTTTAATCTTGAGAATTATGTATTTATTATGAAATGTAAAAGGGATATGCATAAATAGAGGAAGTGGGTAAAAATTAAATGATGTAATGATAATAAATGTGATTTAAGGGTGCAAAGGGATTGCAATGGGAGATGTGAAAAGGAGGAGGAAGAAAAATGTAAATTCCATCACAGTAAAAGGTACAAAAATATATTACAGTAGAGGGAAAGAGGGGAGGGAGATGAGTATTGTTTGAGAGGTACTCACATCTGACTGGATTCAAGAAGGGTACAAAAAATTCAGTTAAGTATAGAAATATAATTAGTTCTATAGGCAGTGGGGGGGGGAAGAAAAGGAAGGGGTGGCTAAAAGGGAGGGAAAAAGTATTAAGAGAAAAGGGGATTAAAATGGAGGGGACTGAAAGAAGGGAGGGAAAACTGAGGGAGGCTGTGGTCAAAAATTAAAACTGTTGGGGAGGGGAAGGGACAAGGGAGAATGAAAAGCATAAACAAGGGGAAAGAAGATGGAGGGAAAGACAGCGATAGTAATTATAACTATGAATGCAAATGGGATGAACTTTCATAAAATGCAGACAGATAGCAGAATGAATTAAAAGCCATAATGCAACAATATATTGTTTACAAGAAACACATTTGAAATGGTGAGATACACATAGGGTAAAGGTAAAAGGTTGGAGCAGAATATATTGTGTTTCAACTGATGTAAAAAAGCAGGAGTAGCAATCCTAATCTCAGACAAAGCAAAAGGAGAAATAAATCTAATCAAAAGAGATACGGAAAGAAGCTATATCCTGCTCAAAGCCACCATATACAACAAAGCAATAGTATTATGAAACATATGTGCTCCAAGTGGTATAGCATCCAAATTCTTAAGAGAAGTTAAGGGAGTTATAGGAAGAAACAGACAGCAAAACTATACTAGTGGGGGACCTCAACCTCCACCTTTCTGAACTTGATAAATCTAACCTCAAAATAAAAAAGAAAGAAGTTATAGAGGTAAATAGAACTCTGGATAAGGTAGATATGATAGATCTCTGGAGAAAACTGAATGGAGATAGAAAGGAATATACCTTTTTCTCTGTGGTACACGGCACATATACAAAAATTGACTATGTACTAGGACATAAAAACCTCATAGTCCAATCCAGTAAGGCAGAGATATTCAATGCATCTTTCTCAAATCATAATGACAATGAGACAACCTACCAAATTTTATGGAATAATGCAGAAGCAGATCTTAGGGGAAGTTTTATATGTTTGAGTGCCCACATGAATAAAATAGAGAAAGAGGAGATCAATGAATTGGGCATGCCGCTGAGAAAGGTAAGAAAAGAACAAATTGAAACTCTCCAAGTAAATACCAAATTAGAAATACTGAAAATCAAAGGAGAGATTAATAAAATTGAAATTAAAAAAACTATTGAACTAATAAATGAAACTAATTGTTGAATTTATGAAAAAACCAGTAAAATGGATAGACCTTTGGTCAAATTGATTTAAAAAAAAGAAGGAAGAAAACCAAATTACCAATATCAAAAATGAAAAGGGTGAACTCACTCCAATGAGGAGGAAATTAAAACAATAATTAGGAATCACTTTGTCCAACTGTATGCCCATAATTTTGACAATCTAAATGAGATGGGTTATTATTTAAAAAGATATAAATTACCCACACTAGCAGAAGAGGAAGTTGAATACTTAAATAACCCCATCTCAGAAAAATAAATTGAAAAAGCCGTCAACAATTCCCTAGGGAAAAAATCTCCAGGGTCAGATGGATTCACAATTCAATTCTATCAAACATTTGAAGAACAATTAATTCCAATACTATATAGACAATTTGGGAAAATTGGGGAAGAAGGAGTCCTCCCAAATTCTTTTAATGATACAAATATGATTTTGATGCCTAAACCAAGAAGAGATAAAACAGAGAAAAACAATTATAGACCAATTTCTCTAATGAATATAGATACAAAATTTGAAATAAGATTTTAGCAAAAAGAATACAACCACTTATGCTGAGAATAATACATTATGATCAGGTAGGATTTATACCAGGAATGTAGGGCTGGTTCAATGTTTGATCATATCAACAACAAAACTAACAGAAATCAAATGATTACCTCAGTAGATGCAGAAAAAGCTTTTTAACAAAATATAACACCCATTCCTATTGAAAACACTGGAAAACATTAGAATAAATGGAACTTTCCATAAAATAATAAGTGGTATCTATCTAAAACTTTCAGCAAGCATTATTTGCAATGGGGATGTTAGATGCCTTTCCCATAAGATCAGGGGTGAGACAAGGATGTCCATTATCACTATTATTCAATGTGGTACTAGAAATGTTAGCTATAGCAATAAGAGAAGAAAAAGAAATTGAAGGAATTAAAATAGGCAAAGAAGAAACTAAGTTATCACTCTTTGCAGATGATATGATGATATATTTAGAGAATCCCAGAGACTAAAGTAAGAAACTACTTGAAATAATAAACAACTTTGGCAGAGTTGCAGGTTACAAAATAAACCCACACAAATCTTCTGCATTTCTGTATATTACTAACGAAGAGATAGAGAAATTCCATTTAAAGCTATAGAAGACACTGTAAAATATTTGGGAGTCTACCTGCCAAAACAAACCTAGGGACTACATGAACCCAATTACAAAACACTTTTGCTCATGGGTAGGCCTAGCCAATATAATAAAAATGACAATTCTCCATAAATTAATTTACTTATTCAGTGCCATACTAATTAAACTATCAGATAATTATTTTGTAGAGCTAGGAAAAATAATTTCAAAATTCATCTGGAAGAACAAAAGGTCTGGAATATCAAGGGGATTAATGAAAAGATATGCTAGGGAAAGTGGCTTAGCTCTAGTAGATCTTAAATTGTATTTTAAAGCAGCAGTTATCAAAACCACTTGGTACTGGCTAAGAAACAGAAGGGTAGACCAGTGGAATATTTTAGGTACCCAAGACACAGTAGTCAATGAATATAGAAATCTACTGTTTGATAAACCCAAGGACCCCAGTTTCTGGAATAAGAACTCACTGTCTGACAAAAATTGATGGGAAAACTCGATAACAGTGTGTTGGAAACTAGGCATCAATTAATGCCTGACACTGTACACAAGAAAAAATTTCAAATGGGTACATGATCTAGGTATGAAGATTGATACTATAAACAAATTAGTGATGTAAGGAATGGTGTATTTCTCGGATTTATGGAGAAGGGAAGAATTTTTGACTAAAGAAGGGATAGAAAACATTATGAAATGCAAAGTGGATAATTTTGACTACATTAAATTGAAAAGTTTTTGCACAAACAAATCCAATGCAACCAAGATTAGGAGGGAAGCAGAAAACTGGGAAAGAATTTTTGCAACTAGTGTCTGTGACAAAGTCCTCATTTCTAAAATATGTAGAGAACTGAGTCAAATGTACAAGAATATGAGTCATTCCCCAATTGATAAATGATGAAAGGATATGAAGAGGCAGTTTTCAGGGGAAGAAATTAAAGCTATCTATAGTCATATGAACAAACGCTCTAAATTACTATTGATTAGAGAGATGAAAATCAAAACAAATCTGAGATACCACATCACACCTATCAGATTGGCTAACATGACAAAACAGAATGATGATAAATGTTGGAGAAGATGTGGGAGAGTTGGTGGAGCTGTGAGCTGATCCAATCATTCTGGAGAGCAGTTTGGAACTATACTTAAAGGGCTACAAAATGTCCATACCCTTTGACCTAGCAATAGCTCTTCTATGACTTGATCCTCAAGAGATCATGAAAATGAGAAAGAGTCCCATATGTACAAAAATATTTATAGCAGCACTCTTTGTGTAGGCCAAAAACTGGAAATCAAAGGGATGTCCATCAATTGGGGAATGGCTGAATAAATTGTGGTATATGAATGAAATGGAATACTATTTTGCTATAAGAAATGATGACCAGGAAGACTTCAGAGAGGCCTGCAAAGACTTATATGAAGTGATTCTAAGTAAAAGGAGTAGAACCAGGAGAACTTTATATATAGCAACAACCACAGTGTGTGAGGATTTTTCTGGTAGACTTAGAACTTCATTGCAGTGCAAGGACTTAAACAATTCCCAATGGTTTCTTAAGGCAAAATGCCTTCCATATCCAGAGAAAGAACTATGTAATTTGACTGCAGAATGTAGCAGATCATTTTCTTTTGTGTTACATTTTGGTTTGTTTTATGGTTTATCCCATTCATTTTAATTCTTCTATGCAACATGACTAAGGTGAAAATGCTTTTAATAGGAATGTATGTGTAGAACCTGTATAGAATTGTATGCCGTCTCATGGAGGGAGGAGGGAGGGAGGGGGGAAGGAGTGGGAGGGAGGAGGAGGAATTTAAGTTATGTGGAAGTGATTGTAGAGCACTGAAATCAAATAATGAAAGAAAATATCAAGGCCTTCAAAGGCTTAAAAGTCAAGCCGCCTTTGTGCAGGTAGTAGAAACAGTGGCCTAGGGAACTTCAGGGAACTGTATGTGATCACCCACAATTTCCCATACCTAGAGGTATGAAGGCCTCAAGATCATTTACGCTACTAACCCCTCCCAGGTGTCTCCCTGAAGGTGAGACTTCGTGAGTCAAATATCCATTGCAAGATCAGTTGTATAGGTCCATGGACTAAAAATGACAAGTCTTTCAGAGGCCTCAGAGTCCAAGCACTTCATGTGCCTCTAAAGGAAACTAAGTCTTAGAGAGCTGGATAGATAAGTTTGAGATCACTCCCAAGCTCCTAGCATGAAAAATATCAAGGTATTCAATGACTTTAAAGCCAGACCCGCTACTGTGACTGTAGGTGGGAGGAGGGCACATGAAGATAAGGGAACCTGAGGGACCTGAATGTGATCACCTACAGGTTCCTAGTCATGCAGCAAACAGGACCTTAAGGGCATTTGCACTAGAGGCCCCTTCATGGACTGTGCCTGAAACTGAGGCTTAGAGAGCTGAATGACCACTGAGAATAAGTCAGGTAATAAGAAACTTAGCATGTTGTTATGGATAATCAGCTATGTAACGAAGAAAAACAATGTAATCTCTGACCTTGAGGAGATTTAATAAGCACCTACTACTTGCCAAGCCCTAACTATGCTAAGTGCTGGTGATACAAAGAAAGGTTAAAAAAAAACCCAACAATCTAAAACAAAACAACAACTCTGTCCCTGTTCTCAAGGAACTCACAGTCTAATGGATGAGATATAGAAAATATATAAATAGAAGAATAAAGATTGAATGTGAGAGTAGTAAAGAATTGATCCAAAAAATGTGGTTCCAAAAATGTCAGGAAAAAGAGGATCAGGAAAATTTCATGGATAAAATCTAAGATGAGCTTTAAAAGAAGATAACAAATGAAACCAAGGACAAGGTGAATTCTATATACAAATGCATGGAGCTGGGAGAGTACCCGAAGAGATTAGGCAATAAGTAGTAGTTCAGTTTGTCTGCATTGTAGAATGCAAGAAGAGAGAAGAATTAGGGGCAGCTCAATGGCACAGAGAATAGAGCACCAACCCTGGAGGCAGGAGGACCTGAGTTCAAATCAGCCCTCAGACACTTATTAGTTGTGTGACCTTGGGCAAGTCACTTTACTCTGTTGCCAGAGAAAGAGAGAGAGAGAGAGAGAGAGAGAGAGAGAGAGAGAGAGAATGAGAACATGAACTGGAGTGGTGACCATAACAAGAGGGAGAGGGCAAATGTGAGAGTGCTAAGGTATAATCATAGGATGACAGAAGGGAGTTTACAGTTATCTAGCTCAGCTATGGATGAGGGCATGAAAGCCCAACAGGTTGGGTGAGTTGCCCAAGGGTCACACAGGTAATAAATAACAAACACAGTTGAGATTGGAACCATGGTTCTTTGACTTTAAGTCCAAGGTTCTTTCCAAGGCATCACTCCATTCCAAGGAGGGAGGACTTCTCTGGTTTGGCATATTCTCTTTAAAGTTTTCTACCACCAGAAAGCAGCACTCTGTTTTAAGTATGCCTTTCTTACTTTTACTTTATACCCTTGTAAAACCTATGGAAATGCATTAGACAAAAGTATTCTGTGCCAAATATAGCCTCAGATCTTTAGAGATAGGTTATTCTTTTTGAGTGTATTGTCAGGTGTTTTAGTCTGAAACATGTCTCAAAAAAAGGGAAAAGAAAAGGAAAAAAGGGGGGGGGGAAGAGAAGACAATAACACATTCAATTTAAAGATGAAAAATCTGAGCCAAAGAAATGACACTGTTTTAAATGTAATTACATTTCATGGAATTGGTTTAACATTTGATTATATGTGATTGTAAGAACAAATTAAGATCCTAGACTCATAGACTTTGTAATTTCTGAAGCCATCTATGCCAACTCTACCACTTTCATTGAGGAAACTGAGGCCTAGAGAGGCTGAATAACTTTCCCAAGGTCACACAGTTACCATGGAAGAATTAGAATTTGAACCCAGGCCCTGAAACTGCAGATCTGATCTGCTCTTATTTATATCTTAAATAAAATAATAAATGTAAAGTGTTTTTCAAAACTTAAAGTGTTATAAAAATAACTTCATTCTGTCAAAAGTATATGCAAACATTGACTGGTCTGTGGGCTGGAAGTTATTTCTTTAGTGGTTTTTCTGCTTTTGGGTTTTTTTTGCTATGCTATTATAAGAAAAGAATAAATGAAAACGTAATCAAGAACCAACTCCAGGGTTAGGAATTTTGTTATTGTTCAGTCATTTTCAGTTGTGTCCAACACTGCATGACTCCATTTGGGGTTTTCTTGGCAGAGATTTGCCGTTTCCTTTACCAGCTCATTTTACAGATGAGCAAACTGTGACAAACAGGGTTAATTGACTTGACCATCTAGTAAGTGTCTGAGGAAGATGAATCTTCCTGACTCCAGACTGAACACTCTATCCACTGTGCTATCATGCTGATCCCCAGGATCAAGGATATCAAGTTCTACCTGTGACTCATACTAGCTGTGTGATCCTGGATAAATCACCTTAACGTTTTCAGTGCTCCTAGACAATTCTCTGGGATTATAAATTTCAGAAGTAGTACTCATCTGTATTGGTAGAGAAAACTTGCCCCCTGGAATTCACCTATGCCAATGGAATTATAGCTACTGAATCCCAATCAAAGGAAGGAAAGAAGAAAGGAAGGAAAGAAAGAAAGAAAGAAGGAAGGAAGGAAGAAAGGAAGGAAGGGAAGGAGGAAGGAAGGAAAAGGAAAACAAGAACACAACCTACATATTCCTCAACAAACCCTCAAATGTGTTTATCCTTCGTTGCTGAAGAAGACCATGTCATCAGAGAAATAATGACATGACTTGCACTTGACTTTGTTTTGAGCAAGGGAGGCTGTGCAGGTCACCAACCTCACTTCTCCTCCAGAGCCATCGGAATCCAATGACTAGATATTCATCAGGATGACTGGAGATGACCTAGGATGAGGCAATTGGGGTTAAGTGACTTGCCCAAGGTCACACAACTAGTGAGTGTCAAGTGTCTGAGGTAAGATTTGAACTCAGTTCCTCCTGACTCCTGCACTGGTACTTTATCCACTGCATCACCTAGCTGCCCCCAAACCCTCAGATAGGACCATACTTGATCACAGAATCATGGAATTTCATAGTTGGAAGTAAACTTGGAGATTACCCAGTCCAACCCTCACATGTTATAGATGAGGAAATATGTCACAGAAAGAATGACTTGCTTGAGTTCACACAGCTAGTAAATGTCAGAGGCCTTCTGACTACAAGTTCAGCATTTTTTCCCACTATGCCACTCTAAGTTCATTTTATGTTACAGTTAGCAAATTTTTAACAAATGAATCTCTTTTCCATACCTTATGTACATTATGATTAATAATATTCACTTGACCCTACAAAAGTTAGTGAAATAGTATTTATGTGGAGACAAAAATGTGGTGGGATGAAACTGAAAGGAAAATAAATTGTTCTACCCAAATGATTTATGTCTTCTCTACTATATCTGATACCTTCTAAAGCTCCTACCTGTAAAATGCAGATAATCAGTGGCCTTAATAGGATCCTATTAAGTGCAGGAACATCCTTGATAGTATATAATATTATACTGTTTCCCACTTAGTATTTTATAACTAAAGTCTACTTAAAGTGCCCCAACCCTAATATAATATCTTTCTTTAATCACTAAAGATGTAAATCAGACAGTTAAGTTCCCAGGTAGTGACTGAGCCCTGCAACATTGGTTCCCTTGAATTCCTTGTATTGTTTCACTTAATTTTTTTGTTTCTAAAGGACAAATAAATAATGCTACATATAGAATAGCCATGTTGAAAAGGTTCTAGAAATAAAACATAAGTTTAATCTCATTTATTAACATATAAAGGAGATCTGTATCATATCTACAATGACAAGGTACCTATGCCTTCATCTTCAGTTCAGTCAACAAGAATTATTCACTAAGATGAAGACAGTGTTGTATAGTGATTAGAAAGCTGTTCTCTGTTTCATGAATGAATTAATGAAAAAGCACTTATTAAGAGCTTAATATATGCAAAGCAACAGGGACACAATGGGATCTTGTATCCTCTCTATAACAGATTGTATAACTATTGAAAAGCTTTCAAAATCCTGCTTGTTAACCTTCTCATTTGAAAATAGAATTAGATACCCTTAATAAACATGAATATTATTCTCATAAAATTTTTTCTAGGGGTAAGAAAGTGGTGATATAATGTGATTTTTAATGTCCTTTCAATGATGTTTTCAGTAGCAAAACTATTTATAATTTTCATTTTGCAATTATTCCTTGTCTTCCCCTCTTTCAGTTATCTTGAGAATGAATTCCTCCATGATCTCAAATTTAAGTCATATTCAACATGGAGCTTCTTTGTGTATATACTGTTTGATTCAACTATTCTTTGATTTTATTTCCACTTTCCCCATGGAGCACAAAAGGGGCTGAAGTGACACAGAGTCTAGATCATCCACTGATGAAGAAAACAATTTTAATAGAAATATTGTGGGACCATTTTCATTTCTCATCTATTTTTTGACCTGATTCATCTTTATATGCCTTGAAGATGATCTGATTTATTTGTTTGGGCTCATGATAAATATTTTGTTAAACTTCTTTTCCTTTTACCACTTTCATTATTTTATAAGGTAATGCTCATTTAAGTTTCCTAAAACTTTTTAAATGTTTTTGAAAACAAATTATATTGAAAACAAGTGTTAATTTTGCCACAACCTGGAAATTAGGTCAAATATTTGTTAGCTGAAATAATTTCTGGGCTTTTGGGGCCCAAAATTATTTTGTTTTATATAATTAAAACTTCTGTTATAAGAAATGGTCATAGTTCATGCCAATGTCCTTTCCTTTATTTACTCTCCATCCTTCAATGCCAATAGCTTGTTTGAATAGTTTGCATTGTAATTATTTTAACTGGATGTTATAGCATTGTTTTATCTTCGTCCTTTCTTTCAATTTTGCATTGATTTTGATATTTGCTCTAATGAGTTGGTGGAGTTATTGGACACCACTGTTGTGAAAATGATTTCGTCTATTAGCTAGCCATTCTATCTTTGTTCAAGTATAATAAATTTTTTTTTTGGAAGGAAATAACCATTTATTAAGCACCTACTATGCATCAGGTACCACAAATATGATCTTCATTTGACCCTCACAACAATTTAGGAAGATAGGTGCTAATCTAATGTCTATTTTACAACTGAGGAAATTAAAGCAAACAGCTTAAGTGACTTCCCAAGTAATTTGCTAGTATCTGAGGCAGTAAGTGAACTTAGGTATTACTGACTCCAAGTTCAGCACTATCCACTGTCCCATCTAGCTACCTTGAAAAGTTATTCATAACTTGTAATCTCCAGCACCTTCTGAATCTCTTTCTGACAACATATTTATAGATTTAGGCATGGCATGTCTACATAATACACAAGACTTATATCTTTCTTTCCTTGATTCTGAGACATGTTTTGCACCACTTTTTTTGGCATCATTTCCCAAGCCCATTTTTGCAAATAAGTTACTTGGTATTAAAGTTTATGATTATTTGGAGGATATTCTCAGTTTCTTCGCAAAACTTCTCTACCCCCTCATCCTCTGCAGTAATTACTGGATTGCCCACAGGATGCTATTTTCTTCATGGTGTTATTTGCTTGTATTTGTCATTAGACTTGCAAAGTAACATGGCCAATTACCCTATAAAATTATGTTTCTCCCTGCTTTTGATCCACAATAAAACCAGTCCCACAAATGTTATTTGCTTTCTCCAAGGAGAATATTGCATCGCTTTAGCTGCATCTTCCTTTTTTAGATGGAATGTGATCTCTATAGGACTCATTTCCTCTAAGTCACAGGTGCTTAATCTTATTTGGGTCTTGGACCCCTTTGGCAGTCTAGTGACGCCTATGGGCCACTTCTCAGAATGATTTTTATAAGTGTATAAAATAAGATACACAAGATTACATAGGAAACGAATTCTATTGAATACAGTTATTCACATGCATTTATATAAATGCATATGTTATGAGTATGGAGTGATGATATACAAATTTTTGTATTTATTTATCTGTTAAAAATTTCACAGGCTGCAGGTTAAACCCCCTGCTCTGATAATGTGCCAACTTATTTGTTGTTAGGCAAAGGTCCCACATTTAGAATATCAACTACTAAGTTTTGTAGACATTCTAAGAATTGTGTGTAGAAGCAAAAAAGGGGTGAACCAGATCAAAGGGTAATGTGTGTTTTTCTTTGTTTCATGGGATGCCAGGGAAAAAGCCCTTTATGATAGCAATCCAATTAGGATCTTTTACTGTTTTTGTTTTACTAAAAGTGCCTCTGATGGAATAATGTGATTAAAGAAGATCTTCCCCACCCATTGGAGGGCCTGCCCATTGAGGGAAGTTTGATTAGGGGTTATTTTGTAATTGTTTTATGGGAGGGTCCCAAGTACCTTTTGTTTTTGAGGAGCTGGGTCACAGTGTTATACTTTCTGACTCTGAAAAGTGTATAAATACTGAGGGTGAGGTTTTATTTTGGGGCTTACTGACTACAGAGTGTTTGTTTGGCCAGTAGAGGACTCTGGGAAGCCACTAATTCCCCTCCCCCACTTCCCCCTCTTTGAGAAACCCAGATGTTCTCCCTCTGGTAAAGATGCATTTATGTTAATGGTCAGACATTTTGAAAGCGTGTCTATTGACTTTTCATTTCTCTGTATTTTCTCTGAAATTTTGATTTTGATTTTCTCTGACACCTGTGCTTTATTAAAGTGATTGTTAATCCCTCAAAGGTTGCTGCTACTTTTAGAAAAGCAGATCAAAAATCTGTGGCAGCAGGCCCCCTGTGTATGTTGGGGTGCTTACTGATACGCCCTTCATTTAGTGGCCAGTCTGCTGCTACTGAGTCTCTCAGTACTGAGTCTTACTGTGCTCTATCGCTGGTATTGTACTCAAAACTTTTCTAGTATGATAGAACCTGTCCAAACCTGTATTCGTCTGTTCTAGCCAGTATAAACCCAGTATTAGTTATCTCCTGGACACAATATGGCTTTTGTGGAAGTAGAACAATTAAGATGTACATTGAAATAACTAGCTAAATACATGTAGCATAACCTAGAATTTTTATTTATTCAGAAAGAATAGGAAAAGTGACACTAACACGTTAATCATCTTGCTAAGAGAAATGTAAAAGTTCCAAACTTGGCAGATTTTCACAGCATGAATCTATTTGTTAATTTTCTTTTTCTTATTAGTTCAACCCTGCTTCCTTAACCTGGGAAATTCTCAACATATGTCTGTGATTTTTATTTTCCCCTTTTTTTCTTCAAGTAGGAATTCCCTCAAGAGGAGTTGTATGGCAAAGTCATTAGATAAACGTTTTATAAGACTGAATTGGATAACATTTGGAGATAATTGAGTAGATTGCTACAAATTGTTTGTAAGGTCTATGAAAATCTCCAACATCTTTTATGGAAAGTGTTTCACATCTATTTACTGGATCAAGTCTCCTGTGGGAGCTGAAAGAGTCCTTGATAAGGAGTATTTACCAATGAGTTTAGTACCTTACTTAGACTGAATTGCAATAGGTTGTCATTCCATTATGTAGGGTCTTTTTTTTCTTTTCTGATGAAAATATTATATGCTTTTTTGTGTTACAAAAGGAAAAAAAAAGATCCAGTGGTCCTACATATCCCTGATCATTAAAATATCTACTCGTTTTGTTTTGTTTTTTTTACCAAGATAGCAAGATTTTTTTTTGCAATATTTTTAGCAAGACCTCTCTAGATTATATGTTAAGAAATTATATATTACCTTTTCTTCTCATTTGAAAGAATCATGTGACTTAACAAATATTGCTAATTTGTCCTACAAGGGCAGCTTTGGAGCTTAGCTATTCTTAATCAATATGAAGTGTTTTAAGCAATGTATAAGGACAATTTATAATCATGTGCATGTGAAGAGTTAGCTAGGTGGTACAGAGGATAGATCTGTGGGCAGAGTCAGGAAAACCTCAGTTGAAAATCCAGTCTCAGTCACTTAACAGTTAAGTGACCCTGGTTGAGTCATCTAACCTAAGTCTGCTTCAGTTTCCTTAGTGTTAAAATGGGGATCATAATAGAACCTACCTCCCAGGGTGGTTGTGAGGATCAAATGAGATAATATTTGTAAAATGTTTAGCATAGTGCCTTGCATACAGGCTCTTAATAAATGGTTATTCCTCACCCCCTCCACCACTCCGTGATTCAAGGGAGGCAGTGAGAGCATTGGTTCCAGAGTCTGAAGACCTTTCAGACTTTGTGACCTCAGGTAAGTTATTCCCCTAGTGTCCATGTCTTCTGTAAAATTAAGAGGTTTTGACTAGGTGATCTCTAAAATGCCTTCATCTTCAAATATCTAATAAATCCAAAATGTTTTGCTCATGGAAGGAGGCTGAGCCACTCATAAGGAACGTTTTTTCTTATATTCACAGAATTATAGGTCTTATAAATGTATCAGACTTCAAGAGATCTCTGATTTAGCCCTTTATCTTTAGTAAGTTGGAGATACCATTGACCATATTGTAAAGATGAAGTACTTGAGGTCAAGAGTACTAAGGTGACTTACATCAGATACATGAAACTATTATATGGTCTAGAGAGAATTAGACTAGAGGTCTCCTTCCTCTGAATGCCATTCTTGTTCTGCACCATATTGTACTCTCTCTTACAACATAGTTCTGTACACACAGTCGGGGCTCAATAAGGATTTGTTGGAAATGTCTTAGTGAATTCATTCATTCATTCATCCACACACATATATTTAAACTTAGGAAAACTACAAATATCTTTTTCTAAAACTCATTATCCATGACTAATTCACATTAAATCTGATTCTTTACTCTTAGAACCCAACCCACAACTCTACACAAAGAAGGGATGCCAGGAAGATGGAGCATGTCAAGGAGGGAATTTGGCCCTTTTGGTTGGACAGAACCCAAGACTTCCACAAAAATACAGACTTAGTTATTCTATCAGGCCCAAGGTGAACTCAGAGTTTCAGCTCCAAGGCCAATGCAGGGATTCATCGTATTCTAGTTAAGAAATGATGATGATAATTTCAGAGGTTAAAGGTTGCAAAATGTTTTATATACATTATATACATTCACTAATTTAATCTTCACAATAATTCTATGAAATCATTAGGAATAGGGACCAGAACTGTGATTTCATTGATAGAGAGAGATTTCAGACTCAGAAATTCCCTCTGTCAAAACTTGTCACCTTTGCTGAAACTTATAGCTTTAGAGATTTGATTAGAGCCATTAGAGGTTAAATAATTTGTCTAGGACCACAAAATTAGAGATATCAGGACCAAGATTTAAACCTAGATGCCCTGAATTCAAGGCTAATACATAACATTAATTATTAACATAATATTTATAAATATTTTTTAAATATTTATAAATTGACCAGACTTTGGCCTGGTAACAAGATCATTGGTCCAAAGTTTCCAAACTCCAACTTTTCTCTTTTTTTGACAATTGAGGCATTTTCCTATCTTATGTCACTGCTTGCATTTTTAAAGATTCCTAAAGAATTGCTGACAATAAGTCTATGAGTGACTGACAGTTATTACTATCCTAAAATACTATATCCAGAAATGGAGAGTTGAAATAACTTAAATCATCTTTGTGTTCTCTCAGTATTTCCTTACTTATCTTGGGCTATTCTATCTCCTCTTAGCCACTTTTTTGTATGTTTTACCATTAACAAAGTAAATGTAGCAGTTCAGTAGTGCTTTAATTCAAGAATTCAATACAGATTCCTTAAATGCCTACCATGTGTGAGATTTTGTGTTAAATAACTGGAATTTTCTGTCATCTGTTAAAACTGTTCCATATGCCAAAGCAGCAGAATCATCCCTTTCTTTATTCTCTTGCTCCAAATATATCTTTTAAAATGTCCTTTAGTTGTCCTTTATATTTTTTTTCAAAAAACCATCACTTCATTCTGAGCTTTAGATTTCCTGAAAATCTTCTTACAGATTTGTACAGTTCTTTTTGTATTCATTCCTTATGTGCCCCTCCTTTCCATCTTTTATCATGTGTTCTTTTAATAGCTGAACTCATTAGAGAGCTCCCTATGTAGTCTCACTGGTTTCTTTCAAATACTTATGCTTTCCTCATGTCTTCCTCAGGAAAATCTGTAAGTGTATTGTCAAAACTTAATTTTTAAGACTTTCCTATCCTTGATTTTCTAGGTTTGGTATACATTCCAACTCTAGATTTTTCTGAAATCTGCTTTCTCAATGTTCAAATTATACATCTGGATATATCTTTTACCAACTTTTTTTTTTAAACTAAGGGAAGGATGAGAGATTAGATGAAGACAGGAAAGCAAATGAGTATGTATTATAGAAAGATATACAGATTCACTCCTCTCAGTCAGATGACTTTGGAGAAAAGAAACTGCCAAATCATATCACATTTTCCAAGTAGTATATCTCAGGACATACCTAGAATTTTTCATAGAAAATATTCACAAACTTCTGCCATTCCCTTTTGTATTCTTATCCAGTATTTTCTTCAATTCTCCTTATACACAGCTGTTAGAGAATAGTATGTTAACTCAAATCCTCAAATTGTCTGTGGCTCAGCTGAAACTTGCTTAAACTAGGAATAAAATGAGTTTTCTATGAGGTAAGCCAAAGGGGACAGGGGGTGATTACATAGCAGAGAACTAGTCTCAAATGTTATTTTCCTGTTTCCTGTCTATGGATAGGTATATACATACTTTGATCTGTGATCTCATAGATGTGTGTGCTGTCTGTAAGATTGAAGGTTGCAATTCATTATTTCTCATCTTGAATGTTTGAAATATTTATTAAATGATTACTGTGTGCAAAACACTGTACTAAGCACAGGGGATATACAAATAGAAAAGTAAAGACAATTCTATATGATTTATGTCCAATCTTTTCAGTAAATCAAGACCTATTAGTCTTTTGATATTTCATGCAAACCCATCTGTTATCCTTGCATCTGACTATTGCTCCACTTTCTTTTCCAGTGTTATATGTCATTGTTGACACATTTACATTATTTTTTGTATATATGAGCAGTACAAAAAGGAGATAATTCCCACAAATCTCCAAACCCTTCCATAAATGTGTGAACCATGTCACTGATTATATGAAACATAATATATATATATAACATGTATGTATATGTGTAGATGTAGATATTTATATATATGTAAAATTTTCACAAATCTCAAACTTTGAATCCTAACATATGAGATCTGAAAAGAACTGCAGAAGTTATCTGCTTCAAACTCCTCATTTTACATATAAGGAAACTGAGGCTCAGAAGTAGAGGAGCTTGCTCACAGGGAGCATATTGTCATTTAGTATATGGACTCTGGTTTTCTGATTTGATTCTATATTCAAGGCTCTTTCAACTTGGCCAAGCTATGTCATTAGTTTGCTCATTCCTGCCTCTTTTGCAGATTAAGTTTAATTTCTCAGTCTTAAAGAGCTTTGGGCATTAGTTTCTGTTTAAAAGAGAACACTTTCTGTGTATGACCTAAAAGGAATAGGTGAGAATGATGGGTTTAAACTTACATCAAAACTCCCAGGATCCTTGGTTTTTTCCATGAAGAAACTCTTCTCCCTTAAAAGAACTGTCTTTGATAATGTATGACGCAACTCCCTCATGCCTAAATAGGACAATTTGATGAGTTAGCACATAGAAAAATAATTCAACACTTAGAGGTCTGACATTTTGTAAGGAGCCAGGCTGAAGAGATGTAGCTAGAAAGTAGTCCATGGGAATAAAGACCTAGGAGGCCTGCAAACTCAAAATGAATCATCAGTGTGATGTGACCGTCAATGAAACTATCAGGAACTAAGGCTACATTAGTAAGCAATCATTTTTTAAAAAATTGTACTGTGTTGTGAAAATGCTTGTTTTGTTCTATAAATTAAAAAAAAAATAAGGAGTGCATTGTTTAGGGTAAGGGAAGTTATGATCCAGAGGTAACATGCCCAGATGAGACTC
Source organism: Notamacropus eugenii (assembly GCF_028372415.1). NCBI lineage: Eukaryota > Metazoa > Chordata > Mammalia > Diprotodontia > Macropodidae > Notamacropus > Notamacropus eugenii. Next base: position 230,836,541 of record NC_092877.1, on the reverse strand, counting down.
TATCTGGAGTGTTGTGTTCAGTACTAGATATCATATTTTAGGATGGACACTGACAAGCTAGAAGGTGTTGAGAGGTGCCTACGGTGATGAGAGGACTAGATATCATGCCAAATGACAGTGTCTTGAAGGGATTGGGCATGTTTTGCCTGGGGGAGAGGAACAGAAGAGTCATATTATTATCTTCGAACACTTGAACGATTATCCTGGGGAAGATGGATTAGATGTCTTCTTCTTAGCCTTAAAGACTAAACTAAGACTACTATGGGAAAGATACAGGGAGGCAGATTTTAGTGTTCCATAAAGAAAAAAACTTCCTAGTAAGTAGAACCATCTTAAAATGAAATGGAATACTTTGGGAAAGTAGGTGTTCCTGAAGGTCTCCAGGTATTGGTTAATACTTACTTGTAGTGACTGTTGTGGATGGAATTCAATTCTGCTAAGAAACATTTAGTAAGTATCTAGCCCAGTGCCTTATATGTGTATAATAAGTTCTTCTTGACTGTGCAAAGGTTCATAATTTAAGTGTGTTAGGTTAATTGACCTCTGAAGCACCTTCTGAGCCCTGAAAATTCAAAATATGTTACTTGAGGACAGGGACCAATTTGAGGGGTATGTGTGGGTGAAGTGAAAATGGAAATTGTCTTCCCAACCCCTAGGACAGTGTTTTATAGATAGTAGGTACTTAATAAACGCTAGTCAGATCCGTGATGGAAAATCCTCAAAACTGCTTACACAAGTACAAACTGATCTAAGGATTAGCATTCAGTAGGTGCCTTTTGGCAAAGAGTTGGTACGACTTATCTTCTTTACAAGACATTTCAGAAGCCTGTAAGAAAATAGTGCAGAATGAGGGGCTCATTAGAATATACCACTGGGAACATCACAGACTTTAAAATCTAAAACCAAACAAAACAAAACCAGTTAATGTAGACATCAATTCTTTGTTTAGCAGGCACAGAGAACTGCTGATACACTGGTTTAGAAGGGACACTTAAAACCTCCAGTCATTGTAAAATTATTAATATTTATTATTCTCTAGGAGAAATGACCTTGTATATATTTACTTTTCAAAGATTGGCAGTAAAAGCAGATTATGTTGATAAATAAGCAATTAGTTTTCTGTGGGGGGGGTGTTCTGTTTAATTTGTTTCATCCTCCTAATTCCCTTATTCTTCTAAGGATGTAATTTTTTTTTCTAGTTTTGATGGCTGAGTCATGTAGAAAGCTAAAATTACTCTCCCCACCCCCTCCCTTTTATGGAGCTACACAATTACATCATTAAGGTTAATTACCCTAGCAATTAAAAAGAATCTAGTTATTTGGAAACAGTCAGTGAGAATGAATTGTTCCTTCATGCCTCTATACATGAATTGGTTTGATGGGAAAGTGAAAAGTCTGTAGGTCAGGGATATATTTCTTGCCACATTGTGCTGTCAGAAGGTTTTTCCTTCTGCCCTTGGAAGGCCCAGAAGTGCTGGGTAAACCACATTATACCACTCCTTATCTTTCTTATGGGTATTAAGGACAGATATTCTCATTAACTCTCAGCTTGTGAATTATGGGTCAGCCTTTTACTGTACAGAATTATAAATTGTCCAAAACTACTTGGGCTCACAGGCTTTGAATTTTGGTTCCCTTGTGCAGTGCCACTGATTTTAGGGCCTGTCTGGAGTGCCAGTGGATGAATTTCTTAATTGCAAATGGATCCTGCCTATGTTTTGTGACATTTATTAACCCCTCAATTATTTCCCTTGTATGTAATATTTCCCCCATGAAGGTATGCTAATTGATAAATGAGTAGAAACTCAGACAAACATGCTTCTGCACTAGCACTTCTGAATTTCACTTGCATGCCTGTCTGCCTGTATCAGGAGATTCCTAATTGGCTTTTATATTTACTTGACATGGATAGTGGTTTTTATAACACACAATTCTGCCTCTAGCTGTGTGCTAGAAAACTGTAATTTGAACGAAGATATGCCGTTTGATTCCTTGGTGTGGATTAAACTAAAATGAGTCCCTTTACCTCTTGAGAGAAATGAGTTGTTAGACTCATTTTCAGTGGGCAAGCCACAAAGACTTGTTGATTGAGGGATCAATTGACTGATTGGGAGGGGTAAGTCAAAGTAAATAGCTCCAGAGATCAAGGCAAGAATATAAATTTGCTTTTGTCTGATTTCTCTGTGGCAAATCATTCCTGCATTCACTGTCTAGAGGTTCTTTCCCCAGAAGTGAACAAACTTCCTGACACAAATATTTCCCCTTCAAACATAGTAGCATGTGTAGCCACTATATTTGTGTTCTATTGTTTGTTCATGGTGGTCAAAAAAGATGGAATACTACGTACAGTAGTTATCCTGGGATAGACACGCTTTTTGGATGGGAGTTTTAGATGAACTGTTGAAAGCAAGCAAAATCTATGTGTCATTATCAGAAATGCTCAGGGAAGTAAGTGAAGCTTTCCAGTAATATAAAACACTACTGGCCACCATGAAAGGAAAGAAATAAACAGGAAGGAAAACATACATACAATTGTATAGGTTTTGAAGATGTAACTGCAAATAAATGTTCTTTTTTTCTCCTCCCTACTCTTTTCAGGTGCCAAACCATCAGAGATTTTTGGCAGCTTAGTCCTCTTACACAGCAGGATGTCAATTTTCTCCTAGGCAGTCAGAGGAGCTTCCTAGTATAAGGACTTTTGATACTCACCACATGAACTTGTTTAAGAAAAATCTTGAACATTTAAGACTGTAACCTCAATGGGGGAGTACCTAGAGATTCCATCATCATTAATTTTAATATGTAAAATTGTGTAACAGGAACCGACCATCCCTCTGTAATTCTTGTGGTGATAGGATCAGCTGCTTCTATAGGGTGAGTTGATTTTCTTTTAAAGGTACAGGGGGGGATATTTGCTAGGTCTCACTTTAGTTTCTTTGCCACCCAAATCATAAAAATTCCAGCCTGAAGGAATCTGGTTTTAGCAAAATTCTCATTGCCCTTTTAGACCATATATCTGACCCAGTATGGCTGGGGGGAATGTAGAGGTGGAGATGAGTAGTTGTTTTATCCTGAACTACAATATTTTTTAACCTTAGGAGTTATGTACTTCTTAACCTTTGTTATTAGTATAGTACTTTTTGAAAAATTACATTTTGTGGTCCATGAGTATCTCATTGCATTCTGCCCTGAGCCCAAATCAGTGGATTGACCTAGCCAACAATAGCCTTGCTGTGGAGACTCTCAGAGTACCTTTGTACTCTATGGGCCATTTTCAGAACTCATCTACATGTGCTAAAGTAGGGGATGGGAAAAGACCTGGGGGCTTTCACTTTCTGTAAACATACATTAAGGACAGAAATCATTGTCCTACCATGTGACAGTGAGTGTAGACTAGGTAGGAGACAGAAGAAAGAGAATCATCATGACTTAAAGCAAGATGGCTAAGGTTAAGAAATCATGTGATTACTAGCTCATGAAAAGATAGAAGTCTGGAAGATAAGTAATCAGGGACTTTGTATACTTTGGGTATCGATACTAAGGCCAGGATCATGAAGGTAAGAATTCAAGAAAGTAGCCCCATTTTGTGGTCAAGGAACAAGACAGGGATACTGAGAGGTAGCCCAAGTTTGAAGAAGTCAAGCAATATTAGAAATACTATGTAAATAGACAGGTTGAATCAAGGGTATCATTGATCAGAGCACAACAGTGAACCTAATTTTGATAGTAAATATTTTTTGTCTTATTGTATTTTAATGTTTTTATATGTAATTTATTTATTTTTCAGTTCTTAACATTCACTTCCAAAAGGATTTGAATTCAAAATTTTCACCACATCTCTCCCCACCCCCAACCCCAGGATAGCATGCAACCCATCCACCCCTTCCTTCAGTCTGTCCTCCAGTCTATTACCCACACTTCTTCCATCCACCTCCCCTCTAATCTCCTGTAGGGCAAAATAGATTTCTATATTCCATTGACTGTATAGCTTAATTTCCAGTTGCATGGTCAAACAAATTTTAACTTTCATTCTTAAAGCTTTGAGTTAATTATTCTCTCCCTCCCCACCCCATTGAGAAAACAAGCATTTTGATATGGGTCATCCATGTGTAACAATGTAAACCACTTCCATAATATTTATAGTGTAAAAAACTAATGACATTTCCCTCTGTCCTATCCAGCTCTCCATTTATTCCATTCTCTTGCTTGACCTGTCCTCCCACAATAGTGTTTGCTTATGATTATCCTTTTCACCAACTTGCTGTCCCTTCTATTATCTTCATTCTCCTACATCCTTCCTCCTTGCCTTCCTGCAGGTAAAATAGATTTCCATATCCAATTGAGTGTGTGTTATTCCCTTCTTAAGCTAAATCCCATGAGAGTAAAGGGGAGTTTGCTTTCATTTATTTGCTTTCATCTCCCCCTTCTTCCCCTCCACTGTAAAAGCTCTTTCTTCCCTCTTTTATGTGAGATGATTTGCCACATTCTACCTCTCCCTTTCTCTTACTCATAGTACATTCCACTCAACAGTAAATTTTACTTTTTTAGGTATTCTCCTTTAATATTCAGTTCACCCTGTGCCCCCTGTCTATGTATGTGTAAATATACATATACAGGTACACACATGCACATATAAATACATATACATATACATACCAACACATATATACACCTACACACATACCTATACACACCTACATATATACATACATACATACATATATATATATTTTTTCCCTCTAACTACCCTCATATTGTAAAATGTCTCATGAGTTACAAATAACATCTTTCCATGTAGGAATGTAAACAGGTCAACTTTAATGATTTCGTTAAGGCTTCTCTTTCCTGTTTACCTTTTCATGTTTCCCTTGATTTGTGTATTTGAAAGTCAAATTTTCTATTCAGCTCTGGTCTTGTCAACAAGAATGCTTGTAAGTACTCTATTTCATTAAATTCTATTTTTTCCCCTGAAGTCTTATACTCAGTTTTGCTGGGTGGGTGATTCTTGGTTTTAATTCTATCCCCTTTGACCTCTGGAATATCAAATTCTAAGCCCTTTGATCCATTTGTGTAGAAGCTGCTAAATTCTGTGTTATCCTGATTGTATTTCCACGAGACTTGAATTGTTTTTTTCTGGCTGCGAATAATATTTTCTCCTTGACCTGGGAACTCTGGAATTTGGCTACAATATTTCTAGGAGTTTTTCTTTTGGGATCTCTTTCAGGAGGTGATCAGTGAATTCTTTCCATTCCTATTTTAGCCTCTGGGTCTAGAATATAAGGGCAGTTTTACTTGCTAGTTTCTTTGAAGATGATGTCTAGGCTCTTTTTTTGATCATGTTTTTCAGATAGATTAACAATTTTCAAATTATCTCTCCAGGATCTGTTTTCCAGGTCAGTTGTTTTTTCAATGAGATATTTCACATTGCCTTCTATTTTTTCATTCTTTTGGGTTTGTTTTGTAATTTCTTGGTTTCTTATAAAGTCATTAGTTTTCATCTGCTCCATTCTAATTTTTAAAGAACTATTTTCTTTAGTGAGCTTTTGAACCTCCTTTTCCATTTGACTAATTCTGATTTTTAAAGCATTCTTCTCCTCGTTGGCTTTTTGAACCTCTTTTGTCATTTGGGTTAGTCTATTTTTAAAGGAGTTATTTTCTTCAGCATTTTTTTGGGTCTCCTTTGGCAACCTGTTGACTCACTTTTCATGATTTTCTTACATCACTCTCATTTTTCTTCCCAGTTTTTCCTCCACTTCTCTAACTTGATTTTCAAAATCCTTTTTGAGCTCTTTCATGGCCTGACACCACTGCATATATTTCTGGAGATTTTGTATGTGTAAGTATTGACTTTTATGTCTTGCTCTGATGGTATACTTTGTTCTTCCTCATCTGAAAGGATGAAAGAAAATACCTTTTCACCGAGAAAGTAACCTTTCATAGTCTTATATTTTCCCCCTTTTTTGGGCATTTTCCCATTCAGTTACTTGACTTTTGAGTCCTTTGTCCAGTGGAAGGTATAGTTTAGGAACCTGTAAGTTCTCAGTTCCTCCAAGGTGGCACAATCAAGGGAGAGGAGTTTACTCCTCACCTAGCCTGGGCTCTAGTCTCTGAGCAACCACAAGCATTCTTTTCTGCCCAGGATCTGCCACTAGGATTCCCTCTCCACTGCTACCACCAGCTCCATCACACCCAGTGCTCCTCCTCACTCTAGGACTGCCGCTCAAGACTGAGACCAGATCAGCTGCCTAATTCCCCCAGGGTCTTTAGTCTAATAGGACGGTGAACTTGGATGACAAGTTCATGTAAGAGATGTCTACAGCTATCTGGGGAAAAAGTGAAGGTGTAGGAGGGGAAGGGTCGGAGTCTACAGTTGTATTGTCCTAAAACCTTGCACTAGGTCACTGAGGTGTTATATGACTTGCCCATACCCACAGTCAAAGCTGGCTCTTTTTCCCTGTGCCTGTCAGATGTCCCTCTTGAGGGACCCTAAATGTACCCTTAAGGTACATTAAAGCAATAAATATCCCACCCATGCCTCAACCACCTGCTCTCCATCTCCCACCTATTCCCCCACCCCCAACCTCTTGCAAAAAAGGAAGGTTTTTTGCTTGGCTCATTTTCATGTATAACACTCATATAATACAGAGATTCTGGATGACAGCATCTATCTATCATTATTTAAAAAAAAAAGACAAAAGGATAGACCTCTCAAATTCAATGAAGTAACATGTGATGCGCATTTGTTGACCTCCTTTAATCTGAAGGTGCCTGCTTGGACCTTCTGCTTAGAAGTGACAGATTAGAATATGGGCAACAGCAGGTTCTCCTTGTTTCCAGGTTTTGTGGCACTGGGTGAGATTATTAAGAGAGGAAATTGACTGGGCAGCATTTGAAATAGGATGTTAAATTGTTTTTAATGGTTAACCAAAGGGTCCTCCCCCCTTATGGTCACATTGTATGTGACAGATATTGGGGGATGGGTTGGGGGAGGGGAGATGGAGGCAGAGAAAGAGAAAGGGTAGATGTGAACAAGGAAAGTATAGCATGACCTGAGACTCCATGACCAGAATTCTCTCCTTCTACCTTTATTTTGTCTGTGTCTACATGCATATACTCCAAAGGTGGGTCTTAGTTGAGCTGGATACCATTAAGTATCAATGTCAGGGAGGGGGAAGGTAGCAGGGTTTACAATTAAGATTAGGGTTGTGGAAGAAATAAACAATATTCGAACCCTAAATCTCACCCTGCAAGTGGACCCCCAGAATATTCCCCATTCTTACCCTTTCCAAACTTTCAACTTTAATATTCCTCAGAGATTTTCCTTAATTTCCAAGTTAGCTGATCAGTACTATTTTCCTCTTAGAGACATATAGAGGTGAAAAGCTGTAGTAGATGCTTTGTTCTCTGTAATAACCCTGGTGTATTCATGACAACACCACAGTGATCTTGATATTCAGTACCAGTATGATCTTAAACAAATTGCTCTGGAAGTTTATTCTTTTGAAGAGGCATGTACCATAAAAATGGGAAAGATAAAGCTCTCACCAGGAAACCAGAGCAGATCATAACTCTGCTGCAGTTCAGGAAATGAAAATATATCAATAATGAGGTGAAATCCAATTCAAAACAACTGATGTTGTCTTCGGTCCTCAAAAAATAATCTCCTTTTTTATTATTGGGAGAAACGTGCCTCTCCTTTTTCACTTGCAAATTCAAATTTTGTTCTCAAGCAATGATCGTGGTTAGCTAAAATTGCTTCCACTTAGCTATTACGGAGGAATGACAAATATATTATTGTTAGTTTTTATTGGCATTATTATTAGTCAGTTGTCAAACCTTGAAGGAAAAAGCACCAAGTGAAACATTGAAAGAGTAATCATGTTTTCATAAATATGTTCCCAAATAATTATCTTGAATACGTTATCTACTTAGCCTTAATATAAGCTTCTCATGTGAAACAGCCACAGTTTTTGATGACTTGGGAATTCATTTGGAAAATAAACAGAAATGATAAGCCCTCTAGTGTGATATATTAACAGCGACATTGACCGTGGGCATTCAGGCTCAACTCAGAGACAAGCTGCGAGTTCTGGTGCGTTCTCAATCCTTCTCTCTCTCTCTCTTTCTCTCTCACTCTCTTCCTCTCTCTTTCTCTCTCTCATTCTCTCTCCTTTTTCTTCCCTCCCTTCTTCCCTCCTCCCTTTCCTCCCTCTCCCTTCTTCCCCCTTTCTCCTCCTTCCTTCTCTTTTTCTCTCTCCCTCTCTCTTTCCCTTCCAGCTCTCTCCCCTTCCTTTTTCCAATCCTTCCCATCCCCCACATACACACACCATCAAGGGTTTGATGTGTCTTTTCAGAGATAGAGTAATCAAATTAAGTAAATCTAGTCTTGTTGGCTGTGTCCCATCCTCTCTGCATATCCCTGTTGGTGTAATGTGCAAAGAGAGAATTCGCAGTTAAGAAAGATACTGGAATGTTTAACAAACTGTGGGAAAGAAAATCTTTACAGAAACAAGAGCTGCAGACTTTTTTCTCATCTTCCAAAGTGATCCTCATGCTTGCCAGTGAGGAACAATTTCAGTTTTGACCATTTTCCAGGAAAGAAAAGGCTGCACTTGAATAAGAATAGAAAGTGATAAAATGCTGAGTGGCCCTTGGGTACCAGTAAAGGAGCTGTGGGAAGGTTTAGACTTTCATCATCCTTATTATGGTATAGAGACCTTACACCTGTGGAGAAAGACTGATTACTTAGAGAAGTGGTACCTACACCTAGAAAAATTATAAAATAAATGAAGTTTGTCACTTGTGTTTCCAGTCTTCTCTTCCTGTCCCCTCCCCCTTCCCCTCAGAAATCTAGCTTTCTCATGTTCTATTTCCTATCTCCCACACTAAAATCAAATCTAACAAAGCATATTATCAGTAAAGGACTGATTCTTTTATAAATTCTTTTATCAGGTACTTTTTTTTCCTTTTTTACAAAGGTATAAAAAAGTGAGGAAGCTTTAATGGGTTACCTCCCTCACAAAGTACTGGAATTTTAACTAGAATTTTAAGTCTGATGAATTACTCTACAAATGGAAAATTAAAGGTATCTTCTAACTGGGTGGTAAGAGGTATTCTGAAGGATAGGGATCCTATCCTAACCTGGTGAGACTGTTCAGACCTTACTCTGACTATGCATAGGGAATAGAGTCCAGAAATATAATAAAGGATGGATGGATGAATGACTGACTGAAAAGATACTTACTATATACCAGGCACTGTGTTAAGTGCTAGGGATAGATTTTAAATAGAGATAGTTAATTTCCTCAAGGAGCTTATATTTCAGAGAAGAGGTACCCAGGGAGAGAAGTTTTGTTCTGTGGAGATGGAAAGTTGGGATGGGCAGAAAGATGGCTTGAGGGAAGAGCTGGGTGAGACATGCAACTGAAGGATGATTTGCTGTCTTGGTTGGTTGTTGTCCTTCATCTGCAAAGAGGACCAAAGTGGCATCACCATAGTAAAGTGAAATTCACTGTGTCTGACTGTGGCTGATTGGACCAATACAAGCTCAGAAAGCTCTACCACATGTTGGGCACAGATAGTCTGTGTGAATATTTGGGATGGATATCCCAAATTTGTGTATCCTGTGTTTACTTTGTGCTGTCTCAATTCTGCTTTGCTCAAAGAGCACAGCACCTTTTCTTATGTGGGCACACCTTGCTGAGTGGTCCTGTGCCAGTATCTCCCATGTTGCACAGTCAAATCCAAAGTTCTTGAGAGAGACCTTGAGGGTGTCCTTGTATCACTTCTTCTGGCCACCTTGTGATGGCCTGCTCCATGCAGGTTCTCCATAAAATAGTCTTTTTGGCAAGCATACATTTTGCATTCAAACAACATGACCAGCCCATCTGATTTGTGCTCTCTGAATCAGAGTTTGAATACTTGGCAGTTCAGCTCTAGCAAGGATTTCAGTGTCTGGTACCTTATCATGCCAGGAGATCCTCAGAATCTTCCTAAGACAGTTCAAATGGAAGCAATTCAGTTTCCTGGCATGGCACTGGTAGACTGTATATGTTTCACAAGCATATAACAATGAGGTCAGCACAAAGACTCTGGGAGACCTTCAGTTTGGTCTAATGCCTCTTTCCCAAACCTTTCTTCTGAGCTTCCCAAACACTGGGCTAGCTCTGGCAATGCTTGCATCAACCTCATCGTCAATGTGTACATCCCTGGAAAGTACACTACCAAGGTAAGTGAACTTATCCACAGCATTCAAAACTTCTACGTTTGTTGTAACTGATGGTTCCATGTATGGATGGTGTGGTGGTGGCTAATGGAGCACCTGTGCATCTGGTGTCTAGGATCAGCCTAGAGCCTTAAAATGACTCATTTGTGAAAAGAGATACAAAGGCTACCAATTCCTAGCTTAGGAAGGGGAGGAAAAAAAACAATCAGAAGGTGTTACTGATGGGGAACAGGTTAACTAAGAGAGATTTCTGTGGTCCCTCTACAGAAAGAGAGGCAGAAGAAGAGAAGACCAGAAGATCTCCATAAACTGTCTAGCCCTTTTTACTTATTAAGGCATGTGTCAAAAGCATGAACAATAAAGCAATGGTGCTCAAAGATCTATAGTGGTATTAGAGCTATGGAAAACAGTGGGGCAACTGAATCTGACTGTAATAGCATTTCTTTGACTTCTTAGTTACAGTAATAGAGAGCTAGATGCTACAGAAGTGTCACATCTTGTCAGACGAGCTTATCTATTTGATGGTGAACAGAATGAATGAAAGAATGAATGAATGAATGAACGAATGGATGGATGGATGAATGAATGAATGAAAAAGTACTTACTATATACCAGGCACTGTGCTATGTACTAAAGATAGATTTTAAATAGATATAGCTCCCTTCCTCAAGGAACTTATATTCTAGGGAAGAGGTACTCAGGGAGAGAAGTTTTGTTCTCTGGAGATGGAAAATTGGGATGGGCAGAAAAGTAGCTTGAGGGAAGAGCTGGGTGGGATATGTGACTGAAGGATGGTTTGGTGTCTAGGGTTGGCTAATAAATGGACTAGGTTCCATACAAGCAATCACCAGTTAACCAGAATGAAATCTCAGGTCAGGAGCTCCAAAGAGGAATGGATAAACTTCTCTAGGAACTGGGGCATAAGTTTAGGAAGACCCAGGTAATGAGGCCCAAGTGTTAGATCTCATGTTGAGAGTACCAGTCTGGAGGTGAGTAGGTCAGCACCAGCAGAGTGTGAGGTGAGGTGAAAGAGACAGACAGATAGAAGGAGATGGAGACAGATTCAGTGAGATGTAGACAGAGATATACAGAGACAGAGACAAGGAGACAAAAAGAGTTGCTATTATATTATAAAGTATCTTCTGGTTCCCGCTTCAGGCTGTATCAATTCATATAAATCTTTCCATGTGTATTTGAAACTCTTACCCTTTATTTCTTATAGCAGAATAGTATTCCATTATATTCATATACCACAATTTGATCTGCTGTTTTGTAATTGATGAGCATTCTCTTAATTGCCAGGATATATGTTCATATCTACATCTATACACATATATGTATGTGTGTATATACACACATACATATGGGTATACAGATACACAAATATACATTATATAATACACATACATATGCAAGCACATGTATAATTATTTCTATATTATTATTTGTTATAGAGTCATCATTTAGATATGATTCCATTCCTATCTGTGTGTATGAGTGTGTGTATGTGTATAATTTTTTATACATATAGGGCCTTTTTCTCTTTTTTGTGCTCTTTGGAATATAAGCTTACCATCTACATCAATGGCTATGCCTTATTTAATCATGTCTGCACATAATTCTACTATTGTTGTACGTCTAATGATTGGTGGGGCTATTGCTCAGATGGATAAAATGATTTGAGATGCTTTTATGGGGAGGAATGAAAAAAAGTGTTAGGACCTAAGAATATTTTCTATAGGTTCACTGAAAATGTCTTTGGGGCTATGCCGGTAGGTGACAGATAAGATTTTTCTTCCTACTTCCACATAATTTTGATTTCCTCACTGCAGGGTACAAAAACTTAGCATCTATGAAATACTTAAAAAGACATGATTAAGCAACCAGAATGATATATATGAGAGAGATGCTAGCCTTCATGAATTGATAGATGGCAAATGCCAGTATAAAAGGTTTTCATTCCATGTAGTTAAGAGGTTATGCGGTGAAATCAATTAATGACATTGTTTTTAAGTTTTTATGAGTCGATGTTATGTTTGAATAATTATGGGCAACAGTTTTGTCTGTGACAATACTCTGGTATCAGTAATTTATTTAGTGATTTCTAAAAGATATTTGGACTTTGTAGTAAGATGATTTGTCATCTGTTAGTTGGTGAAGGAGAGCAACCTTCTTGTGTATAATTTTTGATACTTGTTCATATCTTATTAGGTATTTGGTAAAAGCTAAATTTTGCCACCTATAGTCATTCATTGTATAATTTCTACCATTTTTTTTTGCCAAGTACTCACTAGCCATGTCCCCAGGGATCATTTTGTAATTTCTGGTAGTAATGACCCAGTCTTAGTCATTACCATGAACTTTTCTGTTTCTGTGAAGAAATCCAGTTATCTCAGCCATTTTCTCAATGCTTCTTCTTACCATGTTGTTGACTGACTTTGTGTGGATTTGCCAATGGAAGAACTTTTGGTTTCATTCTGGTATTTTAGTAATTTTATAGGCACCACCCAACTATCACTTTCATTAAATTAAGTAGCATGTTCAGATTGCCAACTTTTAAGTATCACTTTGTGTAGTTGGATCTATTTGTTCCAGAATTATCTCTGTAGGTTTCTAACCTGCTTATTATGTAACTGATTATCAGTTTTCTTCCTTTTTGATAAGTAAGAGTTAATTTTGTATTATTTGCCTGGGTTGTTGAGTTCTGAGGATAAAATTATGTATAAATTGACTTGTAACTCAAAAATGCTGCATGAATATGTTTGAGGAACAGGTAGGGTGGTGTTCATATACTCCCACACATACTTTAAATCATAGAAAGTTTTATTGATGCCTTTTGTTACTTATTTCATAATCATTTCCCCATATTCCCTTCTCCCATTGAATTTTCCTTTTGTGAGAAAAGGAAAATTGAACCCAGCCCACAAAGCAGGCATGTTTGATAGCCATATATTACGCTCATTATCCTTCCTCTCACTCTACCAAAATTAAGGAAGTATATTTTATCACCCATCCTTTGCGACTCATATTGTTTATTGCAATTAATGTGAGTGTGATAGCATTTTAGTGTAGTTTATCATTTATAGTAGCCAAAACAAAAATTACATGTTTTGTAATTTTGAGAATCAGTTTATTATCTTTTAACATGTTGACTTACTGGATTACAACTTTGTTTTCCTCTTAGCTACCAAATCTAAACATTTGATGTCCTGGGATACACTGGAAATAGCACTGATTCTGGACTCAAAGATTCTGGATTCAAATGTGACCTATATGACCTTGGGCAAGTCATTTAACATTCATGGGTCTCAGTTTCCTTGTTTGTAAATAGGAAGGGTTTGTACTAGATTGCTTCTAAGGTCACTCCCAGTTCCAGATCAATTATCCTTTGATCCTGTGTAAATTATTTTTCTCTATCAGGATTGAAATTTTGACACTAGCTCTAGAGGTCTTAGTGCTGGGAAAACATTGATATGGTTTACTTGCTCATCACACTGCCTTCCCCCCTTTCTCCTTAATTTCTGTATTATTGTTCTTATTTCAGATTTCGATTTAGCACAGAACAGGTATTTTTTTTAGAAAGGAACTATGAATCCCACAGCTGATTACTACTATTTCCCACAACTATATGACATTAGAAAAAGCATGACATTTGGTTCTGCCTAGTGAAAGATGGAAGAAAACAATCTTCCAGCAGTTTATTCCATTTGTATGAACATGTTGACAGACTGAGGAAATATTGCTTTGTCTGGTGCTTTAAGAAACAAAATAAACCAATACTTTCTGTGGGGTAAAAGGTGATATGCACAATAGCTAGCAGCAACAAACTCTGGTGAATAGAGGAGAACTAGAGATCAGAGAGGCTGGAAACTACAGGCATAAAAAAGATCAAGCTATAAGATCTGTTATTGATTAATGAAAGATGAATATGCCTTAAAACCATAATCTTTGGTGTAGCATTGATCTTGAGAAAGCCCTACCCTGTTGCACCCTTCTACTTATTTCTATACCCTCTAGATAGAGATGTTCAGTGGAAGGAGCATAGCCTGGCCAGTGGTTGGTCTCTCTCTTGGTTTTAATATCTCCTAGCACCTTGTATCTAAGGCCTTTTGATTTGCCACCCTTTAAAAATCCCTGGCTTAGACTAAAATGCTCATCTTCTGCCCAGAAGAAATAAATTGTAAAAGAAGTGAATAAGGTGAATGTTTATTTATACTGATAGCTTCTGATCTCTCTCCATGGGGAAGCTATACAAGATTAATGATGATAAGAAGCCTTTCAGAAGTAAGTATACTTTCTCTCAGTGACCCCTCTGGCAGAAAGCCCAAGCAGCAAGAAATGGGGTTAGCAGAATGCAACCAGAGCAGAGGAGGAAGGGAAACCAGTGCAAATGTATCTTTGGAAAATCTTTCTCTTTGAGATTTGTGGCTTGGGAGCAGAAGAGGGAGAGGTGGGTAAAAATAATGGGTGTTTAATGCAGAAAATGTGTGTACGCATGTATGCATATGTATACATATATATATATATATATATATATATATATATATATATATATATATATATATATATATATATATATATATATATATACATGCACACATATGACAAATACCAATCCAATATAAAAATAAGTGCCAGCTGGAGAATGCAGCCTACATCATTCTTCTTGTGGAGAGGTAAGAGGACTTGACTTTACTCAGCTATCTGTAGAGAATGGATCACATCTATTTCATGCAACTAACAAGTCAGTCACAAAACACTGTACAAAATGCTTTTTAGAGACATTATTGCTAACTGAAATTTCTATAGCCCTTTAGGGATGACAATACGTTTTTCTAAAAAAATCCAGTAAGGCAGATAGTATAAATGTTATTAGCCCCATTTTAAAGAGGAGGAAACAAATTACTGGAAGGTGACAGATCCACATGTAGCAGAGCTGAGACTTGAACCCAAGTATTCCAAATCAAACATCAAGTGATCTTTTTCCATCACCATGACGGCTCTCTCAGGTTTGGGGTATCTGTGGCCTTGAGGCCACATGTGGCCCTCTGTGTCCTTGGGTGCATCCCTTTGACTGAGTCAAGTTTTACAGAACAAATCCTTTTATTGAGGGGATTTGTTCTGTGAAGTTTGGACTCAGTCAAAGAGCTATACTTAAGGACCTAGAGGGCTACATGTGGCCTCAAGGCTGCAGGTTCCCCACCCCGAGTGATAAAGGTGAGTGCTTTAAATATGAATTAGGAAGCAGATGACTAGTGGCAAGAAGGGAGCTACATCAGATTGCATAGATCTCCCATTGCCTCTCCCATTGGCTATCCCATTGATTCACTGGGTATTATTGAGAAAACTATTTCTCTTCTCTGTGTCCTAATTTCCTGATGTGTAAGGTGAGGAGATTAGAAAAACTCTAAGGTCTCTTTTAATTCTAATTTCTATGAGTATGTGAAAGTAGATCTAAGAAGAAAACAATATCAGATTCATGCAAAACCTACCTTCTTCAGGAGATCTTGACCAGTCTGACTCGTAGCTTATTCCTTCTTCTTCCATATTAACTTTACCTACTCTCTCTATATTTTACATTCTTGCATGTATAGAATTATCTACAAGCTGTCTCCCTCATTCAAATGCATGCCCCTTTAGGGTAAAGACTGTTTGGGTTGTTTTGTTTTGGTTTTTTTGTCTTCTTTTATATCCCCATGCCTTAACCCAGTGCCTGGAACATAGTAAGTCACATCTTAGACACATTAGTTGTGTGACCCAGGATAAGTCACCTCTCTGTGACTCACTTTTCACATCTGTAAAGTCAGTTAATAATAGCACCTACATTGCAGACTTGTGAGGATCAAATGTGTTAACGTATACATAGCACTTTGTAAACCTCAGAGTACTATATAATGCTAGCAATTCTTCTTATTTTTGATGGTGATGATGATAAATTCTTGTTAACTCACTATTGACTTAGATTTAGATTCCAGTTTTCCAAATATCTAATACCACCAGAAAAAATTGTAGAAATACTGTCCATGCCAATATGCCTATAGAAGGACTCTTCAGTAAGTGTTTGATACTTCTGAATACCTTCCCTGACCTGAAGCACAACTTGGGAAGAGGGTCTCACATATTACATATAGCACATACTCCTTCTGCCACCCCAAACATCTCTCCAACTTGAAGTCCAACTGGCAGGCTTGCCTACCAGAACACTGATTACTATTTATCACCAGATATAACTGTGAGAGGCTAGAGTTTTCAGATACTGTTATTCAGAAACTCACACTGATGTGCTTCCCATTGGGTATTAGCAAGTAATTTCAATTAACTATTTTTTGAAAGGTATTTTCTAAGATGGCATGGTAATAATAAATGATATAAAATATCCCTCTCTAATTCCCCTTCTCCCCACCCTCCCAAAAAGACCAGGATACACACTTCCTTTGCGCACACACACACACACACACACACACACACACACATACACACAAGACCCCCAAGTATAGTGAGCTCAAATTTAAAGCACAAAAATAATGAGGAATATGTGTAGGGAATGTGTGTGGCCAAAGGGTGCCTTACAAATCTTGACAATGGAGTCCTCATGGAATTCCCTTTAGTGTAGCTGGCTCTCTGCTGGGCTCTATACCCTTAAAGCAGAGGTTCCTGAACTTATTTGGCTTTCACATCCTTTAAAAAATATTACTCAGTGCCTCCCTGGAAATCTACTTTCATTAACCCTGTAACATTTTTTTTGAAATTTGTGTCTTTCAAAAAAATATAATTTAAAACAATCATGCATCTCAAATTTAATGATTGATTATAAATTTGTGGGGGTTTTCTTGCATTGGAATTTTAATAATGCAATGTTGTGTCATGTATCTATAGAATGTCGTATTGTAAACAAATCATTACACCTACATATTTCTGACAATGCATGCTGGACTTCCCAACAATACGTGGCACACTTGCCTGCCAATACATCCTTGTTGAGACCTGTCAGCAGACTTGAACAGTAATTGGTTATGGCTTGAATTTTCTGTGTTCATTTGGAAAATAATGTAATAACTAAGATTTTTAATCCTTAACAGATAAAACAGATAAGAACCATTTTTCAAATTTTTCTTCTTATGCTTCCACTGCCCTCTTATTTTTATTCAACACCCACCCCCTCAATTGCACCTGAGACTATTACTGTGCTGTCCATCATTCCAACAACACCCAGGGGGTAGTATCCTCCAATTTGGGAACCTATGATTTAGTAGACAGAGTGTACTTGAAATTAGGAAGACTCAAATTCAAATCCAGGCTCAGATACTTGTTGTCTGTGTGACACTGGGCAAGCTGCTTCACTTCAATTTTCTCATCTTTAAAATGAGGATAATAATAACATCTAACTCCTGAGGTTGTTGTGAGGTTTAAAGGAGATAGTTGTAAAGTGATTTACAAACCTTAAACCATGGTATGATGATGGCTATTGTATTTTTTTCTTATTCTTTTGCTTTGTTTCTGTCTGCTCTGAGTTAGAAGTCTTTCCTATTTAGTCCTTTCTCACAGATACCTGATAATGTTCATTCTCCCAAATCATTAAAAGACACAAAATCAACATAACTGCTTAACTAAAATTACATTTCCTCATATTTCCTTCCCTCCCTCATAAAATTATGAACTCCAAGGGGTCAGAACAATTTTTTTTAAGTTTTCATCTCTGTGTCCCCAAAGCCTACCATGTGATTTGCACTTCGTAAATGTCTGTTTAACCACATGCAAAACATTGGACAAAGTCTAGACTCAGCATCAAGAAGACTTGACTTTCAATTCTGACACTTACTAGCTTAGTGATGCTGAACAAATCACTTATGATTTGTAATCTTTAATTTGCGCATTTATCAGATAGCCTCCAAGGTCCCTTCTAGCTCCTACATGAGCCTGTGAATTCACCCTAAGACCCTATCTCTCATTAGTAGTTTGAGTCTCTTCCTTTGGCTACATCCAAAGCCACTCTTTTCTTTATAATCCAAAGCCTCCTGACCAACTGATGAATTCTATTTCAGCCTCCCTAGAGTCCCACAGAAACTATTTCTAGTCCCTTCCTGGCTTCTCCTATTCCCTTCCTGAATCTATGTTCTCTTGGCCCCCCTCTCTCTTCTCATTAGGTTTCTGTCATCTATTAGAGAACCTTTTAGTGGAAAGACTGGGAATAAAAGCACCACAGTTGGGGCTGGGCCAGTATACCACACACTTGCAATTGCCTGTGGCTCTACACAAATCTTAGGCCTGCAGGGAAATTCCTCTCCTGGGACTAGCATTTTAGATACATAACTTCATTTGCATATTGATGTTTGGTTTAGAAGGATTTTCTTGGATGACAGGAAATAGACTATTCATGAAATTGAGGGTTGATAAAGAAAAAAGAAAAATAAAGAAGACTTATCTGCTGTAAGGGACAAGAAGGCCATTAGGTTCCAGCATCCCAGAATCTGAGCTGTAGGACATAAATCCTTGATGGTTTTCCAGGGGATTTGTATCTGGTGACTTATTCCTTTTGAACAGATTTTCTATTGTGTTTTAAAGTAGATTTTAGTGTTTAGAGATGAAGGAACTTCAGAGGCTATTCAGTACAACACCATATTTTTACAGATAAGGAAACTGAGTGAGCCCTAAGAAGTGAAACATCTTGCCCAAAATAGCATAGATAATAAGAAACAGAAAAGGATTTAAACCCAGGTCCTCTACCTACTAGCTCAGGGTTCTCTATAATGCACAGTACTTCTTATGCTTCCTTGGCATTCATGTCTTTTCCCCCAGAAGACTTTGAGGTGATAAAGCAGAAGTTTTGATGGTTTGTTTTGGAGGGGAATGTTTTCCCTGTGAAGAGTTATTGATGCACTTGTAAGCATAAACAAAAATACACAATGGGTAAGGAGAAATAATTTATCTTTGAGAGAAAGGAAATATAATACACTTTACTTATCTGCTTTTAAAATTGGAAATGGCATATAATTCCATTTACCACATATAAAACCAATTGTATGCATATGTGCCTCTGTATAACTTATGCTCATTTAAGTGAGGTAGATGAAAAGACAGAAGGAAATAAAGTGAGATAGAAGAGTAACAGACAAAAAGACAGAGATAGAAATATGAATAGGAAGGTAAAAATATATACATACTTCCCTCTCCCCTTACACTGCACCCACCCACCCAAACACATTTCACATGCATATTGACATATGAATATATATATGTATGTGTATGTGTGTGTGCCACATATATAATACATATGCATAAGGACTCAAATACTGTATCAAGAGAAATACCTATTTTGTGGCCTTTAGTATGTTGGCAGTGAGGACTTTCAAAGCCATGTTGGTTTGTTCATTCAATAACCATTGATGAAGTGACTAATATGTTAAAACCTACGGTAGGTACAAAGATAGATGAGGATAGGAACACTGCCTGTACAGAGTTTCTAATCTAGTGAAAGCTAAGGTGCGCTTTGCCAAATAAAGGCATATCTTTATATTTTATGCATACACATGTATGTGTGTATGCATAATGTATATTATCTATATACACATTATGTATACCATTATTATAATGTATATTATTATCTTTTAATATTCACCCTCACTGTCTGGATAAAAAGGGTCAGACCATATCTATAGATAATCATATGAAGGCAACTTCTTCTTAAGAGTAGTTTTTATTTGATCACATCCTGGAATTTTTACTTTTCTCTCTAGTTAATAAAGAAGTCTTGAAGTCAATTCCCCTAGGAACAGAACTGGTAAATCTGAATATAATAAATTTTAGTTTTACTGAATTCATTCTAATCAAAGTACTATTACAATGAGCCATGGAAATAGCATTCTAATGTAGAACCTGATATTATAATAATATTTATTGCAGAATCATAGCATTTTGTAACGGCAGATAGTTGGCACAGTAGCGAAGTGTGCTAGATCTGGATTTAGGAAGTCCTGAGTCGAAATTTGAGCTCAGAGATGTAGGAATTGTTTGACAGAGGACAAGTCACTTACCTTCTGTCTGCCTCAGATTACTCGTTTGTAAAGGGGTGGGGGGGCTACTAGCATGTGTTTCCTAGGGCTATTGTGAGGATAAAATAAGATAATATTTGTAAAATGCTTTGGCCACATTAAAGCCCTGTATTTCATTGCTATTCAGTAGTTTCAGTTGGGACTCTACTTGGGGTTTCTTGGCAGAGATACTGAAATGGTTTGCCATTTCCTTCTCCAGCTCATTCATAGATGAGGAACTGAGGTGAACAGGGTGAAGTGACTTGCTCAGAGTCACACAGTGAGTAAAGGTCTGAGGCCATATGTGAACTCAGGAAGATGAGTCTTCCTGACTTCAGTCCTAAACTCTATCCACTGAAGACCTAGCTGCCCCAAAACACTATATAAATGATAGCTATTATTACTGATTGATGTTAGGAAGAATGTCCATGGTCATCCTCTCCAATGAATACAAGTAAAAAGGAACCCCCACTTTAACCTATCAACTTTGACATATCCAGCATATTCAACTGTTTGGCACCCCCTTGAAGTAGGCTTTTGAAGGAATTAATACTGTCCATTATTGAAATGGACTTATCCAAAATAACCTACAGGTCTTATAAGCAAGGGAGACCCATCCATTTGTGCTGGAGGATGGCAATCTGTTTTACCTAGTATTGTGGAAGCCAAATGTCCATTCTCTCATGTTGTTTCAGCTGTTTATTGCTTCCCAGGGCCCTTTGATATTCTAGGAGAACCTAAGACCAAACTCAAGAAAACAAAGTTCTTGGACAACCTTGCTCCACTGTGGAAATTGTAGCATCCTGAGTAGAATACTGGACCCTCAGGGAACTTGGGAATGTCAAATCTGTAAATAATCCTGATTTTGTTTTAAAACACAAGTACTGTGGAAAGAATACTGGGTTTAGACCAAATCATATTCCTCATGCTTTTTACCTGTGTGACCTCAGGGGGTCAAAGTCATTCAGTCTGTTAAAAAAAAGCAATGAATGAAGAAATGTTCAGTGCAAAGCTGAAAACACCTAACAAGGAGTTAACAACTTTATGTTCTGTGCTTTCCACATGCTTTTAAATAGGTATTATTTAGTTCATCACTGGGCATTTAATCATCAGCAACATTTATGAGCACCTCTTGTGTACAAGGGACCATACTTAGGGCTGGATAGAGGGTGATAAGTAGCCTGGAACAAATAGAAATGGGATTCCTTTTGGCATCAGGCAGCTCTATCATCCTGATAGCTACATCTTCTTTTGCTACTCAGCATTCTTCCTCCTTTTCCCTCTGTCCTGAATTTCCCTTGACATGTTCCAATTATTACTCTATACTATATTCTAAGTGTCTGGTGATTTAAACGTTTGATATCATGGTAGTGGTAAATTATTTAACATTTTGTGTGCTTTTGTGGGAATGTATACTAAAAGTTAGGCTACTTTTCATTGACATTGTGTGTGTATATGTGAGAGAGAAAGAGAGAGACAGAGAGAGAGAGAGAGAGAGGCAAGAGAGAGAGGCATTCCCCTGCATCTTAATTCAGGGATATATGCCATTGCATCATAAATTTAGAGCTTGAAGGAAGCTTAGAAGTCAAGTGGTTCATCCTCTTCATTTTACAGAAAAGAAAAACTGAGATTCTGACAAGTTCAGTGTCTTGCACAAATTCACACAGGTAAAGCTAGTATTGAGACCCAGGTCCCCAAATTTAGAGCTCTTTCCAGCGTGGATGTGTGACTTTCATATACCTTAGATTAAATATGAAATAAATTATTGTTTCCCTTCAAGTTCAAGTCAATGGAAAATTGCAAAATTTCCTTTTCTGACCCAGAGGACATGAGGTAGTCTGTTTTCAGAAAAACAGCCAACATCGGTAGTAAAGTTGAAATGGATAGCTTCACTGCAAGATGTCAAATAATCCTTGATGATAGAAACCCATCCATTTGTGCTGGAGGAAGACAATGTTTTGCCTTGTATTTGGAAGCCAAATGTCCATCCTTTGACATTCTAGGGGAACCTAAGTTTCTTTCTAATCATCTCTGGTCTTCCTCTGCTGCCAGACTTCAACTCAAGACGCAGGAGAAGAAGTAGAAGCCTGCCTCTCAAGCTGAAACCTGGCACCAAATTAAGAGGGCCAGTTAGTGCATATAGGTGGCCAAGGAACTGGAGAGAGACACTGACTCAGCTGCATCCAGAATAGTGAAGTTCATTATTAACACAGCCAGTTGAAAGAAATTTTACCAGATTGGGCTTTGGCCTGGTTAGTGGAGCCTAAGGGACATGTTCCTTTTCAAAAGAAGGAAGGAGGAACATTTTTCTTGCATCTTTGGTGCAGTGAGGGGGAGGCATTCCATTCTAAGTTAGCAGTGCTTGTATTTATCTGGGACTGTGGCAGGCTGGCAATTTGAATAGGAAATTGTGTTTCTCCATTATAATGTCTTTCATAATGAGAAACTTCTGGTGACATATGTTTATTAATCTTAGTTAAGAGACACCTGCCCAGATGGTCTATACCTGGGAAACATTTGGAGTCATCAATCCTTTCCTAATCAGCACACTTCCCTTCTCTCTGGGTATAACATCAATTTGGTGGGATGACCAAGAGTGGCTGCAACTCCACACTCCTTTGCCTGTATTAAACTGAGCCAGGGTGAAATGTCAAAGGGAAATGAAACAAATTGCTTAGTCTTGCAATATGATCAAAAGAGAGTCGTGAGCTTGTCCTGTATGGGACATACCTTGGTAGTCACCGACCTTTAGTTGAAAGGATTTATTTCACATTATTCTTTGCATTTCAGACTAAAAGATATAGTAATGAGGTGCTCTCTCCACATCTTCCTACTCAGAGAAGCTGTATAGGAAAAGTACAGCTGCACCCAGCAGGGTCTTAATCACCACTTACTGCCAGTCAGGACTGACATAGGCAATAGAAAAGTATTGTAATTTCCTACTGGATGATCTCTCCTCACCATTCCAACTTCCATTAATAGTACCACACTAGAAACTCTCGGGTATTTGTTTCTTACCACTGAGGTTGGATTTATGTAAACAAAAACATTATTCTGGCACAAAATTAGCAAAGGTATTAAGTTGATGAATGTGATGGTGACAAGGGCTGATGGTTGGAAGGCAGAGGATAAGCTGCAATCGTCTGTGAAATATGAAACACCCCCTACTGTTATTAGAGACACAAAGTCAGTGAGTTGTGGGCTGCTAATGGTAACATGATATTTCCCTTCATTGCATTAAATTGAAAGGGGATTTACTGTCTTTTCACCTCGTGCTTCCTTCTGGCCTTGGGGACAACAAGTTGCAAACCCCTGTTTTTTTATATATTGTTTGTTTTCCACAATTCTCATTACAACAGTACCCATTTGGCATAGAATTAAACCCCCCCTACCAAAAGATCGCAACCACACTCTGTCATCAGAGAGCTCTTTACAATCTGCTCTACACCTCAGCAAACAGAATTGTTGGGACAATAGCAAGGACTACATAAATCTGAATCCAGGCAATCCATTCTAAGAAGGCTGGAGTCTTAGGAATTTATTTCTATTGGGGTGCTCAGGGACTGGCGTGGTTGTTTCAAGTAATCCCTTGTGAAGCAATAAGAGGACTGTTATGTCTCTGAGAATTACCTCCCTCATAAAACATTGTTAAAAGATGATAACACATTTCATTTCTATTTTGTCTTTGTAATCCAAATATTTTTCTGTTGTTGAATAGCCAATGACACATCAAAGGAGAGTGGAATGGCTGATGAAGGCAGGGCTGTACCATACTTCTAATTTTCTTTTGTTTTTGGAGATTTAAAACAAATAAACAAAAAATCACCCAATCAATCTAATCAGTGAGCATTTATTAAGTGCCCACAATGTATCCAGTACTGTGCAGGGGAAATAAATACCAAGTATGAAATCACCCCTACATCTTGACTTCAGCAGATGGCAATATGCCACATGATTTCCCTATTATGATTATGGGAGGGTAACAGTGTCATGAGGCTCCAGGCTACAATTAGCCTGTAGAACATACATTCCAGGAAGGAGTTCACTCAGGATAATTGTTGTTCCTTTTTTTTTTTTTAACTAAGCACTGTTCCCGAATGAAAAAGGAAAACTTCAGATATAACTTGAATGTGAAATTAGAACAGCAGTAAAACATAAGTTCATTTTTGTGCATTTAATAAATTCACCTATGCATGTTACTCTGTGAGATAATATACCATTTAAAAGATAATTTTGGTGTTCAAGAAAGTTAAAATCTAAGGTGGTGTACTCATGGTTACATAATACATATTTCTTTCTAGCATGGACTTCGAAGATCCTTAGTATCTTGGAGCAAGTTAATTATTTTTGGACAGCAACAAAAATCTCTAACTAACACCAAATGTTCTATAAGTAGTTTACTTTTTATTGAATCATAAAATCATAACATATCCCAGTTAGATCTTGTTTTTCCCTTTCTCCAGCCACAGATACTACCCAGTTTTAAACCCTTATCGCCTGTAGCTTGGACTATTATGATAGCGTCCTAATTTGTTTCTCTCTCTCAATCTCTTCCGTCATCAATCTATATATTTTATACAGCTATCAATGCAAAAATATGACCATGTCACTACCTTTCCTGCCCAAAACTTTTATTGGCTCTCTTGGACAGAGTGGCTTTTAGGATAAACTATATTCAGCACCTTTGATAACCTGACTCCTATTTTCCTTTCCAGTTTGATTCCACATTATTTCCCTTCACATACTCTATATTACCACAAAATTGGAGAATAAGCTGAAGCTGACATAGCATCTCCTTCCTTCTTGTATTTGTATAGGCCAATTCTACCTGCCCTCCCTATGTAGAATACATCCCCCCTCCTCCTCTCTCCCCCACCTTTCTGCCTTTAAAAAAGAGTGTCTTCCTTCAAGGCTCAGCTCAGATGCCAACTCATCTGTGAAGCTTGGCTGACACCCTTCCCCATCGCAGTTGTATTTCCTCCCTCTTCAAATTACTATGCAAATGTAGTATTCCAATTCCTACTCCAGTAGAATGTAAGCTATTTGAGAAAAAGCAAGTTCCCTTTTTGTTTTTACCTTGGACATTATAGACTTTTTAGGAAATGTTTGTTAAATTCAACTGAATTGGTAATTACCTCAGAGGTTATCTAGTCCCTACCTTTCATCCAGAGCATGAATTGAATCTGCACTGTCCTTGACAAATGGCTGTCCAAATTTAGCAAATTCCATTGATTATAATATGAAGTATATGACTTCATGACTATAACGATATATAGATGAGTCATGATGACTTGATGTATATGCCTTCCCCCACCCCTTTCCCCCATTCTTTTCAGAGATACTGATTTGAATGAATTCTGTTCTTGATTTCTAATACTGGAAAAGGAAAATTTCTGGAAGAAATCAAATAGCAGTATAGAAAGTTATAGTCATTATGTGTACAGCTAAAGAAAGAAAGAAAGGAAGAAAGAAAGAAAGAAAGAAAGAAAGAAAGAAAGAAAGAAAGAAAGAAAGAAAGAAAGAAAGAAAGAAAGAAAGAGAAAGAAAGAAAGAAAGGAAGAAAGAAAGAAAGAAAGAAAGAAAGAAAAAAAGAAAGAGAGAGAAGAGAGAGAAAGAAAGGAAGGAAGGAAGAAGGAAGAAAGAAGGAAGAAAGAAGGAAAGAAAGAGGATAAAATTATTATGTTTTCTTAACAGTTTTTGATTTGATGTACAAAGTCATCAAATGTAACATAAAGTGGCTTTTGAACTGGCTGCACATTTGGGTTCCAATTGACTGACAATATAGAGAAAATCGGTCATGAATTTTAAGTTTCTTTCAAGCATTTTCCCCACAGGAGGAAGCATAAAATTCATTGTAGCAATGTCTATTCCAAGTGATCAATTTCTTATTTAGACTTTTGGAAAAGCCTATAGATATATTTTCTCCTAAATGTCACATTTGAGTCCCATTTTGTGATATCAGGGCCATTTTTATCTTGGCTTCAGAAATTATTTTTCTCCTGAAAGATCTTTCTAAAACAATAAGCCCTAGTAATTGTCTCGGCACTACTACTCTTTATCAGGTCTCACTCCCTATTTTATATCCCCACATTCCAACTTTCAATTTTTAATTGGTTAGTGATATTACTATAGATTTTGACTAGTTTGGAACAAGAATATTGAAATTAGCTTCATTGTTTGATCGAGAGTATTTATGGGATGCCATTTGCAGATATCACGCTTTTTACAAGTCTTTCTATAGGCCATGCCTTCTTTAAGCTACTATTATTTAAAAAGTTAGGCTTGTGAACTTAAATTATTTCTAGCTCCTCACTGACATGATAGTTCTTCACTTTAGTACTATTTTTTCTCCTTGTGAAACTATTGGGCTGCAAATCACAAATAATCTCAATCCCAGAAAAAGCAGAATTGTTGATCCATTGACCCAAAAGACAATGGAACAATCTGTTGTTAAGTATCAGTAGGTTGCAGTCTATTACCAACAATGGAAGAGACATTAAAGACATTTTGGATCAGAAAAAGAAGTGTGCTGGTCACATATCAGAAATAAGGTCTATGAGATACATATCTTGAATGGTATTCAACTATCTATAATATAGTAAAAGAACTAAAGGGTAACCTAGAGAGCTTTGAATTAGTAAAATTAATGATAATAATCATTATAAGTAATACAATAAAAGAAGCCTTTATGTAGTGATTTAAGGTTTGCAAAACACTTTCCAAATATTATCTCATTTTATCCCCAAAACTGTGGGTTATATGAGTTATTGTTATCCTCATTTTATAGATGAGGAGACTGAGGCACGTAGGAGCTAAATGACAGTTAATAATTTTCTGAGTTTAGATTTGAACTCATGTTTTCCTGATACCAGGCCCAGCATTCCATCCACTGTACAATCTAGAAGGCTCTATGGAGCAGGTATGTATGGGTTGTGATTTGTACCCCAGTGAGATCCATTGAAGAAATTGAAATATTTTGGGACTAGTTTCTAGGCAAGGGGAAACAAGGTTCAAATGGAAAGTCTTTTGATTTTAAATTTGTTCCCATTAATAAAAAATGTTTACTTAACACCTGTGCCAATGACAGTAAGTATGAGAGTAAATGGTGCTTAGTGACCTTCAACAAAGAACAGGGATAAATACTCCATAGTGCTGCTATAACTTAGAAGAAGTAAGATCCACCGAAATGAGGCAAAAGATCTATCACCATCTGTATTATATTTCTGGCAAAGACCTTGAAGTCCTTAGAAGGAAAGAAGACAATGCAAGTAAAAATTGCTGTGATTAAAATCATTACTTTTCTTATTATTGCTAATGAGTCTCATAAGCAATCTCTTTGGGACCTTTCAGAATAATTAACATGCACATCGTTCAAGCAGTGTTCCCCACTGCTACCATCTAGCTATCATTTCTTGGACTCTTAGTTTGTCCAAACTGGTCATTCATCAATGAAATTTTTCCATTTGATTTGTTGCAGGTTCTTATTTGAACAGGAAAGGAGAAACTTTGCATCTAAATATTTCAAGCTTCATCATATTTTCTTTTTCCTCTTGACAGCAATAAACAGGACTTGGCAAAAATTCCAACACAAATGAAATTTTTAAAGTGAACCACACTGTTATTTCTTGTGACTTATATGGCAATAAAGCAATAACTCAATGGGTCACTACACACCTACTTTTATAAAACAGAGGAGCAGAGGAGAATGGTGGCTTGAAGGAAGCATTCCTTAACTCTATGGAAGTGAGGGATTTTGAATGCAAATGAATGCTATGTTATCTCTCTTTTCCAATCAGACCACAAAATAGAATGCTAATATTTTAACCCTAGGCAGTACCTTAGAAATCATCTAAAGAAGATGAGAAACTGAGGCCCAGACTTGCCTAAGGTCACATGGGTTATAATTGGCAGAGTTTCAATGGAAATTTAGTACCTTAGACTCCAAGTCCTGTGTTCAATCTGTTAAACTTGGATAGGCATTATGTAGCCTTTGTTGGACACTTAGATTTAAAAATTTGAATAAACTATGAAGCATTAGATATGAATTATCATTAGTGTTATCAATTCTAATAGTTATTAATAATTTCTGTGACCATCACCATTTCTTTGGACAGTGCACATACATCATTTAAAGCTATCTAGATGTAGATAATTCATAAAAAGACAAAAGTAAGATGATTTTATGTATGTGACTAAAAGAAACTGAGTGCAGCATATGATATGAACACTTTTTCTATCTCAGATCCCTGGATGTTTTCTCAGTATTGACCCTTTTAACTTGACCTTGAGGCACATGATCTTAGTTCACTCAGGTTATTTAATTTGATTCTTATAGCAACTCCTGTTTGTGATCAAGAAAAGACCTCTTTCTGCCTGCTAAGTTTATTTTTCATTTTCGTTATATCTATTATCTCACCACATTTTTTCTTATAATTATTGTGGCCCCAGCTCCCTTGTTTCTGGTCCCATCATGCTAAAGAAATTTCTTAGCTTTTCCTTTAAACTGAATCATAGGAAGTCTTCTATCACAACCTGTGGTAGTTACCACAATTACCTCTACTCTGGTGTGTATAAGAGTAGAAATATAAATGACTCTCCTTGCTAGAAAGTTCTTTCCTCTTACTGAGTCCAAAATTGCCTCCCTTTTACTTCTAGTCATTTGTCTTGATTATGCTTCCTAGAGTTAGACTGAGGGATTGTTCAGCCATATGACAGATATCTGAAAAAAAAGATCATACTATCTCAGTATTTTTTTTCAGGTTAACCCTTGTCTATAAAGTGATGAGGGTGAATCAAGTGGTCTCTGAAACCTTTTCGAACTATAGGTTTATGATCCTATCATCAATAAAAATAGTAGTAATTATAAATATCATATTTTATCATAAAGTGTTTTAAAATTTTGCAAGACACTTTATTCACAACTCTGATGAAGATAGTGTGAGTACTTTTAGCCCCATTTTCTTTATTTTTTTATGTTCAGTTTTCAACATTCATTTTCACAAGGTTTTGAGTTCCAAATTTTCTCCCCATTTCTCTCCTCTACTCACCTGGAGACACCGTGATTTCTGATTATCCTTTCCCCCAATCTGCCCACCCTTCTATCCCACCCCTTTCTTCCCTTGTCCTCATCTTCTCTTTTCTTCTTGCATGGCTATATCTGTAGCCATACAAATTTATAGATAGATTTTTATACTCCATTACCTGTATTTCTTATTTCCCAGTAGCATGCAAAAACAATTCTCAACATTCATTCCTAAAACTTTGTGTTCCAGCTCCTCTCCTATCCTCCCTTCCCACCCATCATCATTAAGAAGGCAAGCAGTTCCATGTGGGCTATATATGCGTAGTTTTGCAAAAGACTTCCTTAATAGCCATATTGTGAAAGATTAACTATATTTCCCTCCATTCTATCCTGACCCCCATTTATTCTATTCACTTTTTTGACCTTTTCCCTTCCCTAAAGTGTTTACTTCTAATTACTCCCTCCTATCATTGGCTTTCTCTTTTAGCATGCTGCTACCCCATTCATCTGCTTCTCCCCTGATTTTCTGTAGTGTAAAATAGATTTTCATACCAAATTGAGTGTGCATGTTATTCTCTCCTTAAGTCAAATGTGATGAGAGTAAGCTTCACTTTTTCCCTCTCACCTACCCCCTTTTCCCCTCTACTGAAAAATCTTTTTCTTGTCTCTTTTATGAATGCTAATTTGCCCCATTCCATTTCTCCCTTTCTCCTGCTAATATATTCCTCTCTCAACTCCTAATTTTATTTTTTTAGATATCATCCTTTCCTATTCAACTCACTCTGTGCTCTCTGACTATGTATATATAATCCCTCCAAGTACCCAGATACTGAGAAAAGTCTCAAAAGTTACAAATATTATCTTTCCATGTAGGAATGTTAACAGTTCAGCTTTAGTAAGTCTCATAATTTTTCTTTCCTGCTTACCTTTTCATGCTTCTCTTGATTCTTCTCTTGATTCTCTTGTTTGGAAGTATGATTTTCTATTTAGTTCTAGTCTTTTCATCAAGAATGCTTGAGAGTCCTCTATTTCATTAAATGACCATTTTTTCCCCTGAAGTATCATATTCATTTTTGCTGAGTAGGTGATTTT
Source organism: Notamacropus eugenii (assembly GCF_028372415.1). Taxonomy (NCBI): domain Eukaryota; kingdom Metazoa; phylum Chordata; class Mammalia; order Diprotodontia; family Macropodidae; genus Notamacropus; species Notamacropus eugenii. The sequence goes on along the minus strand of NC_092877.1, from coordinate 230,806,174 downwards.
TGGTTTTAATCCTATTTCTGTTGACTTCTGAAATGTTATATTCCAAGCACTTCAATCCTTTAATGTAGAAGCTGCTAGATCTTGTGTAATCCTGATTGTGTTTCCACAATACTCAAATTTTTTCTTTCTAGCTGCTTGCAATAATTTCTCCTTGACCTGGGAACTCTGGAATTTGGCTACAATATTCCTAGGAGATTTCCTTTTGGGATCTCTTTCAGCAGGTGATCAGTGTATTCTTTCAATATTTAGTTTACCCTCTGAATTTAGAATATCAGGGCAATTTTCTTTGATAATTTCATGAGGGATGATATCTAGGCTCTTTTTTGATCATGGCTTTGAGGTATTCCCATAATTTTTAAATTGTCTCTCCTGGATCTATTTTCTAGATTAGTTGCTTTTCCAATGAGATATTTACATTGTCTTCTATTTTTTTTCATTTTTTTGGTTTTGTTTTATAATTTCTTGGTTTCTTATAGCATCATTAGCTTCCTTATGCTCCACTCTAATGTTTAAGGAACTATTTTCTTCAGTGAGCTTTTGAACCTCCTTTTCCATTTGACCAATTATGCTTTTTAAAGCATCCTTCTCCTCCTTGGCTTTTTAGAACTCTTTTGTCATTTGGGTTAGTCTATTTTTAAAGGTGTTATTTTCTTCAGCATTTTTTTGAGTCTCCTTTAGCAAGCTGTTAACTCATTTTTCATGATTTTCTTACATCACTTTCATTTCTCTTACCAATTTTTCCTTCATCTCTCTTATTTGATTTTCAAAATCCTTTTTGAGCTCTTCCATGACCTGAGACCATTGCATATATTTTTGGAGGTTTTGAATGTAGAATCCTTGACTTCGATATCTTCCTCGGGTGGTATGCTTTGTTCTTCCTCATCTGAAAGGATGGAAGAAAATACCTTTTCTCCAAGAAAATAACCTTCGGTTGTCTTATTCTTTTTCCCTTTTTTGGGCATTTTTCCAGCTAGTTATTTGACTTTTGAATCCTTTTTCAAGTGGTGGATATTCTTTAGGCTTCTATAAGTTCTCAGTTCCCCTGTGGTGGAACAATCAAGGGAGAGGAGTTTACTCCTCTCCTGTGCTGCACTCTAGTCTGGGAGCAACCACAAGCTTTTCTACCCAGGATCTGCATGTAGGATTCCCTCTTCAGAGTCTCCACCAGTTCACCATGCCAGTACTCCTCCTCATCCCAGGACCACCACTCAGATTGAGACCTAGATTGGCTGTTCAATTCCCCCAGGCTCTTTAGACCAAGAGATCCAAAAAATGGAAGCTGCTTCCTCAGTGGCTACCAATGCCCTGGAGCCAAGGATAGGCTTCCTTCTCACCCAGGTGAAAGAGTTTTCTCAGTAATTGTTGAATCTCTCTTTGGCATTTGTGGGTTGAGAAATGTGAGAACCACAGCTTCTACCTGTGATTCTCTGCCCTGAAGCCTGCTCCAGTCCTGTCCCTACCATGCTGCATGGCCAAGGCTGGGCTGCGCTACTTGGGCTGCACTCTGTTCTGAGCCTGATGTGATAAACCTTTCCTGTCAGCCTTCCAGGCTGTCTTAGGCTGGAGATCTCCTTCACTCTGTCATTTTGTGGCTTTTACTGCTCTATAATTTGTTTAGGGTAATTTTTTTACAGATATTTTATGGGCTATGAGGGTACAGCTAGAGCTTCTCCATCCTTCTACTCCACTCTGTTAACATTAGATTCCAAGTAAAGAAAAAGATGTCTAATTGGTTAAGAGACTTGTTTTGAGTCACATAGCTAGTAAATATCTGAGCTGGGATTATAATTCATATTTCCTGATTCCAAATCTAGTACTCTTTCTTTGTATATTGTAGGGTAGAATTGGGTAGTGGTCAGTGATTTTGTTAATTCTTGACTGTTTCTCCATCACATCTCAGATATATGCTGAAGGAGGCCAGGACACCTCTCAGTTACTCATGTCTGGTCTATATGTCTATGCCTATATAATCTGCAGCAGGAAATACATAACTACCATTATGCATTTTTGCATTACAACCTGGCAACATGATTCCTTATAGCTGACACTGCTACTACTTCTTCGGGTCTAGATTTATAATATATAGTAATAATTGATGTTTCTTAATCTTAATTTTTCTTCTTTGACAGGAAGCATGGCAAAGTGGACAATATTCTTGATCTGAAGTCAGGAAAATCTAGGTTCAATCAGCCTCTGAAACTTACTAATTGTGTGGCCATGGGCAGCTCACAATTTTTCTGAGATCCAGGAAACTCTACAAGACAGTGTATAATAGTCATAACAGTGGAGAAAGTTCCCACACCAATGAAATCACAAATTCTTGATGTATTTTCTCTTCCTGTATAATGTGCTTCTGCTCACCAGGTTCTTAACTCAGCATCCACATTTCTTCTTCTCAGATTCCAGTTTCTTAGATTGTGCCATCCATCTAAGAATACTACACTCTTCAATAAGGACATTCAGGAGCTTTGATTAAGGAACTCAGCTTATATTTAATGAATTTTTCATGTGGGAAGACAAATGATGTACTAAGCCTTGTGAGTTTTTTTTATAAGGAAGAGATGTCTAGTTGACCTTATCTCCTGAATGGCAAGAAAGACTAGAGTTCTTCATGGCTCACCCCAACATGGTCTTCTTCAAAACCATTGGACAAACTATGTATTTGGCATGCCTGGTGACTGAATTTAAACTACATTTTCCCCTTATTTCTCTCTCCTCTTAGTTAAGAGTAGAGTAGTCAGCAGTCAACATTAAATTACACAATAAATATGTGAACCCAGCCCCTTGTTGAATGAGAATAGAAATTATTTTTCTTTCATTAGTCTGCGTAAACTTTAAAAGATGTTCTATTTCTTAAACATTATATTGATCCAATAGTCCAGCTTCTGTCCTCAAATACAAAATGTTCCCTGTGATATAATTTGCAAGTAGGAAGTGTCCTTTGTTCTTTTTTAGCTTTAAATCCTTTACTATGACACAGAAATATATAAATGAGTTGACAGTGGACGTCTGAAGCCTTTCAGGATGCTCATGCTTTAAAAATCCAGTTCTGGGGGAGGGGAGATGGCATTCCAAAAGAGAAAAAGATCAAAGAAAGTATATCACTAGGGGATTGTTTTAATTATGTTTGTTGAACCTTCGCCTGGATGACACAAAGTACTCCTTTAAATTAGGAGGGAGATTTCTAGACTGAACACTTCCTATAAATGAAATACCATAGGTTAAAGCTGAGGGCACAACTATTTGTACATCACAACGTCCAGGGGTACACAGATATAGGTAACATCTGATTCTAAACTTGTCACAATAAAGGGGGAATGGAGTCAATGCTGAGTACTGATTTGAACACTTTATTACAAAATTGGCAAGTTGTGAACTCTCCTGTAGGATCCTGCAATGAAGTGGAAAAAAGAGAGAAAAAATAATCTCTATGATAGTGATTATATGATATATTAATGAATAATGGTCATAGATAACTGAAAAAATCATAATAAAAAAATTAAAAAAGAAAATTTTCTGGTATGCCTTAGAGAGGATTTAGGAAAGTGGAGGTAGAAGACATTGATGTTAGAAAAACATAAAGACTTCTGACTAAAATAGAGATGTGAAAGTCATAGAGGAACCCAGGTCTACCACATAAACTCTAACAAAAACCTGAAAAGGATGACATTGTAAAGAATTACAGGGAGGAAATCCTTTTCACAGATATGGAAATGGAAAGAATTTTTGATTAGACAAAAGATAAAGAAAACTATAGGAAATAAAATTAACAATTTGGAATATATAAAATTTAAAATGTTTTGTACGATAAAATGAATGCAGTTTAGGAGAGAAATTAGGAGAAAAGCAGAGAAATGTAACTGGGAAATTTTTTGAAGCATATTTCTCTGATAAATGTCTCCTATTTAATATATAAGATGATGACACAAAAGTGTAAGAACAAGAGCCATTCTCCAACAGATAAATTATCAAAGAATGTAAAAAAGGCATTTCCTAAAAATGAAATTAAATCTTACAACTATTTCAAAAATGCTCAAAATCACTAATAATAAGAGAAATGCAAATTAAAATAACATTGAGGTTCTACCTTACATTCATTAGTTTGGGAAAGATAACCAATATAAGGAAAATCACAATTATTATGGAGGTTTAAGGTATTCATATGCATGAATGCACTGTTGGTAGTTCTATGAAGTGAACGATACCTTCTTCAAAGCAATTGGGAAGTGTACCCTAAATATCACTAAATTGTATCTACCCTTATCCCTTGGACACCATCACTAGATTTATCATTTATATGGTGGTGAGTCCCTCAAAGAAATTAAAGAAAAGGGAAAGGACCTGTAGGAAAAAAGTGAGCTGCCTGTCAGTTGGGAGAATGGCAGAATAAATTATGGTGTGAAAATGTAAGGGACTATTAGTGTGCTATAAGAAATGATAAAACAAGTTAGACTCAAAGAGACCTGAAAAGACTTGTATGAGCTAATAATGCAGAGTTCAATGAGAGGAACAAGGAAAACATGCAATGATTCAAACGCTATAAACATAAATAACTAGGAAACTCTTAAGCTGGGCATCCAAATTAATGACCAGAATGCCTAGGGAAATTTTTTTGGCGGGGGGAGGGGAGACAAAGGAGAGTCAAAGGAATTAGAATGAGTAGGAAAGTACACATAATCTTCCTTTAAAAAAAGAAGAAAAGAGTTTTGATGAACCGTTAGACAATAGACAGAAGAATGTAGAAGGAAGTTCTTAAGAGGACATAGATGGGTAAAACAATATTGGCATGACCATGTTAAATGAGAAATGTAAAGAAGAAACAAGCTGTCCAAAATGGAGATTCACAGTGTCATTTGCAGCCTTCTTTTTTGTTGTTATTGTTTCTTGTATAAAGAAGTGTTCATATTTGTTGATACTTGACAAATTCATAATAAAAAAAGAAACTTACAAAACACAAAAAGTACAAAATATTAGTAGGTAAACAAGGAGGGATATGCCTAAAGTTATACAGTTAAACTAGAACTAAACTACAAGCCATGTCTTGTGACTCTTAATAGATTGTCCTGTTTGCGGTTTCTGTTTAATGAGTAGGTTTTGGAGGAAGAATGGCTAGGTGGGTGCTTGGGTGCTTCTATTTAGGAAAAGAGAGATTCTGGCAAATTCACAAAGGATTACAGTAAGTCATAGTTATTTGGTTCCAAAATTATAAAATAAGAGATGATATATTATGAAATAGCCCGGGACCTCAATAGAACACCTCCCTTGGTGAAATAGCCTTTTGCTGGATTAATGTTTTTAAAATTAATTAATTAAACTTCTCTTCCAGACATGTTCTTGTTTGCAAGTGTTCATGTGTGTGTGTGTGTGTGTGTGTGTGTGTGTGTGTGTGTGAATTAAATAGTATTTTAGATGTGATCTGGTTAGTTCAGAATACAATAGGATTGTAATCTTCTAGTGACTATGTTACTATTAGTTCACCATTGGATCACTTTGGTATTATGGGCTATCACTTTACATTATTGACATTTTGGGTTATAGTCAATTAAAAACCCTAAGTTTTATACCTGTCCAATGCTATGTTTGTAAAATTGATTTTTCCAACAGTAAAGTCCAGGACTTTACATCTGTCCTTTTTAAATGTTACCTTTATTATATTGGGTCATCCTTCACTCTGGCAGAAACTTCTTTGAAACATGGGTCTAGCACCTACTGTCTTTAGAGAGAGCTAGGTGGCATAGTGGGTAAAACACAGGATCTGGAGTCAGGAAGACCTGAATTCACATACAGCTTCTAATCCTTACTAGCTGTTTGACTCTTGGCAAATCATTTAATTGTATGCCTTGGCTTCATTCACTGTAAAATGGAGATAATAATAGAGACTACATTCCACGTTGTTAAGAGGATCAAATGACATATTTTTAAAATGCTGGCACATAGGAGGCATTTAATAAATGCTTATTTCCTTCCTTCCTTCCTTCCTTCCTTCCTTCCTTCCTTCCTTCCTTCCTTCCTTCCTTCCTTCCTTCCTTCCTTCCTTCCTTCCTTCCTTCCTTATAAAATGGCAAGTCCTGTGAGACTCATGCTATATTAGTAGAAATATTAAAGAAAATAAAATTTATTATTTATGCCATTAGTGACCAATACATCTACCAATCCTTTTTTATTTTGTATTTTGCATAAATGTTTTTCTCTTTTATATTTCTCTATATGTATGTATATATGGGTGTATATACCTATACACATATGCTGTGTTTGTATGCACATATATGTATGTGTATACATATGTGTATATGTATCACTTCATTTAAATAGCTGGTTGAATTGACTTTAAGAGATATATGGATTCTTCATTGCTTTCTTAGAGTAAAGAGGGATTGAGGCCAATATGTGACCATTTCTACTAAGCAAAACCTTAATAATCAATGGCATTTAAAAAAAAGAATCCAATTATTTTATTGAGATGTGGCTGATGGAAAACATCTTTTGTTTTTAACTAGAAGTTCAGTTTTAGAGGAAGAACTTTAGGACTTTGGCTAGTCACACTTCCAATATTCTCATTAGCTTCTGTGTTGGTGAGATCCTTAAATAAAACATGCTCTCTACTCTAGCAGGAATGCTTAATTATCTACTGTTTGGTCTCTGCTTGCTCTGTAGGATTTCCAATTCTGTAAAAATACACTGATGTGCCCAGATAATGCTTATATTCTGAATCCATCCATAGTCTCATGAAAGTTAAAAACTTTCCCCTTAAAAAGAAGTTGCTTGAGCCACAAACTACACACCTTACAATAACTTTCCCTTATTGTCCCTTGCTCAGATGTTGGATACTACAGTCTTCTCTTCTTAAATCTCTTTCCATTGATAGGAATGTTTTCATGCTCTTTCACAAAGCTTTAAAATTAATAATTTCTCAGAAAAGCTCAGTAAAATGCTATTATCATGTACCTCAATATATGGCAATTCAATGATTGTGTGTCTCAAATCATATTCCCATGCATGTAGCAATATGTGGTTTCCCTCTACAAGGCATAGAATAAAAGTACAGTTCTTTTACTTCCTCTAAATCTGGCATTATAACTGCCTTTGATCTTACCCAGTTCTCAAACATCTCCCAAATTCTCAAAATATTTTCCAGAAGAAATTTCTCTTGAGTCTCCTTACAATACTCAAGTACTTCCAAAATGCATGAATTCATTAATATTGTTATCCCCCCCACTCCTGGACATCAGTCATAAGCCCTCTATATTTTAAAGGAAGTGCTTCCTGAATTTCTGTGGATAGAAAAAGTTCATTACCTGGTCATGCGAACTCTGTTTTATTTATTTACTTTTTGGCTTACTAACTGTATTCATTCTTCTATTTGTCTACTATTTTGGGTGGAGTCTTTTGCTGCCTTACTACTAGAAATATCAATTCAGAAAGGAGGCAATAAAGTGTGGTGTTACTTTGGGTCTCAGATCATGAGATGTTTTCCTACCTCCTATCCTTACCATAACTACTCACCTTTTATAAAGCCTGTCTTCAGATCTATTTGTCATGACCTCTCCAACTAGGCTAGATGCTGGTTACCCCTGAGTAGAGTAGAAGGCATTCTTGAGAAAGAAATCTCCTGCTTACTAAGGATAACATCCTGAGTTTCCCATTCCCCACAATTAAAACCGATTATAAAGATTTTATCTCTTGCATTTATGCCTAATTTCTCAAGGCAAATAATGACCACCTTTCATTTCTCCTTTTTGACAAGAGTGGCCTTCTATTCTACCCCCCAACACAATCCTAACCTTCCACTGCTTTTCCCCAGTTTCTTAGAGGCACCTCCCCCCCTCAAGCTTGTTGAGAAATTTAAGAAATTGCTAACCTTATTCTGCTCAACTCTAGGCAGTTTGGGAATACCTCTCCAACTAAACTCTTCAAACTCCAGAGATTTCCCACTGTATTGTCTCCCAAACAAGATATTGATTCCCTGTTAGAGGGTCAAGGGATTTTTCCCATGGAATATTAATTCACTTCCTTCCTTCTCTTTTCTCCCCACTCTTTGACTGCCTAAAACCTTTAAAATCCTATATCCTTTTCACCTCTTGATGATCCTTTTTTGTTTTGTCTTTTACCCTTGAATCCAACTTCTTTTTAATTAAAAAAACCTAAAAACTTTCAAGAATTGATTTCATTGCTTAGTCTTCTCTTGATAATTGTGCTCATTAATATTCCTTTTATTTCAGGATATTTACAAGTCAAATGTTCTGCTCATCTTCCCCTCCCCTCCTTTTTTTTTTTTTAGACAGGAACAATGTCTTCAGTACTTACATTTTGTTGTAGATAGACCTGCTTTTTTCATTGAAGTCTAAGGATTTAACATTTTGAAATCTTTATTTGATGGGGATAGGGAGAGGCATCTGAAACCTCTTCCTTTTTTGGATTACTTTAGTCTAATCTCTTTTTTTGAATTACTTTGGATGTGAAAATAGTCTTAGACCATTTAAATTGACATTCTTTGGAATTGAAATTCTTTGTCTTGGATGCTTTCACAATTCATTTTTTAGAATTGAAGTCTAACCGCTATTGCTTTGGGATTTCAAGCATGAATTTTTGCTGGTGGCAATCTGTGTAGGTTATTATCTTTTTTTGTGAACTATTTTTAAACGTTCTAGGAAGTTTCCTTGTGTTTTTCCTTAATTTCCTTCATTCATTGATATTCCATTATTTATTGTGGTTTTCAGGGATACATAATCATTTGGTGATTTTTGTGTAACCTCTCTTTGAGATCAGTTGCTTTGGGTTGAGTAGAATTCACATATTCTTTCAAATGTGTTGTTTTGATTTACTTCTACCAAATATTCTTCTACTTCTGAAATTTAGAGTTCTAAATAAATAAGTGTGTTTTTCCTCGAGGTCCTCAGCTACTTTTGGAGAGATTTCCCAGGTTATGTCTTTAGTTGTCTACCTTGTTCTTTGTGTCATTTCTGTTCTGAATGCTCAAATTTCTGTCCTAATTTCCATTCATAGGGCTTCTTTTAAAATAAGTATTTCTCTTTGAAACCATTCTGAAGATTCTTACTACTATTATTCTATGAACAATATGTACAATTCCATTTTTTAAATTAAAGATTTTTATCTTTCTCAATGATATTTAATATTATTCAATATATCACAGATTTTAAAAGATCTTTACTCATTTTTCTCTTCTGTCTTTTTGAGTGTCCCGATTGTATTATCTGCTTATGAACTAGGCATAGAGATATTCTCTACTAGAGCTTTGTCTTTCAGCTTTTTCTTTGTATCCTTAGTAGTTTGTCTCTACTTTTCTTTTCCATTGGCCCCCTCCTCCTTCCATTTCTATGATACTCGCCTTTATTCCTCCACAGAAAACAAATAATAAATATCCTCAGATCCTGGAGTTGGGGGCTATGGGATCCCAGCTTTATCTTTACCCAGAGTAAATACAGTTGAGGAGAGGCTTGGCATCAGTTAAGCTTATAGTTCCTTCCACTTGGACACAGAAGGCACCTGAATTCTAGTGAGCTCTGTACTCACTCTCCATCTGAAGAGTTGTGTGAATGAGACAAATCAGTCTTTGAGTGAGTCACAGCTGTAGAAAGACAGCTGTAATGACCTGAACCACAAGCCTATGTGGTTTCTTAAACTTGCTTTACGTTGCAGTCTGGGTAGCTCTGTCTTCCAGTCTTGTTGATTAAGCTCTATTAATTGTAAATCTGATACCTATTTTCTTCTTTAGGGATTATTATGTTGAAGAGATTGCAATAAAAACAACCAGTGCACCATTTTGATGATTTTAATCTAATCAACTCCCTGGTAATGAGTCTCTCTCACTTTAATTAGGCTTGTTCTTTGATAACATACACACAGAATGTCACCAGAATGGTTCTTAAAGTCTTTCAAAATTGGTAAGAAGTGCAAGAGCCTCATGTTCTGCTAACCTAGAGTCATCCCACTCTCCAAAGAAGTAACTAAATACAGTAAAACATAATAGCAGGATTTTAACAGAGGAAGATATATGTGACAGAGACAGACTGATAAACACAGAGAAGGAGAGGAATGGTAAATGCTTGTTTGATTAGAAACAGAATCAATTTCTACTAATTTGAATACATCTATTTATGGAAGTCCTATCACATCTGAAGGATTTTAAAATGATCAGTTCCACCAGTTTCCCAACTGTTTTTATTATCAGAAAGAATTCAGGATAAGGTGAATGAAAAGTAAACTTTTGACAGGTTTCATCTCCTCACTCCCCCAGAAGAGCCTGGTCAATGGTTTGTTGATGGACATACTGCTGTGCCTCACTCTTTCAGGTTTTTCAAATCCATTTAGTCCCTCTCCCCTGACTTTGTTAATCCTCAGGATTTTAACAAAGTACATAATAATAACAGTTTTCATCTTTGAACATTTGACAATTATCTCATCAGTAGCATGAGGGGATTGAAATAGAAGATCTCTAAGGTCCCTTACAGCCCTAACATTTTCTGACTCTAGCTGATTAGTTCATTAACTCATTGAACCAGATTCTTCTCAGTAAGTTAGAGGCTTTCCGGAGAAGCATTAATTCTTTAAGGCCACTGGAGCACCATTTGCAGCTAATGGCCTGAGTCTCTAACTTACTATTAGGGAGGGACTTGGGCACCATTATAGAAGAGTCCATTAATCCTGACATTACTCTGTGGGGCAGGTGAGATTAACTCTTCAAAACTGAAGAGTTGTTTTTTTTCCTCAAGACCAAAGAGAGTTTCTGCATTAAATCCAAGATTGAAACTCTGGATTTCTTGGTTTTTTTGAACAAATGAATGGACCCAGCCTTATATTCAAGCCAGCCTAATATCACCAAAATTCTTGCTTCTTTGGTCTTAGGAACGTTGAGATTTATTGAGCTGCTAGGTACCTTAGTGGACAGCTAGGTGGTATGGTGGATAGAGCGCCAGTGCAGGAGTCAGGAGGACCTGTGTTCAAATCTCACCTCAGACACTTGACACTCACTAGCTGTGTGACCTTGGGCAAGTCACTTAATCCCAATTGCCTTATCCTGGGTCATCTCCAGTCATCCTGATGAATATCTGGTCACTGGATTCAGATGACTCTGGAGGAGAAGTGAGGCTGATGACCTACACAGCCCTCCCTCATTCAAAAACAAAGTCAAGTGCAAGTCATATCATGATTTCTCTAATGGCATGGTCTTCTTCAGCAGTGAAGGACAAACACACACACACACACACACACACACACAGGTACCTTAGTGATTACTTAGTTCATCTCACTCATTTTACTAGTAATGAAATGTAAACCAAGAGAGATTAAGTGATGTTGAGATATGATTTTATTTGGTGTGACCATGCTATTTTGTGGAGGAGCTGGCTGTCAGCAGAGAGAGAGGAGTAATTTTTAAAACAGCTTTTGTTTCTACTTCTATTCACCACTAACCTTCCCCACTACAAAAGGGATTTTTTCACCAAGTATATAACAAGGTAATATATGCTATGGGTACATATAAGAGAAAAAGAAAGTATAGTTCCCATAATGAGTTGTATTTCTTTGTATCCTGGTTCCCCTTACTCTTCTGTTCCCCTAACCCTCCCAAGTATCTTGAACCATTTCTTTACACTATATCATTCCCAGACACATAAACAAACTGCTAGCCCTAACGTTCCCTAATAATGTCACTCTTAAAACATAGGAATTCAAACTGAATACAATATTCCAGTGTGGTTAGTCAGTAATTACTTCAAAAAGCATTTATCATTAAGTGCATGATTTGTGCTACATTGTGCTAAGCATTGGGGATACAAAGAAAGTCAAAAACGATCCACTATCAAAGAACTTACAGTCTAATGAGGGAAATAACATACAAACAAATATGTGTAAAGGACATTTTAACAGGAGAAATTGGAGATAATCAGCAGAAAGAAGACCCTAGCATTAAGGAGAATCAGGAAAAGATTCTTATAGGAAGTAAAATTTGAGTGTGACTTGAAGAAAGCCAGGACAATCAATAAAAATGCCCAGAGACATAAGATGGAGTGTTTTGTGGAAGGAACAGCAAAGAGGCTAGTGTGACTGGATCACAAAGCACATGGTAAAGAACAAATTGTGAGAAGACTGGAAAGACAGAAGGGGATCAGGCAAGAAAAGCTATGAATACTAGAGAATTTAATATTTGATTCTAAAGGTGTAGGGAGACACTGGGGCTAGTTGAGTAGAGAGGTGACATGGTCAGACCTGTACTTTTGAAAGATGAATTGGACAGACCAACCAGCAGATTGTTGCAATAATCCAAGCATGAGGTGATGAGGGCCTATACCAGGGTCGTGGTATAAATATCTGTCAAAGGAGAGAAGGGTTATATAGAAGTGATGTTATGAAGATAAAATTGTTAGGTTCTGGCAGCTAGTTGGATATGGGACAGATGACAGAGAGAATGAGAAGTCAAGTATGACACTTATGTTGAGAACATGAGGGACTGGGAACATGGTGGTACATTTGATAAAATAGGAAAATTATAAAGAGGAAAGGGATTTGGGAGAAAGATAAGGAGTTCTGTTCTAGGCATGTTACGTTTAAGCTATCTATAAGATATCCAGTTCAAGATGTCCAATGGGCAGCTAAAGGGGTGAATACTTGAAATTAGAAGAATGATTAGGATTGTATAAATATATCTGAGAATCATCAGAAATAGCCCAGAAGAAGAAAAGAAGAGGGAACAAGACAAAGCCTTGGGAGCTCAAGATCCAGCAAAGGAGGCTGAGAAGAAATAATTGACAGGTAGAAAACCAGCTGAGATCTAGTTAGAAGAGAATATCAAGAAGATGAAGATAAACATTATCAAAAACTGAAGAAAAGTTAAGAAGGATGACGACTGAGGAAATGCAATAGATTTGGTGAGTGAAAGATCATTGACAACTTTGGAGAGAGTAGTTTCAGTTGAATTCTGAGTTTAGAGGCCATATTGCAGAAAGTTAAGAAAAGAGTGAGAGGCAAGGAAATGATGGTAGTTCGATATATCTAGTATCTCCTCAAAGAGTTTAGCTACAAAAGAGAAAAAGAGTTATAGGATGAAAAGATCTGATTTTTTAAAAAAATCATATATTTTTATTTAATCTTGCAAGAATATAAAAACATATCAAGCTTAATTTCATTTAATTTATCATCCTTAATTGAAAATAGCTAATTGTTGCTATTATGACACCATACTATGTCACCAATGAGACATGTACCACATGTATATGTTATATATGCATAGCTATTGATATGCATGGTCTTACCTATTGCATATCATTTTTTATGAATAATTTTTATGTTTCTTCAACATTCTCCCTCCATTTTTGTGCCAATATTTTCTTTCAACATTGATCTGAATCATTTGATTTACTACTTGATAAGATGGCAGCATTTTGGGAACATTTTGGTGGTTTATAAGGTTGCCATATGGTAGCTGGAACTTTCTATGATCTGGACATTACATTTCTATTAATGCAGGCTGAAATTCTGTTAGTTATTTCAGGAGCTATGTACCTAGAGCAGATTAAATTTGTTGTCAACCCAAATCCCTAGATCATTTTCTTATCAAATGTTTCCAAGTCAGGTCCTCACTACTGTTATCCTATGCTAGTGCAGATTTCTCAGTAAAATACAGCAATTTCCATTTGCTAATGGATAGTGCTTAAGAAATTCTCACTACTTTTGCTGTTTTGTAGACAAATATATTCTTTGAATAGAAGGGATTTTATCTTAGTAATGTCAAATCAAACTATTTTCTTTCATGAAAAATAGTTTCAAAAATTACTTCAATCTATCAATAAATATTTTTGAAAGTCTATTGAGATCTCAATGCTGTGTAAGTCACAGTAGGAGATGTATAGAAACACAGTTGAGTCATTCTTGATATTTATAATCTAGTTGGGGAGATTATGTTTTATATATATATATGCATGTATATGTGTGTATGTCTATGTAGATGTATATATATTATATATAATGATAAAATACCATAACTAGAGAAAATTATATATAATAATGTATAAAAACATAGTAACTATAATAAAATGACATATAATAATAATAATGACAAAATAGACACTAGGGGAGCTCAGGGGATGAAGTGGTAATTTCTAGCTGAGATATTAAGGGTAGTCATCAAAACTAACATATATATATATATACATACATACACATATATGTGTATGTATGTATATATATGTATATATACACACATACATATATATGTGTATGTATGTGTATATATGTATATATGTATATATATATATATATATATATATATATATATATATATATATATATATATATATATATATATATATATATATGGGAATTGAGATAGTCCTTGAAGGATGGACAGGATTTAGAAAGATGGAGAAAAATACAGGTGGGAGGAAGAGTATAAATAAAAGTATAAAGGAAAGTGCAAGGTATGTACAGTTAGGTTCAGAGGGGAACAAAAAATAAATTCTTTGTAGTGGTTGCATGTTTTCAAATTTGAAATATCTGTAGCACCAATGTGATATCCACAGTATCCACTATGGATATGTATGAGTATTTCTAGGGTAAATTCACAAAATTTAAACTCTCTTCCTCAAAGATGAAGCTATTTATTCAAACACCAGAGAGCCAAATCCATCTGTGATAGGAGGCCCCCCTGTGTATGTTGGGGTGCTTACTGTTACACCACCATAGTAACATAGAAATTTATACACATTATCAATGAAGGGAACACCACCATCTCTAAGTCTTCTCTCCATGAGGCCTCCCCACAAACAAGTTTCCTTAGGCAAAATCATTCCCTCTCCCACTCATGCTAGCTGTTCTGCCTCACTGTATCCCAACTCTGCCTCACTCTCTTTTCCTGCTCCACCTTTCTTGCTCGACCCATTTGGCAAGCTCCTCTCACCATGGGCTTCATATGACTCAAGCTGTGGGCTAGGCCAAAATTCAAAACAGGTCATATGGGTCTATTGATGGGCAGGGAAGATCTTCAAATTTCCTTAACATTCAACCCTGACCTTTCATGTCCATTAATAAGTCAATGGGAGTTTAGGGATAACTGGTATCAACATAACTTCACAACAACATAACAGGGATAACAAGAATAACACAAAATAAACACAAAAAAACAATGTCTTAGGGTGGGGGCTTGGCCATAAATATCCCATCATTCCCCTCTCAAACAAATGGCACCCAAAGTCCCTTGAGGTTTTGGTGAAGAGGTGAAGGTCTCTTCTTCTATGAATACTTCCTGCTGGTATTGGATGTAGAGCTATCCTTGCCTTGAGAGGTTCTATTCAAAGGGTCAAGTATTTAGCAGGTATCTGGAGCTTGGTTGATGCCAGGTCCAGGGGTGATACATCACAGTCGTGGACAAAGGGTGATATCTAGCTTAAGCAGTCAGTCATCTGCAAATGGAGGGCTTTAAGCCTATAGGAGACAAATACAGTAAACAAGTTAAACAAACAAACAAAGGTCAAAAAGAATAAGGAGAAAATAACCAGAGGCAGGGTAAATATAGCATCAACCATGTTTCTGGAGTCCATGAACCTATTATTATAGCTTTATTCATTGTAAAATATATGCATTAAGAGCACAATTTGGTAATCATCTTCTCCTGACTAAACAAACTTACAGTATAACTTTTCCCATGTGCTATAATCTCCAAAACTTTTGGAACATTGTCTGGCTTCTGTTTTACCCATACTTTAGCTCCCAATTTTATTCTGTCAGTAAAACCAAGCCCTTCAGTTCCTCTGACAATTATTTCATAAGTAGGGTCAGTTTTCACAAAGGGTATTGTTTCACAAGGAACAGTAATCACTTGAACTAGTCTATCATTTTTATAAAACTATATAGATTCTCCACCTAAATTCTGAAATATCGCAATAATTGCTCCTTGATAATTAGAATCCATTATTCCAGCCAATACATGTATTCCTCAAGCTACTAATTCTGATTTAGGTAATATCAATCCATTAATTTTAGGAATTCTCACACATATGCCAATAGAGATTTTTCTTATTTCTTTTCAATTCAACCAAAAATCCTCTAAACAATATAAATCACAGACTCAGGGGGCAGAGCCAAGATGGCAGAGTAGAAAGTTGGACCTGCTCTAGCTCTCCCCCTTATCCCATAAAATACCTGGACAAAATGACTCTAAACAAATTCTAGATCAGGAGAAACCACAACAACGACAGAGTGAAAGAGATTTCCAACCCAAGACAGTCTGGAAGGTCAACAGCAAAGGTCTATCACACTAGGCTCAAAGCAGAGTGCAGCCCAGCCTTGGACACACAGCATGACATGGACAGGACTGTAGCAGGCTTCAGAGCATGGAATCATGGATAACGGCTGAGGTTCCCAGATTTCTCAACCCACAAATGCCAAAGAGAGCTTCAAAGGTCAATGAGAAAGCTCTTTCACCTGGGTGAGAGGGGTGTGCTGTTTGGCCCCAGCCCCTGTCTCAGGGTGGTAGCAGCCACTGTGGTAGCAGTGTCCACTTTTGGAGTCCTTGGCCTAAAGACCCTGGGTGAATCGAGCAGCCAATCTGGGTCTCAGTTCTGGGTGGTGGTCCTTGGGTGAGAAGGACCATTGGTGTGGTGGAGCTGGTGGCAGCTGTGGAGATGGAATCCTACTCACAGATCCTGGGCAGAAAAGAGTGCCTGTAGCTGCTCACAGACTAGAGCCCATCCCAGGAGAGCAGTAAAATTTCCCTTGATTGTGCCACCTTGGAGGAACTGAGGACTTACAGATCTCTAGAGTATATGCTCCACTTGACAAAGGGCTCAAAAGTCAAGTAAGTGGCTGGAAAAATACTCCCAAAAGGGAGGAAAAAGACTACAGAAGGTTATTTTCTTGGTGAAAAGGTATTTTCTTCCATTCTTTTGGATGAGGAAGAACAAAGCATACCTTCAGAGGAAGACATCAAAGTCAAGGCTTACACATCCAAACCTCCAAAAAAAAATATGCAGTGGTCTCAGGTCATGAAGCAGCTCAAAAAGGATTTTGAAAATCAAGTAAGAGAGGTGGAGGAAACATTGAGAAAAGAAATGAGAGTGACACAAGAAAATCATGAAAAGCGTGTCAACAGCTTGCTAAAGGAGATGTAAAAAATGCTGAAGAAAATAACTCTTTTAAAAATAGACTAATCCAAATGACAAAAGACGTTCAAAAAGTCAATGAGGAGAAGGATCCTTTAACAGAGCAGAATGAGTCCAGTGGAAAAGGAGGTCTAAAAGTTCACTGAAGAAAATAGTTCTTTAAAAATTAGAATGGAGGAGATGGAAGCTAATGACTTTATGAGAAACCAAGAAATTGTAAAACAAAATCAAAAGAATGAAAAAAAAATAAAAGACTGTGAAATATGTCATTGGAAAATAAACTGACCTGGAAAATAGATCCAGGAGAAATAATTTAAAATTTAATAGTCTACCTGAAAACCATGATCAAAAAAAGAGCCTAGACATTATCTTCCAAGAAATTATCAAGCAAAACAGCCCTGATACCCTAGACCCAGAGGGTAAAATAGCAATGGAAAGAATTTACTGATCACCTCCTGAAATACAGCCAAAAAGGAAAACTCCTAGGAATATTAGAGGCAAATTTCAGAGTTCCCAGATCAAGGAGAAAGTATTTCAAGCAGCCAGAAAAGAAACAATTCAAGTACTGTGAAAATATAATCAAGATAACACAGGATTTAGCAGCTTCTACACTAAGGGACTGAAGGGTTTGGAGTATGATATTCCACAGGACAAAGGAGATAAGATTAAAATCAAGAATCACTTACTGAGCAAAATGGAGTATAATATTTCAGGGGATAAATGGAGTTTCAATGAAATAGAGGACTTCCAAGCATTCTTGTTGAAAACACTACAACTGAATAAAAAATTTGATATTCAAATACAGGGATCAAGAGAAACATGAAAAGGAAAGAGAAGCCTTAAGGAATTCATTGAAGTTGAACTGTTTATATTCCTACATGGAAAGATGTTATTTGTAACTCATGAGATCTTTTTCAGTATTAGGGTAAATTGAGGGAATATGTGTGTGTGTGTGTGTTTAGGTATGTATGTATGTGTTGATATGTGCATGTATGTATGTAGGCATATACATACATACATATGTATATACATACATGCATAGACAGAGGGCACAGGGTGAGATGAATATGAAGGGAGAATTCCTAAAATAAAATAAAATAAAAATAAAATAAAATTTACTGTTGAATGGAATGTACTAGGAGTAAGAGAAAGAGAGAGGTAGAATGTAGCAAATCATCTCACATACAAGAGGGAAGAAAGAGCTTTTACAGTGGAGGGGAAGATGAGGGAGATGAAAGGAAATAATTGAGCCTTAGTCTCATGGGATTGGCTTAAGGAGGGAATAACACACCCTCAATTGGATGTGGAAATCTATTCTACCCTGCAGGAAGACAAGGGGGAAGGGGATAGCACAGGGAAGATAACAGAAGGACAGCAAATTGGTGAAAGGGTTAATCAGAACCAAACACTATTCTCAGAGGACAGGTCAAGAAAGAGAATGGAATAAATAAAGGGCAGGATAGGACAGAGGGAAATGTAGTTTGTCTTTTACAACATAAATATTACAGAAGTGCTTTGCATTGTTACATATGTATGACCTATATTGAATTGGTTATTTTCTCAATGAGAGTGAGTGGGGAGGGAGGGAGAGAATATGGAACTCAAAGCTTTAAGAATGAATGTTAAAAAATGCTTTAGCATGTAACTGGAAATTAAGCTATACAGTCAATGGAGTATAGAAATCTATTTTGTCCTACAGGAAAATAGAGGGGAAGGGGGATGGAAGAAAGGTGGATAATAGAAGTATCAGAGGACAGATTGAAGGAAGGGGCAGATGGGGTGCATGCTGTCCTGGGGTGGGGGTTGGGGAGAGATGGAGAGAAAATTTTGAATTCAAATTCTTGTGGAAGTGAATGTTAAGAACTGACTAAAAAATAAATTATATATCAAAAAACAATAAAAGCAATGTAAATCACATCCTACCAAACCAGGTGTTTCTGGATAAGGTGCTGGGACATCTCGCCTCACAGTCCAATACTCAGTATTTGGAATTTTATGTTTTTGCTCTTTTCTAATTCGGGGTCATCATTCTGTATAGATGTGTACTATCTTCCAATAATCTACTATTCACATTATGTAAAGTAGTAAACAAATTATTTTTCCAATGTTGATGAGAATTATTAGAATCTAACTTTCTTAACTACTCTTTCAATAATCCAGTCATTATTTCAATTAATCCAGATTCTTGTTGATAATATGGAATATGATATATCCATTTTATATTGTTTAATATACATTGTCTTTTCATTTCATTACCTTTGAAATGTGACCCATTGTCCCTTTGAATTTGCATTGGGATTCCATAATATAAACTTATGATAGCTAGAGTTTTACAGGTGTTTTTCTGGAACACATTCTTATAGGGATAAGTCACTGGTACACCTGAGTAAGTGTCAACAAAAGTACATATAAATTTGCATCCTTTATCTTGGAATAGCGATCTAATATAATATATTTGCCAAATTTGGGCTGGTACTTTTCCCATTGCTATCTCTCCAATTACTACTCAAGGAACAGTTCATTATTTTCCAGTTGACATATTAGCTGGCTCTTCTAAAGGAAAGTGTAGATGTTGTAGCATAGAAACTTCTCCTGCAAATCAGCCAACTCTTTTTTCAGCTGAACCGTTTCCTTCAGCAATTTGTCTCTATTTTTACATATAATACAATAGCCTTTTTATCAATGTTCATTCTCTTCTACATATCCCATCAATTTCTTTCCCTGATTCTATTGTTATTCCTTGCAAACATCTTTCTAGATCTCTAGATTCTCCCTTCTGTAGCCTTGGTTCCCAGTTTTCACAAAGTCCTGATCTTTTAGACCGTTCACCAGAGGGGAATAAGGTAAATCCTCCCATCCCAGGATACTTATTTCTTTCCCTAGAGACTTCCTGTCTCCAAGTAGAGATTTTATATTTCACGATCCCATCCTCATTGCCATTTGTAGTGTCAATGTGATACCCACTGCAGCCACTATGGATATACATGCATATTTCCACTGTAAATTCATAAAATATAAACTCTCTTCCTCAAAGACAAAATCAAGGCATTTATTCAACACCACAAAGTCAAATCCATCATAGTAACAAAGAAATTTATACACATTATTAATGTAGGGATCCCCTCCATCCTTAAGCTTTCCCTCCATCAATCCTCCCCACAAACAAGCTCCCTTAGGCAAAATCACTCTGTCTCTCAACTCATGCTAGCTGCTCTGCTTCATCTCTGCCTCACTCTCTCTTCCTGCTTCATCCTTCTTGCTCCACCCATTTGGAAAGCTCCTCTCACCATGGACTTCATGTGACTCAAGATGTGGGCTATGCAAGAGCTCAAAGCAGGTTACATGGGCCTATTAAGGGGAAGGAAAGATCTTCAAATTCCCTTAATATTACATCATTTGAACTTATAATTATGTGCAATGGCCAATGGTCCTCCTGACTCTCCCCCAATGTGATCAACCCACTGTGGATTTCGAGTAATGGAACCACTTCAAGGGATACATTGTTCATATTAACAAAAAACTAACAAAATTAGGGAAAGGGATTATAGAGCATATAAAGGAAAGTTCTTGTTAGTAGTAGATAAGACTCACAATGTAGGCTGGAAGATTATGGTGGACCTTGACTACCAAGCTAAGGATTTTGGATTGTATTCTGTAGGAAGCTGGAGCTAGTAAATTGTCAAGCAAGAAAGTGATAATATGAAAACCATCATTTAGAAAGATTGCTCTGGTAACAAAGAGAGGCAATGGAATATAAGATAGAGTGATAGTCTTTCAGACAAAAAGACCTGGGTTCAAGTTCTGTCTCTGACATATGTAGATTGTCATCCTGGACAAGTCACTTAACCTGTCGATGATCATTCATTCACTTCCATGTCATGGCATTACCTTCCTGATGTAATGGTCCTTGAATACAAAAGACAAAAGCAATCTCTGTGAGTGGAAGAGGAGCTGTCCACTAGAGACCAAACTTCCTGGGGGAGGGGACTGTCTTCTCTTTGGCTTACTGAAATTAATATTTTGATCTCGTCACTCAGATGAAATTGCTCTTTCCAAAGTTACCAATGATTTCTTAATTGTGAAATCTGAAAGTCTTTAATTACTCTCTCTGTCTTTCTCCCTCTTTCCCTCCTTTTCTCTCCTGCTTTTTTCTCTCTTTCTTTCTCCCTCCCTCCTTCCTTCCTTCCTTCCTTCCTTCCTTCCTTCCTTCCTTCCTTCCTTCCTTCCTTCTTTTCTTCCTTCCTTCCTTCCCTTTTTCTCCCCTCCTTCTCACCTTCTGTCCATCCCTCCCTCCTTACTTTCCTCCCTTCCCTCTGAATTTTTTTTCTATTTCTCTTAAAGACTCTGTTTTGGTGAGAAACCCTGAGGGGTCTTCCCCTTCCAGATCTATTTTTTTTTTGAAGAGGACATTCTTTGCCTCATTTCTCATTAAGTCTTCAACTACTGAATAGACTTTGCCTCAGTCAAACTGAGACCTGTTTAGGACCTTAGCTTGAAAGGGCCAAGGTTCTTCACTGCATCTTGGACCATCTCCAGCATTCTTGATCTATATCCGGTCACTGTGCCCAGATGGCTCTGGAGGTGAAAGTGGTGATTTTGCACAGCCTTCCCTCAGTTAAATCCAATTCACTTGCATTTTAGGAAAACAATTAACTGAAAGTGTCCAAAATTTACATCCTTGTTGAATATCTTTTATCCACTTCTTACATACCCACATACCCACTTCTTAAAGAGGCCTATTCACTCAATGGGTATTGCTTCCCTCTAAGAGAATATCTGAAAAGGTCAAAGTACCCCACTGCATCCTGGATCATCTCCAGTCATCTTGATGAATATCTGGTCATTAGATTCAGATGGTTCTGGAGGAGAAGTGAGGCTGGTGTCCTGCACAGCCCTTGCTCACTCAAAACAAAGTCAAGTGCAAGTCATGTCATCATTTCTCTGATGGCATGGTCTTCTTCAGCAACAGAGGATGAACACAGTTTGCATATCATGGCACCACCTCTCTGATGCTATGTTGTCTTTTGAGAATGAAAGACAAACAGCAGCTCTAGGAACCTCTCTAAGAGTCTAAATTTCAGAGTATGTGATGATTTGAATTGATAGAGTGTATTATATCAGTGGAAGTTCTCTGTATATGAAGAACATAGCATCAAAATAAAAGTTGATTAGTTGGTCCACAATTTTAAAAAAATCAAGTAACCATAAGAAGGATATTTAAGAGAGGGAAACCTACATGTAGCATGACTAGCTAGGAAATTATTGCAATAGTCTATGAGTGATTTGGTGAGGAACTGAGAAAAAGTAGCAGTATGATCTGATTTTTTTTGTACATAGCCTAATGATAAAGAAGATCTCTAAATACTCAAGCTATTGAATTAGAAATCAGGAAAGCTTTTTGATTCTTTACTTTATGCTCATCACATTCGAATTGTGGTTCTTGTTAGCACTGTGATAATGTTCTCATTGCTTTTAAGTGAAGCCTTGTAATAAAATATTTATTAAGATACAATGCTAACATGCTGCTTCCTAACTAAGAATTATGTTTCAGCTGATTTAAACTACTCCAGAGAATATTCAGGCTATGAATTTGAAATACATTTGAGGAATAAAAAGTCCATACTTATTAATGTTTGGGTCTTTTCTGCAAGTTTATGGGGGTTTTTGTTTTGTTTTGTTTTGTTGTGGTTTGGTTTTTATGTTTTTTTTCCATCTTGTCTTCCAAATTTCACACCATCTTAAGCAAGAGAAATAGTGAACGTTTTTCATATTCAAACTTCAACTTTACCCAGGAAATGCATCCTGATTTTCCCAGGGGCTGTATCACTTACCGAGGTATAATTAATGAATTAGTTCTTTCAATTAAATTAGAAATGAAGGTACTATTTAGTTTACAATTACAGTTAACAACACTTACCAAGAGCAAGAGGTCTGACTTCTTGAAGTTTAATAACAGTAACAATAATTCTCTGTGTCTTTCACAGTGACAAAACCTTTTATCTAGGTAATACTCTTAATAACTCTATAGAGTTGATACAGCAAGCATTATTTTGCCCACTTTGCAAGTGAAGAAAGTGTGTAGTTGAGGTTAATTTTTTGAATGTCATAAAATTTATAAATGCTATAGTTGAAACAAAAATGCAAGTCTTCCTCCTATATTCTCAGAATTCAGAGACAAAGATCTTGTGAGGAATTATGAGTTCTCATAAATAAAATCCATGTACATTGGTTAGTAGGAAACACTGTTAACTCAGAAAACTTTCTATAAAATAAGAATTAGAAACAGTAGAACACAGTAATAGCCATGACAACAAAGGGAAGAAATATAAGAACCATTAAAACACATGAGTTTTTTTTTTCTATTTTCTATTTCTTTGGCCAGTCATTACAAGAGTAAACATTCTTACTCAATAGCTCCTGAATATTATGATGAATGTTAATAATAATGAAGGTCATCAATAAAAAGTTCATATATTTTGTATATCCTCTTTAATATCACAGAACATAGATATAGAAATGGTAGAGAATTCAGAGGCTATTTAATACTGTTCTCATTTTAAAAATGAGTAACTTGAGGCCAAGAGAAGTTAATTGACATTCCCAAGGTCTATCAATATCTTGAAAATATATGTTATGCTTGAGGCAGTGTTTTATCAAAAGGAATCAAAATAAAAACATGTTGGAACTTAAAGAGATGAGTTTCCTTTGTCTGTGAAATGCATTTATTTGGAAAAATAAAAGAGAAATTGGAGTTAAAAGGAACTTAGAAAACTCTGTTTAGGCAATAGGGCAAAGGAGACCTTGAAGAAGTTACTGCTATCTTACTGGACCTCTGAGCAGCTAGGTAGCACAGAGGATAGATGGCCAGACTGGCCTGGAGTCAGGAAGACTCCTCTTCCAGAGTTCAAATCTGGCCTCAGACACTTACTAGTTCTGTGACCCTGGGCAAGTCACTTAATCCTGTTTGCTGGTTTATGGATGAGTTTCCTCATCCATAAAATGAGCTGGAGAAGGAAACAGCAAATCACTCCAAGTATCTATGTCAAGAATGCCTCAAAAGGTATTACAAAGAGTTGTTCCCACAACTGAAAAATGACTAAACAATGAGCTGGACCCCAGTTTCCTCATGTGTAAAATTATGAAGTTGGAATAAATGATTTCAAAAGTCATTCACAACTCAGTCATTCTGTGACTCTGCCCTTCATGAATGATATTTGATAAATGAGGTGCCACTTTACATTCTTATTTAGTATATCTTTAATTAGTATATCTCAGAAAAATGACAATAGATTTCCAGTTTGAATTAAGTGTAACAGAAAGCGTCAGGGTAAAGGTACTTTTTTCATTTCTTTTTTCATTTATGCCACAAGGACACATGCATGCATATATGTGTACATGAGTGTGTTTGAACAATGAGGAATATTACCTTCTCTTTAAAGAAATTTTAAATAGAAATCATATTATCAGAAGAGTTTTGTTTAATTTGCCAACAACTTATGTTACTAAAAACTAAGAAATTGCAATACCATTTTTTCTTGAAGCATCAGTTATAGTCTTCTATACTGTGAACAACGGACTTGACAATAATAGACCTTCTGCCATAAATTCTATAAAGACCTTGGAACTCTGCTAAGTCTGTTTCTTTTAAGTAATAAGGAAACAAGATGTTCTATATGAAAGAACAGCAGGTTCTAGAGAGCAAGATTCACTTTCTCTTTAATGAGGTAAAATGATGGTTTTTATTGGGTAAAAATAACAGCAAACAATGAAAACATGTGTTACTTACCTCTAGGCTGTAAGGAAAATGAACCTTCAGTGTGTTGTTGGCTCAGAGTAATGTGGTACATTCACCCATACACACAACTTTAACCGTTAGACCTACAAACATATATTATCAATTGTACCAGTTTGCCATTCACTGTATAATTTGAGACCTGTGCCTAAATTTTCTGTGAATTGAAGAAGAATCAGCAGCTCCTCTCTTCTATTAACAAGTACCATGTGATTTTGGCTGGTTATTTAGAGATTACAGGTCCATGAAAATTCATCAAAGAAAAATAATTATCACCTAGAATATAGTTCAGGTTATTTACTTTGTGGTTTGGGAAACTGATAAGCTCCTAAAATAATAGCAACCACAACTAATATTGTTATGGCACCTTCAGTTTTACAAAGTGTTTTCCTAAATAGTCCTTCAGGGTAGACTGTATAAGTATTTGGGGGGGAGGGTCCTTGAAAAACACCTAGCTTATTGTAAGATTTCATTCCAGGGGTCTTCATTGTAATAGTATTTAATTCATACCAATTTCACGGGCAGTTCTCTGTGTTTTCACTGATCATTTTTACAACAGCTATTCTTAAACTTCTTACTAAGAATTACATTTATTTCTCTGTTTCCTACATATTGGTCATTAAAAATGTACTTATACATAATTCTGTTAAGTGATATACACAATTCATACCTTTTAGAAATGTACATAGACTATGCAAGTATTATTCTGAATAACAAGACAATGTTGGGAAGGGAAGTTTAGAGGAGGTCACTTTCTTCCCACACACTTAATAGTATTTTATTATTTTCCAGTTTCATGTAAACTAGCTTTTGACATTCACTTTTTTAAGATTTTGAGTTCCAAATTTTTTCTCCCTCCCTCCCCTTCCCATGACTGCAAGCAATCTGATATAGGCTATATATGTACACATTAAATATATTTCCAGATTAGTCATTTTGTGAAAGAAGAATCAGAACAAAAGGGAAAAACCATGAGAAATAAAAAAAGAGAGAAAAAATAGTATGCTTTGATCTGTGTTCAGATGCCATAGTTCTTTCTCTGGATGCAGATAGCATTTTCTATCATGCGTTCTTTAAAATTGTCTTGGATCATTGTATTGAGGAGAAAGCTAAGTCAATCAATTGATCATCACATGATGTTGTTGTGACTGTATAAATATTCTCCTGGTTCTGCTCACTTCTTTCAGACCAGTTCATGTAAGTCATTCCAGGCTTTCTTGAAACCTACTTTTTCATCATTTCTTATAGCATAGTCGTATTCCATTACATTCATATACCACAACTTGTTCAATTGATGGACATCCCCTCAATTTTCAATTATGGCCACCACAAAAAAAAAAAAAGCTGCTATAAACATTTTTGTACCTGTGAGTCCTTTCCCTTTTTTATGATCTCTTTTGAAATCAGACCTAATAGGCCTTTGGGCATAGTTTCAAATTGCCTTCCAGAATGGTTGGATCAGTTCACAACTTACCAATGCATTAGTGTTTCAATTTTCCCACATCTTTTCCAACATTTATAATTTTCCTTTTTTGTCATATTAGCCAATCTAGTAGGTGTGATGTGGTGCCTCAGATTTGTATTACTGTGCTTGTACTTGTATCTTGTATTTTTTTTGTATTTCATCAAAAGTGATTTAGAGCATTTTATGTGACTACAGATATCTTTAATGTCTTCATCTGAAAACTTCCTATTCATATGCTTTGACCATTTATCAATTGGGGAATGACTTGCATTTTTATACATTTGACTCAGGTCTCTATATATTTTAGAAATGAGGCCTTTACCAGAGACATTGTTTGTAAAAATTGTTTCCAAGATTCCTAATTTCCCTCTAATCTTGGTTTCATTGGCTTTGTTTGTGCAAACCCTTTTTAATTTAATGCAGTCAAAATAAACCAGTTTGCACTTCATAATGTTCTGTATCACTTTTTTGGTCATAAATTCTTCCCTTCTCCATAGATCTGACAGGTAAACTGTTCCTTTGTGTGGGGGGGTCACTTTCAAAACGTGGTATACCCTATAGAACTTTTTGGTGAGGATTTCAAATGTACCTATATGTTTTGCCTATCATCTACCATTTTCATGGGAATCATAATTTTATGTTTTCAAGAAAATAAAATTGTATTCTTAAAGATGGGCAAAAGATTTTGGTTACATTAAAAATGAGTTTTAATACAACTCTTTCAACTTCTTTCTACTTCCCTTCAAAATCTTCCTGTTTGGGAAGTTTCTTTTCTTTTTGAGGACCCACAAATAATCCCCTCTGATTTTTGAAAAGATTTTTCAGATAAAGAAAACCTATACCTTTTCTGATCAGCATCCTTGGGAAAATGTCTGACTGTAGACACACACACACACACACACACACACACACACACACACAAACAACCATTTATAGCATTAACTTGTGGTTGACTCGCCACATTTTCCATTCTTCAGTAAGTTTACTCCTTTGAGATCAGCATATTTCAGTGTAAGTTCTTGTTTGTTTGTTTCCCTGTCCCTGCTCTCCCTTTCACAAATAAAACAGAATTTCAAGTCATACCCTAATTGCAATAATCCCAGGAAAAGAGCAGTTGCTTCATATTCTCACCAACATGCCAGGATTACTTTTCATTCTTAATTCTTCTTCCCAGTCATTTCATATTTGGGGGAAAAATGGTGTCTTGCAGGAGAGTTGGCCTTTTTGTCTAGAAGTTTAGTTTGATTTTGGAATAAATTTAGATAATGAACAAGGTCATTTTTATCTGCTTCAGTTGTTCAGTGAAGGTCTGAGGACAGTAATTTTACTTTATATGGGGCACCATTACCTTGTTGACCTTCTAGGTTTTATGCTAAGTCTGAATCATCAGTTTCATTTTCTCAAGTTTATTTTGTATGCTGTATGTTTTGATATGGATATATTTGTTCTCTCTGAATTATAAGAATTCGAAGTGGTATATGAGATCCCCATGTCCATCCAGTCAGTAGTCGAACACAAATGATACCGACAAAATGAGTGAATCAAGTCTTATGATCACTTGTTTTGTAAATAATATAGGTATTATTTATTTCTTCATGAGGAGGATGGATTTAAAAGTTATCTCATTGAATACATGACCAAAACAATTTAGATGATCACTATGTGAGGTATATTGAGAGATTAAATGATGCACACCAACATAACATAAAAACATAACACATTTGAGAAAATTGAATTAGAAACTGTAATGGTATTTGCCAAATGATACCCAGTAATAAATAAATAGAATGTATTGTATCGTTTTATTACTGAATGTACACGAGCATGTTCCAGCATATAATGCATAAACTGTGACTTCACCTAATTTCTAGGCAAAGCCAGCCTTCATTGCCTATCCCTCATTTCCACCGTTCCCTCTAACCAAAGTGCGCTTTAGTACCACCTGATATCTCAGTACTCATATTAAAGTTCACATCTCACTCAGTAGTGGTGATTGAACAAGAGTTTCCACTTGAATGTAGTGTAAGAACGCATATAATACAGCAAGAAATTTCTGTGTGACAAGTATGTTGAGTGCTATTATTACCCCCAGACAGCTAATGAAACTGGGACTTTAAAGAAGAAATGACTTTGCTGTTATTAATAAATTTCAGTTATGATTCCTACTTATATTTCTGGCCTATACCCTCCTTCCTGCCCCTTAGTCCAATACCCTTGCTATAATTAAATAAGAGGAAAAGGGACATGATTTTAAAAAAATAGAAAATTGAGTTTAAATGAACAAGATCTTCTACTATGACTTTGTTAGCCTCACAGCATCATTGAAAATGGTTATTGCCTAGATATTAAATCTAAGATTTGAAATGATAGGTGGAAACATGAATGGGATCAGAGTTGAATCTGTCAAACATGCCTCCAAATCCGAACAGATTTAAGGTATCTTGATCCTGTTCCTACTGCTACGAAAGGATGAACAGGTAATGGGAAATGGGAAATAGTAGGAAGAACTCTGTACTAGTAGTGAGGTGACTTGGGTTCTTAGCTCTAGGTTTTGGCTCAAGAGTTCTGTGAATTTGTATAGATCACTCAGTGTCTCATGGGCCTCAGTTTTCTCATTTGTAAAATTAACTGTGGGAGATCCCTCTCCCTCCTCTGTTCTATGATTCTAATTTAGGGAATCCCAATGAAAGTCAACAGGTAGATGACATAGTGTGCAAGAGTGCTGAACTTGGAGTCAGGAAGACCTGATTTCAAATTCTGTCTCATAAACTTGATAGCTGTGTGACCCTAGGCAAGTAATTCAACATCTCTAATCCTTAGTTTCCTCATTTGTATAATGGGGACACTGATAGTAGCTACCTCATAGGGCTATTGTGAGGATCAAACGAGATAATATGAGATCACATATGTAAATCTCTTTACACACCTTAAAGTACAATATAGAAGGTAGGTATCATCAGCAGCAGCAACATTCATTTCCTTGCAAGCCAAACACGATATGAAACCAAGACCCTATTTTAATTCCAGGACTGAAATATAATCAAGGGGTAACTCAGCTATGTGGCACAGCAGAGAGAGTGCTGGGCCTGGAGGCAGGAAGACTTCAGTTCATACCCAGCCTCAGACACTTCCCAGCTGTGTGACCCTGAGCAAATCACTTAAACCTGCTTGCCTCAGTTTCTTCATCTATAAAATGAGCTGGAGAAAGAAATAGCAAACCACTCCAGTATCTTTGCCAAGAAAACCCCAAAAGGGGTCATAGAGAATTGGACACAAGTGAAATGATTCAACAACAACTTTGATCAAGGCCAGAATTCTAAGAGTTACTAATGAATTTGAAAGGATGCTTATGGTCCTCCTGCACTGTTAATACAAACCCCTGGAATAGGAATAGAAGGAAAATGGAAGATCTATGAAAATAAAAGTTGAGCGGACATATAATTAAAACATACAAAAAGAAATGAGAGGACTAAAACAGTCTGAAAAAACCTCAGAGGTCAGGTGACCCCACCCATACAAATCCAAGAATCTCATCCACAACATTCTCAACTAGTATAGGATCACAAAACCTAAAAACTGGGTGTGGACAAGATGACTGTGAATTTGTTTCCCAAATGTTGTAATATGCATACCAAAATGAAGGGAAATGCTCTGCGATCATGAAATATAGAAAAAAATAAGAAGAAAATTTAACTTTGCACACATAAAAAGTCTATAATCTATTGCTCCAGTATATGATACAGGTTAGAAATAAACTACTGTTATACAAGTATAGATTAATTCATGTATTATGGACTAAAATGGACCTATTAAGAAGAAACAATTTACTAAGCATCTACTTTTGGCAAAACCCTGAGCTGGGTGCTGAAAATAAAGAAATAAAATTGTCATAGTTCTTTACTCTCAAGGAATTTCTACTGGACATCCCAGGTTTCAATTTCAGGACTTTTTGTCCCAGATCTACAACTCTTTCCATCATGCATCATTGCTTATTCAATTCGATTCATTCATTCATTCAACATGTGTTACATTTAGTACTCATTAATATGTCAAGCTCTGTGTTAGCTGATGGGGACACACAGATAAAATGTAGCCAATACATATGCTGAAGTTTTCTAACTCCCACTCTGAAAGATGAGTTTGATCCTCATCTCAAAAGTACCCATGAAGGGGCAGGAGTGATACTCTAATGCCATTGGCTTGCCCTCCTCCCCAAAGGTTTGTTGTCCCACCAAGATTATCAGCTGAGAATAATTTACTCATTAAATCTTAAGTAGCTTTTAAGAAAAGGATGTTGTCTAAGATAGAAAATAGGAACAGTTTATTCAAAACATTCCCCTAAAAGTCTGTGGCATATTCTCTTAAAAGTACACATATAGTCTAGGGGAAAGTGGACTTCAAGTTTAGAGAATGTATGTGGTAAAGGGGTAACTTACCAATGCTGATTTCTCCCATTTGAGGGATGCTCAAGAAGATCCTCTTAGGCATGATATCGTCTCTTCACTGGGCTCCTTATAGAGTTATAATTCCAGATTTTCCTTACCTCTCAATGATGACATTGTTGGCACCTGACCCAAGAGTGTTATTTAGGATGGGAGCTACAGCTGTCTTGGGAATCTGATGCTAGGGCAGCAACTGAAAGATTTATACTCCAGTATCCTCTGTTGGCTGTTGAAGGTCCTCCTCTGGTTCAAGCTGAGGGGTAGTGGAGAGGAATGGGAGGGAAGGAGACCTAATGTAGGCTGAAGCTGAGGTTTCTCCTCTTCCTTTTCCCTCTCCCAAGCAGTTCTTTATCAGAGAATTCAGCTAAAACCCTATACTCACTGCAGTTTCTGGAATTCCTTCCCCTTCCCCATGTGCTTAATAACTTATAAATGATCTCTGGGGCATGGTCAAGTTCAAGCCTATTTGCATTCAAAGTTTGTGCAAATCATTTTAGTTTTAAGAAATTTTTGTATTTAGTCTAAGATCTTTTAACTGGTTCATTGACTAGGACATGTTTTCAACTCGTCAAGATATCAGAGTTGAAATGGAGTGGGCTAATTTTGACCCCGCCCTTACAAAAAACAATCTCTTCCCTCAAAGAACTTACACATTCTGTGGGGAGAAATACCATGGACATAAACAAGTGAAAAAGAAAAATATAAATCTCAATATATACATATAAAAATAAGTAAAAATGAAAAATATATACAAATAATTTCCAGGGTAAAGGGCAGTGGCATTTGTAGGGGATCAAGTCAGGCTTGGAGTAGGAAGTAGCCCATGAAGTAAATTTAGAGAAAGTTAAATAATCTAAGGAATTGGACATGTCAGGCATGGAGAAGGCCAGGAGAAGATATGAAGGTGAAAGAAGGCAGGTTTTATATGGGGAAAAACAAATGAGCCAGTTCAACAAATTCATGAAGGACAATAAAATGCAAGAAGTCTGGAAAAGTAAACTTAATAAGTTATAACTATAGTCTGGAAGAGTGGTAATAGAGGCCTGGACTACTGTGAGAGAGGAGAAAGGGAAGAAGGTCAAAGATACTGGGATGATCTTTGGTGTCATATGCCCTTGGCATTGCTGGTGTCCACAGTAGAATTCTGAGCTCCTTCAATCAGTGAGTTCTTTACCTAGAATGACATCCCTACCTTTCTAAGAAGTAAGTTTTTAGTACTCCTGCAACAGAGAATTCATTGCCAAGTTTTGTCTTTCTTTGAGATCTGCTATAGCCAACTATGAAACCACCTTCAACTCAAGAAAGAAGGCTTTCTGAATCTACAAATTCATTCCTAACTCTGACAGTATTTCAACAAAATATAAATAATGCATTTTTAACCCTCATGCTACCTTTGTAAGAAAGATTCTTAGAATTTCTCCTTAATTTCCCAGGGATAAGTAAAAAGGGATGGTGAACCCCTATCTTTTGTTGCTTTGCAAAAGGCATTGTTTCCACACTGACTCTTACTTGCTGAAGCTCCCTTTTCTGCACTGGTATTAAGCCAAATTCTGTCTGTGTCTCTGGATTTTAATATAAAATTAAAATAAGCACTCAACTTTCGAATGCATGGCATGGTACAGATGGTAAACATCATCAGCACGGGCGAGACATCAGCATGAGCTGAATGCCTACAGAATAATGGCCTTAATGCATTCTGCTTTGCTTTGGGGAAAGAGGTCACCTTGTTTTCTCTTTCTGTCCTCTTGGTTCCATAGCTCTTGGTAGTGGCAGTGGAAACGGTATATCTAATTCTAAAAAAAGGTCAATGTATTCAATAGTTAGCAACATCATGTTTCAAATTCTATTTATACTCCTGATAAAATTGGTAGTCTTGGGAATGAGATTCTTTTAAGGTTCTAGAAGTGACAAGATACCAGGAGTGCAACCTATTCCAACCTTGACCTACAGTAACTAAATGGTAGGAACTTTGAGCATGAACTGAAATTGGCAGACGTCTGTAGCCTGTCACTGTTATTTTCATTACTAGGTAGTATTGATTCTTGGAGATCAATTCCCAGAAAGGCATTTGCTTCCTGATCGAGTGTTTGGAAAGAACTGAGGGCCCCCTTGTGGCTATAATCTATCTCACTTAATATGGATGAAAAGCTATAAGCCAGAAATCATTTTACTTTATGATCCCGAATCATATAGACCATATGGAACAATTAACTTTATTCACAGGAATTTGAAGAGGACTCAGGGATGAAAAAAGTATCTGTTTAAAAAGTAAAGGTTAGTTATCTCCCAGAATTATTTGAATTATATCCTTATCACCTTGATTAATGATTGGGGTATAGAGAATATAGAGAAATACTATACAGGACAGCCTTGTTAGAGATTTTTTTCCAGAAAAAAAAGCATGAAGAATTCATTATCCAGCTTTTTTAAGCCCCATCCCCATGTTTTTAATGCATTTATTGATTAGCTAAACGGAGAAGCAACCTTCAGCTGCCCCTGGCTAGTTTTGTTTTGAAAAATTATTTTAATTTCTCAATGATGATTTTCTAAGATATACAGATAACAAAGAAGGCTACATGAGAAATGTTCTCAGTTTAGAGAATTAAAAAATTTCATAGAAAAGGACATAGAAACTTAGAAACTCATCACGCTTCAGTGAAGGCATGCCTGAAGAATTTTTACTACTTAAGGTCATTGTGCTCTACATTTGAATTAATAAAGGGGAACCCAAGGCAAAGTTTAGACAGAACAAATTGATTTTTTTTTCTAGGGGATTTAAATTACCATGCATATTTTATTCCAAATTACTGTAAATTGCTTTATTAATTAGGTAGCTTTATAGCAATGCTTCAGAATCCACTGTGGCAAAAGATTCCCTTTGAGCTCTCACTTGGGAAGCCTTGGTTTTTGGAAGGAGTTCAACTATTATCTTGAATTAGTTGATTTTAGAGTGAATCTGATAAGGGCACTGTGCTACTTGGAGCACACTTTGGTTTTCACAGAGAATTTTATGGAGAATGATGGTGGCATCTCTTCTGAAAAAAAAAATACCAACTCCCTGCTGTCGTTGCAAGTAAAGAGAAAAACCCAAGGATGATGACTGCTAAAGGAAGGGTGAAAAAAGGAAAAGAGAGAGAAATTTCAGCCGCTTTCAGGTTGGGGCTCCAAAGATCATATGAAGGTTAAAAATTATGTCTGGTTGATTCTTCCTTGATAGTAATAAGTGATTAACATTAAGAGCAGTTATATTCTATGCAGGGTATGGGGGAAATAGACTTCTATCTAAAAGTAATGGTAACAGAGACACTGAGCAGTCATTACTGGAATTTTCATCTAGTATGGAAAAGTCTGTACACTAGGACCACAATCCTGAAATTTCTTTGCTATTACATATCCACAACATAGAAGGTCATGAGATTAAGAAGCAGAAAGGACCTTAGATATTTTTGAGATTAATAACTTTATTTATTGATGTTAGATTTCAAAAGATATAACCATGATGTGGTTTAAAAAAATCCTCCTCCCTCCATACAAGTCATGCCAGTTTTACCTTAAAAAGTAATGGGACTGGGGCGGAGCCAAGAGGGCAGAGTAGAAAGACGCACATACACATAGTTCCGAACCCACAACCCATAGAATATCTGTAAGGGGGAACTCACGGCGAATTCTGGAGCAGTAGAGGCCACAGAGCAGTGGGGCGGGGGAGATTTCTGTTCCAGAGGGACCTGCAGACCTCTCACAAAAGGTCCATCGCACTGTGGACACGGAGCCCAGACCAGCACTGCTGCGGGTGGGGCACGGAGAGGAGCAGATCTGAGCGGGCTTCAGAGACGGGTTCTCCAGCGGCCACGCAGGTCCCTCCACCCACAGGTGATGGGAGTTGGTGAGAGGGTCTTTTTGGCGGGTCGAGAGGGGAGTGGGGTGCCCCCATGGCTCCCGCCCCCTCGGGAGACAGCGGCTGAGGCGGCGGCAGACTGGGGCTCCCCAGGCAGGCAGGAGCCTGGATCCATTGTTGAAGTTCTCAGCATAAACCCCCTGAGGGAACTGAGCCTGAGAGGTGGCCCTGCCCTGACCTGAGCACCTGAACTTAATCTCACACTGAATAGCAGCCCTGCCCCCACCCAAAGCCCTGAGGCTGGGAAGCAGCATTTGAATCTCAGACCCCAAGCGCTGGCTGGGAGGATCAGGAGGCTAGGTGGGTGTGAGGAGAATATTCAGAGGTCAAGTCCCTAGCTGCGAAAATGCCCAGAAAAGGGAAAAGAAATAAGACTATGGAAGGTTACTTTCTTGGTGAACAGGCATTTCCTCCCTTCCTTTCTGATGAGGAAGAACAATGCTTACCATCAGGCAAAGACACAGAAGTCAAGGTCTCTGTATCCCAGCCAACTCAATGGGCTCAGGCCATGGAAGAGCTCAAAAAGAATTTTGAAAATCAGGTTAGAGAGGTGGAGGAAAAGCTGGGAAGAGCAATGAGAGACATGCAGTCAAAGCATGAACAGCAGGTCAGCACCCTGCTAAAGGAGACCCAAAAAAATGCTGAAGAAAATAACACCTTGAAAAATAGGCTAACTCAATTGGCAAAAGAGCTTCAAAAAGCCAATGAGGAGAAGAATGCTTTCAAAAGCAGAATTAGCCAAATGGAAAAGGAGATTCAAAAGCTCACTGAAGAAAATAGTTCTTTCAAAATTAGAATGGAACAGATGGAGGCTAATAACTTTATGAGAAACCAAGAAATCACAAAACAAAACCAAAAGAGTGAAAAAATGGAAGATAATGTGAAATATCTCATTGGAAAAACAACTGACCTGGAAAATAGATCCAGGAGAGACAATTTAAAAATTATGGGACTACCTGAAAGCCATGATCAAAAAAACAGCCTAGACATCATCTTTCATGAAATTATCCAGGAAAACTGCCCTGAGATTCTAGAACCAGAGGGCAAAATAAATATTCAAGGAATCCACAGAACACCACCTGAAAGAGATTCAAAAAGAGAAACTCCCAGGAACATTGTGGCCAAATTCCAGAGTTCTCAGGTCAAGGAGAAAATATTGCAAGCAGCTAGAAAGAAACAATTCAAGTATTGTGGAAATACAATCAGGATAACACAAGATCTAGCAGCTTCTACATTAAGAGATCGAAGGGCATGGAATAGGATATTCCAGAAGTCAAAGGAACTAGGACTAAAACCAAGAATCACCTACCCACCAAAACTGAGTATAGTACTTCAAGGGAAAAATTGGTCTTTGAACGAAATAGGGGACTTTCAAGCATTCTTGATGAAAAGACCAGAGCTGAAAAGAAAATTTGACTTTCAAACACAAGAATGAAGAGAAGCATGAAAAGGTGTACAGCAAAGAGAAGTCATAAGGGACTTACTAAAGCTGAACTGTTTACATTCCTACATGGAAAGACAATATTTGTAACTCTTGAAACTTTTCAGTATCTGGGTACTGGGTGGGATTACACACACACACATGCACACATGCACACACACATAGAGACAGAGTGCACAGAGTGAATTGAAGAGGATGGGATCATATCTTAAAAAAATGAAATCAAGCAGTGAGAGAGAAAAATATTGGGAGGAGAAAGGAAGAAATGGAATGGGGCAAATTATCTCTCATAAAAGAGGCAAGCAAAAGACTTTTTAGTGGAGGGATAAAGAGGGGAGGTGAGAGAAAAACATGAAGTTTACTCTCATCACATTCCACTAAAGGAAGGAATAAAATGCACACTCATTTTGGTATGAAAACATATCTTACAATACAAGAAAGTGGAGGAGAAGGGGAGAAGCAGGGTGGGGGGAATGATGGAAGGGAGGGCATGGAGAGGACGGAGCAATTTGAGGTCAACACTCATGGGGAGGGCCAGGAGCAAAAGAGAATAGAAGTAATGGGGGACAGGATAGGGTGGAGGGAAATACAGTTAGTCCTATACAACACAACTATTATGGAAGTCATTTGCAAAACTACACAGATTTGGCCTATATTGAATTGCTTGCCTTCCAAAGAGAAGGGATGGAGAGGGAGGGAGGTAAAGAAGTTGGAACTCAAAGTGTTAGGATCAACTGTCGAGTACTGTTCTTGCCACTAGGAAATAAGAAATACAGGTAAAGGGGTATAGAAAGCTATCTGGCCCTACAGGACAAAAGAGAAGACGGAGACAAGGGCAGAGAGGGGTGATAGAAGAGAGAGCAGATTGGTCATAGGGGCAATTAGAATGCTTGGTGTTTGGGGGGGGGGAGGGGATAAAAGGGGAGAAAATTTGTAACCCAAAATTTTGTGAAAATGAATGTGAAAAGTTAAATAAAAATAAAAAAATAAAAAAATAAAAAAAAATGAGTCAAATAAATAAATACATTAAAAAAAAAAAGTAATGGGACTTTCCTAGAGATTGGTTGGCTTAGGGGTCTAAAATATATATCCTCACTGTGGGAGTATAAAGCAACTACAAAGGACTCTAGGGACACTCATATCATTGGCTGGTGGATTGTAATTGATAACTCAAGCAAGGAAGCTTCATGAAGCAAAATCAGCTGAAGTTGACCTCAATACCTATACCTTTCTCCTGCTAAGACCTAAGACTTAATAAAAGGATTAGTACTGTGAAGTTTGGATTAAGTCCAAGGGCCTCACTTGAGGACTTAGAGGGTCACATGTGACCTTGATGCCCCAGGTTCCCCACTCCTGGCCTAAGTAAATTTTTTTTTTTGTTGGCTGATGAATGAAGTAGGAGAGTCTCATTTTGTTCCAATATTGAACCTAAACTACCAGTAGATTGGTCTCAGTCAGGTCTAGCTCAGAATTCATGCAATTTTGCAACTTAAAGGGTCATAGAATATTAAAAGTAATAAAAAAATTTGGAGACCAGCTGGTGAGTCTAACTCTAATTATTTTATAGAGAAGGAAATGAGATCCAAAAAGATTAAGTAATTTACTGAAGTTCACGTGTAGCAAAGCTGGGTAAACATAGTTCATGAAATCATAGATTTAAAACAAGAAAGAATATTTAAGGCCATCCAGTCTAACCTTCTTATTTTACAGATGAGAAAACTGAGGTACAGAGAAATTGAGATGGTTTTCCCAAAGTCACCCAGGAAATAAGTGACAAAGGTAAAATTTGAATGTAGTTCTTTCCCCTAGGCTACACTGCCTCTCTGACTCCATAACCCTTGCTCTTTGTACTACAATACATGGGTTATTATTTCATCTTGTGAATTCTCATAATACTTTATCTGATCCTTTTATGTAGCTTCTCCCTCTACTCAGTAGTATAGTTATATATGTATGTGTTTTATTCCCCAACTCCACTAGGATATAAAAAGTTGTAAGTGTAAGATGATACAATAGGATGAAAGGCTGGTCCTGCAGTCAGAAAGACCTGAGTTCAAATCCAGCCTCAGACATTAGCTGTGTGAACCTGGGCGAATCACATAACCCTATTTGCCTCAGTTCTTAATTGGTAAAATGAGCTAGAGAAGGAAATGGCAACCCACTCCAGTATCTTTGCCAAGAAAACTCCCAAAGGAGTCATGAAGAGTCAAATCTGACTGTAAAAGCTCAACACCAAACATACAAGTGGTAGTTAGCTAACGCAATGGATAGAGTGCCCAGCCTGGAGTCAGGAGGACTCATCTTCCTGATTTCAGCTCTGACCTCAGACACTTACTAGTTATGTGACCTTGGGCAAATCATTTAACCTTGTTTACAAGCATCGCTTTTCTCATTTGTAAAGTGAACTGGAGAAGGAAATGGCAAACTCCTCTAGTATCTTTGCCAAAAACAAACAAAAACACTGAGCAAGGGCAAGCACCATCTCAACCTATGTGTGTACCTTAGCATCCAGCATGGTATCCCTCATTGGGGAAGTGTTTCATAGGGATTTGTGGGATTAAATTTCTTGAATTAGTCTTGGTTTCTAATTCGTTTCTGTTTCCTGGATATATTTTAAGCTAGATGCATAAAGTGATCATGCTTTGTGCTGTGCTCTGCACAAAGTATTTAATGTACTTATTTTTTGTGACACTGACATTGCAAAACATGGCTTGGAAGTGACTTTGTTGGAATAAGAATTAATGCATGAGAAATGCTCAGTGAGGGGAAGGAGGTTATCTGGAGTTAATGGCTGTCCTCGGTATAAAGAAAACATGAAGGCAACCATGGACTATGGAGAATGAAAAGGGCTCTAAAGGGAATGAAAGTGGCTTTACTTTGCTGGCTAGAACAAATAGAATGAGCAGAAGAGCAAGTAAGGAAATAAGAAGGGCATGATGAAGATTGGGTAGATATTCTGAGGAGACTAAATCTCAGGGTAACGCAACATTTGTAACAACATCTTAGGCAGTCAATCAAAAGGAAACCAGATTTAACAAAACATAGAGGGGAAGAATTCATTGCATAGAGGAGTCAATTAAGCAAACATTCATTGTGATGCTTCAATTTTGTAATGCAGAAGAAAGTCTGTATTGCATTTCACATCCC
The DNA here is from genome assembly GCF_028372415.1 of Notamacropus eugenii. Taxonomy (NCBI): domain Eukaryota; kingdom Metazoa; phylum Chordata; class Mammalia; order Diprotodontia; family Macropodidae; genus Notamacropus; species Notamacropus eugenii. The sequence continues at coordinate 230,766,881 of NC_092877.1, read as the reverse complement.
AAATGGGAATTTGAGGTTAGAACTTTAATTGTCTGCCCCTCCCCCACTTCACTACCAGAGATTTGAATGGGAACAGGTAATAGGAAGTGAGATGACAGAGTGTGCTAAAGTCAAGGTTAGAAGAAGCTGAGAATGACAATAGCCATGGTAGGCTTTCTTCTTACTGGGATCAGTTGCTGGGTCCTCTCATCCAGCTCGGTGATAAATTAGCTATAGTTAGAGTTCTCTGCCAGTGACAAGACAGGCAGAATTGAGTTGCATGTAAACTGAGCCTGGATCTAGATCAATTATTTGTCTGGGGGCCTGCCAGAATTTAGAAGTTTGATGGACTTGCAGCTGTTTGATAGACGTTTTATTGTCTTATTATGCACTGTTTTCTGCTTATTATATACTGTTTAAGGTCAATTCAATTCTGTACTGAGTGAATATTGTCCCCAGTGTCCAACTTTCATGCCTACTGCTGAGAGTCGTTTCTGCCAAGGTCAAAAGATTAACATTCACTGAAATATAGCAAGTTGAATATCAATCAGTAAATTAAGTATTTTAAATGCCTACTATGTGCCAGGCACTATGTTAGTCACTGGGATACAGAGACAAATGAAACCATCCTTGCCTTACATTTTATCAAAAAGCCAACATATTTATAAATAAATACATCCAAAATTTATACAAGATAAATATAAGGTAAATTTAGGAGTTACTTGGCACTAGCAGCTGGAAGAATCAGGAGTGTTTTCATATAGAAGGTCATGAATGAACAGTTTTCAAAAAATAAGACATTCTAAATGGCAGAAGTGAGGACAGAGTTCATTAAAGGTACCCTGCTGAAGGAGACAGCAAATTCAAAAGGTCAGAGATCAGAGAAGAAATGACAAGTGTGAGAAACAGTAAGAAGAGTACTCCCAAGTAGGGGGAGGGAAGAGAAAGTAATATACAACATAAGATATATTGTTTGCAAAAAGTTGGGTTTTTGCCAGTGGGTGGGGGCTCAGAGCTAATCTTAATTGGGTAGAACCACAAATACACATATTCCTTGACAAGCTGTTGACACTGCCCCACACAGAGGCTGTGATGAGGAACGGAAGATCTTTGATTCTCTAGTAACCATAGAGAACATAGCAGTTATTTAGTATTTCTGTCCTACTAGGGCAGATACAAATTGCCAGTGAGCCTAGGACTAGAATGGCTGTCAACATCTATTTAAACATATAGACTGATTCTCTCTCTCTCTCTCTCTCTCTCTCTCTCTCTCTCTCTCTCTCTCTCTCTCTCTCTCTCTCTCCTTTCTCTCTCTCTCTCTCAGATGACAAAGACTTAAGATGCCATTTTGACACCCCCTCCCCATCCCTCCTCTAGCTCAATTGATATACAGTCAAAGTCAGTGAGGCTTCAGCACAATAAATAGGGCACCTATGTTAGCAATAATGTCAGGTGCTCCCTTCACAAAATATGAATACCTCTCTTATTTAGTCTGTTTATTGAGTAAGTGCAAGAAAGAGTCAGCAATAGGATAGAACCTAGATCTTCTTTTGGAGGGGAAAAAAAGGATTCTCTCTCCCTCCTTATTCATCAGCCATGTCATATAGCAGCAGACCTACTTGCTGAAAGAGGGACCCTCTTTGGAAATCAAAGAGTTCCTCAATTGAGGAAAGTTCAGGTAGAATCCAGAAATTGAACAGAAATATGTAAACTGAATAGACATTCATACAGAAAGGAATCGCTTGAGAGTAGAAGTAGTTTAAAGTAATATTACTCCTGACAGTAGAGAAAAGAATCTGCTCCGTGTGTGTGTGTGTGTGTGTGTGTGAGAGAGAGAGAGAGAGAGAGAGAGAGAGAGAGAGAGAGAGAGAGGGAGGGAGGGAGGGAGGGAGGGAGGGAGGGAGGGAGGGAGGGAGGGAGAGAGAGAGAGAGAGAGAGAGAGAGAGAGAGAGAGAGAGAGAGAGTATTGATAATAAAAATAGTAAAAAGTAGAGCCAATGAGAGGAAAGAACTCTGAGTTCTGAGGCATGAAAATATTAGAGAAGGTGTGCTGTAGTGCTGTTTGTGAAACACAGACAAAAAAGAGGTAAAGTTAACCTCATTGCAAAAGGCAAAATTGTACATACAGTTTATTTTCTGTCATACTCAACACATTTCAACAAGTGGAAAAATTTAATTCTATTCTAATTTCATGCTCTCTACCTGTAGGTTGATTCTACCTGGGTACTTATGTTAGTAAGTCAGAAGGAGCCATTCTGTTTAGATCAGTAAACAGGTAATTAAAGGAGGGAGGGAAAAGGCATTTGAACAGATGAGGTAAAATTTTATATTGGAGTTGCCTAAACTTTGTTAAAAAGAAGTGAAGGATTCTATGAGGCAGAGGTAAGGAAGGAAGGGAGGAGTTCCTCGTGCAAAGGAAATGGGAGATGGATTGTCATATGAGGAACAGAGAAGCCAGTTGGCTATAACATAGAACAAAGGAAGCACAGTAATGTATAATGTATAATTATGATGAAGTTACTGTCTTTTACCTGTCAATATTCGTAAAGATTGGTGCAGCTTACTGGTTTGAATCAAAACTTGAAATCTGGAGCATAGACCTGGTCTGATAGAGAGGTGAAAGGAAAAAGGGAGAGAGAGAATATGTATTTTACACAAGAAAAGTAGTATTGAGGAGAGAAAGAATGAATTGCTTGTCAATCAATCAATCAATAAGTATTAAATCCTTACTATGTGCCAGGGACTGTGCTCAGGACTGGAAATACAAATATAAGCAGAAAGACTATCCCTGCCCTCAAAGAGCATATAGCATAATGGTATAAGATATGCAAGGAAGCTGAGGAGGAGACTGAGGAGTGTGGACAAAGGGAACAGGAGGCTTAGTAGAAAAAATCTAAAATGTAGTCTGGAAGGAAATGAGACATAACTGACTTGGATACCCTCCTTAAATGGTGGGCATAAAATATTTCACAATAAATTCACAGTAGCTCTGACCAGATTAATACTTGATATATTATCTTTCCTGCATTATTTGAGTCTCCAAAATGAAAGACCTGAATGCACAATTCTAACCAAATAAGGAGGAAGAAGGAGATGGTGAACTCAATTGGCTCAACTCTGTCAGTTAAGATAATTTAGCTAATTATTTTGGATGTATAGAAGAGCTCTGGTAGACTAGATTATAGTTATAACCTTAAGCAATACCAAGTATATCTTTTCTTCAAAACCCTACTACTATTTTTCCCCCTGTAATATTCAGTAGTCACAAGATGTAGTTCAAGCTTGCCTCACTTGATTTTATTGATTCGGGCTGATTGCCAGTGTCAGTTTCAACTTTCCTTTACCTATCCCAGTGGTAGAGGGAATGGAATTTGACTTTCTTTGTCACACTTCCATAATTTCAAAATCACAAGAACTCAGGTAGAAGCAAGGAATTTTTGTGGGTTGTTTTTGTCTTTTGAATAGGTCAAACTGCTCTCTAAATATTGCTTCTCCAAATCTCAAGCCATTTCCATCATTTCCTCTGTACTGCTTATTGATGGTAGAAAATGCAAAACAGAATAGCTTCCGCTGGTTTGGAATAAAGGTGAAGGAGTGAAAAAGAGTGTTGTGCTTGGAGGGAAGAGAGATAAATAATTCATTCATGAGAAGTTCAAATTCCCTCTGATGCTTATTAGCTATAGGAACACAGTTAAGTGACTGAGCCTTTCAGTGTTTCTGTTTCCCCAACTGTAAAATAGGTATAATAATAGGGGAGAACATGTTAAACAGAGAAAAAAGAACAGCTGGCTTCATGTTCTATGACCTATCTCTTCTGTATCACTTACTTTTTGTAGAGACATACAAGACAAATTGTCTCTGGGTTGGAATAAAGATTTGTGCAAAAGTTGCTTATTACATAATGAACTAAAATAACTTAATCACAGAATATATCTAGATAGATAGACTTCTCTTTTATTCTTATTCTTATTTCTAATACCCTGTGGTATTCTTTAATGTATGAGTTTCTTTTTTTAATGTTTACTTATTCATTTTTAGTTTTCAGCATTCATTTCCACAAAATTTTGAGGTCCAAATTTTCTCCCCATCTCTCCCCTCCACAACCCCATAATGCCTTGCATTTTGATTGTCCCTTCCCTCAATATGCCCTCCCTTCTATCACAGCCCTCTCTTCCCTTACCCCCATCTTCTCTCTTTTCTTGCAGGGCAAGATAGATTTCTATACCCTATTATCTGTATTTCTTATTTCCCAGTTGTATGCAAAAACATTTCTCAACATTTATTCCTAATACTTTGAATTCCAGCTTCTCTCCTTTCCTTCCTCCCCACCTATCCCCACTGAGAAGGCAAGCAATTCAACATAGGCTATATATGTGTAGTTTTTCAAAAGACTTCCATAATAGTCATGTTGTGTAAGACTAACTATATTTCCCTCCATCCTATTCTGCTCATCATTTATTCTCTTCTCTCTTTTGACTTTGTCCCTCCCCATAAAATGTTTACTTCTAATTACTCCCTTCTCCCATTTGCCCTTCCTCCTATCATTCTCCTTTCCCCACTTGTCCCTTTCTCCCCTACTTTCCTGAAGTGTAAGCTAGATTTTCATACCAAATTGAGTGAGCGTGTTATTCCTTCCTTAAGCCAGATGTGAAGAGAGTAAGTTTCACTTTTTCTCTCTCACCTCCTCCCTTTTTTCCTCCATTGAATAAGCCTATTCTTGCCTCTTTTATAGGTGATAATTTGCCCCATTTCTCCCTTTCTCCTCCCAATATATTCCTCTCTCACCCCTTAATTTTATTTATTTGATATCATCTCTTCTTTCTCAACTCACTCTGTGCTCTGTCTAAATAATAATAGATAATAACATATAAAATATATGTATATGTATCATATATGCACACATATGCATATACATATATACATACATGTATACATACATATATATGTATAATGTGTGTCAGTATAATCCCTCCAACTACCCAAATACTGAGAAAAGTCTCAAGAGTTACAAATATCATCTTTCCATATAGGAATGTAGGCACTTCAACTTTAGAAAGTCCTTTATGATTTCTCTTTCCCATTTACCTTTTCATGTTTCTCTTGATTCTTGTGTTTGAAAGTCAAAATTTTTTTCAGCTCTGGTCTTTTCATCAAGAATGCTTGAAAGTCCTCTATATCATTGAATGACCATATTTTCCCCTGAAGTATTATACTATGTTTTCCTGAGTAGGCGATTTTGGTTTTAATCCCAGCTTCTTTGACTTCTGGAATATCCTATTCCAAGCCCTTCAATCCCTTAATGTAGAAGCTGCCAGATTCTGTGTTATCATGAATGTATTTCCACAATACTCAAATTGTTTCTTTCTAGCTGTTTGCAGTAATTTCTCCTTGACCTGGGAACTCTGAAATTTGTCTACCATATTCCTAGGAGTTTCTCTTTTTGGATCTCTGTCAGGAGGACATCGGTAGATTCTTTCAATATTTATTTTGCCCTCTGGTTCTAGAATATCAAGGCAGTTTTCCTTGATAATTTCATGAAAGATGATGTCTAGGCTCATTTTTTGATCGTGGCTTTCAGGAAGTCCCATAGTTTTTAAGTTGTCTCTCCTGGATCTATTTTCCAGGTCAGTTGTTTTTCCAATGAGATATTTCACATTATCTATTTTTTCATTCTTTTGGTTTTGTTTTGTAATTTCATGGTTTCTCATAAAGTATTAGCTTCCATCTGTTCCATTCTAATTTATAAAGAACAATTTTCTTCAGTGAGCTTTTGAACCTCCTTTTCCATTTGGCTAATTCTGCTCTTTGAAGCATTTTTTTCCTCATTGGCCTTTTGGGCCTCTTTTGCCATTTCAGTTAGTCTATTCTTTAAGGTGTTAATTTCTTCAGCATTTTTTTGCATCTCCTTTACCAAGCTCTTGACTCTCTTTTCATTATTTTCTTGTATTGCTCTCATTTCTCTTACCAATTTTTTCTCCACCTCTCTTACTTGATTTTCAAAATCTTTTTTGAGCCCTTCCATGGTCTGAGACCACTGCATATTTTTTTAGGTTTTGCATACAGATACCTTGACTTTCCAGTCAATACCTGCTCACCAAGAAAATAACCTTCTATTGTCTTATTCTTTTTCCCTTTTTGGAGCATTTTTCCAGCCAGTTACTTGACTTTTGAGTTCTTTGTCAGGTCCCAGTTCAGGGCTGAGATTCAGATCAGTTGCTCAACTCCCCCAGGGGCTCTAGGGGGGTTGGGGATGGGGTCCAAAAATGGAAGCTGCTGCTGCAGTGGCTGATGCTGGGAGTGGGGGTCCAGACTGCCCTCCCACTGACCTTAGAAGCTGCCTGTGACTTTTGTTGGTTGAACAATCTGGGAATTGCTGATCCTGGTGGCTCCCTGAAACCTGTTCATGGTTCTGTCCCTGCCAAATTGGGCTGTGCTGTGAGTGTTCCATGTTTCCTGGGCTGCTCTGCATGCACTCCATACTTCCTGGGCTGAGCAGTGTGCTCTCTGCCCTTCCTGAAATGTATCAGTTTCTGAAGAACTAAATTTCTGGATAGCTGAAAGGGGACAAAAAGGTACAGTCTGGTACATATGAGGAGGCTGTGACATATAACTGATAAAGAAAGAATTGTGCAGAAGAAGCTACATAAGCATCACCATCAAGGATATGTATGTATAGAAAATAATAGGAAGCTAATAGGGTAGTGCATAGACTGTTTTTGGAGTAAGGAAGACCTGAGTTCAAATCCTGACTGAGCCACTTGCTAGCTGTGTGACGCTGGGGTAAGTCATCTCATGTCTCTCATTCTCAGTTTCCCTTCTATAACTTGGGGATATAATAACACCTATCATACAGATTTGTTGTGAGGCTCAAACATATATAAAATACTCTGTAAACCTTAAAGTGCTCTATAAATGCCAATTGTCCTCTTCCTCCTCTTCTTCCTCCTTTTCTTCAGCAGCAGCAGCAGCCGTGTCAAACGAGATAGACCAGTCATATAACAAGAGAGATAATCAGTAGATGGTCTACAAATGCCAATGTTACTCACATAATGTCAGGAAATCTAGAGGAAGACAATCAGAGGTAGACCTTGCATATAGGATTTATCAGAAGACAGATGAGAATCACTCAGACAAAGTTGAAAAGATGATGAAAAGAGGTAAAAAGACATTCATGGGTTGCAATCTTCAGTGAAGGAAGAAATACTCCAGTTGATGGTGAGGCTACTTCCAGATCATCCAAGTATCCCAATTATCATGTTTATTTTCAATAAGACCTAATAGGACAATGGAGAGGCTGCCAGTTTGGGATTTTGGATAATTGATTTCTAACCCTGGCTCTGCTACTGACTAGCTGTACCACCTTAGGTAAGGTATTTAATCAACCTGAATTTAATGTTGTTTCATTAATAAAATAACAAAGGCTGGATTAGATGTCTTCTGTGACTTCTTCTAGCCCTGAAATTTTATGAACATATAATATGAGGCCAGATCTGTGATAACACCTGTAGAGGGAACTCCCTAACAACTAAACCACACAGCCTCTCTATCACATCTTACAATAAAATGCTTATGATTTACCCTTTAACAACCAGAATGATCCAGAAACCAACATTTCCCAGGTCCCAAAATACAAACACTCAATCAGGTTGTCAGAATTATTGAAACTAATAGGAATAGAACAGCCAGAGGTAGATAAGAGTTGCTAGACAGTTGTTAGTATACTCTCTCATCATTTGGGGAAAAATAGATCACTGCTTTAGAAAATGTTTTGGAAACAATAATAGTTTCCATGGGTAAGTCATTATCATGGCATGTTCAACCACTTAGTAGTTCAAGGAAAGAGAACATGGAATGATAGCTTAGGCAATAGGAATTAACTGAACCCAGAGTTTTTTTTTAAAGTTTATAAATAGGCACTACTATTTTCCCAGCAAGCCATATAGCAAAGCTTTCAGCATACATGCTATCATAAATAGTTATATTGTTTTACTTCTGATGGTGTTAGGTCAGCAAGTATTCTTAGTGAAGTTGTCAATTATTACAACCATTTTTGGAAAGCAACTTGTGCAAATACAGTGACTAAAATATCCAGAGATTACACTACAAAATGAATGCTCCAAGGAGGTCATTGATAAAAAGAAAACTCCATGTGCACCACATTTTTCTTTGTTGTAGCAAATAACTGGAAGTGAAGTCGATGCCCATCATTGCTAAGTAAATTGTGTCATGTGAATGCAATGGATGTTTACTGTATTATAAAAAAGCATTACATATGCTGAAGGCAGAAAAGCATAGAAAAACTTAAATGAAATGATGGAAAGTGAAGTAATAAGAACCAAGAAAACAATATACACAGTGACTAAAACAGTATAAGTGGAAAGAACCACCACAAAACAAAACTTAATCTCGCAAAATTGCAGAAAACAAGTATAAGCTGGTTATAAAGTAGACATAAAAGAATTAACCTCCTCCTACATGTGTGAAGAGATGCATGTGATAGAGGAAGAGAGGGGTCCATGGTTGCGAAACACTGCATTGGCAGACTTGTTTTCTATATTTGATCAGTTATTTTTCTTTCTTTCTTTCTTCCTCTTTCCTAAAACAAACAAAAAACCGACTTTGTTATTAAATGATTCTCTTTAAGGTAGGGAGGGGTAGAGAGGGAAATTTAACAAAAACAGATGTCAAGATTTTGTTTTTTAAAATAAAACAGTTGGGCATGCTTCTGTGGCCATTGACTTATGAATCAACTCTCCTCCACAATTTAATTTCTTACTTTTTGTCATGAGTTCAAAGTGTTAAGAAAAGAAAGGTGACATTAACTTTCTCCCAGTCTTCTTGTCCCACTCCCACTCCCTAACAAACTTTTTCTTCTCTATACTTGAATCAAAATCTTTAAGTATTCTTGTTTCTGTGGTTTAGAGAATGCTGATTTTGTGTATTTTCTATTGGTTGTAAATAACTAAAGAACATTTTTTTTGTGAGATTGAGATGTACTGAAGGTATTTCTTCCCTGCCGTTATGCTCAGAAGTGCTAACAGCTGCCTCAATACTGCTGCCTATTTAAGACACTTAAGAATTAAGTGTGGCTAGTGCAGAAAAATGCTGGTTTTGGCAAGAAGGGAGACCAAGGTTCATTCCTCCATCTAATATGTATTAGCTGTGTGATCACTAGTAGATCATTTCGCCTTTCTGAGTCTCTTTGGAGTCTGTAAAATGAGCCGAATAATAGGAGGCAGTATAATACAGAGGAAAAAAATCAGTACTGAAGTCAGAGAACCTATATTGTTCAAATATACTTCTAATACTCAGCTCCCTGTATGACCTTGGGGAAATCACTTAACCTCCTTAATCTCTACCTTTTCATCTCAGTCTTCTTCCTGTTTTCTTTTTGTTGATGTTCAGTTGTATGTGACTCTTCACGACCCCATTTGTGGCTTTCTTGATAAAGATAAAGGAAAATGAGACACACAAGGTTAAGAGACTTGCAACTAGTAAGTGTCTAAAGATGGAGTTGAACTTTGTTCGTCTTTACTTAAGACAAGGTGCTCTATCCACTGCACCACCTAGCTGCCTACCTTCCTTTATGGTCCAGCTAAAGCATCATCTTGTGCAAGAAGCCTTTCCCTGTCCCTTGTAATACAAGTATCTTTCCTATAGAATTATCTCCAATTCATCCTATATGTATAATTTATTTGTTAAGGTCAGCTAGGTGGTGCAGTGGATAGAACACCAGTGCATGAGTCTGGACAACCTGAGTTCAAATCGCACCTCAGACACTTGACACTCACTATCTGCGTGACCTTGGGCAAGTCACTTAACCCCAGTTGTCTCATCCTGGGTCATCTCCAGTCATTGGAGTCAGATGGCTCTGGAGGAGAAGTGAGGCTGGTGACCTACACAGCCCTCCCTCACTCAAAAGAAACAAAGTCAAGTGCTAGTCATGTCATTATTTCTCTGATGGCATGATCTTCTTCAGCAATGAAGGACAAACACACACACACTTGTATATGGATGTCTGCACCCATTAGACTACAGTACATACTCTTTGAGACCAGAGGCTGTTTTTGTTTTGATTTTTTTTCTCTTTTTTTTGTGTCCCTAGGATTTAGCACAGTATCTGGCACGTGGTAGGTGATTAATAAATGTTTATTAATTTGACTCAGTTTCTTCATCCCTTAAAGGAGTTAGTTGAGCTCTGCTTTTCCTTCCAGTTCTAGATATGTGATCCTAATTCTTCAGACTCCTTGTCCAATGCTCGCTCTACTACTGTCTGTAGGAACCACAAAATGACAGGTCTGAGATTTCGCAGTACCCCAGTGATGTTAATTGTATTATTGCATCCTGGGTTTGCATTAATTTTGTATTCTGAAAACAATCTAGTCATTCCATCCAACTAGAGATTCAAAGAAGAAAATAATAGAAGAATTGAATCCTCTGATACTTAAACAAATAATAAAATCTGCCTTCTTTTGTCTTATCCAGAAATTATTCAGCAAGTACTCCATCAAAGCAATCATATATAGCAATATATTTGTTTTGGTACCAAATGTCAGGTCTTACTTTATTCCATTTCTAAGCTGACTGCTCTAAAACTTGTTTTGTGGTAATCCCTGGCTTTTCTACATAATTCCCACCTTTGTCATTTCATGCACCTTTTATGCAGAACCTGCAAAATCAGCTCCAAAGGGAAAACCCTGGGAAATAGATGACTTAGTAGTACTGCCTCCTTAGCACACTTAGCATACTACCAGTAGTTTTTCTATCCCAGGCTGAGATTAGGGCTGTGTGTGAGATTGGGTATCAGGCTCATCTCAGGAGCAGTGGGCTCTTGCGGGATTGCAGGATGCATCTGTCAAAGCTTTGTGGAGTACAGTGGAATTGCCCTCTTGCCTAAATCCCAGAGATGCTGTGCAGTGCTCAATGCCTCGGAAACAAATAATCACTGAAGATCCTGAATAATGCATAAGAAAAGGCCCTTTCCAAGCACATCTCAGACTGTAGTGGGGCGAATTGTACTCAGCTAGAGAGCAAAAAACAGCTTGTGGATAAGTATTCCCTAACATTTATTTCTGCAAAGCCACTTGGGAAAAGTGAAGGCAACTGTGACAATCTAGCAAACATCATGGTGTGCTAGTAACTCTCGTTCTCAAATATTTAATGTTACTATAATTCAACTCCATGATTTTATTGAGAAATTCGTTTCTCCCTGCATGGAAGTGTGACCACTGAAATTATCATCACCTGAGAAATGACCAATGTCATCCAGAAACTTGGCTGTTGGACTCAGTATATACTCTATACACTGCCTCTCGAAGGACTGTTTCCCTGACAGTTTGCATCAAGTGTGGAGACTCTCTCTCTCTGATCAGAAAGATTTTTTTTGTTTTTTTTTAGTTTAGGCATAACACTGACAAGCAGAAACTGACTTCAAAAAATCTAACAAGTTTTAGCTTCAATCAGTTCAATAAACAGAAAAAATAATACTCTATCTAGAAGAGGGGTTTTCCACAAAGGAACTGTAAAGGTAAACTAATTTGATTGTGGGATATCAGTAAATGCCATGAGCCTATCCCAAGTCATTCCTCGGTGAGTGAGAGTCATAGCTTAAAGCTACCACATTTCTCCTCTTTCCTATGGTGTTTGATTCAAGGACAATCATTGTTCTCCCACTTAATGCTGTTAGAGTTTTAGGAAAATAAAATGGATCATCTTGACCAAATTTTTATTCCTTCCAGTCAGTCTGATCTCTGGCTGATGGAAAAGAATAATGGAGCGACTGGACTCCCCAGCGTCTTCAAGCAGCCCCATCACCTTTTGCTCTCTCTCATTTGGGAGGAGTCTTTATCGCTCTTCCCAGTTTTTCCTCCACCTCTCTAACATATTTTTGAAAATTTTTTGAGCTCTTTATGGCCTTTTCCCAGAATTGATCCCATTGAGTGGGCTGGGATGTAGAAGCACTGACTTCCGTGTCTTCCCCTGATGGTGAGCACCACTCTTCCTCATCAGAAGGGAGGGGAGGAGAAACCTGCTCACCAAGAAAGTAACCCTTTATAGTCTTGGTTTTTTTCCCTTTTCTGGGCACTTTCCCAGCCAGTGACTTGAGCTCTGAATATTCTCCTCACACCCACCTCACCTCTGGATCCTCCCAGCCAGGATTTGGGGTCTAAGGCTCAAATGCTGCTTCCCAGCCTCAGTGCTTTGGGCGGGGGCAGGGCTGCTATTCAGTGTGAGATTAAGTTCAGGTGCTCAGGTGGGGGCAGGGCCGCCTCACGGGCTCAGTTCCCTCAGGGGGTTTATGTGGAGACCTTCAACAATGGATCCGGGCTCCTGCCTGCTTGGGGAGTCCCGGTCTGCTCCCGCCTCCGCTGTTGCCTCCCGAGGGGGTGGGAGCCATGGGGGCACCCCACTCCCCTCTCGACCCACCAAAGAGACCTTCTCACCGACCCCCGTCACCTGTGGGTGGAGGGACCCACGCGGCCGCTGGAGATCCCGTCCCTGAAGTCCGCTCGGATCTTCTCCTCTCGGTGCCGGGGCCGGGGCAGGGCTGGGCTGGGCTCTGCTTCCGCAGCATGACGGACCTTTTGCGAGAGGTTTGCAGGTCCCTCTGGAACAGAAATCTTATCCACTCTGCTGTTATGTGGCTTCTCCTGTTCCCGAATTTATTGGCAGCTCTTTACTACAGATATTTCATGGGCTGTGGGTTTGGAGCTAGCGTACTTGTTGGGAGGAGTCTTTATCACTCCTTACTCAAAAGATTCACAATCCGTAAACAAAAGGACAAGAATTCCACATGTGAGATAAGGTGTTAAGTGGCAGTTTGACCTGGATTTTTCCCTTGTATGTCTCTATTTTCCCATCACAATACAGAATATACTGGAAAATGATTGCACTACTCCATAGACACTGTAATGTTCCAAACCTTCCCTATTCTGAGTCTTAGTAATCATGACTCCCAATTTTCTACTGACTTGGAACATCATTCTTAAAGGCCTTAATTTGTTTTCAAGGCTTGAATAAAATTCCTTTTCATCACTATGTCAAAGTACAGCCTAATTTTTAGAGTTCTAAGTGCAGAAATTCTATCAGATATGGTGTAGTGTAGAAACCAGAATACAAAGAGTGTAATGGCCAACCTATACTATACAGGAAGAAGGAACTTAGTTTTATTCTGAGCATTGGTCAAGTGACAATACAGCAGCTCTACATCTCAGAGGTAGAGGTCAGGATGAAGATGTAGAAGGGCAGCCTTGTGTTCTAGAATTTCCAAATGCCACTCCACAATTTTGAATGCAAACATGCTCTTGGTTACTTGCAGAAAAAATTCTCTGGTACCTCTTGGCAGGTTTGTAGGTCTGGGTATGCAATGTGAGGACTTCTGTGAAATTTCAGATTATAGAGATAAGGAACAGCCTACTTAATGTAAAGAACAATGCAAAAAAACCCTCAAAACAAAGCAAAGAAACAAAACCACACTTCAACTAGATCTAGCTTAGGTTAAGTCTTAAATCTGGGTCATTTCTGCATTACTTAGGAATCAAAGAGAGACAATATTGTATAAATTAGAAGATTTGTTGTTGCTGTGTTTGTCCTTAATTCTCAAAGAGGGTCATGACATCAAGATGATGACATGACTTGCAGTTGAGTTTGATTTGAGGGAAGGTAGCCTGTGTAAGGTCACCAACCTCTTTCTTCTCCTGAGCCATGTGGTTTCAGTGACCAGATATTCATCAGGATTACTGGAGATGGCCCAGGATGCAAGGTGAGACCCTGGCCCTATCAGGCTAAGGTTTTATCACATTCTCACTTTGAGTGAGATATACCCATTCAATGAATAGACTTCTTTAAGTAGTTACTCAAGGGATACCAGCAATGACTAAGAGAGAGATCCCCCTGTGATTGTGGCAGGACAATCTATTACCTTTACCCTTATAGAGATGGACAATGGAGGCATCCTTGAACTCCTAGGGGATAACTTCCTCTTGCCATGTAACCTGAAAAATTTCAGTCAGCTATTGTGTGAGCAATGGTCCCCCTACCTTGTAAATCTCAGCTGGAATAGAATCAGCACCAGGTGCTTTGCCACATGAAAGGAGCCTAATGACCCTCAAAACCTGTTGTTTCCTTAGAAGTTCAGCTAAGGAGGGATTGACTTCAACCTGAGGTAAATGGTCAGTGACCTCAGCATCGATTGATGATGATTTGTTGAGAACTCTATGGAAGTGTTCAGCCCACCTCTCTAGGATCTTGTCCTTATCACTAATCAATGTGGTTCCATCAGCACTGAGTAGTTGTGATGCACCCTAGGTTTTTGGTCCATAAATAGCTTTCAGGAAATCAGGAAGTGCTTTGGATTATTACTATCAACATAAAACTGAATTTCATCTGCCTTCTTACTGAGCCAGGAATCCTGCATCTGTCTAAGCTTTGCTTGTACTTTGATTTTGATGAAATTAAATGCTGCCTTCTTAGAGGTGGATGAACTATCCTGCTGGTGTATCCTGGGGAGTTCTCATTTTTGTTTGCTAGAGTCCTCCTTAATAGGCTGATTCTTCACCTGGAAGATGGTCATATACCTAAAAGCCAGTGTGGCTTCAGAAAGGGCCCAGGAATAGTCAATATGGTGTTTGCTACCTGACAACTCTAGGAGAAATACCAGGAGCAGAACAGAGGTTTGTACACAACATTTGTGGATCTGTCCAAGGCCTTTGACACTGTTAGTCATAAGAGTTTATGGAAAATTATGTCAAAATTGGACTGCCCAGAGAAGTTCATTAGTATTGTGCATCAATTTCAGGATGGCATGTTTGCCCGGATTTTGGATAGTGGATGCCTTCTTGGATGCCTTCCCAGTCACTAATGGAATGAAAGAGGGCTGTGTGCTTGCTCCCATGCTTTTTAGCATGATGTTTTTAGCCATCTTGTCAAATGCTTTCAATGAGGACGAACGTGGCATCAAGGTCAACTACCATACTGATGGCAAGTTCTTAAATTTGAAAAGGCTACATGCCAAGATCAAAGTAGAGGGAGTATTGGTGCATGATCTTCAGTTTGCACATTATTGTGCACTTAATGCAGCTTCTGAAGCTGAGATGCAACAAAGTATGGATTAATCCTCTGCTGTCTGTGCTAATTTTGGCCTAATACTTAACACCAAGAAAGCACAGGTGCTCCATCAGCCACTCCATCTATATGTAGAAACATCGATTACAACAAATGGAGAAGTTTTGAATGCTGTGGATAAGTTCACTTACCTTGGTACTGAACTTTCCAGAGATATACACATTGTCGATGAGGTTGATGCACGCATTGCCAGAGCTTGGTCAGCGTTTGGAAGGCTCTGAAGAAGAACTCGTATTAGACTGACTACCAAACTGAAAGTCTACAGAGTCGTTGTACTGACCTCATTGTTGTATGCCTGTGAAACATGGACAGACTACCAGCCCCATGTCAGCAAACTGAATCGCTTCCATTTGAACTGTCTTAGGAAGATTCTGAGGCTCACCTGGCAGGATAAGGTACCAGACACTGAAGTCTTTGCTTGGGCTGAACTTCCAAGCATTCAAACTACGCTTCAGAGAGCACAACTCGAATGGTCTGGCCACATTGTTCAAATGCAAAATATATGCTTGCCGAAAAGACTCCTTTATGGAGAACTCACATGGGGTAAGAGCTCACATGGTGGTCAGTGGAAGCGATACAAGGACACTCTCAAGAATTTTGGATTTGACTGTGCAACAACATAGGATACACTGGCACAGGACCGCTCAGCATGGGGTGCCCACATTAGAAAGGGTGATGTGTTCTATGAACAAAGAATAATTGAGACAGCACAAAGTAAACCTAGGATGCCCAAATTTGGAGTATCCACTCCAAAAATTCATACGAGCTATTTGTGCCCAATCTGTAGTTGAGCATTCCGAGCTTGTATTGGTCTGATCAGCCATAGTTGGACACACTGAAATTTCACTTTATCATGATGATGACAACAACCAACGAACTCAAGGGATGGCAAATTTAATTTAAAAAAAAATCAAATTAGGAGGGGAGACCCTCAGGGTTCCTGGATAAAAGAGAAATAATTACTATTTAGTATTTACATCCACTCTCTCAGATGATGATCCCTAAGATCCCTTTCAGGTTGAAATTTATGCTAACCCGATGTTGGGAGCTTTCCTCAATGCCTCCAAGCAGTAGATTTTATAATGCAAAAAAAAAAAAAATGTGTAGTGTTTTTGTTTTAAATTAAAAACATGCCTTAATAGTTTTCTACAGTGTTTCTTAAAATGTGGGTCACGATCTCATATGGAGTGGCCAAAAACTTGGCAACAGCAAAAGATTTCTGAACAAGCAATGACAAAAAATTCATTCAGAATCCAAGGTGTCATGGATCCAAGGTGTTTGAAGCAGAGCTTGCCTGTGTTGCATGATGCAACTTCACTGCAGCCTTGGTTCTGAAAACAAAGCATACACACTTTGCACTGTGCATGCCCGCATGCCCTCAGGCCATGCAATGCCAACAAATGTGAAAAGAGGTCCCCAGGAGCAAAAGTTTAAGAAAATCTGTTCTAGAAGAAGTTAACAATAAAAATTAGCCTTTTTGTTTCTTAGGTAACATTTCTTGGATAGAAGGGAATAATTTTATGCAGAGAAGCAGTGTGGTACACTAGAAAGACATTGAATATGAAGTCTGGAGAAATTTTTTATATCCCATGTTTGATATATACCAATGTAATTACTTTCCTCCCTTGTCTCTCCTCCACACTCCCTCCTTGTCATTCCTTGGAGCATGCTCCCATATTCTCTACTTCAGATCACATGAAAACATTGAGATTAGGATTTCAATCATACAGGACTTAAATTCTAACTCTGGTTGTTAATTAGTGTAATGTGGATCTGCTTTCCCTCTCCACCACCAGCTTTGGTGCATATGCCATTAAACTAACTGAGAGTTCCTTGGTTTTGAGGGTGATCAAAGACTGAGGACTTTTAAAACTTGGAAAAAGTTCTCAATTTTCTGTTTTTCTCTTGAGTCAACAAGGTCTCCTATGGAGAGAAAGTCTGCTGGAAAGAGTGAACCTTTTCCCAAAACTGACCCATAGCTAGTGCCAGGGGACTTAGCCAGACTATTTAAGACTACTACTGGCTCTCTCTCTGTCCTACATCATTTGTATTTCCTTCCCTTGAACAGGTGGCCTTGTGAGCTTGAAAGATCTGGAGATCTGCCCACAAGCTGCAGCAGCAGTTGGAGTGGATGCATGGCCTAGCTAGCTATGTCCTTAGGCACTAAGCCAGGGATCTAGTGGTCTTGAGAGCTGTAACCAAGGGGAAGGCAGCCAGAAACTGTACCCTCTTTGCAAAAGTCTCCTGAATCCTTAGCTCTTCTGGAATAGCAGCCAGAGTCTCAGTGATGAGTCTTACATGACTAGAAACTGAAACCAAGTTTCCCAGTGTTGGTCCTAGGACTGGTCCCAGAGCTGGAAGAGGATATCTGTTACATGCTTGAAACAATGGAAAATAGGGGGAATGCAACATTCTGCTCACCTCTCAGAGTTTCAGTTTAATAATCTATGAAATGTGGATCATAATAACTTCAATATGTATTCTTCAGAATTGTGATGAGGATTAATATTCATGTCTTCTAAATGGCTTAAAACCAGTTTGTCTCAACTGGACCTGAAAGGGGGAACTTCCTATAAAGCCGAATTCACTTCATTATGTTTTCCTCCCAGTTTTCCGTATGCAAAACATAAATTAGTTTCCCCCACCCCAAAAACCAATAATATCTATAAAACACTATATTAATCTAAAAGCTACATATTAATACTGGCTATAATTAGAGGGATTCCTTTAACTGGAAGACAATGAAATCATTAAATGTGATTTTTTTTATTGGCAAGGTTACTAAACAGTTTGTTTGGATAATGCGTTTGGATAATGCAGTAGATATAGTTTAGATAGCTTTTGGCAAAATATTTGGTAAAGTCACAATATTCTTATGGAAACATGGAAAGATAAAATATAGGTCATAAAATTTAAAGGATCTGGAAATGTTTAAATGGCAGATTCAGAGTAGTCATTAATATTTCTTTGTCCACATAGAAATAGGTTCTAGTGGAGTGTACCGAGTACCTGGAGGCAACCATAATACAGTATAAAGAATGTCCAACTTAGGTTTGAGGATCCACATTCAGTCTTGACTCTCCTCCATAGTAGCTGTGTGTCATAACCTCTCTGAATCTCAGTTGTTTCCTCTATAAAATGAAGGAGTTGGACTGGATGGTTTCTTTTGGCTGTAATTTTATGACCCTATGATCGCTGCTTCAAAATATTTTTATCAATTCCTTAAATAAAAGCATAGATGGTATCTTTACAAAATTCACACCTGGCACAAATCTGAGGAAGAGTGTCCTTCGAAGGATTAAGCAGGGTTCCAAAAAATCTTGACTGGCTAAATCTAATCTGATAAAACTAAGTAGTATAAAAGTATAAAACTAGAACATGTAAAGTTATAGACCATCTTTTTTTAAAACAGATTCACAGGTCCCAAAACGGTGAGGCATGGCTAGACAGCAGTTTGTCTGAAAGAAATTCAGGGGTTTAAGGGATTTCAGCAGCCAAGAAAGCAAATATGACCTTGGAGTGCATCGAGAAAAGCATTGTTTCAGGGAATAAGGAGGTTTTTACTTTTATTTTTAGCTTTTATTTAGCTTTGATCAAGCTAAATTTGGAGTATTTGTTTTTGATTGTGTGTGGGCTTCGGTCATTTTCAATCGTCCAGTCATATTTGGCTCTTTGTGACCTGATGGACTATAACATGCCAGTCTCTTCTATTCTTCACTCTATCTCAAAGTCTGTCCAAGTTCATGTTTGTTGTTTCCATGACACTATGCATCTCATCCTTTGCTATCCCCTTTTCCCTTTGCCTTCTAGGTTTCCAAACATCAGAGTCTTTTCCAATGAGTCCCATCTTCTCATTATGTAGCTAAAATATTTAAGCTTCAGCTTCAGTATTTGACCTTCCAGTAAACAGTCTGAATTAATTTCTTTAAGTATTGACTGATTTGATCTCCTTACTCTCCAAGGGATTCTCAAAAGTCTTCTCAAGCAACACAATTTGAAAGAGTCAATTCTGTGACATTCAGCTTTCCTTGTGGTCCAAATTCTCTCTCTCTCTCTCTCTCTCTCTCTCTCTCTCTCTCTCTCTCTCTCTCTCTCTCTCTCTCTCTCTCTCTCTCACTGTCTCTGTCTCACTGTCTCTGTCTCTGTCTCACTCTGTCTCTGTCTCTCTCTGTCTCTGTCTCTCTGTCTCTCTGTCTGTCTCTCTCTCTGTGTCTGTTTCTCTCTGAGTCTCGGTCTGTCTGTCACTCTGTCTGTCTCTGTCTCTCTGTCTCTGTCTCTATCTCTGTCTCTCTCTCTCTCTCTCTCTCTCTCTCTCTCTCTCTCTCTCTCACACACACACACACACACACACACACACACACACACACACACACAGCTGGGGTTGAGTGACTTGCCCAGGGTCACACAGCTACTAAGTGTCAAGTATCTGAGGCCCGACTTGAACTCAGGTTCTCCTGACTCCAGTTTGGGTGCTCTATTGCTACTGGAAAAAATCATAGCTTTGACTATACAAACTTTTGTCAGAAAGGTGATGCGATATCTCTGCTTTTTGGTATACTATCCAGATTTGCCATATCTTTCCTTCCAAGGAGCAAGTGTCTTTTAATTTCATGGCTGCACTTACCATCTGCAGTTATCTTTTGAGCCCCAAAATATAAAATCTGGCACTGCTTCTATTTCTCCTCCCTCTATTCACCAGGAAATGATGAGATCAATTGCCAAGATCTTAGCTTCGTTGTTGTTTGTTTTTGGATGTTAAGCTTCAAGTCAGCTTTTACACTCTCCCCTTTCACCCTCACCAAGAGGCACCTTCATTCCTCTTCACTTTCTGCCATCACAGTGTTATCAGTCACATATCTGAGATTGTTGACGTTTCTCTGGGCAACCTTACTTCCAAGTTGTGATTCATCCAACCTGGCATTATATATGATGTGCTCTGCCTATAAGTTAAATAAATAAGGTGACAACATATAGCCTGGTCATACTCCTTTCCCAATCTTAAACCAATCAGTTGTTCCATGTTTGTTTCTAACTGTCACTTCTTGGCCAGAAAACAGGTTCCTCAGGAGACAAGTAATATTATAATACCATGTCTTCGAGGGCTTACCACATTTAGTTGTAATTCTGGGCAAAAGAGTTTGACAAGAACATTGATTACCAGAGAATGTTCAAGGAACACAACCATAATGATACAATTTTTCAAGTTCATACTGCATGAGGATCAATTGAAGGAACTCAGGTTGCCTCCCCAGAGGGCAAAACCAGGAGTAACCTATAGAATTTTTTTTTTTAAAAGGCAAATTTAGATAAGGAAAGACATGAAGCAATGAAAAATTACCTGATAATTAGAGATATTCAAAATTAGAATGGACTAACTTGGGGGAAGTCTGCTCCCCCATGTGGAGGACCTTAAGCAAGACTGTACTAAATTTTAGATTCTTTCTTGGTTTCTAGTTAATAAATTCAGTCTGACATTTTTGTAGGTTTGTCCTAGTTGTTAGAAGTACAATAGTTAAAGCATGTTAATTCAATGCCGACTATATGTGCAGTACCATATTAATCTCTGGGGAAGTTAACAAAGTTTAGGTATGCTATCCTACCTGTCCTCAGGGAGTTTGAAATCTAGCTGAAGACAGAAAAATTGTTTCTCCAGTCCTAAACTCTGTGCTACAGTATTAACTTCTTTATTCATTTGCCTTAGACTGTCTTCTTAGCTCCCCCACCTTTGGAGGTGGTCTGGCCCTGCATTCGTATAAACATAAACATAGACCTAGATCTAGACCTAGACATACATGTGGGAGGCCATTCAGCTTTTCTTAGAGTCCAACTCTCTCTCTCTCTCTCTCTCTCTCTCTCTCTCTCTCTCTCTCTCTCTCTCAGGCAGTTAAGTGATTTGTGGGATTAAGTGATGTGCCCAGTGTCACACAGCTAGTGTCAAGTATCTGAGGCCCGATTTGAACTCAGGCACTCCTGGTCCCAGGTTAGGTGTTCTATTGTTACTGGAAAAATCATAGCTTTGACTGTGCAAACATTTGTTGGCAAGGTGATGTGATGTCTTACACACAAACATACATATTCAGATGCACACACACACACATATATATACACATATATGCATATATATATGTCTCTGTGTGTGTATGTATGTGTGTGTATATATATATATATATGTCTCTGTTTTAGGCTGTTTCTCTTTTCTCTCCAAACAAATGGTACCTGATGGTTCTCCCACAAAATTTCTCTTACTGGTATGCTCTTGCTATTCATTTGTAATGTGATAGTAACAAATACTTCTTGGCCTTAATAACCAAGTAAGTACTTCTCTTGCCCCTTCCCTCACTAAGTCTCAGGTCTCTGAGTCATTAGTCACGTCTCTCTACTGGGGCTATTGCCTCCTAGACGCACATTTTTGCAGTAAGAAAAATATACTCAGTACATACAGTATATAATAGCAAACAGAAATCCTTCCTCTACTTCCAGTCCCTACTATTAAGGACAAGTCTGGCACCCCAGGGTCTCCAATAAAAATATACATTTCATAAGCAATGAATTCACAGAGCACTTTCTGCTGCGTAACAGTAGAAAAGCAAATCCAACACACATACTATAAAAGAAACATATTTTCACTAATTTCATCTTACTAATTGGAAAGAACATTCTTTCTACCTCCTCTTTAATCACACTGCATTGACTTTACCTGCTTGCACATTAACCCAATAATAGTTGATGTATTAGAATATTGTATGAATTCCTTTAAAGCATATGAAAATGATGGAAAATGGGCTAAAGACCACACACATTCTTTAAGGTCAAGATTAACTCAGCTTGCCAATAGCCTATACCATTTAATGAGAGCAAGAATGGTTTCTATTCTTTTTTCTGTTTTTGTATTTGCACTTGTAGCACCTGTCTCACTGTCACATAGCAGGATCACTAGACTATAGATTCAAAGCATTGACGGACATTAGGCAGAGGTGTCAAACTCAGACCCAATTAAGGTAGAACCAGAATAATATGTAATTGGGAAATGTTTAACAAAATACATGAAAACACTATACATTACAGATAATGTTAATTTGTAGTTTTCTAAGTCACTATGCAGCCAGCAGGTTGTTCCTTTTTGGAGTTTGACACCACTGGTTTAAAGGATTCAAGTGCAGCATCTTCAATATTTCAGCATTTCTTATTTTTTAATAATATTAAGTTACAATTTTACTCAGTCCCACATGAGGAGAGGGAACATGGTGCGTATGAAATGCTGATGATTTATAAGTCAAAATATTCTATTTTATTGGTAGTAGTTCTCTGCCAAGGGAGAAATAAAAAGCTGGGCAGGGAATCAGGACGACATAGATTCAAGTGTTGATTCTGATACATACTGACTTCATCACCCAGGGCAAGCCATTTAACCATTCATTGCCCTAGGCAACTCTCTAATCCTCTACATGACAAAGCAGTGACCATTGAAAGCACAGGTCTGGAAAAACAACAATATAAGAAGTAGTACAATACTGAGATAGGCAAATTACTTTCTCCTGATCACACATGAGGTAAATAGCATATTATACCCATTTCAGCAGTGAGGAAACAGAGTTCCACAAGACTTAAGTGACAGTAAGTATCAGAAGTGGGTCTTGAATACAGGTCCTCTGACTTCAGTGCTAGTTCTGTTTTCATTATACTATACTGCTTCATGAAAGAGTCAGAATTCAAACACAAATCCTGACTGCAAATTTATATGCTGACTCCAAAATTCATATTCCTATATGCATAATATTTATATATGTGTATATTCATATATCTGTATACATATGAATTCATATGTGTATAGAATAAACCGAATATAAAATCTAAAGAACTGACAAAGTTCTGGGGAAAAAAAATCTTATTCTAATCTTAATACAAACATGCACTTCTGATGCAGTTACCTATTCCTAATATGACAACTAGGGGAAAGGACATGGAAGGGGGGTACAATTAATTCCTTAGGAATACTGCCATAAATTGATTTTCTGCTGGGTATTGTTACAATGGAGTTTCATAGCTTACATTTGGGTTTGATGAAAAGCTTTTAATGATATTACTGAAAAGACATTGATTAGGGATAATGTTACAGGTACCCCCTTATAGCCTAGTCAAAGAATTCATTGGTTGACACAAATTAAAAGCAAATCTTCCATTCTTTTTCCACACCTCAACCCTTACAAGAGGCTTTATAAGATGGTAATATCCATTTTCTTTACTGATTGTTCTAGGATAGAATGTAAGTTTGCCTTCACCACTAACACCCTGGAATTAGTAGATACTGTCATT
The DNA here is from genome assembly GCF_028372415.1 of Notamacropus eugenii. Lineage (NCBI taxonomy): Eukaryota > Metazoa > Chordata > Mammalia > Diprotodontia > Macropodidae > Notamacropus > Notamacropus eugenii. The sequence continues at coordinate 230,743,466 of NC_092877.1, read as the reverse complement.
CTATCTCTTATAGAGTGACTCTCTATAAAAGCTACACACTGACTGTTTCTTCTGCTGTCCCAAAGTCCCTATGTCTTAATGGACCTGCCACTCACTTTCTACTTCTATTCTGTGGGATTGTCTCCTTTTATTAAGAAAGCTGAGATAATGGGCATATCCTGAACAGATTTCTCATAATTCCAGGTCCATCCACTTGCATAAGCTTGGTTTTATTTTTATTTTTTCTGAAGATTCATACCTCAGATACTTATCCTTCTCTCTTCCAAGGAGTGGCTTTCCAGAGCCCTATCATTATTATTCTTCAGTATAAAAAGTATCATATTAGAATAATTTTAACTAACAGTTAAACAAGTAAATCATTAATTATTTCCATTTATTTTGGGTATTCTTTATTTGTAAGTGGAGAAATGATTAGAAGAAGGAGGAGGAGACTCAATTTTAACTGCACTCTGACGTTTTTAAGCAGTTGAATGCTCTGAAAACCTGTTGGCTTATTTTAACATATCCAAATCCCTTTCTATTTTGGCTGCTATGCAGGATCCATTAAAGAAATGAGATTAAGGCTGGCTAAAGAAATTCTTAAATGTTATCTGTCATCCAGTGCCAAAACCATTATACCATTAATTATAAGAACATTGTATACTACTGTAGGAAAGGCCCAACTGTCCACTATTATACCCCCATGTCAGTGTTCATTGGAATTATGAATTGATCCAGGAGGCCAACATTTAGGAATGTTGGAGGGAACTTTGAATACTTTTGAATACTTATTTTAGTCCCCTTTCAGCCTGATCTGCCACTTGGCTATTGGCTGACAGAACCCTTAGGTATTTTCGACTTCTTCACAGATAATCGCCTTTTGATTAGATTAGGTATTATAGAATAAAATCCTTAGCAGCAAAATTTTTGAGCAAGAGAAGAGTTTAGCCTTGGTCAATTTCAGTCAAATGTGGAGATTAAGTAGATTTCCAAGACTGTACCTCAACTATTAGAAAGGGAAAATAGGCAGGGTGAATTCTGCAGCCCATTGTAACTAATAGACAAAAGCATTTTCTTCATATTCCAGTCAGGTCCCAACTAAATCTTTGCTTTATGGAACCTTTGAAATCCTTAACCTTAAATCCTTTGAGCTGCCATGAGTGTTTAATCTGGTTCCTAAGATTAAGATGTTCTAAAAGGACTGATCTATCATGTCCTATTCAAAAAATCATTTGTTCACTTGTGTATTTTGTGTTTTGTTCAGTTAATAGGGAAAACGGAGTTTTCCCTTATGATGTCATTTACCTGGCTCAAAGATCTAGTTGGCTTTGGATACTTAGGAGAAAAGGCTTCAGGCATCCTTCAATGTGCTTTATTATTGTTGCTCTAATCATTATTCCGCTTATTATTCTGTAACTTCTTGACTGAGTTCTAACAACATGCACAGGATGAAACACAATCAGCCCATGCTGCCTATGTAGTAGATTCATATACTGAACAAGTCACCATTTAGGATCAAAGTAAGACTGACAGCTATAGTACCACATATACTCCCCAAACATATTTCACCCCAGAAACAAAGCAAAACAAACAAACAAAACTCTCATTTGTGGAGATTATCAGCTTATTAGTGTTTCTTAGCTTTCTCTATCACATCCACAACTAGACTGCAAAATAGATGAGCACAAAGCATGGGACAGGGGTATTGATGGAGAATTTTCTGAAGATGTAGCCTTGGGAAGTAAAAGGGCAATCTGACCCTTTGTCCCAGGAAGGTCAGGAATGGGAAGACAAGGTCTAGGCGAGGCCACTTGGGATGGTGGCCTCAGGACAATATCACCAAGTGGCAGATCAGGCTGAAAGGGGACTAAAATAAGTATTCAAAAGTATTCAAAGTTCCCTCCAACATTCCTAAATGTTGGCCTCCTGATCCAGTGTCTCACACGCCCCGTGTTACTTAAAGTTCTAATCTCCATTGAACTTTTTAGGAAATTCCCTTCTATTGATGGAATAGTTATTCTATCATAGTGGATTAATATAGTGCCATGTATAGACAGGAACTAACAAATGTAACCTCTGGAGTCTCTTAAAGGTAAATAGACTTTCCTTTCTGATTTAAAGTAAAGTAAATGTGTTTCTTTCCATCTGTATTGTATGACTTTAAGAGGTCCCTTCTTTCTTTTAACTTGTATGTGTTTTACATGATATTGGATATAATATTTTAAAGTGATACTGGTTTAGTAAAAAGTAATAGGCTTAAAAAGAGAAATAAACTTTGCGTCTCACAGAATAAGCATCTTAACATGCTAACCATGAAACTCTTAATTTTTCCCATTACTTTTTTTCTGTATATTCGTGTGGGTCAGGGTCAGTTTGGCCATAGACAATCAATGTTTTGACCCATTTTTCCTTTCCTTTCATGTCTTTTTTTTTTATCTTGAATCATAGTCAAATGCAATGGCGTCTTATATATCTGTAGTAAAAAGTTTGCAACCAAATCAAACTTCTACCCAACGACAAAACAAAAATCATTGGAATTAAACTATTAAACCAGATTATACTAGCCTTTGGAAAAACATATTATGTATCTACCACCCAGGTAAAAATCAGATGTCAATGAGAAAATTATACAGTTTTGTGATTCCCTGCATCAAATTAAAATTAACCTTTTGCTAAGGGGAAGTTGAGTACCAGTGCTTTGCTTCTAATACTTCTGTTGTCATTCCCTCTTCCTCTGGTGTCTTAGTCTTAAAGGACTAATTCACATTTTCCTATATCCTCTACTTCTCAACTACCAGGAAATAATTTTAAGGAAAATCAATAAATTGCCACTCAAACTGTTGATTATAGGGAAGGAGGGAGATTAGCTGCTCAGGTTAGGCACAAATTTAAAAGTGATTTTCCCTCTATCCTCTTTAAGCAATAAATAACAAAGGACACTAAGGGAAGAAATGAGATAGATCATAGAGACTGCCCTCCTCCCCTCCACCTTATTTCTTCATGTTGAGAATATGGCTTCACTCTTGTGTGAATTATTATGAATTTCCAGGATGTCAAAGATATTCATATTGTGAGGTTTTTTTAATGTATTCCAAAGGGTTTGGAGAGTCATTTGTGCTGTCTTGCTTCCCTGTTGGCACAGATAATTGAGACTGCTGTCAGTAGCATGATATGGAAGACCAGTGATGATTTAAGTTGGAGATACCATAGCAATGGTTCTTAAAACAAAGATCTAGGAGTACTTGCCAAGGGTCCATGAGGTCAAATTTTTCATAGCAATACTAGTGTGCTTAAATTTCTACTAAAATAAGTATCAATAAGTTTAGTACTCTTTTTTAAAAAAAGATAAAAGTACTTGAGGAAGGATCCTTAGTAATGTTTGAGTATAAAGTGATCCTGAGATCAAAAGTTTGAAAACTTGTGCTGTAGAATTGCAGCATATTTTTATTTTTTTTATTGTTTCCTTTACACATTAAGAGCTCTGTTCATTCCTCTCAGATCTCTTTGCCATTTCACAGCTTTTAAAAATGAATGAATTTTTTAAAAATGCGCTAGGCACTTACTATATGCCAAGCATTGTGCTAAGCCCTGGGGATTCAACTAGAAAAAACAAGACAGTTGCTGTTCTAAAGAAACTCACAAACTAATTTTGGGAGGTAATGCACAAAAGAAAGTCTGACTGTGGGACAGATGGCAAGGCTCAGGAGTCCTTGTTTTGCTTGTAACCACAGACAGAAAGCAAGGCTTTGTTTCTAGAGAACATAGAGGAAGTATGTAAGGACTAGAAGACCTTGGGATTATCATTGTTATGATATATTTTAAGGTCTTTGGTCCTTCATCTCAGTAGAAAAATAGAGTTGGTGGCATGCATTTATCTAAGTGTCTTGAATAGAAGCTTCCTGTAGAGTCCAACTGGTGCTGGGCCAAGGAGGGAAGAAGAGAAGGAAAAGAAAGGTGCTCCCAGAAGTGGCTGATTTCTTGTGATCCTTGAAATGATAACATAAGTTCCATAAAAGAGACACCTTCAATCCCTAACCATCGCAAAAATAATCAGTCAAAAGAATTTTTCTCTACATGGTCCATTCCCTCTCTTTTTCTTTCTAAAGTAGAGGTTCCTAATATTGTGTGTGTGTGTGTGTGTGTGTGTGTGTGTGTGTGTGTGTGTGTGTGTGTGTGAGAGAGAGAGAGAGAGAGAGAGAGAGAGAGAGAGAGAGAGACAGAGACAGAGACAGAGACAGAGACAGAGACAGAGACAGAGACAGAGACAGAGAGATCCCTTTAGCAGTCTGGTGAAATTCACAGATCTTTCTTAGAATAGTATTTCTAGATGCAGAAAATAAAATATATGGAATTGAAAAGGAAACAAATTAGATTGATTCTGTTACCCAAGATTCAGTCTAGAAAAGGGTAGAAGTACAAAAACCTATTGTAGCTGGGTGGAGCCGTGGATAGAGTTCTTGACTTAACACTTGAAAGACTAGCAGTTGAATTGGGCTTCATATACCTACTAGTTGTACAGCATCAGTCAGGTCACAACCTCTGTCATTTTATTCATATGTATAATGGGAATAGCCATAACACCTCATTTATAGGGCTATAGGAATTAAATGAAATAACATAGGCAAAGCACTTCACGAATTTTCAAGCGCTTGGTAAATGAGAGTGATAATTGATATTAGCATTGTTACAATTCATAACTTTCTTTTGTAATTTATTCTAGGAATTTCTATTATATCACAATGCTGAGGGATCCAGTGTCCCGTTACCTGAGTGAGTGGAAACATGTCCAGAGAGGAGCCACTTGGAAGACATCTCTTCACATGTGTGATGGGAGAAGCCCAACTCCAGATGAGCTGCCTACTTGCTACCCAGGAGATGACTGGTCTGGTGTCAGCTTGAGGGAGTTTATGAATTGTGGCTATAACCTGGCCAACAACCGCCAGGTCCGTATGCTGGCAGACCTTAGCCTGGTGGGATGCTACAACTTGACTTTCATGAACGAGAGTGAGCGGAACACAATCCTTCTACAGAGTGCCAAGAACAATCTGAAGAACATGGCCTTCTTTGGGCTTACAGAATTCCAGCGGAAAACTCAATTCCTATTTGAGAGGACATTCAATCTCAAATTCATCTCACCATTCACGCAGTTCAACATCACACGGGCCTCTAATGTGGATATCAATGAAGGGGCCCGCCAGCACATTGAGGAGTTGAATTTTCTGGACATGCAACTTTATGAGTATGCAAAAGACCTTTTCCTGCAACGCTATCACCACACCAAACAGCAGGAACACCAACGGGACAGGCAGAAGAGGAGGGAGGAACGGAGGCTGCTAAAGGAGCATCGGGCTCACAGGTGGCAGAAGGAAGATGAGACTGTCACAGAGGACTATAACAGTCAAGTAGTCCGATGGTGACACCTTCTGTTTCTCCTCCCATGGGAGCAGGAGAACCATGGACAAATGCTCTTATTCTGCTGAGTCTTCTAAGGGAGTGATAGAAATGAGCCATGATTTCTGAGTGTATGAGACCTGATTTGAATATCTGCTCTCCCTTTGTCTTTTCTCCCCTCTTAGCTTTTAACCAACTGAAGGAGTTCGTCTTGATTTTTTTTCTTGACATTTTTCAAACAATGATATTAAATTGAGTAGAAGGACATCCTAAACCAACCACTCTGAAAGACCCACACCAAGACGGGGAACCAAGAAGTCTGTTTTTGCCTCCTCCTATTCAGCCGCACAGTAGAAGACTGGCATGAGAAGTCGCAGTGGCATGAATGTAAAAACCAAGATGGGGCTTAGAAGTTCTGTAGAAATTGGTCTGTTTTCACAATGTCTTTGTAACAGTATTATAGGACTATTTATAGGGATCAAGAAAGGAAGGGAGAGAGAGAAAAAAAAAACATTTTCAACCTCTCAGTCAAAAAAAAAAGAGAATGTCATCTACTGCTGTGTTGAATTCATACTAGAGGATGAAACATGTAGGCCCTCCTTCACCCTTTGACTACAAATGACTTGACTCTGGATGTATCTTAGAACACAAGTAAAAGGCAATCACTGCTATACTAACTGCGATCATCTTCCTAGGCATGGGCCATATAAACTTCCCTATGATCCTTTGTCTAAAAAGAAGGTCCTGTTAAATGACTGGGTATAACCATTTAAAAAAACATCATCATTAGTGATCTCTCACATGTGGACACCATTTTATTTTCTCTTAAAAATTGAAAATGGAACTGAAAATATAAGGAGAGTGATGTCAACCATGTTCCAAACTTTCTAGTTAAGCATATTTATTAAACTGAAATGTATATTTTTCAAAGGAAAATGGAAGCAGATATCTTCCTTGGTATAACACTGCCCATGGGACTGAAATTCTGCTATGATAATAGGACTGTAAGATTTTGGCTTGGAACTTGATAAGGCAACTAGCATGTGTGCAAGATTATTGTCCTCAAGTTGTTCTATGATTAACACCATGCACTGGCTAGCAAAAATGAGTGTTGTATATGGCATATTTCTCCCAGATTTCCAGCAAGATAGAACTTAATGGTGTCTTAAATATCTTCAGTCCAGTACATTTTTCTTCGTTCCTAAACCTTTGATTATTTCTGGAATAAACCTGTGATACAATATTTAACACATGAGACCATAATATATCAAATTGGAAGCTGATGCTCTTCAGATGTTTCCCATTCTTCTTGATCTTGTACAAATGACATGAACAAAATAAACAGGCAAATAAATGAAAACCCATGGGATTGTGGGAGAGGAAATATCTGTCATATTTTCTGTCATGTCATCAATTACATAGAAAGATGTGGGTGCCATGAAAGATGAAGCTGAGAAGTTCCTACCAGAAGCATAACATGAACACAAGTAGAATCTGCTAAGTGAATTGCTTTTGTTTTTTGGTGATTAAAGTTAAAAGTGTGTAAGGCAACCAACGTTCTTGAACCACCCTTCATCCCACCCTCAGCTTAAGTCCCTTGGACCAATCAATAAGCCTGCATTAAGTGGCTAGTGAAAGCAAGGATGTGTGCCATGTACTGAGGGAAGAGAGGTGATCTTCCTCTTGACTAAGCACTGTCCTTGTGTTTCTATCAAATATTTGAGGGGAGTAGAAGGGTAGATGAGATTTCTCTTCCATGACCCTCAGTCCAATCAATAAATCCATCATCCACAAGCAAAGGCCAGGATTACAACTGAATAAGTGGGTGATGGATCCAGCACTGACAGCAGCATCCCTTCAGTATCTGGGGTGAGCCAGCTGCTCTTACCCAGTTGAGTTTATTTCTTATCCACGAAGATGGTGCTTATACCATGATGGTTTCACGATGGGTGATGGTTTCAGTCTCACTGTGGCCTGAAGCCTAACTCATATGGGAAGTCACTCCATCCTCACCCCACACACATATATCCCTCCACCCCATCAAAAATGTCATTATTATGAATGACTTGGCAACTTGTACTTTGGGAGTGATGAAGAGAAAAGAAAAAGGGGTGACAAATATTCCTCATTAGATGACAGAGATTAGTCTGACAAGAGATTCATCTGAAAAGACATCAGTGTTTTCCATCCTGATGATTTGTCTGTGAGATAGGGAGGGAAACTAAGGGGAAGGGAGAGAAGGGAGGGTTGCAGTTGGAATTAATGAGCAGATTTTTACAACTACATTTTTTTCCTGTGAAGATGATATGGTTTTGCCGAGACTGGCAGAGCTGCAAATTTTCCTTTCTGCCTGCTGCTGGGGGAACGTACACAACTGTGCATGCACATGGGCAGGAGAACACGTCAACCCACACACATTTGTGTGCAAACACACGCACACTCACTGCAATAATGATCCAGCTTTATAGCATGTGGAAATTCAAAATAAGTTAGAGAGCATTTGAAATTTTTCCTCTCAATCTCGCTTTTAAAATATTGGCAGGGAATTAATGCATCTCTAAGCTGTCAACTACTAACATCATGCTGTTCCTGAGGCAGAGGGAATTTATATCCAAAGGTTTTCCCCAGCATCCTTGCTGCTTGCTTGATATATGGTTTTCCACTTGAGATGGGATATCAGGCTATTCAAAAGAGCATCCATCTCTTTGGATTGGCCTAAGACCAGGACTAAGCAAATTAAACAGGCAGCCCTGGTCTTGTTCTGTTATATTCTTTCAATAAAAAGCAGCCTCTTGCATGGTCTCAAATCCCCAAGCTACTGAGGTGATACTAGGGTGATGTAAGTGGAGAGGCGAGAAGGTGCCTTCTTCACCGCAAACCAAATTCATGCCTACTAGCTGAGTGGAAGGTTACTATGTAATTGTCACCCAGGCCTGGGCAGCTTTACAAGGTAAGTCATCAGCCTTAAGATAAAACACAAATCAGTTTCAGTTATGGCAGTATCCAATGCCCCAGAATAGAAAAAAAAAACAAACGAAAAACCCAATGAGTTCCAAACTGGATGAAATCTAATTATATTCAGCTCTCCATTCTCTCTCTCTCTCTCTCTCTCTCTCTCTCTCTCTCTCTCTCTCTCTCTCTCTCTCTCTCTCTCTCTCTCTCTCCAATGGTTTCTTCATAACCTAATCATGCTATGTGTTTCCAAATGGTTTTATTAAGGTCAATAGTATTTATGAAGTGCCTCCTACGCGTAAGGCACCAAGATATGATGAGTTCCACTCTTCTTCAGACAAATGTTTGACTAACGAAAGGGATCCAACGTGTTCCCTTTTCTTCATAAGTATATATAATTAGGGTATATTTGTTCATCTTTGATAAGGTCAGTATTGTCCCCAGGTAACACTGCAATGCTTACCATCCACAAGAAGTTCAGAAGCCAGGGTCCTTGCTACTTAGTGTAACCATGCACATATCTGCTTTCACTAAAGTACTGAGATTTGATGGCTCAGTTGATAGAATTAAAGTAAACTTCTTTCAAAGGACAGAGAAGAAGAAATATTGTCTTTGGGGATACATTCTACTCTAGTAAAAAGTAACCATTAGTGCAAGTTTTTTAAATAGGCTTAAAGTGAAGGGAAATGATCTTATTTTGGGGGGAATTATCCTTTTTTTCATGTTCTATCTCATGTGATCAAGTTGAAATCAAAAATAATATCTAAACTTTGTTTAGTGCTTTATATTTTGCAAAGCATTTTCAAACACATCACATCATTTGACCAATCTATCGATAAGCATTTTTAAGTGCCTCCAATGTCATAGGTGCCATGCCAGGTGCTAGGTAAAGACAAAAATTGAACAGTCCCCCACTTAAGAAGGTTACATTCTATGAGGGGAGACACATAAAGATAGAAAGAATGTGTACAATAGATACAAAATGAATATGGAATTGTTTAGGGAGTGAGGGCTCTAACAACTGGGGAGGATGAGGAGAAACTTTGGAAAGTTGTCCATGTGCTGAGTCTTGAAGGAATTTAGAATTTTTAGGTGGAAGAGGAGAGTAAAGAATATATTATAGGTGTGAGGGATGAATGATGCATAAGTATAGAGATGAGGAATCCCTACAAAAATATTTTCAGGAAAATAGAGAAGCTATTATTAACCTCAATGAACAGCTAAAGAAATCGAGGCTCAGAGAAGTTAAGTGAATTGTCTGAGGTCACATATCTTAGTGCTGGTGGAGGCTGCAATAGATCACTTGATTTCCTCACTCCTACTTAAATGGGTATATTTTTCCAATTATTTATACTGCAACGGATAATCCTTAGGGAAGAAGGATCTAAATGGAAAGCCCCAATTTTGGCATTTTTCTCTACCAAACCTCACAGAACGGTCAGTACATTGTAAGCTGGGCCTTGTGAAATTCACCTTGCCTTGCCTTCTGGCAGATGTGCTTAAAATTGGTGGAAGAATAAATGGTGGGCAATCCAAGGTAAGAGAGGAGAAGGAAAAAACCTATGTGATATGTATTCTGGAGTAATATAGAGCTGGATAGAATAAATGCTTAATGAATTAAATTTTTAGTAGTATGTATAGCTGCTGTTTGTTTGTTTAGGAACTGGCCTGAGAGTAAACAGAGGACCATCACCTATAAGGAATGTAGTTTAATATTGTCCCCTCAAAAGCTTCATCCCGTAAGACTGTGATAGTTCCTGAGCTTTGCCTATTAGAGATGTATTCCTTTGAATCTTAAAGGATTTTTGTCTCCAAAATCCCAGATTAAAAGACAGATGCTCCTTTTGGGAGGGGAGTTGTGTGAGCTCAGTGGTCAGTGGTCACCTTAAAGAGCAGGCTTCTCCTGTACCACCTCAGTATCAATAGATTATCATATACCTTTCCAATTTTGACAGCCAGCTGAGAACAATGACTTATAGTAGAAGGACAAAAGAAGGATACCTGAGTGTGAGGGGAAATCAGCAGCAGAGAGGTAGATACTCAAACATAAGATGAGAAGGTCCAAAAACAAACTTTTCCTACTGCCCAGTTTTGCCAGGGCTGGCCCCTAGGCAGATTCCAATTTTCTGGCAGCAAAAGTAGGTAGGACTAGATTATGATGAAATAGTCAGGAGCATTGGGGCAAATAAAATAAAACAAACAAAATAGCCTAACATCTAGACTATCTTATGGGATGAAGATAACGTAGGGAGGATCAGAATCAGCCAGAACCGTGGGCAAAGAATCATCATTCTTCATCTGCCTGTACTTCTGTTTTTCGATCATCATATTTTCACTGACTTAGACAAATTATGTCCTTCAGATATCCTTCAAGATCCCCAAACTGCCTGCCTACTTGTTTATTTACATCATGGTAGACAGTAGCTCCATAAATACAATTAGAGTCACTTGGGACTCATCCATGGTATTTTCCGCAACACTTTCTTGACTTCCCTGGCTATTTCTTCTCAGACCCTTTGTTTATCCATTCTGTCCCAATTAAGTTAGTACCCATCATCTAATGCTCTGCCTCTCTCTGGCATATCTGGTTACTTCTGAATTTACACATTGAAATTGTTTCATAGCCTTGCCCTTGGAGTGGCCCAGATATGGAACCTTGGCAGATTTATTGCTTCATTATTGTATTCAGGTCCTATTGACAAAAAGAAATTAATAGACTCAACCCACTAGGCAGAGGAGCTGCATTTGTCAGAGGAATGCAGGGCTATATAGACAGGCAGTGCACACGATATGTAACTGCCCTTAATTCCTAGGGCATTGCCTGGACCCCTTGTCAGGCTCTAGGTTCTGAGATCCCAAAGCACAAGTGGCTGATGAGAACATGTTCTGAGCTGTCTGCAGAAAAAGATAAGAATCATGATCTCTTGGGCCACCAGATATCGCTGTGCTAGCAATTGTTGCTCTGGGCTGGATGGTAACAAATCCAAGGATCAAGTGCTTGCAGTGGAAAGGTTGAGTCATCTTTGGCAAAAGCAGAGATGTTTCTGATGAAATAAATCTCTACAATGTTTTGATTGGTGTCAGATTTTTCTACAATTATTTCCCTTAATACATTTATCTAATCTTCCTTCCAGTGATCGCAGCACTTCCTATATTTTACTTGTATTCCTTTTCATTGAAAATAAATCAATTATACATTGGAAGGAAAATCTGAATTTTCCATCTGGTACCACACTTTAGGTGAAAGGGTAGTTATTCAGTCGATGGCAATTATTTTGTCCTGAGGGATTTTCCTTTTGTTTCTGTGCAATAATGTATATGAACTTGGCTACTCTGAGACTGTATTGTGCATTATCAACTTTTCTTGCTATTTAAAAACTGATAGTTTGTAGAATTGAGAATTTTCATTGATGTAAAGCACAATTTAATGAATAAGTTAACATATTAAACCATTGTGATGTCAACAACAACTGTTTCCTCCTGTGTGTTTGTCAGTGTTTTTCTACAGAAAGAGGGAATTGTTGCTTAAACACTTGAAGAAACTGGTGAGAAATGCAAACAGAGATTCGGCTTTGTCACACACTAATGATACATGATTTGGCAGGGGAATTTTAAAAAGCCAAAGCAGAGAAATAATAGATGGGGACACTATAGAACAGCTGAGCCCAGGAAGGATTCCATAAGGATTTCAAATTCACATACTTCTTAGACTCAGAAAGGATTGAGGAGAAAAGGGAAGAAGTGATGGAGAGAGAAATGAGAGAAACAGGAGAAAAATTTGCACAACAAAAACACAACACAACAATGTTAGAACAAATAGCCAGGAAGACTTCAGATCTCTGATCAATACAACAGACAATCAGAAATCCAGAGGGTTGAAGATCAAGCATATTTTCCACTTCCTGACAGAAAGGTGATGGTTTTAAGATGAAGAATAAAGAGTATATTTATGAACATGGCCAATGTAGGAACGTGTTTCACAATGTATATTTGTTGCCAATCTATCTTTTATCCCCTTTTAAATTGTAGAGGGGTGGCAAAGAAACAAATAACTTAATTAAAAAAATAAAAAGATATAAATTATTTAAAAAAGAGAAATGAGAAGGACTTTCAAGAGCCAAGATGGTGGAGTAGGTAGTAAATTGCTATCGGCCTTCCATATACACCCTTCAAAAAAACAGAAAATAGCCCTTCAGAATGAGTGTGGAGGTCTTTTAGCTGAAGAGACTTGGAGGATTGGTGAGAAAGACCCATCTCACTCAGGTAAAAGGGGAGTGCTATCTAGGACAGAAAGCATTCCAACAAGCCAGTGACAAGACCTACCTCAGCAAGCCAGTAGGAGATCCTGGGACCCAGTATGGTGAAGCAGGCAAACACCAATACCAGGATTCCTCCAAGTGTCTTAGCATAGCCAATGGACCCAGCAGACTCCAACTATGAGAGGCACTATATGTTTCAGTATAGCTCCAGGCAAACAGCATCCTCCAGTATGACAAGAAAGTAGACTAGACCTCTATGTGCTTCAACACAGCTCTGGATGGGCAGGTATTCTCTGGCAGTCAGCTTCCTTGTGTTTCAGCATGGAGATGGGCAAACAGACCTCCCATGGGCTTCAATGGGGAAAATGCAGAAAAACCCCACCTGCCTCAACATATGTCAGGCACCCCCATTTGACCTCCCAGCTCAGAATCAGGTAAGCTGTCAGATACTTATAATCTCTAGCAGCACCAGTCACCCCTCACCCCAATCCTCAGAACAGCCCCAAACATGAAGTTCCTCCATAGGCCTCAGGACAAAATCGATTCAGCACCAGGTAAATAACCAAGGCCTGCAGTCACTGGAGCAAGAAGCCTGAGAAGGAAATCCTTCTACTATGGGAGCAGAGATCAAATTTAAAAGAAAAGAAAAAAGGTCCCCTAAAAGATGAGTAAAAAGCAACACAGAAAGAATCTGACCATAGAAAGTTATTATGGTGACAGGAAAGACCAAGACACAAACTTAGAGGAGGACATCAATGTCACACCTATGGGCAAAGTCTTAAAGAAAAACTGGAAGTGGTCTC